>NC_089615.1:4556142-5207019 GCF_039881205.1 Euwallacea similis
ACGTTCAGGCAAACTCAACACCCCGGCAGGGCACATTATAAAAACAGTGAGTAAATAAACTTAAAAACCCATTAATTTCACAAGATTTCATCCTGACCCGTCGCATCGCAGCTAAACGCTCCCGACACGCACCCGATTCCTGCAAGTGTTGCAGGATACGGGGGCGGGCGTTCCGGGACGCCGCCCAGGCATCTCCGCCCACTTCGGCCGGGAAATCGCAGAGCAGAAGAACTAGTCGATTCCGCGCCCTTGCCATGATAGTCGCCTGGCCTTTTCGACATCAGGGACTTTTGCTGCACATCCCCAATTACTGCCAATGCTGAAATGCAGGAAACCGCAGGTTTCGTAGTCTCGGTTGCAAGTTTACGGGTGTTCGTTCGCCGTTGATAGTCGCTAGGCGGATGTAGTATTTTTGGTGTTTTTTTATGCAGTACGGATTAGTCCAGCCATTATGATTAGGTACCTTGTGGAGGTAGTCATTTTAAGCCAAGTCGGTAAGTTTTGAGAAATTGTTGAGTGATGATCATAATTAGGAGAATGAGAAAAGTTGTTACTGAAACTAGTTTGTTGTGTTATGTATGCATAAACATTTATTCCTTTTCCGCATCACTCTTACGTTTTCATGTTATTGTTACGACCACACTCAAGTATCATCTCCCACGTCGGATGGACATCAAAATAGAACGCCTCAAAGCAAATGCGAGAACAGTCGATACTCGATTAATAATTCACTAAATTTCCCTTGAATAATTCAGTGAACTCTAGAAATTCTATACAACTTTCTATTTAGAATTAATTTATGTATGTGAACTCCCTCTTAACACTGGAAACCTCCGCAAACAACATTTTAACTGTTAAAATGTTGACTTAAAAGCTTAGCCAGCCCTTGAAAATTAAAGTTTTTGATTCGCTTGATATCGGTCGTCTTCCCACGTAGCCTGCAGTTATAAGCAAAGCCCCAAACTGGCGGGAAGTTGAAATTGCACTTGAAGATGAGGAAAAATTTTTCTGCACACGAGACGGACGAATTTCTGTGTCAGTTTTTATAAAATCTATGATAAGGACCCCAAACACCCTGGTGTTCCTATGTTTACCCGTCGAGTAGCTGCAAGTAGAAGACGCACAAGAAGATGGATAATCTTTCCTGCGGATTTCTATATAAATTCTCAGTTAAGACTCAAACGTGGATGGGTTAGAGACTCGCCCTTCCTTTGGCGTGGAAAGTCTATGTTTTCACCTAAAGCTGTGTTCCTATGTGGGAGTTTCTTTGACAATATCTTAATACTCACTCTTGCGTTGGTGAATTTTTTAAAATAATAATTTGCTCTTTTTTTGTTCACTGTTTTTGCTCTCACGTTGGTACAGATAAGTCTGTGTTCTCACGAAAGCCGGCTGACTAGCTGGACAAGGAAAATGCACTGGAAAATGACAGAACTCAGGACAGGATGTCTATAAATTTTAAGTTAATACTCAAACCTCAACTACCTCTAGATTAGGCCGTAACTTATTTTTCTGTTAATACGAATAGGCTGTCTTCCCATATGGGTTTGAGCGTGGGTGGTGTTCCCACGTGCCAATTTCTCGGACAATGACGCGCTACTCAATCTGTCATTGATAAATTTTGTTTAAAACTTAATTTTTGCTTTTTGTTAATTATACAGGATGTCTCTAAATGATGAGTATAAAAGTCTACCATTGATTTTTGTACAACGGTTTAACTTAACCTGCTGTTTTGTTGACGGTTTTCGAAATACACGACTTATCCCAGTTTATAGTGGATGTTAAACCAATTTGTGTGCCTATTTGCGACTATCATCAGCAGCGTCCTTCTGAGCAGAAAAATGGTAAACAGGCTAAACAAAAGGAATTTGATCTATTGCAAGTGGTGGCACGTACCTGGGTGAAATGTTGAAATGTGTTTGAAAATAATTTGGAAAAAAAAAGTAATCAAAGATCATTTTCCATAGTACTAGAATGTTTAATCCACTGTGGCCACATATATGATCTGATATGATCAAAGCTTTTATTGAAGCTGATTTTAGGTTCGCTATAAGAAATTTTGTAAGAGAAAACAAACCGGAACGACAATCCTGCAATGACAAAGGAAGCGAGATCAGATTGCACCAATCCAAACCTCGGGAAATGAGAGCAAGTTTTCTTTATACCGGTTATTCGTATTGAAAACAGAACGGTCATCAGGTGAACTTTCTATTCAACGGTTTTCCCACCTAAAAGTTGGAGACATATAAACATTTCTTTGATACCAATTCCCGTAGGATGACTGTTTCAAGACATACTACCGCGGTTCTCCAGAATGCCTCACCAGCTCACCCACTGATAGTCCAAACGAGTTTTGCAACAGCAAACATTTGGGAAAGAATAATAAGTATAATTACCAATATAAAAAATGAAACGGAACTGAAACTTGTAGTTGAAACTTGGTAGTTGAGGAGGCCGTGATGGTGACTATCACACAAAAGCTAAAGTGAAGAGCTGTCCTGTTGCCATTAAGCAATCGAGAGGTGTTGTTGAGGATCCTATAATGTGCAGAGGCCCTTTTTCTTAAGTTTTTAATGATGTTTATAAATGTTCTGATTTAATAATTTTGAATAAAGCTTTTGATTTAGAAAAATGTCATACGTGTATGCTTTTTGAGTAGAATATAACTTTCGGTTTACGTTATATTATGAAATGTTGGTGATTTTTTTGGTCAAAAACCAGAGGTCTGTCGGCCAATTATTTCAAATATTAGAAGATTTTTGTGAAGTTCCTCCAACTCGTGTCTTTAGATACAGTTTTACGATAAATTAATTTTGTCAGCCTTCTGCGAGTTAGCCGTGGAAACCAATATAGGAATCTATCAATAACAGTTCCGGTATACACACCCCACTTATGGTAATCACCCCATCGCCGGTAAGCAAAAACAACTTGTTAAATCTATAAAGAAAAACAGCTTCGGGGGATCGAGACAATAACGAAAAGCAATGATTGGATAGTTGAAAGGGATTCACGCGTCCCGAGGGGTGGATTACGCGAAATCCCGAATTCGAATCCCGGCGGACCCGAAACCGAAACTGGAATAATAACATCGAGGGGCGATCGATACATTTCTATCGCGAAAGCGTAACTTCCGCACTAGTGACACCGGGAAATGGACTCTTTAAGGTGCCGAAAGGCCGGAATAAAGCCTAAATAAAAATAATTAAAAAAACAGGCTGATGAAGCCTTACACTCCAAAATGTACGTGAATACCCTAAGTATCGGAAAGCCAAAGTAACTTTTCCATGATGATAATTTCCATAGTAATTGGCCCTTAAAGATATGGATATATCAAAATGCAAAGTTTCAATGGAAAGTGGTCTAATTGGTGGTCACTCCACAAAAAGCTCAAAATAATTCATAAACGTGCTTAATAGGCACGCCTCTGATTTTTAAACAACTTAAGCACCCATTCGTCAAACTTTACTAAGGCAAAATTACACTTGCGCCAAAAATCAGAGGCGTAATACACCTTGAATTAACGAATGTTTCATATTTCAAAAACTGCGGGAGCTGTGAAACCCGAAAAAAATGTCTACTTTTTATCCTATATGTTTTTCCATTTAGAGAAACCTAAATCAAAACATTTTCTAGTTTTTTTTCTATTTTATCCTTTCCCATTTTAAAGTTTTTCACTATCTAAAAGCAGCAAAGGATATTAGAAAATTTGGGAATGAGTCAGAAATGCTTCAGGACTAGGAAAAAATCTATTATTTTTCGATCAAATCGATTGATGTGGTGCCTATATTGACCATGGGTAAAGAATTAGAAACACGTTATTATGTATTTTAATTTTCAAAATTGCAAAAATATTATAGGTATCAAAATAACCTCAGTAATGATGTTATAATTCATTTATGCAAATTTACAGAGATAATCGACGTAAGGCCTTTTCGGTGCTCAGACTTGTTGCAAAAGGCTCGAAAAATATCAAAATTTTTGAAAGTCGATTTTTGCATTTAATCGATTGATATGGGTCATACATCGACTGTGAAATATTAGTTGCGTATGAGTATTAAAGTGAGCTGGTATCTCAGAAACTACATGAGATATTATAATCTCATCTAAGCGGGCTGCTGGTGGGCAACTTTTCACAACTTCTGGATACGGAAAAAATGGAATTCCAAATTGACGAAGGTGGATATCAGATGGGAGCCTGTAAAGCTTCTTCGAATTTACTATTAAAAATCGAGGATAAAAATCTAAACCTGCCTGAACGCCTTTTTTACCTTTCCAGACCATTTCCAGAATTGAGCCCCTGCACTGGTCCTTTCTCAACCATAAATTTGGCATTATTTGAGTATAAATTGGCTTCTGTTGTAATGTCCTCCCCTTACAGACGATATTATCTTTAATAAATGCTAATAGTAACGAATTTCGGTTGCCCCCTGAAACACTTTCCAGTCCTTCGAAGGGCGTCGATCCACAGCTCCATCGGCGTAACGGCAGGTCTGTTGAACAATAACAGCAAATGGCACGTCAGACTTAAGTGATGTATTGTTAGTAGACCTTTTTATGTAAAAAGGCAATTTCCTCTTTCCTGACGCCCTGCTGGATCTCCCTGCAGTGTTCGAGAACTTAACGTCTCGGTCCGGTAGCTCTTAGAAAAAAACGAGTGATCCTCTTAAGCCTACTATGTGACCGCTTTTTTTGATACTGGATTATAAAAGATTTAATCTTCTTGCAACCAACATAAATGGGACTGCAGTAATCTCTTATGCTCTTCACAGCGACCGCCAGCAACTCTTATTATGAAGTTTTCTAAGTAAAGAGTAAACATATAACCGCAGTTGTAGCAAACATCAGTCCTAAACTCGTACTTATAAAGCAAGTAAATAAAAGCCGGAAGTTCTCTCAAAGGGCTGTGTTTCAATGAAGAGCAATAAACTGTTGCAAAATATTGAGTTTGCTATGGGATTTTAGAAAGCCGCTTTTAACTATTTAAATGCTTATTATATGGGATGAAACAGCCAAATGGAATAAAATCAATAATTTCATATTTCCACATATGTGAAACAAATACCGAAACACGTCAATTTTTGATTCCGAAATTACATCCTATAGAGTAAAAATTTTATCTCTAAATTCAACCCCCTTTGCGTTACAATTACAACCCCTAAATTTTTAAATTGGAAGTATGGGTTTGTAATACTTCATTTAAAAGGCCCTTTCATTCTCTATTCGAAATTACTTTGATTTTAAACTTCATTTGAAAGAATAATAAAAAAAATCATGTAATTGACAAAATTATCTATAACAAACTAAAAACTTATTAGCTAATACCACTTCATTATGAATAACGTAATAAAATAACAAAACAAATTAATCTCAATGTACCCTGATTTAACTTTTCTAAATCGGTGGATAAAGAAGCGAGGATTGCTAGAATGGCCAGCACAATTACCCGATTTTACTCCATCAGAGTTCTTCTTATGAGAATATGTGAAGAGTATGGTATACAAAACTAAACCATGCAACTTAGCTGACTTAAAAAGAAGAATAACGCTTGCGATTAGATTGGTTCCGACTCAGATGTTGATTAATGTTAGAAGACATTTTTATTTACGGTTATGATACCGGCAATGTTCAAAATGTATCGAGGCATACATTTTGAATATTCCATAAAAGATTCAGATTGATTTGTTTTAGTATTTTATTACATCATCAATAACGAAATGGTGTTAGTTATTGAGTTTTAAATTTATTGTAGAGAATATCGTCAATTGCGTGAATTTATTTATTTTTATTATTCTTTGCAATAAAGTTTAAAACTATAGCTGTTTTGAATAGAGAATGAAAAGGCCTTTCAATTGAGATATCACAAACTCATGCTTTCAATTTAAAAATTTGGAGGTTGCAATTGCCACGCAAAGGGGGTTAAATTTAGGAATAAAATTTTGACGTTACAGAATGTAATTTCAGAATCTAAAATTGACGTGTTTCGAAATTTTTTTCACATATGTCAAAATATGCAAATATTGAATTTATTCCATTTTCATAGTTCCACCCTATACAAAGAATTGTTCGCAACTACAGAATCAGTGGTATATCTGGGGCTCAGGGAGCTTCGGTGCAAAGTAAATTCCTGTGCATCGACAACATCTAAAAACGAGTTAACCGGCAGAGAAGATTAATTAGACGATCACCAAAGTTATGAGAAAATCTCTACAGAAGTTAAGTTTGCGGAAAAAAAAGAGTAAAAAGTGGTTTTCTTTTTTCTTCTTTTTTCTTTCATAGCGCTAAAATTTTGATGACAAACGAAATTTTTCTCCCTTTTTGGATGTTTAAGATATAAAGATTTTAATACATCGCATCACTAGAGAGGCATCGCTGTTTTTTGCTATCACGGCACTGCAACTTTGGCTCAGTTAGTCTTGAAGTGAATTCGTCTTCCGCTGGCTACAGAAGAGGTTTTTTTCCCACATGGACGGTGAAAAATTTAAATTAAAAAATAACGTAAGTGCTTCACCCTCATCGAATTCGCTTCCATCAAGCTTCACCTTCTCCCGTCTTGTCTTAGCAATGCTCGAAATTTTCGTCTGCAACAATCACCATTGATCGATATACGCACTACAAGAGAAAATCACGAACAAATAAAACCCCATAACTCATCATATCGACGAAATTATCTCGCTTCGAGACGAGATGCTGACGTTATTAGGGTGATCTCAGGGTTGTCACGGTTCCTCGAGTGGGAAGGGTGGAAGCGTATCTTATGAATCATGATGCGCTACCGACAAAGCAGCCCCTAATAGACAGGACGGAGGGACAGTCAGTCAAATAAAGACTGGCGTAAACGGGCTCTTAACGTTTTTCCCTACTTAATCGGGGATGATTGGGACTTTTACATAGCAATTTACGGGGTTTTCGAGTGTGGCGAATGAGAAAACGTAGTAATACAGGGTGTCCCATTATCAATTTACCTCACATCTAATTTTAGAAAAAAAGTTGGAACGATGATTCGCCTCTCATTAGGAGTAGAACTTAAAAATCCCCCTCCCCCCTGTTTCTTCTTCCTTTTTCAAATGGGAATTCCTAATTTTCTCGACGGCATTGTGTTCAGAATTCAAAAATCTACATCTTTTATTAACATGTGTTGAGGTATTTAGAGTCTCCGTAGAGAACAAGAAATATACACTTCTTCAGAGTAGTGAGAATTTTATTGAGTAGGTCCTTATGGTACGAGTGGAAAAAAATGAACTGCTTTACAAAGCTAAAAAAACCAGGCCAATGCAATTGACCTGCCAACTAAGGTTCTTAAAATTAGACCAAACACATGTGCTAGCAAAAAGAAAGAACTTTCACCAAAGACTACCCCAGTCTGACATCATAAAGAAAGGATTGCCAGATGAGTTCGCATATGGCCCTTCTTAGAAAGAACCCAGAAAATCTCTAAATTCTTGCAACATGAACAAAAGGCAAGCAGAAACAAAACATTCAAAGTATAAGCAGTGTCGCATTATAATTTCAACAACATGACTCTGCCTTTAAACCCCGCCGTTTCTAGGTTTCCGAAAATTGTCCCCTTTTGTGAGGCAAATCTAAATGTTGATGATGACTTCATCATCAATATTTAGATTTAGATAGATAGAACTTCAAGTTATTAACGTCTGAAATCATGTAAATTCAGAGGCGTATTTCGAGAGTTGTGAAAGACTTTTTGTCAAATTAAAATACATCAAAACCTAGCTTATTAGGTTTTCTCTTAGCCCCAAACGGCCTATTCCGAAATTCGCAGCGGCTAGGGAACAAAACTGATTTCCGTGGGGCCTTGCTGCTGTCAAAATTTTGAAATTTTCCGGCATAAATTGAAAACGGTAAATTTTAACCTACATAAACTGACATTAAAATTTAACGTGAAATACAAAAATGCCAAAAAAATTGGGGGGGTTCCATTTAAAATAAGAAAGTTTAGTCATGCGGCGAGACGGATCATGCGAGGGGCAACAAGGCCATTTTTAATTTCTAGTTCTAAAATGAAGGAGGTTTTCGTTTGAACCTTTTTTTTCTAATGCCAAAAATGAAGAAATTAGATGGGGGGGAGGAGGTCAATTGTTAATGGGACGTCCTGTATAGGCAGGCAATCGAGATTGTCATTCATCCTCTATAATAATAACGATACAGGGTGTATCATGCAAAGATGTTTTATTGTTTTTCTATTTAAACCAAATGGCTAAGCGCAAGCTGCAAAAAAGAGGTGGTGCCAATACCATCTGGCATAGAGTCAAGCTGCGACACTGAGCGTGCTGTATTTCATTCATATATTTTCATTCATATATTATAATGAGCATTTTCCAACACAGTTAGAATCGCAATTCCTCAAACGTAAACAAAATTTGCACAATGGACAAATAGTTATTAAGGCCTTGCAGAGCTTCTTAATATATGTTTGAATATCTAGTCTTAGTTACCATATGAAAACTACAAAAATCAAATTTTAAGCAGTAAGAACGGGATCATATTTCATTTTTGAGTCAATATTAGACTTCTCTGAGCTAGTCTGACAATTCTTTTGTTGCCTAAAAATGGCCTTAAAATGAATGCCAATGTCTGTCCTGGGGGCGATAATTTAAAGTTCTATGGCCTACCGGATGGCAAATAAAAAGTGAATGGCTTATACGTTCGCCTGCACTTTTTACAAGGTGATAATTAAGTAAATAGATAAC
Organism: Euwallacea similis; assembly: GCF_039881205.1. NCBI lineage: Eukaryota > Metazoa > Arthropoda > Insecta > Coleoptera > Curculionidae > Euwallacea > Euwallacea similis. Next base: position 4,564,848 of record NC_089615.1, read on the forward strand.
TTTTAAATGTTGAATTTTTGAAGAACTTTAAGATAAAAAGTTTATAATAACATGGTTCCGCAAAGGCTAAGTTCTCAATAACGCTGCATTCTCATGAAATTTTGTATACCCGGAAAATTGATGATGAGAAACTCAAATATTTATTCCCGTCCTTTGTGCCGGTAAAAGGCACCTCTTAGTGTGATGTACCTGAATTCAATTAGTTATAACTTTTTTGTAGTTCACCGTGTGTCATTTTAAATACAATAACACTCGCGTCATTGTCGGCCTCGCCTGCGACCCGTGCGCAATACTTCACGCCCGTGCGTTAAGAGGCACTTGCTTTGTTTTTTCTGTAAATGATTATTTTACCTTAGTTAATGGCTACGGTTTGGCATTGATGAAGCGCACAGAAATTCTTGACACTGACGTATGTCACCTTTTTGTGTGCGGCAATTTTTTACCGCACACTTGCTATTTTCAGCTTGCAAATACGTGCGGTAAAGCCACCTTACCGCATGCTGGTATTATAAATAAATTTTATTATCATCATCGGTCTTCTTTCTTCGCTTTCCACTCTTTTGCGTAATGTGGCAGCCATCTTTTTCCAATAAAAACTGTGAAGCTGTTGTTCGATTCGCAGGACCCACGAGACATCAATCATCGTCAAAACATCAGGAACGGATTTTTATGACCTAATGGTATCACAGTTACGGTAATGAAGTAATTCATGCGAGAAGGCGATAAGCCGTCTCGGCTGCGATCGATAAACGTCTGCTTGCAGCCACCACATCCAACCTCGTTAATCTGGAAACGTGTGCTATTTTCGGTTTCCGACATTTCTACACTTTCTCGGAAAGCTTTAGCCGGTTTGTCCCGATTACCGGCCCTGGGGAACATTATTGTTACCGGGCTTTGTTCTAAAACTATTTCCTACCTTATTGTTGGCACCAGTCCCGCGTAGTTATTTTAATGCTGCTATTCTTCACGGAAAATGAGGTATTTGTGACGAGTAATTTAGAAATGTATTCCGAAAATTAAAACCCGAAGGTTTTTCCCGGTAAAACGGTAACCACGCCACTGTTCATGCAGATTCCGCTTTATTAAACCATACAGAGGATCCGGACCCTTGTTGTTTGTTGTGTCCCAAATCGGAATGCTCTGAGGCAATATTTCAAAGCATCCAGACGGGTGCCGAAAGAAAAGCGGCTTTTCTAAATTCCAAATACATTCCTCAAGCTCACGTAATACACTTCAACTTTCGTCGATCATCGATATCTATTGAGATATCAAGGGACTGAGCCCTATGTAAAATCGTGGGATTTTGCTTTTGTGCCGGCAAAATGGAACGGAGGAAGTTCTTTGCTGAAATTGTGTTTATTGTCAGCTAGGTGGATACCATGCAAACAAGTTTTTTCTAGCTTTGCCGTTTATAAATTGTTTAATAACCATACACTTTCAAATGGGGCACTCCTGCGAAGGGTGCAGGTCGCATTATCAGTCGATCAAAGCAAATTCTTCGGCGCTGATCCGTTGCTCAGATAGACACCTGTTTGGGTCATCTTTTTCCTTTTTTTTTGTGTATCTTCGCTATCGTAAATTCATTATTGAAAAAAATGTTACCCAATCTGAACCAATTAATGAAGGAGCGGATGACCTTTCCAAACATTCAGGGATCCCGAGAAGGGGCTTGTAGATCCTGGCGCAGGTCAGGCCCCCTTCACTGATTTTATATGTTTTTTTTACAATGTTTTTGCTAATTGAAGTAAAATAAAATAATACAGTGCACTAGCGCTTACAGATACAGATCACAATATTCCAGAAGACATAGAAGTAAGTACCTAAAGCTTGTGGTTCTCATAACAAGTGCTTGGACTTCGGATGTGTTTTGTTCCGAAAATTGAGATCTTGCCTTGCTTTCCGCTAAAATTTTAAATAACTTTTACAACGTTGAGTATACTGAGAAGATATTAAAAAATGTTGAATTCGCCTCTACCGAGCAATAGCTAACTTCGGGCTATTGCATAGGTATCTCTAAGTATTTTCCAGAAATTTGAAGATTTAGAACGGAATATTCTCGAAGATTTTTACGTGGAACTATCAGGTTGTTCGGAAAGTAATTTCGTTTTTTTATGTGAAAATGAATGACAGTTTTCGTATAATAAACAAATGCTTTATTAAATTATATATTGGCCGTTCTGGTCCAACACCTTTTGCCATCTTTCTGGTAGTAGCATAATTCCACGCTCATAAAATTTTTTGTCTTTGCTGGCAAAAAACTGATCGAGGTGGTTTTTGACCTCATCATTTGAGATGAAAGTTTTACCGTCTAAAAAATTTTGGAGTGACCGGAACAAATAATAATCCGATGGTGCCAGGTCTGGAGAATATGGTGGGTGTGGCATTGTGTCCCATTCAAGCTGTAAAAGCTTTTGGCGAGTGACCAAACTTGTGTGAGGTCTCGCGTTGTCTTGGTGAAACACTACACCTTTTCTGTTGATTAGTTCGGGTCTTTTCTGTTGAAGTGCATCCTTCAGTTTGTCCAGCTGCTGGCAGTAGACTTCCGAATTAATCGTTGTGTTATCCGGTAAAAGCTCAAAAAAAACGATTCCTTTAAAATCCCACCAAACAGACAGCATCACCTTTTTTTGGTGAATATCGGCTTTGGAAATGGTTTGAGTCGATTCATCTTTTTTGCTCCATGACCTCTTGCGTTTGACGTTGTTGTATACAACCCATTTTTCGTCCCCAGTAATGATGCGCTTCAAAAACGGATCATTTTTGTCACGTTTGAGAAGCGAATCGCAGACGTCAATGCGGCGACACAGATTTCTCTCTGTGAGAACATGGGGAACCCATATATCGAGCTTCGAGGATAATCCCAGGCCTTTCAAGTGGTCATAAACTGTTGAATTCGATAAATTTAACTTCAATCCGATCTCACGTGTTGTTATTCGACGGTTCGCATCAACTAATGCCTTTATGGCGTCTTTATCAGCTTCAACCGGCCTTCCCGAACGTGGTGCATCTTCGACATCAAAATTGCCAGATCGAAATTTAGAGAACCAGTTCTGACACTGGCGTACTGTCAACACACCTTCTCCATACACATCGGTCAATTTCTTTCTGGCTTGAACAGCATTTTTACCCTTTCTGTAGTAAAACAGTAGGATATGTCGAAAATGCTGCTTATCGCTCTCCATATTTAAAAGGGCACCAACCAAAAACTACTGCGTAGAATTAATTGAAATGTTTCACACACAAGCCTTGTTATATGAGCTCTCAAAGCATATAAAAATTATATGGCTTAAGTGTGAGGTTAAGTGCAAAAAAATACCATTAAATCCTCTGTCGGGAAAAAACGAAATTACTTTCCGAACAACCTAATACATACAGTTTTGATATAGAGCGTCTCGGCAATTACCAGGGTCACTTTGACCTACGGTCACGCTTTACTAGAAGTTATATCTATTTTACATGCAGTTTCCGCAGGACATTAAAGAATCGACGCTAAAAGAAATCATGCATCAATAAATGGATTATGAGCTTAAGATTTGTCATTATAAAGATATATTATTATCAACGGTGGCAGAACCGGCGACAACAAGAAGTCATAAAATCTCCCCTTGTCTAAAGCCCTCCCCCGGGTTTCGGGGGAAACGCCGAGGGCGCCGTCTAACTCAATATATTCGATGAACTTTTATTAGGTTGTACCCTGGTGTCGGCCATAATCATCATTGAAACCGGTAAATTGATTCGGTTAAGGTCGATTGTGGGGAACGCGAAAATCTGATTTTATTATCGAATATCTAAAATGAAGATTTTGCCTATGATAGTAAAGATAATAGTGTTATACCTAAGTAAGTGATAGACATAAGCTTTAATATCTCAAAAATTGTTTGAAATAAATTTTAGACGCGTAATTATTTCTAAATGAAGCTTATGATTGCTGCAATTAGGAAATCGAGTGATATACAGGGCTGATTTTTGAGAGCTGACATAATACGTAGATAGAAAATTACAAGTATAATGTATTATTGAAGTTTTTATTGGTATTTTGTGGAAAAAAACCTGACATTGTAAAAAAAAACTAAAATCAACATTAAGCAACTTGATCGTGTAAAGACGCGCTCATGTATCTATTACTTACGCAGTATAAAGTAGTTTATAATTTTTTTCCATTTACTCAAAAAGTATTAATTTTTGATACTTACGATGTACATCGTGCTTGTTCATTTTCTTTTTATCAGTTCAATGGTGCAAAAATAATGATAGGGCGCCATCTGAACAAAATTACTTTTTTTAATTTAAAAATTCTAAACTTCAACAATTTTTTCCAAAAACGTTTTCAATTGTGTTTCTTAAATTTTTTTTAAAGCTAGAAACCATTTTAACATTAACTTGTTATGCATCATCAAATTTATAAAAATAGTTTCTATCAAAAAATGTAAAAAAAAAATAATTCTGAAGTTGATACCTGAAGAAGAAGAAGCTGAGTTAAAAAAGAATCAACTTTGACGTTATTTAGTAGCCTGAACAATATCGTTTTATTTGGTTTTTAGTTTATCAAAATCCATTCATGAATAATTGAATTACAGCTTCGCCCGCTTTTTATGAGGCAGCCTGTACAAGCCTAAGGTTTTCCAAAACATTCTTATTTGAGTCGTATCTCGTAGATCAGAGGAACGATGGGAAAGATCATTTTTGACAAAAGCTCTATTCTGACAATTATATTTCTCACTCAGCAAGGACGAATGACTATCAACGCGAAAACAATAAAGCAATAAAATGGAATCCTCCGCCTGTTGCTCTAGATAGCATGTGATAAATGAAACTAACTCTCCCGGTTATAGGGATAAAATAGGGGATTAAATATAATTTGTGAGGGTCTAGTGTATCGGGGAAACAGGATCAAAGCTCTGACTTCTGTGACTTTTTCTTCGATAAATCTTTCTGTTTTCATGTTTTTCGCCTAATAAATTCAACTCGACTTAACCGCGAAGGAGAAATTCAAGCTTGCCCCTGCTCGCAAAGCAATAATATACCCAACAGAATCCACTTCTTTTATAAGGCTATAATGAAACAAAGTATTAAGGCCCGAGGACTTTTGTGCTTTCAAAGCACAATGAAATATGAGGACGCATCGATCCGGGTGACGTCGCATTCATTTGTCTTCTGCCTCATTGCAGGACGACTTTGTCGAGCCCTCGCCAGTGCAACCCGAAACGATATCATTTCCTCGTTATTGATTCTTTCGAAAAGTCATATAATAATGGACAAACGGGGACAGTGATTCGATTACCCCGGGGACATGTCCGAGGTCTTTCAACTTTCTCGCTCAAAAGCGTCTTATTCATCTGATGACTTCGGTCTCTGTGTACGCCAAAGAGTATCGATATTACACTTTTGATGTTTGTCAGTTGTCATAAAGTCTACCAGGTATGTAGGTAAATTATAAGAAATTTTCTCTAAGTTAATTTTCTGTTCGGGCACTGCAAAATTTTCTTTTCAAACCGAACGTCATTTTACATTATTTTTACTCTATGAGGCAGAGTCAAATGAAAACCGTAAAAGCGCCAAAAAAAAATCACGCGCTGCATTGATAGAAATATTATTTTTGATTCGTAGAAGACCTAGACGTAGACGTAGACGTAGAATCGTGACGCAGAAACAAATGAAGTTGATCACAAAGTGACAGTTCCAGAATGGCAACTTCACTAGAGCATTGCACTAGGAATGAACAGCGTTCTGTTTTTCGCTTTTGGCGAAGTGAAAGGTGAAACTCATTTATCTTCACTGTAGAATGAAGTTCCAGTATAGAAATTCATATCTTGCTCCAGCAAGTGCATGAATGGAGCAACAAATTCCGAAATGAGGTGACTTCCGTAGCTGATTCTCCCCGACCAGGTCAAGCAAATCGTGTTGTCACGCCTGAGTCGACTTCAGCATTTGAAGTGTTAGTGAAAAAAAATCGTTGCATTATTCTTCACGAAATCGCTGAAATTTTAAACATGAGCCATGGTTCCGAACACTGCATTATGCATGACATTCTCATAAAGTGTCAGCAAGTTTGGTGCCGAATCAATTAATCTCAGAATTGAAATAACGTGATCTTGATGCCTGTGAGGAACTTTTGCGTCGGTATGAAACTGAAGGAGATGCCTTTCTGACAAGAATTATCACTGGAGATGAGTCCTGAGTGCACTATTATCAATCTGAAATTAAACGAGAAAGCAAGGAATGGCGTTAGGTTTCTTCGCCAAAGCCGAAATCCAGTTCTCGGCAAGAAAGGTTATATTGACACTGTTTTGGAACGTTAAAAGTTTAATTTTAAAAAACTATATACTTTATAAAGGTACAATTACTAGCGCTATGTACTCAGAACTTCTGAAGAACAAGTGTCTCAACCCTACTATCAGAACCAAAATCTCTGAGTAGGGGCGTTCTGTTCCAACACGATAATGTGCGACTACATACTGCCCGCAGAACGGCGGCAGTCATCCAAAATTTGAAGTTTGAATGTCTACCACATCCTCCATATTCGCCAGACATTGGCTCCAGTGATAATCTTGTATTTGGTCGCCGTAAAGAGATTCTAAGTAGGAAGAAATTTCGAACTAATGATGAAGTGACTCAGGTGGTGCATGAGTGGCTGCGCACACTATCAAAAGATTTTTTTCTTTGGGTATTCAAGCACTTCTAAAATGATGGGGGAGGTGTACTGAACGTAATGGAGACTACATCGAAAAATGATATAATCGTTTTCAACATTGTTTCAATAAATTAAGTTTAATATCATTTTTAAGGTTTTGCATTTAACTCTCTCTTTCTCTCTCTCTCTCTCTCTCTTTCTCTCTCTTGTAGTATGCGAGAATCTCCGTCTGGAAACTAATTTTGTTTTGAGAGTTTTCGAGTTCTGGTGCGTTGAAAATGAACATATTCAGCTTGAAGGACTGACTGAGTGACAATCTAGCAGTTTCTCAGTTCTATTCATGCATGATATCTTTTGATCCATCATTGAGACTGGATGCCATATTGTCTAATAATGTATTAAATTTTTTGTTCCAGTTGTCTCAAAACGACATTCGGAACCGCATTTCGGAACGAAAATAGGGCCCTTTCAAGTATATGCTCGTGGGATCAAGGGCACGGTGTACGCAGTCGACGAAACAACAATCTTCATAAAAGGTTTCTCCTACGACGGGACTGGTCCCGATGCTTTTTTCTGGATCGGGAATTCCCCCAGGCCCAGTCCCGAGGGAATTATCATACCGTATCCTGAAGACTACTATGAGAGGTAAGTTTATAGTTGAAATTTACTTGTGGTTTATTCTATAAAACTGCCATTATCACCACCACCGCTTTTCACACATGTATTTAACTACCAAACATTAGGGGAGTTAAAATTGTAAACTCTATGAATAAAAGTTTTTATCACTGCAAGAAAATCACTTTTTCCCACTTTTTTTGTCTGACTCAATTACGGGATTATACAGGGTGAGCCTTGAGGAACTGTACATACTTCTACATTGCAACAATATTTCTAAGAAGAATATCGAATGAACATGAAAATCTTGCTCGCATTTTTTGTTTTTATTATACAGAGAGTTTTACATGTTTTGTCGAAAAATGGTTTTGGCGATAACTTTGTACTGTCAGTTTGCTTTTTTTCACGTTCTGGTGAAAGAGTATACTGTTGTATCTGAGTAAAATAATGTATTCAGACTTCAGAAATTCCAACACCGTTTTCAAAAAATTTAATAATAGGTTTTTTCAAGCTAAAAAAATCACTCTGTATAGAAATTTTCAAAAAGGCGTTGTACACATTTGCTAAAAGTTAGATGAACTAATAGTTGTCCATATGTCCACTCAGCAAATTTGTCATACTCTTCGTTGTCTTGTAAAAACACGGATTACGAAAATGCTACAGTTTTGGACATTTGCACATACCTACCATTCTTTTCTTAAATATATTGCATTTCAAAATGAAATATTACAATTAATAACATAACGCAAGACTGCAATATTTAATGGAATCATAATGGAAAAAATTATTTAAAACATACATAACATTTTAAAATTAAAATGACGAAAGAAAGAAATTGAAGACTTATTTTTACTATTGTTGGAAAGTGACTCAAAAATTTACACAAAAAATCAAAAATTTGCTATAAGCTATTGCCAATTATTTATTATATGTAGATATTTTCAAAATGAAAACTTCTAAATTCTACCCATTTAGCCAGTCGGATAGTCAATTGCGTGATTGACTTTTCAATTACCATGCGATTATTTCTAATATCATTAGAACAATTAATAATTCTATCAAGCAATTATTACCGTGTGTACATTTCCTGCATAAACTAGCTCTTTTAAATGACCCCAAACAAAATAATCAACGGGATTGAAATCTGGTGACCTCGGTGGCCACGAAATAGGATCTCCCCGGTCTATCTATCTATCTGTTTTCATATTAATTGAATCAAAGTTAGATACTTTCTCTGAACCTTGAACTCCTCCAATCGTCCTTATTTCTAAGAAGGCCCCCAAGAGGCTGTGATCAAGCCTCATTTGCATTTAAATGAATACGATGAACTGCTTGCAATGTAGACTTCAATTTCACCGTATCAGATTCTCCCAACTGGGAAACAGACGACGACCCTTGGTGCCGCTGTTTATTCGTGATATGTAGATTTTATTAACCGTCGGATTAAACACGGGTAATGATCCCGGTATCTGATTTCGGTTAATTGAAACGTCATGAATTGCACAGAACTAAATAGCCATTATTATTTGGGTTTTAATTATTAGGCTTGTGGTGCAGCGAATTTAATGATTTAGTGAAATGCACGCCTATTCATTCATTATCCGATGGTTGCCGAGATATCATATTGTTTGGAAATACGGACACATTTAGGCAACAAAAAGGAAAAGTAAGAATTTAAAATCCCGACAATTGTAAACGTTTAAGGGAATCGATTTTTATAAGCCCTCCAATCCCTTGAAGCGCCATCAGGATTGTTTCGTTTTCTTCAGCAACGCTTTTTCTTGTCCTTTTAGACCACCTTAAGCCTTGAGCTTATTTTTATTTATTGATGTTAAAGTAGTCCCCACAGTGGAGTGTGTAGGGGTAAACGGGCCTTGCTGCCTAGCAAATAGCAATAGTCAGTTAGCAGTACGTCATTGATGTATTGCAATGTTTTAAGATCCAACAATTTTAGAAAATTATTTCACATTTTTATTTTTTTTTGGACCTCCGAATTTGAACAAGATGGACAAGTCAAATTAAATTTGTCTAGATATTTTTTAATTTTATAACATTTTTGAACTCGAATAATAACAAAAGGAGTGACATACTGGACGTAAATGACAATGCGAGATGACCCCTTTGACATATAAAATGAAATTGACCGGTGGTTTATCGAACAAGCAATGTCTCAAATCAATGTATTTTTCATGTAATTTGAATACTGTTGAAACTAGAAAATTGTATCCGTTTTCGACGAATATCTGGAAAATTTGAGGGATATTCGTAGCATTAGGTGGAGTACTTTGTCAGAGGCAGAGAATGGGCAAGTGGTCATTGAGTATTACAGTGAAGCACGGTTTTCTACTAGTTTTCGATCCTCCAAGCTTAGGTAGTATTCTCATTGAATACTGGCTAAGTTCCTTCATCCTCAAGTCCTCATCCAAATATTTTACTATTTTGGATAGTGGTCCCATGTAGGGTAGTAAGTTTCGATCTGAGGGCCCGTCATAACCTGAAATGACCTGAATAATTTGATCTTGCTGTCCTGAATAGGAATTTTTAAAAATCGGGTGGCTGGAGAAATGTAAAAAAATTGAAAGAAAAATTAAAATTATACAATTTCATTGAAAATATAAAAGATTATATATTCTAGTATGGATTAGTTTCCGTTTGACCACTCATTCCGACTCGCCTCTTTAGCCGAAAGCAGAAAAAGCTCTAGAGTGGAAAAAACCCTCTTTATTTTGGCTAAGAGGCACGTAAATGGCAAAAGGAAAGAGGGTGGATGTCATTAAAGCAGATTAAATTCTCAGTGTAATAAATGATATTGAAAGTTTGAAACATCCCATACAATCATCCCGCAACTGATGACTTGGCAACTTGGGAATATCGGGGACTAACAAAGGGGGGTCTTTTCGGGGCCTACTAAAACAAATAGGCCTGAACCCCATGAAAAATATACGGGGTTTTCCGATTGACTTGCCACGGATAAAGACATTGGGAGTTGGGTTGATTAATGGTTGCCGGTCAATTAAGAGGTGATCTACCGAATTTAAACTTGGCCGAGGAATCTATGTAGGTTAGATGAAATATTAGGGGCTACGAGAAGGTCATATACAAGATGTTCCAGAGCCTTAAATTAAGGGAAGCTTTTCTTTGACTTTTCGCACTGAATTTAAAGTATGTGCTGGAAGAAATCGGTTCAAATTTGCTGAGTATATTGACATTGACCCAGAACTAATTGAATTTCTGAAATTAAAAATGAAGTTTTGTCTTACTACCAGATTGGTCAAGTGACTGCATATCCTAGAAACTAAAAAAGGTATCACAGGCTTCTGATTTATAATTAAAATTAGGCAGTTTCTCTAAAACTGTGCTATAATAATTTTCTTTAAAAAAAGAAGTTTCTCAATATGAAATTTCCTCATTTTTTAACTAATAACTGGTCATAATTAAAACAAGTTACACTTACATTCCAACTGCTGGAAGAATGCATTAACAGTATAATTTCCCCTCTATCAAAATAGTTTTGCTTGAACTTTTCTTACTTTTTAATTAAGTGGGAGTATTATTAAAATTAGTTTTCCTCATTTTTCAGCTGTTGAGACTGTACCTTAACAGGGTCATATTCTAGTGCAACTTTTTTTGAGCTTTTCTTTCCTCACATTTAAAAAAAAAATTGAGAATTCTAAGAGAACACTCTAATAACCGAGAAAATAGGTATTAAAGTAACTCTATAACTCAAAAACTGAAAAAGTTATTACAACCGGGTTTGTGCAGATTAAAGAGCTCATCGTGTTGATTAGCATGAGTTATTTTTTACAGCAATTTCTACATGAGTTAGGTTATGTACGGACATTTAACCATTGACAATGTATTGTACTGTACTCGCATTTAATGAGCATCGCTCTTGACGAAATCTTCTGCATCGGGGATAATAGACTTTATTATATGTGCGTCGAATAATATACTATTTTGTTTAGTACCAGCAACAATCCTGTGTTAAAGGGAATTATTTCAGGGAACACCCCTCAAAGTCTGCCTGATTAAATATCTGGCAGGACGCAAGGGGTGTTGCCACCCTTTCATGAAGCATTCTCTCGATGGGTGGCGAATACTTAAATCATCAAACGGATACGGATATTACCATTAGGATAATTGGGGGTTGTCCCCTCTTGAATAGTTGTGGCGAAATACGTCGGCTGCATCATTCAAAGTCTTGTCCTGGTTAATTATGTGGCGGGCATCAGCTGTGTTCTATTGCATATTGCAGGATCCTGCGTTGTTGTACCAGCGATTATATCGATCAGTATATTATAATAGAGAAATCTCAACGGGTATTATGGGAAATTTAGATTCGTATATCCAGCACAAATCCCTGGGGCTCAATAAAACAGGAAATAAAACCAACTCCGTTTTAGTTTAGCGGCGATTTTACGGATGGAATTCATTGGTAATTGATGGCTTTGTTTCAGAGATCCGCCGATTTTAAAGGCTCACAACAACACGAATATTATCCTCAGACTCCCGATGGGAAAACGAATTAGAGATATTCGATGGTTATCTGTTTGGTGTAGAAGGTTTACCGTAAGTATTTCTTCTGTAGGTGCAAACAGAAAGAAGAACAAAATTGCTTTTTTTTTATTGTTTTGTTAGGGTCAATAGATGAAGAATTGGCACATTTCACATAGAGTATACTATTCATGAAACTCTTGGCATGAAAGCCGTCAATTTCTTGGTTTACATGGAAATTTTCTTTGTAAAGCTGCTATCAGCATTTCAAAGAATTGGCCTTTATTACTATCAAAAACTGTAAACGGTTTGAACCTCCAAGTTCTCTTTATTATCTCCAATACTTAGAAGATTATCCATGTCTATATACTACTGTTTATTCGCATTATTTAGGCTGTAATTTGTATCATTGTTATTAAATGCCTACTCATATTGGAAAAATATATAAAAAATAAGAAATAAATTTTCCTTTCTTGAAATCACTATTTGAAGTGCTCGGTTGCCTTATTAAATAAGAGCCCTACGCTACTATTTTTAAACCGATCAAGTTGAAATTTTACCATTTATTTTAAATTCTTTGACAATTATTGACAGACACCGAAGGTTTGTTTGAGTATTTTCATTTTAAAGGTGATTATTCAGCTCACCAAACACGAGCTCTCTACGCTACTGTTTTTAGTCAATCATGTTGCAAGTTTTACTGTTCATTCTTAACATTTGGGTCGTCGCTCTCATCGAATTTCATAGACATTGAGCGTCTATTTAAGTTGACAAAAAGTCTCTCAAGTTTATAGTTTTTTTGTTCGTTACTGGGGTATCTCGAGCCATCAAAGACATAGCGTTTCTCTACCAGATTAAAGAGTAGCTGTTCGGGTTTCCAAAACTTGAGCATTTTACACCACTGTTTTCTATATAGTCTTACTGAAAATTTTATTCTTTACACTTAATATTCAGGTAATTATTCATACCAAAATTCATAGGCGTAGGAGGTATATTTGGGTAGGTTTTATTTTTTCGAAACCCTCTCTTTTAGGATCTTTTAATTTTTTCTTATATTTTGATCACATATTTCAAATGATTCTAAAATCAAAAGGCTTCAGTAATTCTTCATGCAGAACCGTAAAAAATAAGCAATTGTAAGTGCTGGTCAATAAGTAATTATAATATGCTACTGTCCTACGACCATCACACATAATGGATTATTTCAGGTTTCTCAGTTACATGTTACATACATATGTAAGGTGATTGATACCATGATATCTCATGTCATACGAGCCCCTTGCAATAAACCAACAATATTGTTAACAATACAATGGGTGCAGGCAATGTTGAATCAATGCGAACCAATCTAGCACAGGAAACTGGCCTATCAGGGGCATACGTGCGATTCAATTTGCTGACCATCAGTTAACTTCAACATAAAATGGCATTATGACGGTTTGATGTGGCGATTTATGTTTTACTACAGACAACATTTTGGTTTTCTCATGCTGGGAAAATTCTGTTGTTCAATTTCTGGCACTGTGGACTAAGCTCCTGGAAAATGGTTAAGAGGTTTTAAAAAATGCATTGTGTCGCGCCTAAAAGAATTTTATCTCCGAACGACTGCATCCATTGTGTCCGTCATGCTAAACTGGTTCCATTTGCCTCCACGCAATAAATCCAAGAGACGCCCGTCTCTCATAACTCACGGTGCACCCCTGCCTCGACCATTTATTGTATATTAGATAAAATGCTAATTTTCTCCTCTTTACAGAGTTGCCCATTTGTTTGACACGCTTCGCGCCTTCTATGACATTGCGGGGGGCGAGCATTCGTAGGGCATTTCGATGATGTCATAAATATAGGGTGTCCGTTTCTGTCATTAAATTATAGCAAAATCGCTCAATTTGAGATCTAAAAATATGCCGGTTTAAAATTTTAAAAATTTCGATGAACTTTGGCGGTATTCAAAAAAAAACTGAAACTTTGGAAAAATACTCCAAGTACAGCTCTTAGCAACATCCTTGACAAGAAAAAGATATTTAGCAAGATCTTAAAACCTCCTTGCTTCTTATTTTGGTCCTTACAGTTGTAATTATCTTTCTTCGCAATTCACTAATATCAGAGAGGTACAGATTTGCAAATTAGGTGTTTTATAGTTCCCCATAAGTAATAATCTAATGGGAAAAGATCTAGTGAACGTGCCGGCCAAGGCATGCAGCTATCGTTTGAAATGACTCTTCGGGAAAATATATATTTTTAATGTTGTTATTAATGTAATCCGGTATTTAATCACATGAGCCTGCATGAGAGGGAGTGGCGGATGTATTGGCCAGTAGCTGCCAACCAAAATTTTCGTTATATATAGAGTGTTTCCTAAACCAACGGCACATACATTTAAGGGAATATTCCGTGGATGAAAATTTAAAAAAATGGTATGAATATATGTCTGGAATTGCTTAATTTCCGAAATACAAGGTGTTGAAGTTTAGATGAAATCGGCGATTTACGGATTTGTCACGGAAACGTTAACAAGGGTATTCGTCTGAGCCCTTAGTACAGGATGAATGCTATTCTCAATTAGTTTCAACCGAGAATGGTGTATAATTCTAACTCCTACTTGTATGCGAAGCGTTGTTCCGAAATAAATTGAAACAAAGATTGTAATTAATGCTGTAAAGTCAGCTAAAAGTACTATGAATCCCAACGTCTTCTAAGTGACAGCCGAACTCTTTGAAAAATACCAGAGTGCCCCCACTCTGTTCTTGCCAATGCGTACTATTTTCAACACAGATTTTGAATTAACGTTACTTAAAATGGTCGTTGCTGAATATGAAACACCTCATCAACTCGTGTCTGATAAAACCCCATAATATCCCTAAACGGCTGGCAATTTTGGGCTAATTGCCAACATTATTTATAAAGACCACCCCTCTCCGTCCCCGTCCTCGCGACTCCCCAGCGCGCCGCGACTACGAGGAATATAAATCGTCTTGATTTTCCCCGCTCATCCCCCGAAGCGCTCGTAGTAATAGTATGAATTTCGGCAAGACCGCGTCCCATCCTCGTCTCGTCGAACCAATTTCTGGTGTATTTAGGGTCGAATTTCCATGTTCCCGGCAAACAGAAGGCCGTACTTGCCGTTACAGTTTCACGGTATCGACCGACCCCGGGGCGCACTCGCATCCAAACGCATTTGTTAAAATGGCTACCCGCTTCCCCCCATTCGTGCTTCCTATTGAAAATTTTGTTTTTAAGTGGCTTTGGGTTTGATAGATACTAATTTGGGTAGTTTTCGAATTGTTCTTTGCTATTATGGAGTCTAAAGCCGGAAGCGTTTCCAAGAGCGACGAGTTTGGATTTCAAAGAGCTATTGAAAGGCACTCGGTTCGCCTACCTTTAGGGTTAGATTGTGACTATTCACGGTTAACTTTGCAATGTTATGGTTGGATGTTAGTTTACTTAATAAATGTAAATTGAAATATGAAAATTCTTTACATTTCGGATCTAGAAATGCAATACCTTTCAGGTCCCGCCGCAATTTTCGAACGACTTGGGCCGAAGAAAAGTGGCCATTACATTATTACTTCAGTTTTTAAAGATAAATCAAAATTCTAGATTTGACAAGTATCCAGTTTTTGAGATCTCTTTGACAGGTGTCAAGAATGCAATCATTAGACATCTGTAAAACAACTCTTTGACAAAGACGGGACGTAGAAGCCATTTTGCCATAACTCAAACCGCTCGGTTGTCGAAAGCACAAAAAGTGTGATATATTAAACGTTGATATTTCGAAATTTAAAAGCAAATCCAAAAATGATAAAAATTTACAGGGGTTTTATTTAAGATGAAAACGTTTAATCCTAATGCACTTTTTCTAGCTAACCTGTTTGGTATCCATTTCTTCATTTTTTTTTGCTTCTTACTCGATTCAATTGAGTATGTAAATTAAAATCGTAGTTACTGAGTATGGTTACTTAAACCCCGTTTACAATAGTAGTAATAGAGCCTCGAAAAAGCACGTTTTGGATATGCAATAGCCCAATGCTAAGAAAATTCTGCTGGTTTTTTGATGGATTTGAGCACCCTTAAAACAAATTAGAATGCGCCCGAAACAAAGGAAGACGGAATTGTTGACGATGCAAGTGTCAGTGTATGCCCAGTCTGGCACTGATGGGAGCTAATGAATAATTGCGTACAAAATGGGGCTGATGACGGGGGAAGTTAATTATAACACGGCTTTAATCGGGCGACATTATGCCGTTTATGTTGAACATAAATCGAGGAAGTGAGGGCAGAAGCATTGCTCTCGTTAGTGATATACGTGTCAGAAAATCGTATACAAGGTGTTTCAGGAAGAAAGGACCATAAGTTGACGATGGTAGACCATATGAAATGCAGCAAGAACAAGGGCCCTAGCCTTATTCTTCTTTAAAATATAGGCATTTTAGTAATTTTTGTCGAAAACCCGACTTTTTTAATATAATTCTGCTATTTCTTCACTTTCTAATACTCAAAACACAAATACAACTACATTTTTAAAATCTACATTAAATTTCCTATAAGATAGGATAGTTTTGTTAGTAAATGTGCCCTTTCGAACCGAACATAACCGCCTAAAAAATTGAAAAATCTGAAACTCCATATTTCTTGATATTTCTCAATGATAGCTTAAGCGATGAATTTACCATTAATTTCTTTGGAGATTGGATCAAAGTTGCTCTATTTAATATACTTTTAAACGGACCTCATTATTGCTGTATTTAATTACATTTTATATGGTCTATCCACTCTCAACTTGGGCTTTTCTTTCTGAAACACCCTATAGATCTCAGGAAACAAAAAAAAATTAAGAGGTTAGAAAATCTGATTCAACTCCAAAAATGCTTTGAGAAAATATATGTAGGCGCCTACGAATACTTCTTTCCTTCCAGCGTGCGGAAAGTAATTTCCAATTATTGGAAATAATCTTACTGTGCAGTGAACTCTGAAATAATCTAATTTTAACTTCATATTCATTACAGGTAGACTTTAGCGAGGTGTTCATCCCTCCGAACCTCGAGGTACCAAAACCTCGGGTTCTACCAGAATTCAAACGTCTTGCGCATGGTCTACGTTCAGACAATATCAGTATTTTAGACGCCAAAACCTTTTATATTCCGAACTTACATTACGATGGTGAAGGTCCCGATGCCTATTTCTGGATCGGGAATGGTACCGAACCCAATCCGTCTGGACATAAGGTAGATGATTGTTCGCTTAATTATAGAACATGCAGAGGTAATACAATAAGTGCAAAGCTAAAAATTATGGATGATTTTTGGATAGTTTGCACGATTTTAAATTAAATTCAAATAAAGAACGCGTGCAAGCATTTCACTAGTGCATTTTTCAATTTGGATTGCAAGAGTGCAATTGGGTAAAAATTATATATTGAATTTCATTACACGAATAGCATTTAAGAGGAAAATTCAAGAATCGAATTTTCGAGCAACATCGCTTGATGTAACCTTGCTAATCACTAGGGTGATCAAGGATATTATCTAATATTTGCACTTATCCAATTAACACTGTAATGCATCGGTGATGGCTTCCGTATAACAATGAAATAGCAGTTTTGTATTATTTAAATATGAATTTTGAATCTCATAGGTTCCTAATCAACTGAATACATACGACCCTCTGAAACAATATCTCGGGGAGGACATCGAAATTCAACTTCCCAATCCTTGGAATGTGTATAATATCGACTGGTTATCGGTATGGTGTGTGCAATACAGGATAAATTATGGTCATGTGATGATACCCAAAGACCTGGAGGTGCCCCCGGCTTTGGGACAAACGAAAATATCTGTATGTCGACTTTTGTAAAATTAAGCATAATATGGTTAATGATTTCCGTTTATGATTTAGCCATCTTGGTGGTACAACCCAGTAAGTATTTTAAGTGGTAATCACACGAATGTGTTAACAAATTTAATTTAACATGCACAAGACAATAACATTAACACATAAGCGCTTCAAGAAAATATTTTACCTAACAGGTGTGAAAGCGCCTTTAACGCGCATGACTACTGACCGAACTCCGCCTCGCGTCCTTTAGTAAACTGCAACCAGCGTGCGATAAAGTATCACTTTCTGCACTCGTCAGATAAATTACTAATACTGCATACGTGAAATAAATTTGATATGAAAATATGAATGTTTGTTTACCTTTCCATAAAATTAAACACTAGCTTTCATGTTAATATTTTGGACACACAATTTAAAACTCTGAAATTTCATAAAGACTACGACAACCCTCGTCCCTCCTGGATCCACGAGCTGCAGAGAATTTTTAGATAAACGACTCCAAGTGAAATGGGTCATGAAAGGAGATCGGGTTGAGATTACTTTGTCCGCCCGGATTGGAGAAGATAAATATGTCGCCTTCGGCTTGTCCGGGGATAACACTAAGGCGCAAATGGTGATTGTTTTTCTGGCCGCAAAAACTCACAAGTAACATGATAATTAATCGCAGAAATTTTTCAGGTTGGCGCCGATATTACAGTGGCATATTTCGATAAAAATAAGGGGGCTTTTAAAGCGGTTGACTACTACATTTCGCATGAGTCCCAGTGCGATGGGAAATCGGGAGTATGCCCCGATGAACTCATCGGAGGTGGAAACGATGTTACGGTGGTCCATGGTGAGCGAAGCGATGGTTTAATCGCTATTACTTATTCTAGGTAAGTTTACAGGAAATTCGGTATAGTTAAATTCAAAAGGAAGTTTTTTAAAGACCTCTTCGAACCAACGAAGCGATCAACGATCGTTCAATACCGGAAAATGAACCAGTTCAGGTGATCGCAGCCATCGGGACGTTGAATTCACGGATGGAGCCTAATATTTATCAGTCCATGGAGGATTCGACCGGGAGCGATATTGAAATTAACTTTGGACAGTTGGATGACAATCAGTGCACGTTAAGTTTAGATGAAATTCCATCAGAAGATGGGATTTTGCCTTGGACACCATTCAAAATTATTGGTGAATATTCCTTGGTTTGTACAAAATGATATAGTGCAGGCACTGAATATGAAACAAGTCTGTAATCTGTGTTCACTCGAGCTTTTTCATCGAAACCAAACGATGCAAGGGAAATCTTGAACTTCCTTGCTCAGTGACCAGCTGAATAACTTCGAAAGGGAGGTCTATTCTGCATTCTCCCACGTTATGACAAATATCTCGCAAATTCACTTACTTTTTATTCCGATTCCACTACTTCTTTCTCATTGCTCTTCTCATACACCTTCTTATCCTACAATTTATGGATGTTCCATTTTGTCGGAACTTTGTCTTTCCGCATCCTCTTGGCCCGTGTGTTGGATTACTTCACAATTCCTTCCTCTTCACTTAAAATTCATACATTTACTCTCAAGTTCATCTATTTCGTTATGCATGCTCCCTGTTGAGTTGATCATTCTTATCACCATGCCTTACGGTCATGATACAACGCCTTAGTCACTTTTTTGTTCAGGTCGCGTCTCTGTCGATAAAACTCCACAATCAGATTTGTTCGCTTTCTTCCTTTCATCCATTAGATGATCAAGAAAATGCATCTCCAAATCATTAATCTATTTCACAGGCGAGAACACATTCTACGTCAAAATGGGCCCAATGGGAGGCTCTAGGGGTTACTCCAAAATAACCGGAATAAAATCATATGGCGTTTGCTACTACATCAACGACAAACTACTACCAGAATTGACTGTTGAAAGGGGGCAAACTTATACTTTTATTGTCGAAACTGGAGCTTCAAGTGCAAATCCTCCACGGTAAGTAAAAGTCAAGTAAAAGATGGTGATGCGAAAGAAATAGAGTTGGTCGATAAAGTTACGTATGAAGTAAAAATTTAGGTATTGGAGAAGATTGGAATATGTTCTGACTCCAGTTGTTGTCTTCCGTATATTCCTGGATTGAAAAATTTTCAGCAAAGTAAAACACGTGAAAACAGAATTCTGCGAGGTCAGAAGTTACGAACACCTTTAGTCCAATCAGACTTAAATTATGGAAAAACAACTCAAGAGGTTTTTAACGAAATCCAAAGTTAGTGTTACTTTAACGACAAAAAAAGATTGGAAATTAATGGATTAAATAGAGAATTTGATTCTCTTAATATACATAAATCCTGTTCCTACAGTTTGACACAATACCTGACTTCCTGGTGCAAAATACAATAATTCAACCTTGCTTCCATGGTTAAACTGATTGTCCGTTTGGAACTTTTGATCCAGCTATCAAGCAGTGCCCTTTTCATTAACCTAGTTAAAACTGCAGAAACTACCTATGTTAACTCATATTTTTAACCAATGTTGGACACAAAACAATGCTTCAAATTTACAAAATCACAGTCATAGTTAATTAACACGAACGTTAAATCGTATTTTCCTTAGGTTTCACCCTTTGTACATCACAGACTCTAAAGAGGGAGGTTTCGATCGGTATATCAACGCGCAATCTGTACAAAGAGAGGAAAAAACTTTCGCAGGAGTAGCTTATGACATAGAAGGCTTCCCTTATCCCACGGCCATTGGTCGCTATTGCGAATGGACCCATAAGAATTTCGATATGGCAGATGAGTGTGCCACCTTCGACGATTACATGAAAACCTTGAGGTTGCAATGCGACGTCGGCGATCCAGCTTATTTGAATTGGACAGTTCCTCTGGATGCTCCAGACCTTTTATATTATCAGGTAAGGTTGTGAAATGTAATGACGTGGTTCTCAGACCGAAGGGATAGTGTCTGCTGTAAGTACAAGCAGCCGCGTCTGCTTTCGGACCCCTTTACATTACGAAAATTTAGGTTAGGACTGCGGTCGAGACTAACTTTCTTATTTCCATTCGTATTTTTGCGTTCAAATATTTAGTATAAAATTCTTTTATTAGTGTTATAGACACACTAATTTAGGATGGAAAATACACGTAGTCGACCCAGGATATATTTCCCAGCAAAATGGAGACAAAGTTGGAAGGGCAGCCGCCATTACGATATCCATATCCACAATAATATCAGTGCAAAGCATATTTAGCCTACTTTAGAGGATCTGTAAAAGTCTACGTTTACAAGAAACTTTTAGATAAGATTTCCTTTGATGACAATAAAAATGACGATAATTTTAGTATTAATAAACAATTGTTTACAAGACGCACAATTAACTGTTTGTCGAGTTAAATGTGAGGTTTTTAGTTTGAAATTACAGTAAAATTTAGGAAAAATAACATAAAACGTTTGATATTGCAGCAAACGTTTTTTCTTGTAAGCTACAGATTTTTCTTTTATATCGTAACATATCACGTCAAGTTCTTAATCTCTTAGCGCTAAGGTTTTAATGGCTTTTAATCTCTGTAAAAATGTCAATTTTATACTTACCCTTTAACTGCATTTTCAAGTACCTCTAGGATTAGTCGGATACTTTTGAGAGACCCACTCTACAGCAAAGAGGAGACCGTGTCTAATATTGCAAAACTCTCCCCCTACATCAGTGTAATATAATAATATATTTGAGGGCATCTAATCCATTTTGGCGATATTTTGTTCCATTCAGATTATATGTCCGATATGCAAAATTTTGTCCTAGAAGAAAATGAAAATCATAAGTGGTATAAGAGATTTGCGATAGAGCCAATAAAATGACAGATTCTATGAAAACATGCTGAACATTATATTTGAAAGTAATTTCAATACATCAGATTGGTCATATTCCTAATAGTACCAAATTTTCTATTAGCTTTTTAAGTTCTAAAGTGAAAATGTTTGAGAAGGTGATCTGCAAACAGTAGTTTTTGTAAAAATCGAAAAAATTGAGTTGGACAAGGAATATTCTATTTTAAACAGTATTCTTCGTGATATGTCACATCATTCATGATTTTTAGAAACTGCAGTTTCTAGGTCACCTCCTCATTTGTAGATGGCTTAAAGGCGAGTAAAAGTCGATGAATATCCAATCCTCTGATCGTTTGTGGTGTAAGTAAGTTGTAAGTGTAGCAACACGAGAAACTAACACAGCTTGTTCTCTGTCATTGCCAAAATGCCAAAATTTAATACCAGAGCGGTCAAAATCGTACTTCATTTTCAAACTGTCAATAAGAGTTTTATTTATTATTGTCCTCATTTTGATAATGTAGCTCATTGAATATGTCAAACATGAGAAAAGCACGTATATAGGTAATTTAAACCACATACCGGTATCGCCAGTTCAAGTGGAAACATAGGAATTGTACAAGTGAGAGAAGGACCGTATAAAGTTTAATATGCCTCTGACAAAGTGGGTTGTGAGTCTATCGGCTCTGTGGGCGGAGTCAGTCCAATGTTACTAAATTTCTCACCGTTTCAGAATTTTTATTAATATAAGTTTTTGTGATGGATTAATCGTTTTTTCTATTTATTTACAATTCTATTTTTTGCTCTGATATTAAAAAAAAATGTATCGCCACGAAGGCAGCGAAATCGATACTAACCTAAACATCGAAGTGGAGACATCGGCCGGACTGACTCCGCCCATATCAACCACTAGCCTCGCAATACACTTCGTTGGTCTTTGTCAGAGGTATATTAAAACTTATGCGGTCCTTATCTCACTTACGCTATCCCTATGTTCTGACTTGAACTGTTGGTACCTGTATATCAAATACTTGGATTTATTTTATTTATTAATGCCTACCATCGAATAATTGTTTCTAATTCAGATTAAAAGAGATTAATTTGGCTCAAAATGGGTTTACACGAAAACCCTCAGTTTTCCTATACACTTCAAATCGCGTAATTTTAAGCAAATTTTGAGTTTTACAAAACGCTATTAGGAATTTTATTTTGGGAATCTTCTATGTGAAAATTGACTCCTTGTGCACTTTATGCTCAGCAGTAGTAATTCTTGCATTGAATTTGAACTTTATCGAACTAAAACTTCCTCATAAACCGGTCTTTAGAATTTGACTGCATACGTAACATTCGACTTCATCTGACAATACGTTTCTTTAACAAACCGTCTAATAAAACATTAATAATTAGTTAAGACAATAAAACATGTACAATAATTTTTAATAAAATTTAAACTTATACATAATATTATTATATTTATACTTGAAGTTTTTATATTGCTTCTGATGTTTAAAACGCTAGTAATCCTAAGATATATAATAATAATGATGATAATCATAATATTTGTAGCTATGTGTAGCTGTTTTCGGCATTTTTGCGGGTGGTTGACAATAAAATGGAGAAATTTCAAGACAAGTGCAATATTTAGGGATCTTGTTTCTGTTATCATTAGTGCGAAACTTCTTGATCATGTTATATCATTACAGATTCTGTTTTCTTGTGGTGTAGAAAGTCATTTTGGAAAAAAATTAATTAGTTTTTTTTTTCTACAATGCTAAACGAAGGTTTCAAAAGAGCGAATGTAATCTAGGTTCTAGTAGAATATTTCTATTAGCTTATAATATAATGTATATAAGTGAAATGATTTTCTGAACTAATATAGCTTCAGTAAGTTGCTATACGAATAAATAGCTATAAAACATTTATGATGTGGTACTACAAAACAAATAAAAAATTTGTGGAATATACCGACATCTTACTAAACAAGGCGATCTTTTACATAACGCCTATATAAAATTTTTAGAACCAAAAAACATTATCTACAATTTATTAGTCTCGTGCTGTAATAGTACAAAACACTACGTAACAAAAATGGTTATCATAACGGTTACAAAACCAACACAAAATGAAGCAGGAAACTTTCTGAGAAAACTATAAATTTTAAACTGGATTATGAATAATCAAACAACAAAGGTTGGTATATTAACCAAACATTATTGGAAGAAAGAAATGACAAAATGGCCAATAGACCAACCTGTTGCAATCATGAATATCATATGAAGACATATCGTAGAAACGAAGTTAAATTATTAATATAAAGTAGGCTCAAGAATGTGAGGTAGAATGAGTGGAATGGGCATCCTAGGTAAGTAAATTTTGACTGAAGAAGTGAAGGATTAATTCTCTAGTTGCAAGTATTATAAAAATAGTTAATAAAGTTGGCGACATGTACGGAAACTGTCGATTAATACGAACACTATACGAGGTAGGACAAAATGATCAATTCAAAAGTTTCTTTAAAAAACTTAAAACTTAGGTATCCTCGAATACACCTACAGAGCGTCCCAAAAATAATCTAATAGCTCCAACTCGATATGTTTAATTTGGTATGGAATGATTACTTACTCTTGGATTTTGATTTAGAATATGATATATTATACAAACAACATTGTTAGAATGTAATGTGAAATAAGAAAATTGTCAATTAGTGCTCTGAGAGACCGACTACTTAAATAGTTACGCAACCGTATAGTGCTACTCGGTAGCGCAACGAAATTTTAATTAAAATAAAATATCAAGCTTGAAAGGTGATACGATTTTTGAGACAACTTGTACCTTCTAGAAAGCCCTTATTTGAAACCCATCAATATACTATAAAAACGTTCTGTATAGGCGACTGTTTCCATACATAAAAGAGACCCTCCATAGCTCTGTGTAAATGTATGGAGCAATTATATGTCGTTGGATGTGAGGTGAAAATGTGAGGAACCAATGAAAAGCCACACAATATTACTTTTAAAGCACCGTTTAATTGACCAAATCAATATAAATACCTAATTGTGTGTATTTTTTGATTCGGACTTGCTTCATATCAGATAATCATGGTGGTTCTAACTAATCGTACTAATGCGGATATTTTAGAATTAAATACCTTATTAATTATTAAAAAACACACATATTAAGAAAATTGACAATGTTAAATCTTATCAAATCTAAATTCCTTATTATGTTTTACGCTGTTTTTGCTTTAGTGAACAAACTGAAAGCACGTATCAACCCAATTCGACTTTCCGCACCACAAGCTGCAAAAATGTTAATAGAGATCTGCGTTAAGGCAAAATACAACATTTTTGTAATATGTTTTAGATATCAGCAGAGAAGGGTATTTCTCACTTACTATTTCTGTTTGTAACTATACTTAAATGAATGGAACAACCCTCTCATTGATTTGATAAATAAATTATTATGCATAATAGGAATATCTGTGGTGGTAAAAATAACGATGCACGAAAGCACGCATTTTCATTATCAAATACCCTAATTTCTCATTATATAAATGTTTAGAGAAACGTTAATATGAAATTATTTTTTGTGTTGACTTCATCAACAAGTACGCAAATAAGGTCATTGTTTTTGCAATGTGTGACGACAATATTAATGTAAAGTTACTAGTCTTATGTACTTCGACAATAATAATAAAGTGTAATATTTGAAATACAGACAAACGTCAATTAAGTTCCTTATAGGAGAATAACCGAGAGAATAGGAACATTAGAAAGTGTTTACCTACTTACATCTTCTACTGAGGCTATTTGCTCTATTGTAGCCGTTGGATAATGTGCTTTATTTTAAGGCATTTTTGACAATAAAGGCAGATTACATCTTGAATTCAAACAGTAGAAAAGAGAGTATTAAAAAAATCTTCTTGAAGGAAAAAAATTATGATCGATTTTCGGTGTGATTGAAAATTGATTTTAAAACGGAGATAGGTATCAATAATTGTTTCTGTTTCAAATGGAATGTAATCTGCCACAAAGTAACAAAATAGTAAATTAGAATTATGTGTTATTAGTTATTTGTTATTTAATATTAGAAATTTTGTCCCGTTTTGTAATTCCTTTGTATATATGTAAAAGCGTTAAAGTACTGACTTGTACCTTTGTATTTATGCGCTCTTGATGTTATTATTTAATCTGTTCATTGTAAATAAAGTACTTTTGTGTAAATGATTGACTATTTACTGTTCAAACGTGAGGAAGTTATACCCATTCAATTTCATACGTAACAGTTAATCCCACTTTAATTTTTTTAATCTGTGGTGGTTGAGCGATAGGTACTATATACACGACAGTTTTAAAGACCTTATCGATCAGGGCTTGCGGAAACTTTATTTGTTATTAAGAACTTTGAGTTTCTCCTCATAAACGGATAAGAAAGTGTATGATAATGTGAAAGAGATAAATAAATTTCCCTAACAAACATACTTTATTATTCCTCTCTTCTAAGCCAATTTCTTAATTTATTTTCTGGCACAGGAGCTCGAAATTTATTCAGTTTTTCAACAACACACGTTTGCAAATTAAGAAAAAATATATAGATATCACTGCATCAATTATTTTTGTTGGATTGCATTGAAATGCAGTGAGAACAGTTTGAGGCAGCCTATTGCAAACTATTGGTATGACTATATACTACTGATCGTAGCTGTTGATTGAGTTAAATGAATATATTTCAATTTCTTACACGAATTTCATTGTAAACATTACACAAATACAGTCGTAAATCGGCTACAAACTAGTTACATATCACTTGAGTTTTACTGGAACACAGTCTAAAAAAATCCAAGAATTTACGAGATAGTGACGCTTAAGGTAACGCAGACTATAAATGGTTTTTTTCAAATTTGGAGCCATAATAGCTACATAACTGCACATTGTTAGCAGTTTCATTATGAACTATTATATTACTATGGCTATTTTTTCTGTTTTATTGGCTACTATGCACGTGTGTAATTTATATGACCAATTTTAAAAAATGACGTCTTTTCATTTCGGTCTTTTAGTCGTCTCATAATTAAAGATGATCAATTACCTCGAATCAATATCTTCAAACCACACTTCAAATGTTAATGTGTCTCCTTTATGTTAATGTTCCTCACCTAAAATTATCAAAGCTTTTTTGTAATGTGATACATTACTTATTCGCAGAGATTATATTGACTGTTACCTAGCGAAAAGCCATAAAGATCAAGTTACTTAAAGTTTCTGCAATATACTTACCTTGAGAATTTTCAGGAAAATTTAATAATTAAATCCAATAATCCCAATCACAGATTAATGACTACAATATATTCAATTATTTTCTTAAAGATTAAGGTTAATAATAATTAATATTTTATTTGTTCCAACCAATTCGCTATCGATTACTAACATTTCTAACCAACTTTTCAGCTGAGCAAGAAGCTCAATGTTTAAAGCCTTACAATATATAGACACATGACGGACAATACATGATAACCATTATCTTTATGCCAGTATTCTCTAACTATATATTTACATCCGACGTTAACGATGTATAGTTGTATCTTTGACGTAAAGCAATGAAATTTACAGCGATACACCACTGTTAAGATACATCGGATGTTACAGAATCGTATCCTTAATATCAATACATATTTCAATCTTGTATCGAAATTTGCTAAATAACTTACGGAAATTTAAATCAATGAAGCAATAACAAAATCGGTTAAATGAATCACATTTTAACAAATAGTTACAAGTACTATTTTCATTTTAGCTTATTTCCTATAAAACACTTCTCCACAGACATCTCTTTATAAAACAATAGAACAGGAAAAAATAAAAACACATACCTAAATATTAGTATTAATATGAGGCAAATAACTCCAAACTTTCATTTTAATTTTTGAATGGTTTCATTGTCTAATCCAAAAGTATTGCAAAATTAACATTTTTTGCCAAGTTCACTACACATAAATATTTTGTAAATTATTCGACAAATTTCAAGCTTCCGATACCTTTTCGTAAGATGCAATCAAAATAATTTTCTTTCTTTTCACTCCTCCTAGGGAAGTACAATATCGAGTATTTATATTCACCTAATAGGTCATGTTAGCCTTGCCAAATTGCCTCAAATATTCGAATTAACATCGGGTCTCATAGAGCCCGCTTCTGCCAATATAGCGCACCCATTTAATAACGTCATGATCGGAATAATTGAGTTTCGGCTCAAACACCTTGAGATACCGTACCTTAAAACCTGAAGGGGCGAACGGCACCTCGAAGTTCATTGAAATTGGAGGACGAGTCCACTTTTTCTTGGTGTCTGTTTCTAAAAGTTCAATTTCGGCGGAGAGTTGAGTCTCTTTCATGCCCGCCATACGTTTAATTCTAATAAAAGTACTTCTTTTATGTTAAGCAAATGTGAAATGTTATGTAAAACTCACTTCCAAACAATGGCGTTCTCTGATGCCTTGTACTTTGCCTTCCCTTTAAGACAAATCAGTTGAACGCCCGAAGTGTTTAACGGAGTCGGAATTTTAACCTCAATTTTTTGCCCCAAAAGGGAAGGTTTGAAATTACTCTTCAACACTACTTTCACCTCCATTTTTGTACGCCCTACTTCCCTTACAAGAGGAATGACTCTGAATGGCAAAGATATGTCTTTGGTTGTTCGATATCTGCAATATTTTTTGTAGAAGAATATGTGAGGTAAATAATAATGATTACCTCATGAGCTCAAATTCACCATCAGGTGGAATAAAACTAATAGAATGTTCTGTTTCAAATTTGCTGAGTTTAACGCATTGGTGAAATTGGCAATCGTCGATAACCACCACCGGTTTACCAGATCTGGCAGGATCAGTATCTGTGGTAGTCCCCACGCCACCTTTCCCCTTGGCCTCCATGACTATTTTGTCATTAATTCCGAACTTGCATTCTGGCATACCAGATAGATAAGATTTCATCACCACCTTACCAGCCACATGAGCAGAAAGAACTTGACCTAAATAGCAGTAAAAATAAATACTAAAAATCAAAACCCCCTGGGAATTGGGGCAATACCTTGAGGCGACATTAACAAATTAACATATTCCAACACATCTAGGAATAGCTCATTTCTGCGATATTTAATGCCCTCTCGCCTCCACCCAATTTGCCCTGTTACCTGGGAAGTAATTTGGGCTTGCTCTTCTTTTGTGGCAGATTTGATGCCTTGTTGCGTAATAAACGTTTTCAAAACGCCAGTGTCAGTGTTCTGAGGATATCCAAAATCAAGAATTTCTGCAACAATTTTTAACTGCAAATTACGATTTCGTAAGAAAGTATGTATTTTATACCATCTAGCAATTCATAAATAAGAACAAAGTTGTTCTTGATGTTTTCTTCAGAAATTTTCCCAAAGTATGATTGCATAACTTCAATGATTTTTAGTAGGAATTCAAAAACCATGGCAGCGTTGACATTCTGTTTCGTTACTGCAGCAATCCAAATGTTAGCCCTCTGTAAGATATTTGTAAAAAATTAGTTCAGGTTATTGAACTAACTAGAAAAACATTAATATGTACACTTTGATTTACTTGCAGTAAAAATTGTGTCTATGATTATTGACCTGGAAGGAATGAGATTTGCGTCAGCCAGTATAGTTCAAAAATATCAATGGTTATCATAATTTGATTAAAAACGCTTTAAGCTCACTATTTCTAAGTACTTTGTAGTCCATTAAAAGACTCACAAACACACAAATAATTAAAATATAACTTAAAAGCTGAGAGTTAAGTAAATTGACACAGTCTCAACTTGTATGAGATATTTCTAATTCAGGGGGAATGTTATTAATTCTGGAAGGACAGTGCTCAATTCAAAGAATTTTTAAACACATGTTACTTTTACATGTGTTGCCTCTATGTGGATGCCTCCAATTTTTTTGCCAATGAGAAGGAGAGTTAGCGTAATGTGATATTAATGATATGAAAGTAATTAAATCCCCACTATTTTTCAACCCTAAAAATAAAACAGCTTTTTGATGTCAGCTTGGGTTTTCCTTAAAAAGATTCTTTACTTTTTTCTTTCTTTTGAATTTTAAACCAAAGGGGTTGTGTCCCAAGTGAGTTTTACTAATATATGGCACAGGTCAATTTTCTCACCAATCAAAATCTAACAACACCTACAATCAATAATTGCAATTCAAATCTATATAAATTCATCAACAGCAACTTGGAAATACTGAAAGTAATAAAGAAAGAATATAGCAAGTTTATAAATCTGGTTTTAATATATAAGATGTCTATAGAGAATTCCATATTCTGTACATGTTTACAAGAGGAGAGGTGCTGTTTCAAATACTTTCCTTGTAATTTTGCATTTTCAAACAGCATAAAACATGAACATAGTTCTTACCTTGATATGGAAAAACGAGGTACGAGCAATATTGGTTACAGGAGATCTAACTTGTTGTCTGGCATGAATTACATTGACCCGAAAGGCGTCTACAGCATTGCGCCCTATATCATCTCGGTAGACCCTTGATATGAGGACCTCACCCTTGTGGTTATACACAAAGAGCCCTCCAATCATGATGATACGTTGGGGTGCTAGGGAAATAGGAAAAAACAAATTTTGATGTGGCAAAAGTGACTTCTCTATTGAGCAGATACAGTCGAAAAAAATTACTTTTATTCAATTTTCTAGTTATTTACCTGCAAGGTACGCGACAAGAAGTTTTACCTCTTACCTCAACCGTTAGTATTCTTGATTTTAGTTGTGCATTATTAATGGAAATCGAGGAAGTTTATTAATAAATTAAGGATCTTTTCTAAAGACCCATATCAACATCCACCCCTTTTCCTTTTCCAACATATAGCCAATTGTCAAAATTTTGGACAGATCTACTTGTCAGTCATTTGCCAGGCCAATCACAGCCCTATGGCTTTTGTAGGGTGTAATGGTAGAACTGGCATCATGGCAGTTCTGTTTAGGCTACATAACCTAACTTTTTAATGTTTTATAATTATTTATTAACGGTCATGCGGATCAAAGAATTTTTAAATATAGGTACTTAGTTTGTAGTCAGTCGAAAGATGATTAAGAGAGAAGGTAAGAAACCTTTAAATACCAAATAGCTTTCATATTTTTGCCTTAAAGTAGCATAAGTTTACAGTAGGACTGAGTTTTCTATTCAATTCTAAAATTGGTACCGGTTTTTTACGTACCGTATCGATATCTATGCCTGCGAACAAAAAACCTTTTTAAGTAATTCTAAGAGCATTGTAGTTGGCTCACAAAATGAGTGGCTAAAAGAAAACGTCAATCTGGGGTGACTCATCAATGATCGATTAATATGAATTTGTATAACTATAAACAAGGTTTTCAGTCCAAACCGACTCTAATGGATCCATATATCCCCATATACTACACTTTAATACTCTTATATGCTTATTACGATAAAGTGAACATTTATATTTGCGGTTCGATGCATGTAGTTACAATTAATTCAGAGACCCTGGACCCAGCAGGTAGTAAACACAATTATTGTTCGGTATAAGTGAAACTGTGATCCAAATCGAATCTTGATTGACGCTACTTAAGCCACATCGTTGCAGATAACTGTGTTACATATTTATAATGATTATGAAAAATAATAAAGACCCCAACGACATGTAACACGTGGGTGTTATTATGTTTATTAAAATGCCACTTACACTGTTTGTTTATAATCAATATATTTAGAACTATGTTTGCTGAATCACATCCTTATATTCTGTTTTCTTCCATTCTACTGTGGTCAACCCAGTTTACTTTCCGAAAAAGCTTCTATTTAGAAACCTAAGTTTTTCCTCTATATTATCACTTTCGCCATCGCATCAAGAAAATCGATAAATGATTTTTCTAAGCATTTCTCTACCTGATAGGCCCCAAAAAGACTCTCGTCGGGGGTTAATATTTCACTTTTTTTTACCCGATTCAACCTTAAAGTGTAATATATACGCCACTGCAGGCTCAGATTAACCCGCCCATGCATTTCATTGATACCATCGCTTATAAATCGAAAGAAATTAAATCTTGATGAATTGCCTTTATACCCACTCTTTAACCGCCGCATTGTCGTCATAACGCAGAGGAAATGGGTTACGATATGCAATTTAAAACAGGCATTGAAATACGAATTTTGTCATACAAAATATTCTTTTCATTATTGCATACTTTTTCTTACAATTTTTACGTTAGAAAACAATTAAAAATTTTTTAAAATCATTAATCTCTTTCTACTAAGTTTAGCCACTTCCAGGATCCTTGGTGTTGGCTTGAACTTGCGGGCATTCGTCGATATCGCCCATGAATCGAAATAATCACCTTCTTTTGCCTTCTCGTTGACCTTCTTGGTTGTTGGGCCATTGGGTTGGTTGGGTCATTGCAATAATCCTTTCAGATGCTACGATAAAATAGTTCGAGTAAAACATTTGTCCTGTGCATCTGTAATTCCACAAGTTCAGTTCACACAAAGTAACTTTGAATCATCGTATCGTCAAATGACGGAGGTATGAGACAGACTTTAATTTGATTCGTTTTCCTTCATTTCTAGTTTAATAGATGCAATTGTGATTTTGCGGTGAATCAACAGTTTAGAACTAAACTTAACTAATAACTTGTGGTATTTGAAGCTGTTGAATAGAGCCTGTTAAACTTAACATGGAACATACTGCAGTTCCCTAAAGTTGAGAAGTCAAGAACAAGTGCGGCCCATCCCTTAAAGCTTTAAGTGCCGCATACTCAATGCCTCATAAGTTATTTCTTAATGGCAAACCGGATCATCTGTGCTACCATGCTCAATGCTTAAGCAGAAAACCAACATTAGGGCTATCAAATAAGTAAATACACTCACTTTCACATGAAATGCACCACCCAGTAATAATAATAATTAAGTCTTGTAATTTTGGCAAAATCATGCTTCATAATAGAGTATCAAATGATCAGACTTTCAGTAAAAAAGAAAGATTGCTAGTAGTTTTTTTGTCATCGCCCTATTAAATTTTTTATTCAATTGTAAATAAATAAAATAATATTTACATGGAAATATCAGTTTATTTTGTTGTTGAACTGTGAACAAGACATCTCAAAATGCCCCCAGTGAGACAGCGTCGAAATTTTTCCCACGTTTCGGATTTTGATAGAGGGCGAATTATCGGCATGAAAGAGAGTGGACTTTCTTTTCGTGAGATTTCCCGAAGAATGAATCGGAACCACACCATGATTGCGAGAATATGGTCTTCGTGGTCTGAAGAAAGGGTTCAGCGACATCGTCCAGCTGGACGTCCTCCCCGTAGCAGCAACGCACGTGAAGATCGACTTCTTAGACGGATGGCCATTGGTGATTGATTTCAAACAACAATGTCTGTTGCAGTAGATTGGATGGGAGCTCTAAATCGTCGGGTGTCGATGGCAACAGTTTACAGAAGAATTTCGTCTTTTGGCCTGCATTCATACTGCCCAAATCTACGACTGCCACTAACCACTCAACACCAAGCTTCCAGATTGGCCTGATGTCAAGAACGAATTGATTGGAATCATGAGTGGAACAATATCGTCTTCAGTGACGAGTCGCGATTTTGTTTATGGATCAATGATGGTCGTAGAAGAGTCAGACGATACCGAGGTGAAAGAAGAAATTTGCAATTTTCTGAAAGGCGCCACACAGCTTTAACACCTGGTGTTATGGTCTGGGGTGCGATATGTGTTGGCCGAAGATTTTCTCTTGTGTTCGTTCCAGGCACCCTAAACGCACGTCGCTACATTGACAATGTTCTGAGGCCAGTATTAGTACCTTTCATGCAAATTTTACCAAATGGCATTTTCCAACAGGATAATGCAAGACCACATAGTGCGAACATTACTCGACGATACCTGGAAGAAGCACAATTGGAAATACTGCCTTGGCCTGCACGGTCACCGGACCTATTGCCCATCGAACATCTTTGGGATATGATGAGTCGCCGTCTTCGAAATTTACCGAGGCCTCAACAATGTGGATGACCTACGACATCATCTTGAGGTAGCATGGAATGAAATACCCCAGGAAGATATATTTATCATTTGTTGCAAAGCATACCGCGAAGAGTACGTGCTTGCATTGCCGTACGAGGCGATGTCACTCATAATTAATTTTTTAATTATCAAATATTGTATCTTTTAACTGAAAGTCTGATCATTTGATACTCTATTATGAAGCATTATTTTGCCAAAATTACAAGACTTAATTATTATTATTACTGGGTGGTGCATTTCATGTGAAAGTGAGTGTAGTTTGGGTATAGTTTTTGGACATTTTTGAAATGTTTTGCTCTAATTCTTATTTACACAGTTTTTTTTTGCGTTAAAATTTTCAATTTCAATGAATTCATCCTCATTTCAACTTTGTTTGTAACCAAATAATACTCCAGCTCGAGGCTCCGCTTGAGAAATTACTTTACAGACCTGATGAAGCCCTCAGGTTTCCTCACGAAGTCCTTTTGTCTCAAAAGTTCCTATTTTCTCCAGTCGTCCTATTGCTTTCCTTATTACGACTCTCAGTTTCAGGGGATGGTGGGTGTCACCACCGATTTTGGAGTTAACTCGATGGGTAGTATTCATATAGATAAGTTCATGAGAGTTTGATGTTGAATGGCTTGCATTGTAGTGTAAATGGGGTGAAACACGAAACATTTTTATGGTTTTTGATGATTTGGTGGTGGTGGCCACTCGGTGGGCAGGTGATAGAGGTCTTGATGGTTTGACGGTGATGTTGGGATTGATTGGTAGTTGTAGTTTTGGGTGCATGTAGATAAAGTTCTGAAGAACGTAAAAAATAAAAATTTATTACTTTAGAAGATCTCAACGCAGTCTTTTGCAGGATGGAAATCATCATATATGAAAACAATACTTAAAATTATTTTAAAATGTACGCAAAACAATCAAGTTCTTGTGATTGCGCACTTATAAAGTTTATTACATATGTAATAATTGAATTAATTTTGTGAATAATTTACTGATGTTTTGATTGTGAAAGTAAAACTGCGTATTTTGCATGAAATATTTACTTCGCAGTTACTTTCATGACTATTAGGAAAAGTTATAGTTTTGTTATTACGTTTGAGATAGGAATCAAAATAATATGGAATGCCTCTGGTTTTTCTTTTATGCTCAGTTAAGTTTTGCACTTACAGGTGAGATTATAGAGAGTTTTTAATGAGAGATCAGTGCCGTACGATATTAGATAGCAGCGAAAAATTCTGTAAATTGTATTAAGCTTCATACTCTAAATGATTCCTCGCGCTTAGGGCTGCAGTACGCTACTGTGTTCTAGTACATTTTTATTACACGAGAAGGTCAATAGATACTTTGTGTGTAAACTGATGTTTTACGACGTGAAGCGAGTTCGGTGAGCAATCGAGTGCTGTAAAGACACGCCTATGGTATACTTCTAGTTTATGCTTTTGCATTGAGTAGATTTTTGTACCTATCGGACATAGTATAGAGAGTTCTCGGAGAAAAATCCTTTGGCATACGATAGATATTTTAGCAGTGAGTAATTCGAGAAATTATATTTCATACGTTCTGTAGTGAGTCCTCTGTAGTCATTCCGTCTGTAGTACACCTCTATTTTTTCTTGTAGTTAATTTTCCTATAATTTTATTAGAGAGACTATAGAGTTTTATGACTAAAACATATAAGAGAGCGTTGTTTATTTTAATTGGTAAAAGTGTAGGAACTTATATTAAGCTTTATACGTTTTTTGGCGATTTCTCTTAGAACTAACATGTTCTATAGTTTTCGGTTTTGTATTGATTTTGTGTCGGTAATTTTAGTACTTACAAGAAAGACTACAGAGAGTGCAAACAGCGGTTGGTGATTTCCCTCATTAGGGTTGCAGTGCGTCTTTTCTTGTGCTTTTTATTAACCGAATCGATTCGTCGGTGTTAATTTCACTAGTCAAACATTCGGGGAATTGTGTTAAGAAAGGCGGATATTCCAGCATAAAATTGATACTAAATTCGGGTTACGATTAGGTATCTGCAATTTTTTGGTCCTTCGGGTAGGATAACACTTTTGGCGTTTTTGTCAGTTTTTCTCGGGAAATGGAAAAAAAATCCATTGGGTTTCCACTGTTTTTTCACTGTTTGAGAAGTTAACGTTACAAGAAATAAATACCGAATCAAATTGTGACAGATTAAGGTGGAGAAATAAATATTTAAATCCTCATTATTAGATTCTCTATTGTTTGTTTAAACATCTCTTTAGCAATGCAGAAATAATTTATATTTATGTAGTCCGTTATTTACACCTCTAAACCTGTCAAAGTGTTCCGCCACTTACGGAAAAAATCGAAAATTTTACGGTAAATTTCTCTCGACGGAGCCTGAATAAATTACAATTAGCATCACAAATGCGAATGTTTATTGTGTCAAATTGCAGAAACCTACGCGCATCGGTCTTATATGTATATATACCCGAACCATTGACACTTTCCTGCTATCTTATTAAGTGTAATAATTATGCAAAATTATGCGACCAAGTTCGGCTAAAGGCAAATCGTGTGGCAAATCTCTCCTGCTGTCTGCTGAACGCCTCTGCTCAGCAGAAACTTGAATGAAATCTGGTTTTTGTCCACCCACACGATCCCACGACCAGTCCATTGGGAGTTTATTCTCGACATAAAACAGTTTGATTACATTTAATTCAACATCCAAGTTTAACCTCAAATCAATCGATAAATTGACAACGCAACAGGAAACTTTCAAGAAAATTTGCTTTTTCTTGCCTGAACATAACAACATTTCTAAGAGAAAACGTAGATAATACACAAAACGATAGAGGTGAATTATCTCTGTGCCGCAGACTTCCGCATGCGACATTTTGTGATATGGTTGCGAATTGATGGTACTTTGCTACCCAACGTTGGAAATAGGAACCCGAGTCAGAGGCGCCACTTTCCGTATTACAAACGGCGACAGATGTCCAAAGAAAAAAGACAAAAGTCTTAACACGATAATGGTAAGTAATGACGCGGCGTCTTCAAAAAAACCTTTATTAATGGGTTGTGATTTTAAAGTGCAGAAGTGGAACATGCGAGATGTGTGAGCGTGAATATGACCGCTATCGATATAATGACGCCGACATGATCTGCTTTCGAAATCGATTGTGAATTTGGTAAATGTATGATGATGAGGACGAAGCTGATGCTTAAATTATATTATAAGGTATCGAAACCTTAGTTTTGGTTTCTCATTCTTGTGGTCACTGTCATGATGAAGTTGTCGCAGAGCAAATAATGCAGTGAAACGTGAACTCAAATTTGTTAACAAAAATAATTTAAAAAAACTGACAAAAGACGGAATTTCTCCGAATTTCCTGTGTGTTCTGGATGGGACTTTTCACATTAGTTATAAGTTTAAAAATGCTGCTGTTATAAAATGCAAAGAAGCTAAAATGATCGCAGATAGTGATTATTTTGTGAAGACTTATCAAAAACCCTCTATACCTATAACTTTTTATAGTGATATAGTTTTCAACAATTTCACCAGTTACCTAACAGTGTGCACAATCATTACCTCTGATCAGTGCGGCCTTTTCTGTCGAATCACTTGTAATCAGACAAAAGTCACTAACATTATTCTGCGTTTCTATAATGGCTAATACCTAATGGCAAAAAAATGGGATAATGGCGACATTCAACAGATTCAACAGTTGTGCAACAAACCGAATCCGGAATTGTCCCTGAGAGATATAATATCAGAGTCGAATAGAACTGCAAGTAACTAATTTATAGTGAACTCGTTTCCTGCTAGTTGCTCCGCGTTCTGCTCATCTGGTGTAATTTGAGCCTTCTATGGCTTTTCCTGTCTTACTTGTCCCAAAGGACTGGTTTTCTAATATTGCAATAGCTCGTTCCTTCGGATCTCGCGTCCTCCCGGATTTACCCTTAGCACATCCGCCCTTCTGCCTTTCGCGTCCCTTACCTTTCTCTCTCCCTTCCCCTTGGTTACCTGGATTCCTGGGAGGGGACGTCCAGGGGTCTTCACATGAAGGTGCAGCTAGGATTTTGACCCCTTGACGTCTTACATAAGATACATATATTCGTTTCTAGTATTCAGGAGTTATTGTTAAGACGCAATTCGTGAATAATCCAAATTGTTGCGGTGCAATGTAAATTATATTAAAACCATAAATTTCGAAAGTGTACGTGATGGCATGAGATTTAATTTCCTATAACATAAATGCGTAGGCTCTTCGTAAACTTTACATACATATAAACATTCGCAAGTAGTTTTTGCCATGTGAACGAATGGCATTTTAATTAAAAATGTTCCCGTGGCAATTTTTTTAGAACCAAATCACATTACGAAGTTTACATCTGTCTTAAGTGGATTCGGAATAGTTCAAAAATGTTTGTTTTAGAGCAATGAGGGATGTAGGTGTCTCCCAATTTATGTGCATTGATGATTATTTACTGAAACTATTTAACTGCGTCACATTTTACACGTATGTAGTGAAAAATGAAACCTTTTGATATGCAAATCAGGTGAAACAAAACGAGACTAACGTGTGAACCTACCAATAATTGAATAAAATCGCAATAAAATATGAGATTTGTGGCCGTGTTGTTTGGTTTCTTTGATTATACCGGCATATTAAGTTAATAATCAAAGAGAAAATTTATGACTCTAGCTACTTGCAATTTTGTGGCATAAACATATCGTTATTATGATTAACTTATTAGTTATTTATCATTTATAAACTAAATAAGTATTTCAAGATACCACCGAGAGCAGGTTGTGACTGCGTATAAATTACTAAACCAGATAAAACAAAAATGCAAAAAGATATAAATCACGAACTATTGCTATCGTCGGTTTTAGGTATAAGAAAGCGCCGAGAATTCCATTCCATTCGAGAAATATTTCATAGACAACGACACAGAATCCTTTATTAGTTTTGTTGGTTTTATCCATCCTTACAGGGTGCATTGAGAATATAATAGGAATATTTAACCACAAACCACTGTGATTACAAAGAAAATTACGCAACTATTCAGCAAACTAACAACAAGCAACTTACAGTATTACAACATTGATGTAGAACGAATTTCAATTTCAAATGTCTTCTCAGAATGCACCCTGTATAAGAGAGCCAAAGGCCGGCGCCTTGGTGAAATATTGCATTTATTAAACGTGCTGTCTGCGATGCTGTACTTCTGCATAATGCACGAATTTATTATATAAGGTGTTGTGCGGAATAGAAACCAAACTACATACAGGGCATTGGTGGAGCGCTTAGGCTGTTATTTCACGAAAATTAGAAAAAATATTGATAGATACATAATAGAGGAAACGCAGCCCGTCGGCAGAAGTCAATGTGTATACGAAGAAGGACAACGCGATAAGGTGAGGACTACCAGCATTTGTGGGCACCTCACCCCATGGAATCGTTTGTTACCTGGTGGTGGAATGGGTGAAGTCGGAATCCCAAAGTCTCCTGAGAGAGAAGACTGTCAGGAGGAAACGTATTTAATCTCCCCTCCTTGCAGCATTTACCGTTCCAGGAACCCCTTAACACAGTGGTCCATGGGCTCCTCCACATTGGAAGGAGTCTGTTCCAAAACTGATGATCCCTCTTATACTACCACATCTTTTTCCCATACCTCCAACAGATGCGATCCCGAGACCGGCCTGCAAACTAGTTGAAGAGTTCTGACGAAAAGCACTTATTCTGAGGTTTCCAGCCTCGAGGGACCATTGAGACTGTTGTTTTATTTTATGTTAGTTTGTTCATTGAGAAGACTGAAGCGCTATCAATGGGGCTCAACAGTGGACTCCACAAAAAGAGAAAAGAGATGTGGCTAATCTAATAGAAGTAATTGTACTAACTGTTTTTCCTTAACAAGTTGAATTAACTCTCTCGGAGGAAAATCCGTGGTTTTTTTCGACTGCTCAATTGCTTCGAATTTTACTGACTTCAATTTTGACCATCCACCAGAGGCTGTTGCCTAGTGAATTTGTCAAACGTACTGTGGTTAGAACCTGTCCAGCAGATTCATCAGGTTAGCTCAGTAATGTTAACCACATATCTATACATAATGTATAAGTAAAACAATTTCCATGGGTATATTTTTAGTTAAGATAATTGCCTAATTACCGTATTTACGAACATGTTAGACAGCATACCGTTAGAAGATATTCAACGACCTTCAGCACTGCAGGATGCATTGTCTGAGGCGCATAAGGCGAAAGTATTCGTTTGTTATATTCAAATTCTTTGTTTTTTTTTCTAATAATTAAGCCCGCTTAATTGACATACCGGCGCCAATATAAAATATAAATAATTCCCTATGCTTACATTACAATGACACCACACATGAAATTTATTTGTTATTGCTAACCTATTCGGAGAATCTCCGAACGGGGTGTACCCGTGAAATCTTTTAGCGCCGGATCTAAGGTGTTGAATAAAGCCAATTAAAGTCTACCTGCCAGCCATTCTGACACTTTTTCAGATTTGATTAATTAAGGTTTACCCACCGCGGTGGTCGCTTGATTAAGGTGATTTTGTATGCGCCGATGTTACGATTTATCATATTTAATTTGTTTCATTGCGTGGTGCCTTTTCGGAAGAGGTTTGCATTCAAATTGTGGACAGCAGACAGGACCATTAAATATCGCAACAACTCTTTAGGTAACTTTTAAGATGGGTATGATTTGTACATATTTATATATACTTCTTCAGTGGTGGTAGGTAATAAAACCTTCAAGGAACAATTATATGCTGAGTTTCCAAAGCTATACCTATGTATTATACTGTCGTCGATTTATGGTTTTCGATATATCTTCGTAGATTTTAGTTGTTTTAACTATATTAGCTCGGCAGCATGAGACTTGCTTTTTAAATACACTGTATTCTCCCCTTCTCACATCAATTCCAGAATCCATGGGCGTTTCTCATTTTGACTGCATCAATTTTTTGCATTGCCTCCTTAAAGTTGATTTATTCAAGAATCGTTTTTTTTAATGGAAGGTCATAGTGAAGCTAACATTATTTCGTCATATGATATTGGTGCAAAGGTACAAATCACTAATATACAGGGTGGCCCAATGGCGTGTGAGCGGAGGATACAAAAAAACGACCACAGCTAGAAAAGCATTATCAACAAAGGTTTGTTGTTGTAGTTTTCTAGGTCCTATATCTAGAAAGTATATTCGATTATATAGGGTGTCTCAAAATCGCGATATCTAATTCTAATAACATTTTTATATATAAAAACATGTGAACAACAAAAGGACAGCCAGATGATGACAGATTGATGATAATAAAGGTGAAGAAAAGGAAGTCAAAGTGTCGAATTATTTTTATAAAAATCACCACAAACGATGTGCATACTTCAATGAAGCGGCACCGTGAAAAAGAAATTAATAGACATCAAACAGCTGATGTTACCTCTAAATAAATTTGGTGCGAGTATGGCAAAAAATGTAAATAAACCCATTTACGGTAATAAAAACCTTGTCATATAAAAGAAACTAACCACTAACAAATCCCACTTAGAACGATCACCAACGCAGGAAATGAAATTAAAAAAAGACAGGTTTAATTATGTCCAGTGATCAAACACTTATCAAAAATATTAAAATTTGGCCATGCATCTCGTATTTGAATTTAGGTAAAATCTGAAACATTTTTAGTAAAAGGTCTTCGGTTTAGGACTCCCTGTATATTTAAGCATTTTTAGAAGAATATTTTTAGACGCAGAAGGATAGTTGAACTAGCAATACAGGAAGTCATTCTAGATTAAAATAAATTTACGTTTACAGGCGCCAAAAGGCGTTTCATCAGCATTCGAATGATACAAGAAAATTAGCGGGTAATGAATTAATTACAGCCCACACGGCTTAATAGCTTCATATATCTTCAATTTGTATCAGACTTCGTTGAATTTGAATGGGAAATAGCGCCGAAGAAAGTCCTTCCTGACTACATTAGACTCGACTAGACGCCTTATTTTCGCCATTGAATAAAATGAGTGTTATTCTTAATTACGTGTAGGCTACGTGAAACTTATGTCAGCAGCAATTAGTGCAATTTGTGGCCCCAACACAAAAAACTCACCAGTTTCAGTCTCAAGTGCTACCTTTCGTGTTGGTGCAGCCTGCAATCGTCTCGACTCCCGCCCATAAGCGTCTCGCTTTCGTCTGTTAAATCTTTTGTCGAAGTACCATTTATTACGCTTTTGTCGAAGTACCATTTATTACGCAGAGACGCATATGCATAATCGCAGAACCAAAAAAGTACCGTCGCCTATTACTTATGGTTTATCTTGATCAAGTACCATTCACCTCGGCGCCTGGTCTGGCCCCGGCTCGTGTAACATAAAAATAAGTGACCTTTTAGTACATCCATATCTTTTTGCATCTGACATAACTCGAACTTAATGATTTTTTTATTACCTGCGCGCGTATTATTGTTCGCCAAGACCATTCTTAGAGGAATATGGGTGAATGGCGGTTTATAGAAGAGGCGAAGTGCATATGCGCTGCTTTGAATGGCAGAAAGACCTATTGAAATTAAATCCTGTTTTTTGACTACCTACCTACTACCGTTTTTGAAGTATCCAGGTATACTACTACACTTTTCTAGCAGTAAAAATAAACTCTTACCAGCCAAAATACGCGTATGTTTACAGATCTTTAAGGTTGCTTAATGGGAGCCTTATTAGTTAAGATCGTTTTGTGAATTGTGTCGTACATTGGTAGAGTGAATGCTTATGAATGAAGATAGGGAGATGCGGCTTCACGAAAGTTTACTCCTTTTCTGTGAACGAAGGTATAAATGGATTTGTCATCTCTTTTTTGGTATTTCCGAACTGAGTTGTCTTCACTTTTCAGAAAAGTTACGAAGCTATCGTGTGTGACGCAAAATTCACTAGCATCATTCATTCTCTTCTATATCGCATGCAGGGTGGCCCTTTCTGGATAGAAGATACGAGGCTCCTTCAGGTCAGCTTTACCCCAATTTAACCACCGCGAATAAAAAATGATAATATTAAAAAAAAACTATTCAATAGATCTATAATATTTCCATTAAAATAATCGTGAGTGCAGTTAGTTGCGACTAATAATTGCAATAACAAAATGGTTATGCCCCCACCCAAAGAGCGCCCTATATGTCGGCATTTAAATCTTCATAAAAAGTTTTCAGATTGCCACTTTTTTATCTATGAAGAGTAATGGTACATAGAGGCTGTTTGAACCTAAAATCATTAAGGGTCTTAAGGTCAGAAATGTCTATGGTTTCGCGTGATGGAAACATTATTAACCGTTAGACCTAACACAAATCCTTCTTGAACCTTGGATCTTTCTGATGTTATTTACCCCCATCATGTGTAATATTTTGAGTTTCAAAGTGCCTTAGACAGAGATCTGATAGGCTCTTAAAATGTTTTACGTCCTTGAGCAATGTCAAGGGCTCAGATAGTGATGTGTTACACATCTTAGGTCGGATTTTATATTTAGTGATGCCGTAAACTTAATAATAAGCTCAATAAAACGATTCTAATTTACTGCAGAGTGTGTGAGTCAACGTGCCATCGGATCCGCACGTCAGTCTAGGCATTTTCCACCGAATTCCACGTAATTGAGATGGTTATCAATCAAATTTTCAGAAGTCCCCGCAAACGGTTGCCTTGCCACGTTTTTGACGTCACTAATTAAAGATGTGGCATTGAGACGTGTCAGGAATTATAAGGAAATTGGTTTAGGAAACGCTATAAATGAGCGACTACAAGGAGATCGCATATTCAGGGAAACTGCCTGTTAGATTATACAATCCAAAGTAATAGAAAAATTTGCCTTTTATCACCCGCAAGTCAACATTTAATTAGAGAAGATAATTTTTTCCTGACTATTTTCTTCAGATTTTGATAGCAGACTCATTGCACTTAACCGAAGAAATGGCATAATAAAATTTCCATCTACTCATAGAAAAAAGCTTCTTCCTACCGTTGCGGAAATCATCTCCGTACATGGGAGAACAAGCGTAGCGCAGCTACAATCGCGTGTGAAAAGTACAGCTTTCCGCTCTTAGGAAAATAACTATTTCTTACGTCTACGACCGCATATGTTAAATTAATTTATATTTGTTGTCTTATGTTCAATAAAAGATTAGCTTGTAAAAACTTGTAGCTTGTAAAAGACTAGCTTGTAGTAGTAAAAACTATTACACACTCCCATGCGCTGATTGGTAAATCTTTTTATCTATTTACTGTTATTTCTTTGCATATGATCTCAGTTGTGGGCAAAATAGTAGATATAACTCGCAACAAATTTTCTTAATACACTCATTGGCTGACTGTCACTCAGTACTCAGTGACTGTCGTCCTCGCTTGTGACTCGTTTGCAACACTTCACGCTCGTGCGTTAAGAGTTACTTTCTTCACTTGTTGTGTAAATAATTATTACCGAACACTAATACAAAAAGTTATTAATCTGCAACGACTCCAACGATTTTGCCTCACTACGTACCTTGCTTGTATAAAAAGAGCCAGTACCCAATTTTACTTTAAATTTATGTTATTAGTATAAAGCTATATTTGTTG
The DNA here is from genome assembly GCF_039881205.1 of Euwallacea similis. NCBI lineage: Eukaryota > Metazoa > Arthropoda > Insecta > Coleoptera > Curculionidae > Euwallacea > Euwallacea similis. The sequence goes on from NC_089615.1 coordinate 4,608,849, forward strand.
TCGGTTAAAGTAAGATTTAAAAATGCTAATAATTTATTAGTAATTAAAAATTGGAAATGTAAACCATACTTCGGAAGACTGTATCTTTAGGCAAGCATGATAGAAAGGCATCGGTGGTTCAATGGTAGAATGCTCGCCTGCCACGCGGGCGATCCGGGTTCGATTCCCGGCCGATGCATGTTTTTTTAATAAATTTTTGATTTTGTATTTCAAATAGTGATAACAATGTGTTAAAAGATAAGTTAGTGACGGAAGTAATTCAACTCTTCAAAATAGCATGCAGTAAAGGTGCTTTTATTCAAATGACATTTAATCATGTTTATGTTCATTTATTACATTGATTCATGTTCAGTGTATCATTGACATGTATGTACAAAAGTTTTTAGAGATGTATGTATAAGTAGAAATCACAATTTTTTAACAGAACAGATTTATAAACACTTTTATACATATCGACATAAGTATCTTTTTTGTTACACGCTAATATTTGCTTGAACTTCTAGAATGCAACATATGTATATGTATGTATATGTACATGTGCTCGTGGGAGAAATATTGTACCTGATGTGCTAGATTTTTAACCGGTTGAGCTAAAAATAATCTACAGCAAAGTTCAATTTTTCGCGTTCGTTTGGTCATAGTTATTTACCTAACAAGTGCAGAAAGAAAACTGTAGTATTTGCGACAGCAGGTGTTTACCGCACGGGCGGCGATAAATTTTATTGCGCACAAGTCTAATGTGTCCATGTGTCAGTATCAGGATATTTTGTGTTTAAAAAAAGAAAATGTTCATTTAGATAAAAAAACTATCTTTATTATTTTTTTAACTTTGTTTAAATTCAAAGATCTTAATTCGAAATTCAAGAAAAATGTTCCTTCTACTTGTAGGACCCAAAAATACCTAAAATACCATAACTGGCGTCACAAAGAACACCATTACTTAAAAATCTCACAAGAGAGGATTGAAAACACCCAAAATGACTCATTCATTCCAAACTCCAGCCGATTTGTGTGGCCCTATCATTACCCCGCAATACCAGGACTAACACCTCCAGTTTAGTTAAACTTGTTTGTAATATTTCACGGTGTGCCCGGACATAAAAGGCACCAGAACCGATTTATCTCGGAACAAATTCCAAACATTCTTTTGAATGAAGATAAACTATGCAGGTGTGAAAAAACATCCCTCGTTCTAAGATCATCGACAATGAACCGTTTGACACGGATTTTCGGGATTGGAATGTGTTCTTCAATGCGTAAATTCATTGTATTTAGTCTTTACTATTTTTCTAAGGAAATGGCAGCTTGCCACAAAGAACAGGACGTTTTTGAAGCAAACTGAATGAAGCACTGGCGCCAGACTGTCCAGGCTTTTGTCGTATGGAGGAGTGCGTGGACATGTTGAATGAAAGGTATGTATCGGTATTATACGGGTGTTATTCTATACTTAAATGGGAGATGTTAATATATCCGGTGTACAGGGTGTCCCAGATAGGGAGGTCCAGTATGAAGATCTCGTAAACGGTAAAAGATACGGGTTTGATTAATAAAAAATGTTGATGATCATCCTTGATTAGTTTGCACTGAGAAACTATTTTCTTGAATGTGCACCTTTTCTCTCATTTAACCAAGTCTGTATCTATTAGCGTGTAGGAGATCCCCATAGTGAGCCTCCTAGTCTCTGATGCACTGTAATATCATAGTCCTCTTGCCATTCGTTTTCAAAACGGATAGAAGTTTTTCCACTATAGAATGCTAACGCAGATGCCAAGGCAGGTGTTTGCGCGAACCTATGAAAAATTGCTGTGAATGATAATGGACAATCTCTTATATCGAAGCAATTAGAGTTTTTTTCAATAAATATGGCATTCAACATTATAACAAATAACCAGGTGGGACTAAATGTATTGATATCCAGATTTTTAATTATTCACCGAAATACACCTCAAGATGTGGGTACGAATTTCCTGACTACCACAAACACTTAAAGTTCACACCTAGAGAGACAGTTATGGTGAAGAACTGAACGAAGTAAAACATAAAGTGGGTTAGGAATATAATTGAGACTTAGTTAGGAAAGTGTGTATTTCTGTAAGTTTGGTTCGGTTGGTTCTTGGAAAAGGTATGTAAATCAAGTGATATGGTGCAATGTATACATTTTTCATATGTACGTCTTGAAGATTATAAATCTGGTCTGGCGTCGCTTGGGTTTTCGGAGTTGGTCTCTAAATCTAATAGTAGTCTGAATGAGGAAATGAGGAATTGAGAATTTCTCAGGTGGCAGCTCAAATGATGAGGTTGAGAATTCGTTAGATGATGACTCAAATAACAGGGCTGAGAATTCATCGGGTCTTTGCGAGCAAATAATAACGGAGGAATAAGCGCAAGTGGTTGACCCGAAAGTGCAGCTTCGTGAAGTAAATCCTAAAACTTCAACATTTTGCTTCTTCTCGGAGTAGTAGTGGAAATTTTGATACAAATCTTGAGAAATCTATTGATCGGAGTCATAGTTATAGAGTAAAGAAACAATTTGGTAAGCTAAAAGACTTCATTATCGAGGAGACAGATGAACAGTTACTATGATTATGAGTGACGATCTTTGCATAAAATCACACTTCTGACCGGTTGAGGTTTAACGGATCACTCTTGCTTGCAGAAGCGAGCAAGATGCCGAGTAGTTAATTTATTGTTAGCTTAGCATTGCTTCATATTAGGTTTCCTCAGACAACAGTGTCTGATTGGTTGTGTCAGGAAAGATAAACCTGTATATTTTAAGATTGTAAAACTCATGCGATAAAGTGTGATATTGGATAGCATCCTTGAGGTGAAACATTACCTCACAGGAAATACATTATGTAAAAAAGGCATTTAGTTTGCGTTGTTTAAAATGCAGCATAGTAGTTTATTAATCGCTACCTATATTGAGAAGCTTGTTTAGAAAAACTCTAATTTGAAGTCTGAAAGAATTGTATGGTGTCTTAAACTGTGTATGTTACACAAGCAGCTATAGAGTGGGAAGACATATAATTATATGTATAGAAAGTAAGTACCTTTTATGTATTGGTGCGTTGTATACGTATGAAGAGATGCGCAGGATGCGCCAGGTGGTTACCTGAGGGACAATCGACCGATTATTAAGCTGGGGCAAGTTATACAATGACGAAAATTAAATAAATAATATATTTTCTTCATTAGATCCTTTTTCTGTAACAAAAAAACATAATAAAATGTTAGGAAGAAATTTGCTTGGATCACGGTTCAAAACCCGGAAAACATTTTAGGGTATTCTATGTAGAACCAGAGTAGTCTACAGTTAACCAATTCGCTTATTTTTTTTTGTAAAGCCCTGTACATTGATAGATCTCTTATCAACTTACAAGATTCGCAATTAAATATCACTGTCCAACTAATTAAATTATTTTTTGCACACCTGATTATCAAATTTTATTCAAATTGCTCTTCTCTTCCCGAGATACTAAATGAGTGTTTTCCATTTTGAATACATCGTGTGTATCATGTATTATACACGGGTGATATTCCATACTTAAATAGGTGCCTGTAAATATTCCTTGTTGATGGATGTGAGGATGCTGATTTAGTTAAACTCTAATCTGTTGGCGCCCAAAAAAGAACAAATCGAAGAACCAATGAAACGCCATTTAATTTCACAGTATTAGATGCCTAATCTCTACCAAGAATACATCCATTATACCTGTGTGTAAATGTGGTATATTTTTTGTCTTGGGTACCAGCGAGTCGAGACGTGGCGGACACAAAGAAAGTTCCACCGCGTATCAGAATTGACAAATAAAGCCCCACAAAGCCCCATATAAATATTATACCGAACCGTAACAAAAGTCATTGTAAGTCTAAAAAATATGGGGATTAGTGTCAGAATTTTGATGGTGGACGGGGCTCATTTATTCGAAACGCCGTCGTCTCCATCATTTTATGGTTTTCAAGAATTCTCGGTGTATTTCTCAAATGCAAAATTTACAATAATGCAACATTTTCTTGGACAACGGGATGTCGTCTACTTGCTCCTAGGATATAGGACAACGGTAGTAAAGGAGGTAATAATATAAATCCCATTTTACGATTCCAGTAACGACCTCAAAGATGGGAAAGCAAGGAGACGTCACATGTGTGGATCTAGGGTAAGATTAGAGTAGATTTTACGATTTCACGGTAATGGTCCATTAAATCACCATTAGGAAAATCTCTTGATGATAACAGAAAAGTTATTTATTAAACCCCATAATTATTTGGTTTTATAAGAAGTTTACATTGATAACAATTGAGCTGCAAACTCGTAAAATTACAAATTCATTCGTGCCTTAAAAGCGGAACTATCAAATCTTATGTAATTTGTAGTCGACATGCTAAGTGCACGTAACGTGCTGCTAATGCTTATTAGAGATTAAGCCTTAATTGCGACTTCATGAATCAGAGCTTTTAGATCTTAATTTTATGGTTAATAAAATTTGGAGAAATTCTGTTTTCTGTCACTTAAATGCATTATCACAGTTAGATTCGAATCCCCAATGTCGTATTTATAAGCGTTTCGGCTCCTTCCTGGTGTAAATATGTGTGTTGTTTCAATTTTTTCGTCTGGAGAATACGTTTCACACACCCATCGAGGCCTAAGTATGAAAATAATAAGTATAGTAGTTACTGTAACAATTTGAAAGCATCTCTTATTATTTTAATATGAAAATATTAATATATGGCATAGAATGCTGTTGTGCTTTGGAATGATTGCGTACTTTCAAAATCTCGAAAACAGGTAAAGTTATGTGGTATGCTAAAGAAGATATCACACGAACACGCGCTTTTGAATATCTGAATTTTCTATTTTTCTCTTAATATCAAATGATTTGGATCTTATATTGACCCTGGAAACCTCATTTGAGATATCCAGGGTCGACATCATTTCGCACATGGTGAGCATTTATTTTTTATTAGCAAAACAGTAGGTCATGGCTAATATTATCTACATTTTTTTCTGTACCCATCCCACTTTCCACATCGGTGGGCAAAAAATGGCCAAATGGTTAACTTTAAGAAAATAAGATATAGGTACCTTATTTATAAATAAGTGACGCTCTTCTGCTATCACTGAACACCTTTTCTTTGCCACAGGCATATAAATTATGATTCTGGATGACAGGGCCGCACAAAACAAAATAGGCTCAAATATCCGTTGCAGCGAAATGCAAATAAATTATCATTTTTCCTGGTAGAAATCGCAGTGTTACAAAGATTTACTGCTTGTTCTTGAGGCCATAAAACTCTGCCCACCGTCGACCACTTAATTTAGCGTTTGGATCGTTTTGCGGTCGACATTAGTGTTCTTAGATAAGACCCATTAATTTACAGAAAGTTCGGCGATTTACACCAGGAACTTGTTTTTATCCACTTCTTCCTTGAACCGTCTTCTCGGCTACCTGTGTATTATGAGTGCAGGAAGATGCTCCCTACAATAAAAATTAAAAAATATGTTTTCCTGTACCGTTTAAATACAAGGTGATTCAAGTTTTAAACTGAAAATGTTTATTGGAAAAATTATTTTATCTTGTATAATTAAAACTTCGTTCTCCAATTACAGAATATTAAACTTTCAAAATTCTTGTTGTTTTTTAAAGATATTGCAGTTTTTGAGATATCTGATCAATCCGCAAGGAGGTCATTTTTTCTAGGATCATGTCCCCTTTTACCACCCTAATCTTTTTTGTGATACGGCACTGACCGATCATTTCCCGAAGTTTTAGTTTAGAAGCTCATTTCACTTTTACATTTCTATTGTAACCGCTATTGTTTTAATCTATTTGAGAAGATAACGGGAAATAAATTATTGTTTTCTTTTTATTAAACCAAAGTCGATATTTCTTTCAGTTAGATTCTACACGGGATGTTAATAAAATAGGTGGGTAAACGAGAATTTTGAAAATTTCATGAACCTTAGAATCATACAAGACCAAATAAAGTTGTGTTTTAAGTTTTCTGAGGTCTATCACCTGATAAATTTTGCCGATAAAAATCTGTAATACTCTGTATATTAACTGAAGTTATTTTTAAAATTAATTAATTGGTGAATGAATGTTGTAGAAGATTTATAAATTGATTCCATGTCTATTTTTGCAGGTATTAAATTTTTATGCCAAATCCACGTCCAGAGAGGAATAATAGCGTATTCTTCCCAGAGAGGCTTTATTATTCTCAGAAATATTGGCAGTATGTATTAAAATCTCTAACGTTAATATAATTGGCAATCGTGCAATGTAGGTGCATACGCGTTCTTAAATCATGTTGTCCGCCGCTTATGAGAAAATCACTTTTAACTTCATCGGAAAACTAATCTTGCAATTTCTCATGATAAATCTCTAAATTTATTAGCCAAGACTGTGGTCTTTAAACTGCTCGTTAAATAGGTGGAGCAAACACCCATAATTCACTAGATTAATGGAAAGGGCGTTAGTAAGCCGTACCGAAGGATGATGGGGGTTTAAGATTTTATGGTATTAGTTGCCTCTCCTAGAGGTGGATTATTCTGAGAGAAATTAAGAAAAAACAACAAGACATTCCTTCACTTCTCACCTAGCTAAGTTTCCACCAAAAATCAGCAAATTTTTTTATATAATAATGAAAACTGATTTGCTGCGGTATTCACCAAGGAATTAGTTAAATAGGAAAAAATATCCAGAAATGTAGAAAAGTTTAAATTTTAATGTGGATGACAATAAAAATCGACATTTTCCTATTTTGCAATTACTTGAAATTTTTATCTTTAAAATAGAATATAAATATTTTGCAGGCTTAAAAATTCTTAGGTCAGGCATTTTAGGTTATACAGAGCATCCAGATTTCAGGTTACAAAAAGTTAAGCATACATGAATTTTATCACATCTCAGGGAACAAACGAAAAGTTCAAAAATTTGTTAAAAAATTGTAAGATTTCTTTTAAAAATCGCCAAATTATCTTAAAAAAAACACCCCAAAATTACAGAAGAGTTTCTACTTCAAGAAAACAAATAAATTTTTGGGAAATTGAAATAGTTAGAAAAATGCCTGAAAAATCTCATAAATGTCCCACAATTCCTGATAAACTCCAGCAAATAATTAACAAAAATTATTTATACTTGGAACTTCAGTAGACCGAATTTCAGACTCAACCTAGAAATTTGTTTTACGCAAACGTTAAATTTTACTATTTGTCGATTTTCGACGGATTCAGAATGTGAAGAGAAATAATGTGATAATAAATTAAATATAATGTAAAAAAACCGAAATAGGTATCTCTGCGCCTTCAATAAATCTATTGAACATGTACTTACCTTAGAAGACCATTTGTATTAATACTGTGGTGAGCCTGACTTGCGTTTATATTTAAGATTACCTTCGGATTTTTTAGATTGTGGGATGATGCTCAACTTGAAATTTAAGTAAATTCACATTTACTAAACACCGAAACTCAAGTATTTACCAAAGATTAGGCAATATCAGTTGTTCTTAAAAAATTATGTGACAGCAACACGAACAAAACAAACGACTATGTTATCTGAATAGAATTTGACATGCTTGCCTATTAATTATTTACAAGGATAGTACCTGTTATTTTTTTCTTTTAATAGGGATTCCGGCATATATAGGTTTATGAAATTTTGCAATTGGCTTAGAGCAATAAAAACTACACCGAAGCCGCACAAATAACTACATATTTGACATTGACGTTGGAAGTTACCACAATTAAAATAAATAAGTTAAGTTAACAATAGGTTGAAGCGCAAGCGCATTTGTATATTTTCCGGGCTGAGAATGTTACACGCGTATTTGCGTGCCACGTTTATTTTAAATCTATTAGCAATTTATTTACACGGGATCTCTCCTTCTTTAAAGAAAATGAGGCTTATAAAATTAGGGACACGTTCATTAATCGCACTCCCGGTGCCATTGCGACTTTGGGAGATGAGCTTATCCATCGTTCCGAAGTGTGTCAAATAAAATGTCAAATAAACCATTTCGTATTTACAAACAATAAATGAAATTTTATGTTTCTGTGCTTTATCTCAAAAATCAAACGTTCGATTACATTTTCCATCACTGCTCGTGCAAATCTTGCGCTGGCGCCTCTCCCATATACTCATACGTGGCCTCTTACCTCTTACCAGTGCCGGAGATTTATTGTTTGCATATTTCTAGGGTGCACCATATAATTAACGCTTTTAAGTGACACGAACATAGACAAATAGCCAAACACGTAACCGCGAAACAATGAATTGCTGGGAATTGCATCCGTCTATTGAGAATTTAAGACACTGTTATTTATGGTCTCCGGTTGTCTTTGCCATAATAAATAATTATCGTTGAGATTCGTGCCATAACTAACATTTATGGTTGATTTAGTGGGTACTGGTGACATAGTGCTGCCATTCGGGTTATTGACGTTCTAGTAATGACCTTTCTTTGGGTGAATCTGAATCGTGATAGGCCAGTAATTTTGGAGTTGCTATTACAAAATTAGCGTAGTGTTCACGAATTAAATTTTCAGTAACGAGACCCATGTAATTAGGTATTTACATAACAAGGAAAGAAATGTTCTTTTACTCCCGCGAATAATTTGAGGTTCGGTGTGAAGCGGCGAGCATCAGCATTCGAGGGAGTAAAAGACCCTTTCCTCCTTTTTCCTTCCTTTCTCGGCTGGAGTAAAATTAGCGCTTTCCTCCCTTGTTATGCAAATAACTGTTGTGTGTGTGTGTGTGTGTGTGATGCGTACTAAGAAAAATGCTTTTCCTCTCTAGGAGGCAAAAGTGCTGTTTTTTCTTTGAAATGAGGGAGGAAAGTTCTATTTTTCTATTTCCGATTGAAGTGCTAATCCGCTCAGAGAAAGTACAGTGTTTTATAAAATCTAAAGTAGAAATGCTGTACTTTATGGTTTCTCGTGATGCAAGAGATAGATATAAAGCCCTATAAAGTCTATGAGAATTTGATTGGAATCAATATTGTCCGAAGAAAATTTTCAAGAAGCACCGAAATCAAGTCAACGGTCCACGAAATATTTCATATTGAATTCATCCTAAAACTACAGTTTCTGTTTTCAATAGTGAAATCTGTAGTCACAAGATCATAGAAATCTTCAGCTTTTACTGGATTTCGGCTAAAATCTTGTCGAAACCCGAAAGAGGTCCCCATTAGGCTTACATGAAGTAAAGCAATAAACACAAAGTGATGCGGTGGCACTGATACCACAACACGAAAAAAGGCAAAAACCCTTAAATGTTTCAGTACCATTCGACTTTTTAAACTGTTTAAGGATATTTATTGCCTCATCAAACAAGGCTGTTTAACCGTTTTATGGGCCCTTCAAAAAGGTGTGAAAATGACGAATGGTCCGGCGTCGACCGGTCTCCAACATGGGGCTGGCCATAAAAGTTTTTTTATTATTAAGCGCCCATGTAAAAGTAGGAGACTTAAAAGGGACCGGTACCATATAATATACAGGGTTGTTAGCGAGGTGTTGAGGTGCAGGCAAATAATTGCCTTAATGGTGGTAAAAGTTTGATGGGGGTCTTCCTTTAGTGGGTCAAGAAATAGGACCCTTTGATATGTGTAAAAGAAAATCATTTCAAAATCACCCAAGCTAAGGAGAAAAATATTTATTATACAGGGTGATTTACAAACAGTGACCATAAATTAATCCTCATATTTTTCAAGGGAGAGTTTTAAGAGGGGTGTTCCATATTAATAATTTCACTAGGATGTTTTGTTAAAAAAATGGAAGGTGATGAAATATGAATATAGCTGAAAATAATATGGTAACTTGAAGTGAATCTAGTTAACCAAATTTGGGGCGTTAACTTGCGGATTTAAACTCGGTCATTTTTTGAGTTTTTAGTTGTACAACAGGTCTCAATATTCGACTACACATTCAAGAGAACTTCCAAAGAATTCAAATGGAATCTAGTTGAATTGTTTTCGGGATTTAATTGAGGATTTAGACATATATGTAACTCAACTGTATAAACCTAAAATATTCGATTACGACATATGGGAATTAAATACGGATTATGGGATATTTTTCACATTTGGAGCATCCTTTTTTTTGAAGCAGGTCTTAATATATCAACAACATTCCAACATTAAAAAATATTCTAGTTGAATAGGATTTGCGGCTATAAGATAGCTGTAATCAGGAGACAAGTTGTTCTCTGTATTAACGGCGTTAAAGGGATCATTTTAACATGTTTTCCTTAGCCAAACTCCCCCATTTATCCAGCTCCCATTTTAGCCTCCAGCATAATCTCCAGAAAGCTCTAAAATCCTCAAATCACTTGGGGTCATTCTGACATTTTCCCTCTAGCCAAATTCGTCCATTTATCCAGCTTCCATTTGAGCCTCCCGTATAGTCTCCAGAAAGCTCTAAAGTCCTAAAATTTTGCACATTTCAATATTTTCAATATCAACTTGGAAATCTGATGATTCACAATCATTAAAGAAATGTCGAGTAATTGAAGATATTTTCCTCTAGTAAACCGTTATATTAACCTCCATGGCAAAGACTGACCCATAAACATCGTCCAGATTATATCTTTCCAGTTTATATTTAGGCTCATCTCAATCAAGAAAGTAATAAAATCCAAATAAATTTAACGACCCAGGCGATTTATTGACCTTATTCTAAAAATAATTTCAAAATGACAATTCGATGCATTAACAATGGTGGCGTCTATATGCTTTATTACCGACCGAGAGAAAGTTAAACTAAGTACGTTGTGATTAGATTAGTGTAATATTACACATGAACTAATTAGATAAGTGTAATTTGGGTAATTACTGAGCAAATATGTACATATATTGTGTAAGTTACGTAACGCTTACGTAAAGTTAAAAAAGGGAATTGTTGATAAGTTTAATGTCGAGGATACCGTATGTATTTCTTGAATCGAATTGAGAGCAAACGAAATTTTAGCACCATAATCCTTCCTTAAAGTTCTGTAAGAATATAAACATACCAAAAACAAAATTATTTAATACAAAAAATTATAATGGTCGGAAGAGAAACTTTGAATTCTCGACTCATCTTTTGATGACTTTTTAAGCCTCTACTACTTCCTCAGCATTAACAACCTTCAAATGTGGCTCTACTACGAATAGTTCCTAATTCTTCTACTGACAAGAAAACAACAGTCACTTAGATTTCTAATATTCAAAGGGCAACTTCTGCCGGTTTACTCTATACATTAAACAGGGTAAGTCACTGCAAAACATCTTTAGACGCATCCAGAAATATTTTAAAAGATTGAGGGTGAGAGGGATGTTAAGGGAGTACAAATAAAAAATAATCAGTCTTAATAAGAAATTAAAAATTGCCCTTGGCATGCGAAGCCAAATTCAACAAAAATTAATTACCATCTTGAATCAATGAGGAGGTTGTCAGTCCCCTTCCCCCTCGACAGACCTTTGATATTTTGCCAGTACGTTAACTGAGAATTTATTAAAAATTTGTTATGAAGCATAATAAAAAAAAGTATGCTCTTCCACATAAAATGATCAAAAACAGGGGTTACCATTAAAAAGTTTAACAGTGGCGTCATATCTGGAACAATGATGACGGAAAATTATCCGATCAAAATATGCGGAATTTTAAATTAAAGTCAACGTATTAAAGCATTTTTTATTATTTTAATTCCAGACCGAGAAAAAAAAAGAATTATTCCTCACTTTATATACACACTGTATATACGTATGTATACTATATTTAAATTTAAATATTTCTACCGAATGAAGATCTAAACAATTTACTGGGTAAATGATAATTTCATTTCATGCCCATGCTGGACATGCCTATTCTCGTACACACTGTATCTGAATTTTAAAACTTCTACATATTTAAGGCATGGGAAGTTAATTCGGTAAATAAAATCGTACTTGAAAAGGAACAAAACAGTAAATATAGCAACGCCGTACTAGAAAATGACAAATGTTTTAATGATACTTTGATAAGACAATGATTTAATTTGGTAACGATAAGCGAAATGAAATAATATACGGTGTGTCCAACATAAAGATATACCAGATGTTGAAAATTTTCCAGGAATTTTTCAAGCTCTCATTCACTAAATGGCAGTTAGATGACATTCATTGTCAATCAATAAATATCTGTTACCCTACTGACGTAACTCATGAGTCTTTTAAAGAAGAGAACATCCGATTATTTGTATTAATAATTCCGAATTACAAATAGTATATTATTTGTCGCTGTGTTACCATTGGGTTGAATCATTTAAAAATCGATATCAGTATGACAATACATACATAAAGTACGAGTCATAGAATAAATGATAACAACGATCCGATAGCTTCTAAATACTTTTCACCTTTTTTGGAAGCGCTCAGTTCATGAATCGAACTACGGTAGCGATGCACCACACGAAATAATACAGTTTGTACATAAACTATGGAATAAATTCTTTTTTGTCGGTTTAGAATTAAAATAATAAAAAAATACTTGGATACGTCGACTTTAGTTTAAAATTCTACATATTTTGGTTGGATAATGTTGACTGTGACGTCATCATTGATATGATGTATTAAGCTCAGTGTTAAATTTTTTTAATGGTAATCTATGTTTTTGATAATTTTATGTGAAAGGGTGCAGTTTTTTGCTTACAGTACATAAACTTTTTACTATGTTACATAATAAATTGTTTGATAAATTTTCAAAAACATACTTTCTATCCCGATCCTGCATAACTAGATATTTTTTGTTAAATAAAATATACACCTGTTGAGTTCGCGCACATCGCCATAGCCAATCGTCATAAGAAGTTTAATTCTTCGCGTTATGGATAAACACATTGTAATACAACTTTTATTTGAAATTAAACGAATAAAAGTACCTTTTCTATGGGAATAAAAAAATAAACCTACCAAATAAATCAACAGAAGATTACTTCGATCCGTTTAGTGGATGTCCATCTTTTATCGTTAGGTACCGTAAAAAAAATAAGTTTTTGAGAATTTATCAAAAAATGTGTTATGAAACAGTAAAAAAGTTTTTGTCCTGTAAGTAAAAAAGTGTAACCTTCCACATAAAGTTACCAAAAATAGGGATTACAATTTAAAAAATTTAACAGTTACGTCACACCTGAAACAATGATGATGACCTCACAGCCACTATTGTCCAACCAAAATATGTGGACTAAAGTCGACGTGTCCAAGTATTTTTTATTATTTTAATTTCAGACCGAGAAAATTAGTGTACCTCATATTTTATGTACACACTGTATAATAGTCTATGATTCAAAGACTTGTTTGTTACATGCCATACTTTCCTCTTTACAGCATAATACAAATTATTTGCTGTTTATGTATAATATATAAAATGAAATTTTCAACTTATTTTACGTTCAAATCCCAGGTTTGAAAGCTCTGGATTTTGATATCATGATTTGGATTATAAACGGTAAAAAGAAAAGAATGCTGATAATACAGAGTGTCCCAGAAGAAAATTCAAATATTACTTTAACTGTAGATTTTACTAATAAAATTAACACTTTTTGGTTTTTGCCTAAAGTCTATTTGTTGAAACTCTTTGGCACCTTTTGATATAATCTTAATTGAAACTAAGATTGACAAATTAGAAAAACTCAACAAGGAGCTCCGAGGTATCGAAAATTGTGAAATCCGGATGTATGAACACATTTGATATCTCATATCATAGAAGTGACTCTTAAATTTATTCTATGAGGAATAACAAAGATGACAGTTAAAGCTGCATGTGAAGGAGATATTTAAAAAGTGTAATGAAACGATTGTTAGTGCAATCAGCATTGATGGCAGTAATATATCTTGCAACCTATAATTATTTAAGAAATCGAGTGAGATAGAAAGCCCTGTTGTTTCAACTCGCTATGAAATCACACTTATTATTGTTCACTTAATTACTTGAATGCAAAATTAAACACGACAAACTGATATGCCAGCATGTATTGTCATTCATAAATCTCATTTTAACAAAAGATTTGCGTTACGAACATAAATTATCATTTCACTACTACGAACATACCTACCTACATACCTACCTGTATATATTTCATCGAGCTTTAGATAATAAATTGCCTAACAAAAGTATTTATAAATAATGTTTAATTACATGGTAATTTCGCGCTAAATTATATTTATCTCATCGATCAGCTGATCATTGTTATTAGCTGCTTTAACCCATAGCTTTAACTGCATCTCAATGCATAAAATCCCACTTAATGGGGCAATAATCAGTAACACAGTAAATTACTTTAGATTTATTGTAAGTGATCTGGATGACATCACGGATTTTACTATTTCTGCCAACGGCTAAGAGTGTTCGACGATAAGATCTGTTTAAAGGCGAATGTATTAATATTAGTCCTGCATGACTGATGATGATGGCTAACATAATTAATATTTCTTTATTTAAATCAGTAATACGAGCTGCCAATAAATGATTATTATAATGCCATTTAATGATAAGTTTATAGGACTGAGAGCTCTTTATATGTTTTTTTACTATATCCTGGTGGACAGCCAAAACAATAACAGAGAATAACAGGCTTTATTTATATTGTTATTTTTCAATTAAATGCAAATTAAACCTTTTTGTGATGTCAAAACAGAATTTGTACGAAAGCAAAATTTACTGTAAAAGACTCTGGACGTTTTCCTTTCGCACATGGTTCTGCTTATGGTTGATGGATATCTAATTCGGGTACCCGCACTTGTACGGCTGCATGGCCAGCGACAACCATCTACGTCAAACATGTTATCAAATGTCATAGTAAAACAAGGACAGTAGAAAATATTGCCCATATTGCCTCTTTGGGTTCGTACTGTTACGGCTGCCTTAATTAGCCAATTGTCATCTATAAACAGACAGCTCTGTCTGGTTTATAAAGGTGCAAATTAGGGGATTTCCAATGAGAGATCATACAAAATTTGGTGGATACCCTTCCGAATAGGAAACAAATTTTATCATATTTGTTTCATGTTAGTCTGAGGATCAGATCATCAGACCGAAACGGTAGATTACGCATTTAGATGTATTCCATCCATAATTGTGAAAACTCTCTATAAATATTTTTCTTTTTGCTATTTTTGATATACATGTTTTTATCTTTTTCTCCGCAATAATTTTAGTGAGTTTTTTTATAGTTTAGTTTGGTTCGGGTTATCATCGTATCAAAGTTGCCTCATTATCTTTCGTTATTTACATCCGAATTTGACGCAGAACGGAATAGTGCGAGGAGGTCATTTCAGAGGGAATGAAAGAAAATCGAAAAATTTCGAGACGATTATCAATCGTTTCTATATGTACCTCTGTGATTCCTTTGCACGCCCATGATTTTAAGCGAACGTGTAGCTCAAAGTTATATTTTGATTTTTTTTAATATTCCCATTTTAATTAATTACAGAAAATCATTGTCCGAAGGTGATTCTAAAGGGAAGAAGTAAGAAAAACTGAAAATTTCTCGAGAGTTTTGATGAACTTTTATTTGTTCGTGTAATCAACCTACCTGCATCATGTTAACGCAGAGGCGTAGTTCAAAGTAAGTTTTTTTACATTTACATTTGAATGCATCATACAACAGCGTCGTACGAATGGGTAATTAGAAAGGGAAAAACGCTGGAAATTTGAAAATCTCACGATGATTCTGACGAATTTCTAGAAGCCGACATGTCCGCCTAAACTCATGATTTTAACTCAGATTTGTCCACAACTACCCTTCTGGTGTACTGTTATAAGAATTTATAGTATGTATTTAATGGAAGAGCTTCTCTACACTTGAAAACGATTCAAGGATCTGTACATGGCTATGAATTTAACGAGAACCGTGCTGAAGGCAATCAACAAAAGGCTTTTAAGAAGTGTGGGGCACTAGCATTATTTAAACCCAAGTTATGAATAGGTGACATAATTTTCAGGGAGCACGTTTCCGTGTCTAGATGCCAACTAACCCAGATTTAGTGTCGGTTTAATATTGCAGTACACCTGAGTGTATTAATCTTTTCAAGTGCAGAATTATCATATTTTACGAGTTAATTTTATGCATTTGATATATTATCGCAAAGACTGAGCTACTGAAACACGTCGCGTTTGCCATCAATGTAGACGTTGCCGCGTTAATTAGCAACAATTAAAGAAAAAAATTACAAGCGACAGCGAAATGCACATTCTCACAATGATGTCATTCTTATTTATTGATAATTCATTTCAATATTCAGTAGGTATAATTGTATGCAATTGCATGCGGTATATAGAGCAGTTAATATTAATTTAAGCCATCAATTTTTGACTCGGTGCTTGATTGCTTGGCATTCACTGTTCATAAATCAAACATCGACGCTTACCTGTAACCACATGTTCATGAATAAAAATATTCTAATCTCAATCAAGTCAATTATGAATACTATCATTGATGTGGCAGCTATAAATAATGCTTTTAAGTAATAAATCAGTTTAGTATTGTGATCCAATTCCAATTGTTACACCCAAATCAAAGGTATGATAGAAGGCATCCGGAAGTCCCATATTAGTCATTAAGTGATTATTTCTATAACAATGGACAAAATTGAAAACACCCGAGTCTGTCGATTAAGATGCGGATTGCGGCGAAGATTTCTGCTTGTCGCAAATTCCATCTGACATGGGATATCATTAGAAGAAGATAATACGGAAAGTAATTCCGTATCTATCAAGATTAAAGTTAGGTACGCTTTCTTCAAAAACTCATAATTCATGTGGCAGTTCGCCGAATGACTAAATTATTTCTATAATGAAATTAGGTTGAAATTATCAATGTGCACTTCATCTTTACCGGGAAGTTAATTTCCATAGAGACGTTGAAACTAAGGCTACATTATTCTATCATTTCTGGGAATCACGTAATCTACATTCCCGCCAAATTGATCATTTGGGAATATGAAGGGAATATCACCATCCTCTATTTGCGAATACTCAGAAACTCAATTTGAATTAGTTGTGGGGATAATTTATCAACAAATTCTTGGGATATCCACGATTATAGTTTAAAACATAACAAAATGTAGGTAACTCGTCCAGAATCTTTAGAAAAATTGGCAAATTTTTTACTTGCAGTTTTGAGGGTATTTAGAGATAAAAAATGCTATTTCGCCGATATTTATTTTGAAGCGACTTAAAAATCATGTAAATAGTAATAAACTTCGTGTACGAAACTGCTATGAAAACTAAATGAAATATTACAAGAACTACATAACGAACTCTATAAACCCGCTGTGTGGGTTATACCTATTTTTTAAAGTGCTTTTGATGAAATTGCTTTCGAAGGTTCGAAGCTCACAATGTAGTTATCCCAGGGTCAATATACAATCCGTATAATTGGCAATATCTCGAAAACGATAAGAGCTGTGGGGATTGGAGCTCGCCACCAATCGAAAAAGGAGTTAAATCCGTTTAGCTTGTTTGATAACAAACAGCTAAAATGAATAGTCGAAAACAAAAAACAAACAAGATTAATGAAAAACTGCATTTTTCAAAACTACTGTCGTTTTATTGTGGCTTTCTTGGCTTTAATTGGTATCTCGGGGCTTGTTTGGTGAATTTTCGTTTTTCCTACAATTAAAGTAATTGCAGGGAAACTACGTAGGTTTTTTTATATATGGTGTATAAGAAAAATTACAAGGATTTTCATAAAGTTTCCATTTTTCATGAAATTTTCATCAAAATAATATGTCCATTTATGCAGAGTGTATTTTGAGTACATGGCCATACTTCAAAAAGTGTTTTTTTGAGTAGTTCTAAGACGAAACGTTTGTATAACATAAATATTAAAAACATAAGTTCGGTAATGCTTCGTTTTAAACATACAGGGTATTCAGCTTTTCGTTAAATCGTTTTTTCATAAAAATCTTAATAAACATTTTTAGCAACTACTGTAAGTGCTGACTGTTACTGAAAATACCTGAAAACTCACATGTTGGTGAAATAAATTCTCACATTCCTTTTTTTCGATATCATTGCGTAGGCCCACCTCGTATCCGCATCACCTCCAGTCGGTGGTGCGGGACGCCCAACTCCCTTTCCTCAAAAGTCTCAAACATCATAATTATCGCGTATAAAGATCAAACTCTGTCTCATTTTTATTACATATATATAAATGATAAAATATAAAATAATGAAAGCAGTAGTAAATTTTATTTTTGTCGGTTTTCAGGAGGTAACACTCCATGGAAAAAAGAATTAACTTGGAGGAGGTTGACAAAAATTGTTTGTAAAGAGTTTTTTTGAGGTGTATTTACCTACGCGTATTCTCGATATTTTTATCACAATATCCGAATTTTTCATATTTTCGAGATGTTGAAAACCACCAATTGTGTATGAAAGTTTTTTTGCGATAGCATATTAACATTTTCAGCATCGACTCTACGGGGTGGCTCTGCATCTTGCATCTTGCTGTAGAGTTGAAGCACAATTTTGTAAACACCTTGTGAAAAAGAATTTGATTATACGGGATGTCCCAAATAAAGTAAGTTCCATAGGAACTATGGAAACGGTAAGAGATACAAAGTGGCTCTAAATATTAGGTGTACAACTTTGCTTCCGCCGTTTTTGAATAGATGTATGTAGCGGTAAGTAATGATCGAAATAAATAATCCCATGTGGGCATGCAGGAGCCTTGGGCACCTGTTAACATAACCTCATAAAAATATTAGTCTATTTGTGTCTTCATCATAAAGTTATTCGCAATTGAAAATGTCAGTGTACGAGCCAAATTCTCGTCATTTGCGGGAGGTTTTACTTTTCTGCTTCAATATGAAGAAATCTGCTGCTGAGGCTCATCGAATGCTCTCAGATACTTATGGGGAAGCCACTATTAGTGAAAGGACATGTCGTGAGTGGTTTCAGCGCTTCAAGAACGGTGATTTTCACGTCGAAGACCAACATAGCGGTGGAAGAAAGAAGGTTTTCCAAGATGCGAACTTGGAAGCATTACTTGACGAAGACTCGTGTCAAAGTCAACAAGAATTGGCACAATCATTGGGAGTGACTCAACAAACAATCTCAAAACGCCTCAAAGACATGGGAATGATTCAGAAGCAAGGATATTGGGTGCCGTACGAGTTGAAACCAAGAGATATTGACAGGCGTCTGTTCGCTTGTGAACAGTTGCTTGCAAGGCAAAGACGGAAGGGATTTCTGCATCGTATTGTGACTGGGGACGAGAAATGGGTTCATTACGATAATCCCAAACGCAAAAAGACTTGGGGATATCCCGGCCATGCTTCCACGTCGACGGCCAAACCGTCTATTCATGGTTCCAAAATCATGCTCTGTATTTGGTGGGATCAACTCGGCGTAATATATTATGAGCTGTTACAACCAACTGAAACAATCACAGGTGCTCTTTATCGAACCCAATTAATGCGTTTGAGCCGAGCATTGAAAAAGAAACGGCTGCAATACAACGAGAGACATGATAAAGTGATTTTGCAGCACGATAATGCTCGACCCCATGTTGCGCAAGTGGTCAAGAAATACTTGGAAACATTGAAATGGGAAGTCCTACCCCACCCGCCATATTCTCCTGACCTAGCTCCTTCTGATTATCACTTGTTTCGATCCATGGCACATGGGCTAGCTGACCAACACTTCCGGTCTTATGAAGAAGTAAGAAATTGGATAGAATCGTGGATCGCTTCAAAAGATGTCCAATTTTTTCAACACGGGATTCGTATGCTGCCCGAAAGATGGGAGAAAGTACTGGCCAGCGATGGACAATACTTTGGATCCTAAAGGTATAATTAGTTTTTTACAATAAAATCGCGAAATTCGGAAAAAAAACGGCGGAAGCAAAGTTGTACACCTAATAGAAGAAAGATGGGTATTTTTGTGCCCATTTAGAAAATATTCTAAAATTAAAAGTATGTACAGGAGTTGAGAAAATATGAGCAAAAAACTGAAAATTGTGATTTTCAAAAATCAAACCATAAACTGTGTGAGTAAATTCTACAAAATTTGGCAGTTGTCTATTATCGACAACTGCCAATTGAATGACGTTTTCAAAATTTTTCCAGGCCTCCTACGTTTGGAGCAATTATTTCTAATTTTGTTATTTCTCATGGCCACCAAACAAAGCACTTGTTTCTAAACCAACTAAGGTAAAATGATGCGTTTGTTTATTTTGGTAGGTCCAAGGACTCGTTTGTCACACATGGTTAAAAAGCTTTTTTTATTTCTCATTCGCTGCCACCAAAATCTAATGTGGCGGCTATAAGAAATAACAAAGTTGGATAAAACTGCTCGAAAGCTAGAAAGCCTGGAAAAAATTCTGAGAACGTCATTCAATTGGCAGTTGTCCATCGGTCAGTAAGTGTTATTGTACTAAAACGGTTTAGTTATAATTTATGATTTTCGAAAATCAAAGTTTACAGTTTGTTGCGCATGTTTCGACAACGTCTGTACATATTTTTAATTTTAGAACGTTTTCTGAACGGGCATAAAAGTGCGCATTTTTTTCTAATTTGAGCTACTTTGTATCTTTTACTGTTCCCAAAATGCCCACGAAATTCACTTTATTTGAGAGACTCCATATGCAAATGAGTTCTTACAAAAGCTCTAAGAAAAGAATAAATCCCTCGTGCCTCTTTCTAAAGCAGAAGATGCCGAATTTGTTAGAACACAGTCTGCTGGACTCTAGTCCAATTTAAAATTTCACGAGCGTCATCCACACACGCCATTTTTATTTATAACGCCGAAACAAGTGTTCCCTTGACAATGATCTATCTTTTCTCAATAAATTGATGAATTAGGCCCAGCTTAATTAAAAGCACCCATGGAATGACTCACGTTTTCGTCCATCATAAACAATCTTTGTGTCTAGTTTCCCAGATGTTTAGATTTGAGACTTGAAACAAACGAATTTTTTACATCAAGTTGCATCATCACCATGTATAGAAAGTGTCTTAATTATTGCGACGTCGAGTGACGATTTTTAGAATCAAATTTTCGGAGGCAACACGGGACTAAAATATACGTTATCATATTCTGGAAAATGCTGGCAAAGCGGCGCCTACAATTACATAAACACCTCTATGAATAAATAAACAGATAATAGACTGCAAAAAAACCATTTAGGTTTCAGACATTTCTATACCAAAATGAATTTGTTTGCGTTTGTCGGGTGAACGCCAGAGACCTCTCTGTTTATTATAATGTTGGGCTCTAGACAGAAGAGAAACAGTGTTCCCTTTTATTTTGTTTACGTCCTGATTGATGTGAAAAACTGGGTTATTGAGCCAATTTCTTCTTGTGAAACGGGGTTTATTGCATTTGCTTTAAAGGCTTCCAGGTAGGCTGTAATGTGTGGAGTTTGGGAAATGAAGACGGATAATGTCCAACTTATTTTTTCGCCAGATGATAAAAATACACTTTTATGGCTCTAAACAGACAGTAAAGTACCAAATGTATCAGTAAACAGTAATTGTACTATCTTGGAGGGAAAGCGTTACTTTTACTGCCTAGACTGTAAAAACTTTTTTTACTTGCACAAATCCATCGCACGTCGCTATCTAGTAGGCCATAATCCTTCTTACGTGCGTTATTATCAGTTCTCTTTCACAAACTCAGTCCTATTGAATAAAAATAATAAAAGATATTTAACGAACCATTAACTAAGTTTTAGTATAACCTCTGGCGACTTAAACGTTGCCCAAATATTTATCTGCGCTAAATCAGAAATCTTGCTTCGCTAAAATGATCTTAGTAGTTTCATGTAACTCTGTAGGCTTCATTAACTGCAAAAAAATATAATATATTATTTGAAAATCCACATTTGCGGTTATTTAGCCAGCTGCGTGTAATCGATTTAAGGTTACACATAACGTGTAAATAGCTTAATCAACAACTCACAGCCAGACAATAATTACTTATAATGAGCATTTTTTAATGCATTTAATGCAGTTTCGATTTATTTTAATAAATTACGTATCATAGCTGCTGGCACTTCGTTTTTCTGTAAATACAATTAATGTCAATCCGTTTTCATAAACACTGTATAGTTGCACTTTATGGCCGCTAAAGTTGTGTTGCAATTTTTCCCAACAACATCTCAATTAGCGCCTCAACTGTGCTTTCCATTTCCAGCTTTCCAACTTTTCCCATTTTCGAAAACCTAAACAATTGCAACGACGAAAGCACTTTAACCCATTTGTTACGAAACGTTGTTTGCATTAATATTTAACCGTTGTGGTAAGAATTCGAAAAATTTTAATGGGAAGATGTGTCTTGAGTCGGCAACAAATCAACAACGAAATCGCAATGTTTGAATAACAAACAAGAGATGTTTGAATTACTCATCAATCCGAGGTATTAAGTGCTTGCTGATGATTTGACTAATTATTTGTTCAATGGCCGCGCTGTTTGATGAAATTGCTTGGGCTCAGCTATGGAAGTGGTCGGCGTTGGTAAATTTACATTGTGGAATCATAAAGAATTGCTAACATTTATGCAAAAAATCGGAATTGAAAATGGTTTGACGTCAGTGAATGCGAGAAATGGTTTTTCCGAGTTTTTACATCCGGCATTGGCATTTGATGAATTGTGCTGGAATTTGAGGAGGTAGATAAGATTTAGAGAGCTCCTCGGTAGAGATAAATCTGAGAGAAATTTCATGTTTAGAGAAATGTTTATTTTAAAATTATTTTAAGTAGTTTTCAAAGTGTTGTGCCGATAATGTGGTTCGCAAATAAAGAAAGGAAAAAAGAAAAACCACTTAAAAGACACCATTATTAGACCTGTTGAATGAGTCTGAAGTTATTTTTCAAGCAGCTTCATAATGAAACCTACAGGGTAGCCCAATGAAAACTTTGCATCTCGATTTTCAGTATTTAAAATGAAAATGTGTAAAAATGCTCGAATTCGTCGATTTTTTAATCAAGGGCCAATTTTTTAATTGTATCTTCAACCTTTGAACTTTAACTCCTGAACAGTGAGGGTGACAGTTACCCACAAAATTTTTAATGGGAAGGGATATCGAGTGATACCTCATTTTAAAGGTGGTTACGGCCTGATTATAACCTCCAAGTTTGAAGTCACCGTCACTATTGTCGTTGAAATGATAGCTTATCAAAATCTGTGAGGAAAAACGCTTTTAGTTAATAATTAATTTATCACAATAAGAGCTGTAGGTTTCAAAATGAAGGTAGGAAGGCCTTTAAAAGTGAGATATCACTATATCGTTTCGACGGAGGCCAATTTTACCCCTCAAATTTAAAAGGGTACGTTTCTTTATTTGTAATTTTTTTCTTAAAAAAGATGAATAAATGAAAAAAAGTTCTTACATTACTTTTCTGATCAATTTACCAAATGCGGGCGATGACCGCCATTTACTTCCATACAATAAAATTAATTTGTTCAAACAGTTGTCTTGTGTTATGTAACTTTTCGGGTTTAATTTGATGATTCAGACTGGATAGCATAAATTTTAGACCTCAGATCACCCAATAGAAAAAAGTCTAACAGGGTCAAATCAGGAGAAAGGGTTATATTGAATGGCTATCAAGCTCAGCTAGCAGTGACTTCAAACGTGAAGATTATAATCAGGGTACAACTATCTTTAAAATGAAGTATCACCCGATACCCCTTCTCATTAAAAATTTTGACCCCTGTTCAGGACTTGAAGTTGAAGGGTGGCAAATACAATGAAAAATTGTCCTCCTTGGATCAAAAATCGACAGGCCTGAGCGGTTTTACACATTTTCATTTTAAATACTGAAAATCTAGGTGCAACGTTTTCGTTGGGCCACCCTACATATGGCTCTTTATTTACCTAGTCAACTAACGAAGATGGTTTTAATTGAAATGTATGATGTCAAATAAAACGTCATCGTTGATTTTGTGATTCATGAAGAGTCGTATTTTTAAATAACTGATGTTTAAATGAGGTAAGTTTATGGTAATTTCATTAAGCCTAATAGTGGAAAATACCATATTATGTCCCCTCTGTTCTAAAACACAGCATTATGATCCGGAAATCAATAAGTCGAATCCTGAAGCAGGCAGCGCTGAGCCATTTGAAATTTAAGTACCTCACAACTGCGGAGTATTTACTGTTTTCTCCACTAAATTTTATAAAACTGCACTAAACTGAGCTGAACTAAGCATAAATTAAATCCGAAGCACAAAAAGGCAATTCGTCTTGAATTATAACATCAAAGGTGACGGTTTATTTGACATTCGTTTTCATGGCGACTATAAGTAAAACAACAATGGAGATGATGACAACATTGTGGCCGGCGTCTTAATTATCTCGCTAGGTAAATAATGAACTATAAACATGTCATTATTAACTTGCTATCCAAGTGTTGGAGAAAAAAGGTGAGAAAATTTATTTCACACCCAATAATGACGTCTCTTAAACCTACTAGTGGAAATAAATAGTATAAGGACCATGGTGGAAAGTTTCCTTGGCATCCTTGGTTCCTTGGCATTATCACTAACATCGACGCTGCGTGTCTGGATAAATAAACTATAAAATCTCTCGACAGTAATGAAACATTTTCCACCTGGATACGTAATAGCCTATTTTTGAACTCTAGTTGTGAAACAAGATAGTGAATTGACAGAAAATGGCAACAATTACTAGCGGATTTGAAAACTAGAGAAACTTATCCCATAAGCAAATTTAAACAAAACTCTAATCTTGTTCAAATAGAAATATCTCTAATTCGCAACCAACCTGGCGCTAAAACTTGTGCAACTTTGGCCATTACCGAAGTTCCCAGAGGTGGGTTCCCTATGGGGAAATCGGTTACGGCAATTTGCAAGTTCATTACAAAGTTTAAGCCATGATTGACATGTAATTGATTAACATGTTGGATGCCTAGCGGTCGGAAAATTGGAAATTGCACTGTCTATCGTAAAACCGTTTGAAAGGTAATTGACACTTGAAAATCCGGATGTATAAAGTGAAATAAAAATGATGAACGTTAGAGAAAATCTAGAAAATTATAAGCCGATTTTCCTGAATTCAATACCTACTTAAATCCATATCAACACTGAACATTTGCGCTATAAGGTGAATAATTAATTACTGCCACTTAACTGATAAATATTCCGCGATATACACGCGATACATCAATTCACAATCGGAAATATGTCCAATAAATTTTGGCACAGAGCACTGGCGCCTGCTAAAGTATCCACAATCCATAAGCAAGCTTATTGAGGTTGTTTAACTTATAAACTTTTCGATTAGACAATAAGTTTGATGTGCGATTGCGATCGGCAGATGCAACTCATATGGGATTTCTCATCGATTTTATGCGCATTTTATACTCGTAAAAATTTTAAAATTATGTTCGATTTTCGATGTTTAAAAGTTTTTCAGTTCGTCAGTTCGTTAATTAAAATATCTGAAATATTTTCCTTTACCTGTTTTTACCTTGCAGATTGATTTATTATCTGCTGTTTCTATAGATACACAAGTAAAATCGTCCCGGTAGTACATGACTTTTCACCAACTTGTCGGATTGCCTTTCAAAGAAGGGACTTGACAAAATTTTCTTTAGAAGACTTGTTCTATAGTCGAAACGTGACTATCCCTGAGAAACATTTTATAACGGCTTTAAATTATCGCATTATTTTACGGGCGGGTTTCAACCCTGCTCTCTAGTTTACAACCCTTTCAATCCTCAAACCAGCGATCGGATTCTTAATTCAGAGACGGTTCGGACAACATTTGTTACATATAAATGAGTAACTCTTTTTGAAGCCCCATTGGTGACATTTCCGGGAAAATCGAAATTTTAATTGCGACAAGTAATTTCAGAGTTTTAATTAGGGGAGTTAAGAGGATTAAAACTGCACAATTAAAAGTTGCTTTAAAGTAGACAAGAACTTACCAGGGCCTTATTTAGGGAAAAAAATTAATGATCATTTTTGACAAACGAAATGCCGTAGCACCAAGACTGTTATGTTGAAGCTTATAAAAACTGCAGCTGGAAAGTGGTTTTAGTTTTTATCTATTTCTTACCGAAGCTCGGAAAAAAATAAAAGTGAAATTCGAAAATTTATATTTTTTCGAAGTAATTGAAAAACCAAAAATAATTTTGGAGGCCGAGTCGCACTCTGAAACTACTCCCTTGAATGCACAACTTTTCTCTCATTTAAGTAAGTCTGTTTCTATTACTGTTCACGAGACCTCTATACTAGATATCTTGGACACTTGTATTTGGTGGTCTCAATTTAATTCAACATCTAATTCAAAGCTTGCTAAATTGGATGTGAAGGATCGTTCAATCGAGGGTAACGATAATTCAAAGTATCTATTTTTATTGCGGAGGTGTTTGAGATAACTGTAGTAGTTTTATTGGTTAACATTTCACTTGGGTTTGAAAAATAGTTAGTTGCTAACTGTCAGCTGCTTCTTCCCAACTGGACGTTAAAGAATCGATTCTAAGTGACCAGGACATAATGGATTTTTATAGAGCGAACTATTTAACGGTCTATAAAATTCTATTACAGTTACTCGTTATCGGCCTCCTTTTGTAAACGAACCTCTTTATTTCCTACTTTCATAAATTATTACGATAATATTTTTTTAATTTTTTATTTAATCACTTTTAAAACTCAAAATATTATTGAGTTTCTGTTTCCAAATCGGTAATAGGTATTTTCCAGTAGAAAGTAATTGAAGGGAACTATTAAACATGAGTTCTAGACATTATCACTTAATGAGCGTCTAATTAACTTTTTCTAATGATTTGCAAAAACACCTATTCAAGAACTGCAATAAATGAGGTCAAAAAGGGCATACTACTAATGCGCTGGCTTTGCAGTTCCATTATTGAAATTTACTGCCTCTTGAAAATTATCTTATGTTGCCTTGTAAACCAAGAAAACCTTGGCAAAGGTGTGAAACTAACCAATAAATCTTGTACCTTTATAATGATACTTCAATACTACCCTAAAACCACAACAAAATTAAGAATTAAAGGACCGTTTAAGGAGGTCTTCAAGATCCTTTTTAAAATCAGTTTTACTGCCTTAATAAATCTTCCTTTTTAGAGAATGATAAAATACTTGTTCAGTCTTTATGAAGCTTCTAAATCTGTTTTAAAATAAATTTAAAAATTTCTTTTAAACTAAACAGATGTTTACAGCATTTTTTTTTGTACACAGATGTAGCAAACGTGAGGGTGACCTTTGGGATAACGGGAACTATAAGAGTTACAGAGTAGATTCATTCTGACAAAGTTGCATATTTACCTCCTCAATCAAATACAGTTTTGAAATGAGAAAAATGTTCAGTAATTTCTGAATTATTGAAAAAACAGTTAATTTTGCAAAATATTTAAAAAAATTAAATTCTACCCTCCTTTGAAAAAATATTCAAAATTTTGGTCTATGAAAGGGTGGAATTAGATTCATATGTGACACTTCGATACATCAACTAGCTTGTTCATAGAGCAGACCCCAGCATCACTCAGGAAAAACTAATAGCTCTGTTCCAGCAGGATGGAAAACGAATTCCAGATTGTTAGAAATAATCAGAAATATGCGTGAGGAGTCCCTTCTAGTATATTGCGCATGTGTCTGACAGTCTAAAAATGTTTTACCGCCTTATTGAAACATTCTCAATGTTCAACTCGCAGAGGGGAGACTATAATTTAAAGCTTCATACAGACCTGAACATTGGACCGCACAGCGAACAATGCAACGAACCGAACGCTGAACAAAACACTCATTTGGAGGGGGTGAAATATAATTTGCAACCTTATTGGGTGTGCAATACCGTCCAAATTTTTGTTTTGGTCGACGTTCGGTTTGTTGCATTGTTCGTTGTTTGGCCAAATGTTCAGGTCTGAGCGACACTTAAGGGGATGTTCTCTCAGTCCTCGGAGCATGGTAAATACACACCAGGTACTGCTCGAAAGGCTACGAACAGGCCACATAAAATTCTATTGGTCCTTCACAAGCCAGACCATTAAAATGTCTCACTTTCATTTAGGTCCGGTTTTTCAAGCTTATGGGCGCTTCGTTGGTAAGATAGTTTCCATGGCAATTATCTTGCATCAGGCGATTGAAAAACCGGGCCTTGAGTGACAATTTTTTTGTTATTTGTGCCACTTCTGCATTAAAACAGAGAGAACAAAGTCCTGTATCTCAACGAAATATTGAACGCGTAAGAGCAGCATTATTATTAAGCAACCGATCATCGTTACTCAATCTCGGAAAAATATTTAAGTTTTCGGCAAGCGGCCAAATAATCGTATAAATCAATTAAAATATAAATAAAGCTGCTAACAGTAATGTGCATCAATTAGAATTAATTAATTTATTTTGACATCAAATAGTGACCCAATTATATTCCAGTATTGTCTAATACGAATGCAAACAACCTAAACTCTGATTGTTGACATTTCCTTAATTATTTTTACACATATTTAAAAGTGCTAAATCAATTTAGATTGGCGCCTCTGTTTATGACGCTGACGGCCGTGATAACTGCGAAAATCGAGGCTTATCGCGTTCATGCTCGTCTATTGGCCAGTCATCGGCTCTTATAATCCATTAATGGCCGTCTTAACGAGATGTTAACAGAAATTTGAATAATCCTAAAAGAGCCAATCTTGTAACAGTTTTTTCCGCATTAGAAAATCGCCCGATTCTCATGGAATCGTCAACACTTCTTAGCGGACCAAATGCTTTAAAAAATCTTCCTTTTTGAAATTAGCCGGTTTTAATGAATTTTAATCAGACTGTAGTCAAACATTTCAAAACCTCTGACATATTTAAGTCCCTGAACTGAAGATCTAGATTATCTGTTTGGAGTCCTCAGACCGTATCTCAATATTAAAATTGCAGAGATATGACGTAACAATCACAAACACTTCATTCTTCAGGGCACATGTCTCCTCAATATAATGGATTAGATTCAAATGCATAGGAAATTCAGAAGATTCAAATTAATTATGAATTTCTGACACTTCGAGTGTTTGCCAGCTTCCGTTGGTTGCGGCGCCACAGGCATAGATTCAATTCTATGCAGATAAGATACAAGCAAATATCACAAGGGACTTAATAAATTTAAAAAAAACTCGCTACACAATTACTGTCAAGAGATTACCTAATTTTTATGCAAAATCCAATTGTTTCGAATTTATCAGCAATAAATCTTGAATATTCCTGGAAGTGGTGGCAGAAATGCGATTGTATTGTTACCTTTACGGAATTAAATAATAAATGTCTAAACGGCGACAAAAGCGAAATCGCTGGTATATTTTATGATTATTGACGTTTTTCTTGGAATTAAAATTACCATTTAATATGTCAACTAGCGTGATTGATTTCGTACTTATTTCAACAATAATAGGTCTCATTTTCGCCCTAAAGAGCGTTTAAAGGAAAATTCCGAAATGTTCATTTTGTTTTACATTTGCAACGCACATCAAATTTATGTGTTTGTTTATTAAACACCAGTATGTCTTCGTCGTAGTAAATATTATAGTAAACTTACCCTGGATTTTAATCATTGACCCCTAATGATTGTTGTGTCAAAAACAATTATCTGGAATATGCCTTAATAATAACCGTCACCGATAAAATGGTCCCAACAAAGGCAAAAACTGATGCAATTTGTACAGGGTGGTTCGACTACAACTTCGTGTTGTCAAAAACTCGTATAAAACAAAAAAAATGTTCCAATGTTAAATCTCTATTTTTATAATGGAACATTCTGTATATTATTACTTTATTAGATGAGTTTCTTCTTGCTATTTAAAAAAAATATACGATTTTGTATCCTGGTCGTTTTCTGTTTATTGAATTAGTTTAGTTCGATAAAGATCGCGTGTCGAGGAACGAAAAAAACTGCGGGTTGCTTGGCTTATACACGATCCTTATGGAACACAAATAATTCAATTGTGTGAAAACGATTAGAGGTAAATTCTCCATAAGTTATATTTGCGAAATCAGCAACAAGAAGCGCATTTAATAAAATAATAATATTCCCAGGGTAAAATCATCTTTTTGAAAAGACATTTAAATTCTACAGATACACAAAATGGCTATTTTATTTTTTTTTATAAATAAAGGAGGACCCAAATGAAAGGGATGTTTAGTCGAACTTGGAAAGCTTTCTACGCAGGAGGTATTTTACTGTGAGCCGCAGGTGCGTTAATGCAAGGAATTTCCTTGATGTTTTTCAATTAACAATCATGTTTTATTTAAAAAAAACAACAAAAATTCACATTTTTTACAGAAATTTATGTTGGGACTTTTTGAAGGTCGTCTCACTCCTGCCGTCAAAAATCTGCACGTTTTGTGGTTTATGAAAATTCCTCTGTGTAGCTTCTGAAACAATTTAATAATTAGAATATCCTTTCGCTCGCTTTTGACAATTTTTGAAAATTTTTATATCCTTTTCTGGGAAGTGTTTTGTCTAATTATTTTTGTAGCAAGTGAACCACTGCTTTGTAATGAACAAATGTACAAGGGTTTATTTTAAATGAAGAGGCATTTCTTAGTTGTCTAAAGGTTCTCTTCTTCTTAAGGTTTTTCGCTTAATACATTTGAAACACCTGGTTGTTCCAGGAACCAACAAATGTACGTGATATTTCCAATTTCCTTTTGATTGAGTACAACTACACCTTTTCTTTTTTCCTTATTTACTAAATTGCTACAGTGGCATGAACTGGACACATAATCCATTAAACTTTATGCCAATTGCCGTGGGATATAGTAGTATGATAAACAAGTAAACCACTGTCCTGTATTGAATGGAGATTTATTTTAAATAATAACATTTATGTAATAAGTACGTAATGTAAGATTTTATGAGAAGAATCACTTTATGGCCCCGTGAGCTTGCGAACGAGTCCATAAATGGATGTGTCGAATAAAACTTCATTAGGTACGCATTACATAAATACCTATTATTATATACAATGTTTTATGTCCGATTTCATGTTAATTTGCTAACAATTTATGCTAAAGTTTAAACAAATCTGAAATGTCTTCATCGGCTAATAAAAAAGTTAATGTCTGTCAGTCAATGTCAAATTCACAGTAAATATGTTTATTATCTATCTTATTCTACTAGGACTATAAATTATTTATCTTCATTGTACTAGGACTATAACCAAACAGCTTATGGCTGCAAAATAGAACCACAAAGTACCTTTTATAATAAAAATACTATTGGAATTGGAAAGAGTAATTGACTACGATTTCTTCGTTAAAAAAATCTTAAAGAGACGACATAAACAAAATGTTGATTGATTCAATTACGTAGAAGAAATGGAAGTAGCATTATGTATGTTGTGTATTTATATAGTTGTCATCTATTTGGCAAAGGAGACACTAACCCACGACGGCGAAATAAAAAATAGTGTCGTCACAAGACCTCTTTTAGGTCTCACATGCGCCGATTTCGTTGACACATGACGCATCTCTGACGACAAAATCACGTCATAAGGGCACGAATATAAGGCAGTCTTTCGACAAAAAGCACTTTAAAGTAAATGTCAAAGAACTGTCATTTTTTCAATGGGAAAACGAGAAAGTTTAAGGGCCAAAGTTCAAGACTTTATAAACGATATTTTTAGATGCCGAGGGTTTTCACTTCGTTACAGCAGCAATACTGTTTAAAAAGTTAACATTCTGCTCTGTTACAATCCTGAAAACACTTTACAACCTCAACTTTCGAGGATATTAAATACAACTTAAGGAAATGCAACAATGATAAGAGAAATGATGTTTAGTTCTGATAGGATAGAGAGTGTGAGATAGTGCCGATACTGAGACACAAACTATTCTGACTACTTGGGTAGCTCGTTATAGTCGAAATTATACTAATAATCATATCAAAATACGATAAACGCAACATAAATTTATATTAAGATTATTTAAAATTTGCCAAATTTCGTCATTTCATGATTTAGATCCGCCACTTGTGAGTGCCACGCGCCAATTTAAATATTTAAAGTGTATTTTAGTTTCTCTTAGGCGCCATTGTGGCGCTAAACCGCCACATTTTATAGTCCCAACTGGCAGTTACTACAAGCGACGCCATCTGCAGGTATTTTATGCGGATCAAAGACTGCGTTTAATACAAACAGTGGAGATGCCTGGTGTAGGACGACGTTGACAAAGTGTAAAATGTAAATATTTACATTTGCATCTCAACTAATGGTTTATAATAAAAAAATCTTCGACCTTTTAAACGGATTTCTGGAAAAAATTCCTTCGCTTTTTTCACTGGAAACTGCAACTCATTCTTGTACTGTACTTTCACTCTTTTGGGATCAACAGGACTTTGGCTCCTACCGCCTATCAGACAACAAGTAAAGAAATGGCTAGTCAAAATTAAAGGTATTGCGCCAGCAAGTGGTTGCTAAAATTGGTGCCATTCCTGTTTGTAACTCTGTCTTAAACGTAATCCCTGATGGATAGTGTAGATTCACGACCAGGAGTTTCAGCATCTTTGGGTGACGGATGTTCGACGTATTTAACAGCACCATTCTTCGAAAAGTCGAAGTCATTGTTTGGCCTTGTCACAATATGCACTGCTTCATCATTGACATGAGTTTGATAAGACTCCACAACCCTGACGTCCGAAGATACTTAACACGCCCCTGGTAGTTACTTTCGGTGGCGCCATTTGCATTTATAACGAGGATTGTATTAAACGGAGTTGCTAATCAGCAGCACATACAAATGGCACTATCAATAGTAATTACCTTATGGGGCGAAAAGTCTGTCTTTGACTTCATGCCCTTGTTTGTTTTGACGGGTACAGTTGTAAACCTAGCATAGTTGCTAAAATTTCGTTTTAAAGAACGCAGTGAAATTGCAAAAACTAACACTGGAAATTGTAAACTCATGCTCATACAGCTAAAATTAAAACAAAATTTTAAAAAATGAGATTACTTTAGAGGAATCAAGAGAAAAAAGAAGATGAATTAGCTACCCGGAAAGCAGCATAAAAATTAAGTGATAAAAATTAGCTTAGAGAAAATCGGAAAGATTCCTTCAGAGATTAGAAAACTTTATCAGTTTAAAGGGTGATTGTTGATATTGGGTAGTCGAAATCCAAGGAAATTGAATTTAGAGAGACTGAAAAAAATCTTAAAATGTCAATGAAAATAAATTCTAAACTCATTTAACTTAAACTGGAGAAATTGAGAGATGCTTCCGAATTCCCTTCTAATTTTCCGCAATTCCTCTCTCAATTCAACTTCTAAAAATAACGCAAAACAACTCGTTCAGAGAGCCAGCATGAAATTAAAATAGGTTTTAATGCCATGGTGCAAGGACTAAGGAAGCTGATGGAAATATCAGAATACGACGTAATTCAAAATTTAAAAAATCCTTAAATGCATATTTTAATGAGTCAGAGCTTGTTAATGAATTACAACTTTAACTATTACAACTTTGACGATTTATTTCCGTAAATTTCCATATATTTTGTGTTTTTATTTAACAATTTTAACCTGTTTGCGCAACAGGTGCGCTTTTTCCAGTGGTGGTAATGAGGATTATTTTATCAGTAAGTTCATAAATGTAATTCAGAGAAATACTAATGCAATCAGATAATCTAGTAAATTCTATAGCATAATTCATATTGGCCTTGCAAGGTCGTATCAAAGGACGGGATTCCCTATAGAATCACTTATTTATTTTCCTGGGTATAGTATTAGAAATAGTTATTTCCTCAGAGTTTCCCCAGTTTCAAATAATTGGTTTGAATTGTCGAGCAAGGCAAATTTCCCAGGAGGAACTCATTGAAGCCAATGTGATGATACAAGAAATTAGATACTTAGACATAATAGTTCCACTTGAACTGAATAAACAGGCAATAAAGCCTTAGTTGAGTGTCTCCAGAGATAACGCATTCCAAATATTTTAGCAAATTATTACTGTCTCATAAGCTTTATCAAGACACCCGCCTGGAGATTGCCTCAGTTGTAAATTGCCTGCTACAATAACATCATTAACTTAAAAATCAGTTTAATTTTTTTCAGTTTAGATTATTTCGGTTTTTACTACTTAGAATGTTCTCAACGCAGAATAACAACTCTCCAAAAAAAACTTGAGACCGTTATTATAGGTGACATTGTCTTATCAGTTATAAAGTAGCCTATAATGTAGTAATCTTCGATAAGATAAGAGCCTAGACTTATAAACACTTTTGATGTCAAGACTATTCTCTTTAACGTATCGTAGTTCGAAAAGGTCTTTTTTGGTGGCGCTCATCCAAGGTGAAACTGAAGGTCCCTGATTATGGTGAACTTAGGTAGTGGTAATGGAAAGAGAACGGTTCGGTTCGGGAATCCACGAGCAAGAGTTTTCGGATTAGCTGGAAGATACGAGCTGGTGGACCATCTTTTCAATCAGAACTGATCAATTAACTGGATTGTTTGCTCTACTAACCGAAAGTGCGTTTCATGCAATTTTCTGCGGTGTTGGAGATAAACTGGATATCGCAGCTTAAGTTCGAGATGTCAAATATAACCGGAAAAATGTGCCTGCTCAAATACTTTAAAGTAGTTTGTCTTTTGGTCATGAATTTGACCGGGCAAGCTGCGATGGCTAAGAATAAAGTATTGCCTCTAGTTGATGAGGATTTAAGCGGGAGTAAAACTGGAATTGCAGGTAGGTTTATTCGGAGAATGACTTCCAATTCTCTGCTGTAGATTTTGCTTCACTTAGGGCATGAAAAGAATTATACACATAGAAGAATGCCTACAGATTTTGTGAAAGTAATGCGGGTATTACTTTTGAATAAAACTCGTCAGCTAACAGTTTTATAATCATTAATAAATTCCTCGTCAAAGCCTCCAATTTTATCTTGCAAATGGAAAAATGTTCAAGTTTCTCGTCCTACTGAGAACTTTTTTTAAGAACAAATAGAAAGTATGCACTCTGTTAAATTTTTCAACCCAAAAGCAACGTTTTGCTATTCAAGATCTGAAAGTTTACCGAAGGGATCGGGAAAACCATTTTCCGATCTCTCAGACTGTGCAATAATACTGTAAAACTTTGAAACATATCAATATTTTTGGAAACATATTTATGTCGTTATTTTGTAAAACCAAACTTAAAATACACAAAACAAATTAAGTATGAACTAAAGTTCTGCTACTGAAAATGTGTTTAGCAAAGCCCGGCAAAATACATTTTCGGTCGCGCTTCCAAGCTTCTCCTGCGACTCGCTCTGAAATCTATTTCGCTCGTTCTGATTCCATATACTACTTTCCCGTCTTATATCTAAATAGCTATTTTGTGGCATCTAGAAAATTCCTTTTTCTTCGATAATTCCATTGCTTAATTGATTGTTTTGTTGGTTACCTGAATAAGTCGTATCTAAAATCTTACTGATTATTACGTTCTAGCTACTCCTAGATTAGATCTCTTTTTTGAAGTTTCCAATATAAAAGTTCTAGTCATTCATAGGTGTGGGATGAGAAAATCAAACTAATCATAAATACCACAGGCAAAATATTGCTAACGATCAAATATGGACTCTGAATATTTAATTTGTTGGTTTGGTAGTCTACACTAATTCGTTTTCGGTATCATTTTTCGCACACATATGGATATATCATTACAACAATCGATTTCACTTTAATCTTCCTTTCAAGTAAAGAGGTTTTTAATCGCTAAGTTAGTTATTGATGATACATTTAGCTACGATTGATATCTCGTTAAATAGGGCATACTAAAACAAATACATTCTAGCAAGGTCTTAATTCTTTAATTCCTATAATCGCCTGTGTAGTAAGTGAATATGGGTGAGTGATGCATCAGCTGAGCTTAAGCTGTAAAATCCGTGTGATAAACTTTCTCAATATCTCAATTTAACATAATATAACTAAAACTGTAATTTACCAAAAGAAATCTTTACAAATTGATAATGTGGTAATAACATATTATATCTATCGATGATGACTTACTATAGATACATATATGAGTGGCATTCGTGATCTTACCTCACTCGAGTGAGGTTGATGAAAAACAGAACTTGCATATTCACAAAAGCGCAAAAATATGGGCTAAAAAAATAAAATAATAACACAAATTCTAGCTGTAGGAGTATTACGGAAAATCGAATGGTACTTCATAATACTCGACATAGCAATTCGAACTCGAAACGAGAGCATTAAGTTTCGCAAATTTAGGCAATTGAGGAACCGATATTTTTAGACTTTGAAATTTGTATTAGAAAAGATTAAAATTAGAAAAATACACAAAAGTGACAGAAAATGTGAGAAAAATTGCGAAAAAGAGTGATACAAGATAACAGGGAATCACATATCATAATTTATCTTATTGTATTAGTTCTCAAAAAAGGGCAAACTAAATACGGCGAGATTAGATAAATATGACTATGTCTATTATTGTCTGATTTGTCATTTCAAATGGATTGTATAAGCAACTCTGTGCATATGATTCTAAATGTCCACTACAACTCAAATCATTAGTTTCGCGTGCGGTATACCGCCACTTTCGGCTTATACAATAAATGCAAATGACCGATAATAACTATTTTCGGTGAAAGCAGATTTCATTATTAAATTATAAACTGCATTTGTACTTCTAGGGAAAACAGACCACTTGTCGGCACTTTGATACCTAAACGGAAGCTTAAGTAATTGATTTCAGGTTGCGAATTTCGGCACACAATATTTCGGTTTCGTGTAGGCGGGGTTTCCTATTGAAGTGTTTATTTTCGAGATCGGACAGGTCATCTAATAAATACCCTAGCCAAAGAGTGTTTAATGGTTATTTACCTTAAACAAGCCGTCCAGATGTTGTAGAAAACCCAAGAGATGCTAAAGCAAAGCAAAGGTTGAAGCTTGTAAAGGATGTAGTGAAGAGCAATATTTCTTGTAAGGGGAGTTTTGGGTTTAACAGGCAAAATTTGGATGGATGTCAAATGGGATGGACGTATTAATATAAA
Source organism: Euwallacea similis (assembly GCF_039881205.1). Taxonomy (NCBI): domain Eukaryota; kingdom Metazoa; phylum Arthropoda; class Insecta; order Coleoptera; family Curculionidae; genus Euwallacea; species Euwallacea similis. The sequence goes on from NC_089615.1 coordinate 4,645,826, forward strand.
TTTCACTAAACATTTTCTTACGTTCTTACAATCCCCTTCAAAAGAATCAATAAATTAAAAAGAACCTTAAAACTCATATGTTCAAGATGCAATTCGGGATTTATTTAAATTTAACTCTTCATTGGTATTCACACAGGGCAAAGAAGGTAAAAAGTACTAGAAATTTTATAAATATTTACGCCATGTATTTGGTATAGCTTCATAAATTTTATTCTAATGGTAAATATCTCAAGAGGTGTTAGAAGTACTTTGTTTTTTACCTTCAAAAAATGTTGTGTAACAGGAATACCGAAATTATTCAAAATTATTCAAAATTTCCAAAATGCATATCCACTTACTGCACATGCAATAGAGGAATAGAAGCAATTTGTTATGAACGTACAATTTACTTTTGCCCCACTTCATCGGGTGTTCATATTGAGGTAAGGAAGGTAATAATAAAGGATTAATTAAATAAATTGCATTGATTCAGTTCGTCGTAATAAACTATTGGTTTCAAGTATTGTGGCACCCATGTATGAAAGAATTATAACCTCTCATGACTCGAACGTAAGGAAGTTCAATCTTAATATGGACACAGCCACACCTGTTTCGACAGTACCTAAAGGCCTAACCAACGCCTGAACCTCCTCATAAGGTATATATGCATGTAACCTATAATCTTCTGTAGTAAAAACCGTACAAAAATATTCTCTTTCATAGCGGTCCCGCCGATTAGCATGGAAATGTTGACGAACATTGATTGACGAAATTTATGTCAATGTCAATGCTACTCAGAGTGTCACTTTGTAAGCCAAATTCGGTAATTGGATCCAAAGTACTCTGGGCTTCAATACATCTCGTTCCAACTTGCTACGATTAATGGTGAAAAGTGAATCAAAAGTGTGCACAAACTTCTCCGAGCTATAAGATTTGCATTTACCCGTGAAAATTTTAAAGTCAAATAAAGGAGTTGCATATTAAATATTCTTTTTCCTTCGAGAGTGCGGGAAAGTGGCTTTACTGTTCGAATTTGTTAGCTGAAAATAGCACGTTATCACACGTGTACGGTTTCTTAAGACATTCACGTCCATAGCAGCCATAATAAAATGACAATGGGGATGGTGATGACACTGCGGCCGATTAGTTCGCTAGGAAAATAATGAGTCATATATATGTACGTGCCATTATGAACCTGTTATCCAACTGTGTTCGAAAAATAGGCGAGAAAACGTACTTCTCAGTCGTTCAACGTACCCAATAGAGGTGTTGTTTAGAAGTAAGTTGTGTAAAAAAATTATGCCTATTACGTTTCTAGGACATTAACTGGCCAATTTTGGACGTCCAAGTATATACTATTCAGCTATCCAAATGCTTTCTGATCAGTGATAAAACTAAACGTCTATGAGTATAGATACCTGTGGATCTGCATAAAATAATACACATTATACCTAATCAAGGATCAAAGTTTAATATGAATTCTCTTAATTAAATATGAATAATTCAAATGTACAAAAATTTCAGTATAGGTCAATGAAATATAGCTAATAAAAACTACTAATTTTCGAAAATAAACATTTTAAAATGATTAAGTGTAGGCATATTAAGCAAAAATCAGGATATTTCTAATTATCGACTCAATAACAGCTAAAAGCAGAAATCAATGAAATAATTAATTACCTAGGGAGTTTGAAGAGCGATACTTTACCACAGGTTGATTGCGATTCCACTTCGCATCATTCAGTCAACAATCGAGTGCGGTAAAGTACCTACTACTTTCACGTCATAGAATACGCACTCGTGCGTTAAAAGTTTTATTGCATGCATGTCAGTGGTCATAGCTCTACATTGTCCACAGAGAATTTTGACACCTTTTCATAATTTTACTCTCCACGCGGTCAACATTTTTAGCACGCATTTGCTACTTTCAGCTAGGAAATCCTGGTTATAAAGCAATTTTACCGCATCCTCCTAAGCAATAGTTGTTTTCCTAACAAGTGTGGAAAGTGATATTTTATCTGACTGCCAATGCATGAACGACACGATGCGCAGTCGGAGCAGGCAGTCGAGTGCAGGAAAGAGACTTTCTGCAAGAGTTGGGGATTTTTTCTACTAGAGGAGTGTGTTCTCAGATATTTTGACTGATGAGCAGATATCACAGTCACTCTCAGGAGGGAATCACTGCGGAAGTGTAACTGTCAATGTCACTTCTGCGGGAGAGTGCAGCTTTTCGCACTGAAATGCGTGCGAAAAGGTACGCTTTCCCGCCGGAGAAACAAGCGAATGGACTAAATTGTGCAACAAATTAATAATCATTTGAAGAAAACTTATAATTGCTATGATCTAAGTAGTGAGAATTAACAAAAGCACACACACACACACATGTGGGTCTATCTTGACCAAGTGTTGTAGGTAGCTAAGTAGAGACTAGAGAAAGTGTACGTTACACGTTCCAGTCGGCCGAAAATGACCACAATAAAAAACTAATCCCTCTTCGTTCAATGAAACCAATGAGAGCCGTACCTCTCCCGAGACGTGACCGTTGATTGGTCAAAATGAGGAGCTGGCAAAGAATTATCCTTCGTCCTGTCCTAAGGATTAAATAAGCGGCGAAACCGTCCGGAAAAGCAGAGTAGGGGACCCCTACATAGCACCACGTTCGACTTTCTTCGCGAGCAGTTTCGCTAGCGCTTGCTTGGCGTTTATAACAAACGTCAGAGTTGTCATCACACCTTACATAAATAGTTTTTGACCGGCACATACGAGGCGATGTTTCGCGCATAAATTCAAATCCGCAACTCTACGAGCAAAAGTGACGAAGTGGTGAATTTTTATTTTTTTTTTTTTTGGTGACGATTAAGAGAAATGGCCCTGTTCAAGTACTTTTTGGGATTCTTGGTGGTGGCTCAATTTTCCGGGATTGCCCTGGCCAGGAATAAAGCCCCCCTCATCGAAGATGATGTCAAAACCAGAGTCAAATCCGCCGGTATGTCGTTATTCCACTATAATAAACAAATGCATTTCATCTATAGTATATTTTTAAATGGGAGGTGTGTCCGCATCGTAAGCACTACTTGCCGCCGCTCCAAAAACTGCATCACATTGTCACCAACCATTGCGACAAACCGATCTTACATAAGTCTACGAATATCGGATTAAAAACGATGATTTCGGAGTTTTTGACCAAAAAGTTCACTTCCTCGTTTAAAGCGCTTTAATGCTTGCGTATGTGGGTTGATCGGTAAACACCAATTTCAAACATAAATTAAGCCATTAAGTCCGACTTAAATCGACTTTAAATATTTAATTATACAAACAAGGGGCGTCAAACAAAATTTATTTTAATTAAGAATATGTTAATTACTGACCGATAATATTGTTATACGGCGCACGGGTTCAAACGACGACGGGCAAATAAGCTGCAAATTTCAATGATTATTTAGTCTTTGGCGACAGGATCCTGAATTTATTTCGCATTTTTAGATATCCGAATAATTTGCAATGGGAATATCTGTTGATGCCAAAAGCGTTTTTTACATAAGTCGAAGTATTAGCAAAAATTATTTTTATATTCAGAAATGGTGGTTTATTTTGTTGTTTTTCCATATATACCTAGGCAAACCCGAACGAAAATCTTACACCATGAAATTGTCAGAGTCAAAGTCTCGATTTTTCGATAAAACGTATTACCTAAATTTCGCCCCAAAAGGCATCATCAGACGCTAAATCTAAAATATTTTTTAACTCTGCGAACATACTCAATAAAGGAAAAATAAATCTTGAGTTTAACCAAACTTACTATTGCTCATAACATTACTCTCAAAAACTTAAGAAATAATCAAAATTCGCAAGATAAAAATTAGTCCTTTTTGAGGTCTTTTTGGGGACTTTGCGACTTAATTTACATAATTTTCTCTCTTCTAGGTATAATTCCCAAGATTTCCTTGAATCAAATTATATTGACATGTTTCTTATAATTTACATTGGTTTTTATGGCGGTTTTTACTATTGCATCAGACCTCAGGTAATTATTATAAGCCGCATCTTACTTGCAGAATTGGAAAAATTAATTGTCTTAATATTGTTCTCAGGTAGAATTCAAATTTTCAATTCCGGTAGGATTTCAAATGGTTTTTATTTACGCCTCGATTTGTATTTTTGACGAAAATTTATAAAATTGCCGACTTTTATTTAAATACTGTCATATGATTGCTAGAAAATGAGTTTTAATTAAAAAATTATAGAATTGTAAAAACTATCGGGTTCTCGATCTCGATATTAAATAAGTATTTGTCCAGGGCACAGTGCAAGGTAATGTTTGTCCGTCGTAAAAATGATTTTTTCTAATTAAACGCCTTTTAATAAGAGTTAATTATGGGTAAAAAATCCAAATCACTAGAAGATAGGTAACTACCACTGTATTTTAACTAGGAGGTAGTGTAATCTCAAGTGCAATTATCCCATCATCTCTCGGTTACCGAGATTCTGACGGTCAGCCTTGACTTTATACAGCCCTGTAGAAAAATGTCTCCTCAACTGCGGTAAAAAATTACAACATTTCGTGCGTTCTTTCTGATTCCAGTACAATCATATGAACATATCATTTACAATCTATTGTCTTTTAGTGTCTTTATTAGTCAGAGGTCTTTTGTTTCCAAGCTTTTAACTTTAATGAACTAGAAAACATGCGAATGCTGCGTTACAATATTCTTTTACCGATTCTTGGTAGATACATTGAATTTTCAGTTAAATCTACTCTTGTTCGATCATGATAGAGTAGAGTGTTCTCACGAAAAACGTTTTTATTATGGTTTTATGTAGTATTTAAAATGCTTGGCAGTGGTAAACCACAAGAAAAGAATTTTCCTAAAGATATTTAATTGTATCAATTTTGACCACAACAGCGATTATTCGATTAGCAAAAATAGATACCATTAGTCCACTGCTGATCAAGTATGCCAAACCGTACTTAATTAGCTAGTAGCTATTTTAAATACTGTATAAAACTGTAATGAACAAATGCATCTTTTTCAAGAATAGCCCATTCAATCGTCATCGACTAGGAGTAACTTTTTTTAGTTTGCGATTCAAACACTAAAAAAATTGCAGTACCTTTATCATATACAGATTAAAAAAAATGGACATTAGTCTGTTAAAGCGAGTCCGTCTCTGGCGAGTTAAACGAGAAAAATCTATTTGAAATTCATCGTTTTAAAATGTCCAAATTATTAATTTAGACACAGCACTTCGAAATGTTTTCAAAGAAAATTGGTTTAAGGATCGATATCTCCGTAAAATGGGCCTGTAGGCTAAAAGTTTATAGGAAAATCTCTATAATGGGATTTTTATCATCGTTTTAAAACATACAGATTTCAAATATTCTAGCCGAGATTAATCATCTAGAAAAAATGTTCAACGCATTTAATACTTAAGGCCGAATCCAGAAACGTTACCACGAGTATGAATACGCATAATACTTCACCGGACACCGGTGTCGGCTAATATCTTGTTGCGTCAGGCCGCATGGACTTAGATTGTAAAAGACGATTCGTGTTAACGGTCATGCGACGCTGTGGTCACAGTCAGGTCAAAAAATGTAACCTTCATATTGTAATGTTGACCGATAATAGGGACCGCCCTTTAGTTTAAAACTTGTTGTGGTGTCTCATGTGACCTAGCTAGCATTAAATCCTAAACCTGAGTTGGGCATAGAATTATCATAAAGCTCTATTCTTATGGTGACTGCTTTTGGAACAGTTACGGCCCTGTGGAGGTTTATTTCTCCTATTTGCAACAAAGAGCCATAGCAGAGACTCCAGCTAAAAAGTATGACAGAGGTAGGCACTTTGTGAAGCGGTCCCTCGTGATAGAATTCTCAAGAATGGATTTGACGCTGGATCTTTTAGAATACTGAAATATCGACTCCAGCCTAAATTAATCTAAAATAACTTAGCCAGATTTTCCAGATATTCAAACAAGAGTAACTTTTCTAGTTTATTTTTATTTCAACTTTCTATAAAATTGTGATAAAGAGCTTAATAGATATTAAGCAGTGATGGAAAGCCAAACTTTTTTTCTCTGTCATACTTCTGTAATGTTCTGATACTCAAAGACTAGTGAAATAACGATGAGTTTAATAGTAGATCGTTCTCTCCTCCTTTACGGCACTTTCCACGATCAAACTTTAGCTATACGAAACCTGGCAAATGCACCAACTGGAATCGTTTAAACTGAACTTTTGTTAAAAGCAGCGAACTTTTCACCTGACTCGGGAGCTATATAGAGCCGGAAAAAAGCCGGAAAGTAAACTACGTTAAGGCAAACTTGAAAAAAGCAATTTGAAAGTTTCCTCTTTTAGTTTAAGATTGATGAGTTCTTAAAAAGGACCATAAAAGCCACTCAAAGTAGCAGTTTCGCAAAAGAAGGAAAAAAGACGGCATTCTTTTTGCCTTTCATGGCTCGAATTCTAATCTTTTAACCTTTGGGAAGTTTTGCGTTGTCACGCCAACATCAGATGAGATTTCCGTTTGGCAAACTTAGTTTAGATCTGTTTTGACTAGAATCAAAACCGAACCGGGGATATTTCAATGACATAATATTTCTAAATTTATTGTTAAGCCATAAAATTGTTACTAAATATTGGCAATAGTGCTGAGAGTCTTGGCCAAACTATGAGAGAGGTATTAATAGCTGAATATGCAAAATTGCCCTATAAATGATTGTTGTAATAATCTCTTTAATGGGAGGGTGTTACCGCCCTAAGCACAATGCTAAATTGTTGTTTATTTGAGTATTTTTAGTAGAATGACTATTTGCAAGCTGGGCGAGGTACCGCTTATAAAAATGTTGATATCATGCCACGACTTTGTTTATTCTATGAGACATTTAACAGATAATTTAAAGGGGTAATTTTAACCTGTAAAGCCGTGAAGAAAATAGTCATAAAATTTACGAGTTAATGTGCAATACAGTGTCCAACCTCCAATGGCCATATTTTTCTTTCCTGGCGAGGACCTCCCAAATTTAGGTGCATAAAGAGCTCTTCCGAATAAAAACGGGTAGAAGTATCCCTCCATAAAGATCTCCTTAAAGTTAGGTTTAATATGCGGATTACACACCACCATTACATTATTAAATATATTAATGATATAATATAATATATATATAATATATTATATAGTTATATAATAATAAATATAATATATATTAGGTGTACAACTTTGCTTCCGCCGTTTTTGAATAGATGTATGTAGCGGTAAGTAATGATCGAAATAAATAACCCCATGTGGGCATGCAGGAGCCTTGGGCACCTGTTAACATAACCTCATAAAAATATTAGTCTATTTGTGTCTTCATCATAAAGTTATTCGCAATTGAAAATGTCAGTGTACGAGCCAAATTCTCGTCATTTGCGGGAGGTTTTACTTTTCTGCTTCAATATGAAGAAATCTGCTGCTGAGGCTCATCGAATGCTCTCAGATACTTATGGGGAAGCCACTATTAGTGAAAGGACATGTCGTGAGTGGTTTCAGCGCTTCAAGAACGGTGATTTTCACGTCGAAGACCAACATAGCGGTGGAAGAAAGAAGGTTTTCCAAGATGCGAACTTGGAAGCATTACTTGACGAAGACTCGTGTCAAAGTCAACAAGAATTGGCACAATCATTGGGAGTGACTCAACAAACAATCTCAAAACGCCTCAAAGACATGGGAATGATTCAGAAGCAAGGATATTGGGTGCCGTACGAGTTGAAACCAAGAGATATTGACAGGCGTCTGTTCGCTTGTGAACAGTTGCTTGCAAGGCAAAGACGGAAGGGATTTCTGCATCGTATTGTGACTGGGGACGAGAAATGGGTTCATTACGATAATCCCAAACGCAAAAAGACTTGGGGATATCCCGGCCATGCTTCCACGTCGACGGCCAAACCGTCTATTCATGGTTCCAAAATCATGCTCTGTATTTGGTGGGATCAACTCGGCGTAATATATTATGAGATTGTCCTTGTGTGGTTAAAAGATGTTGATGATCGCGAATGTTGTAAGGAACTCTTTTATTTTAATCTTGACAACTACTTAAATAAACTAATTTGACAAAAAGTAACTATTCACAAAATACTCTAAAAAATAATAATAATTGGTGGTTTGCCAGACCTACCTATGACAACAACCAGATTATAATACACCTATAATGAACTAATTATTAATAACGTAAAACAGGTACTAACAATTAGCACCTGAACTAAATTACGTGCACCACAATACTCCCCCCCCAATAACGGAGGTATAATGTTAAGGGTATTAATCGTTACAATATAAAAATATAATTTAATTATGATTAATAATTTATACATTAGCAAAACGTACGGTTTTATCTTTCTTCTTTGTATGGTGATGGATGATTGGTTGGTTGATAAGAGAATCGAATTGATTATTAATTTTTGGATCTTGTGAGATTAAAAATGCAGGTTTTAACCTATCCATGGAAATATTCACTTCCTTATCTCTGACAACAATTGTAAAATATTTGTCTTCACGTTTTTTAACAAGAAAGGGACCTTCATACGGAGGTTGAAGAGATCTCTTTATGGTATCATTCCGAAGAAAAACATGTGTACAAGTGTTTAATTCAGGAGTTATAAAAATTTTTCTGTTAGAATGATGAGTAGTTGGAACTGGTTGAAGAGATTGCATTTTTTGTTTGAGGGTTTGTATAAAAGAAGAAGGATGGTCAACGATATTGCTGTCTTGAAAAAATTCACCTGGTAGTCTTAACGTTGTACCGTACAACATTTCAGCAGGAGAAACTCCTATCTCTTCTCGTAAGGTAGAACGTAATCCGAGTAAGATAGTAGGTAAGATTTCTGTCCAGCGTTCAGTTGCATAAGCTTTGATAGCTGCTTTTAATGTTCGATGCCATCTCTCTACTTTGCCATTTGTATTCGGATGGTAAGGAGAAGAACGGGCACGTTTACAGCCTAAAATTTGGGTTAAGGATTGGAAAAGAGAGCTTTCGAATTGACGACCTTGATCTGTAAAAATTTTAATAGGGGTGCCAAAACGACAAATCCAATTGCTATAAAAGCAATTGGCAACGGTTTCTGATGATATATTGGTCATGGGATAAGCCTCTGCCCAACAAGAAAATCTATCAATAATTGTGAGACAATAAGTGAAACCGTTTGAGGGAGGTAAAGGACCTATTATATCAATGTGAATATCATGGAATCTGGAATCCGGAATTTGAATTTGTTTGAATGGGGTAACAGTGTGTTTATGAATTTTGGCTTTTTGACAGTTAATACAACAACGAGTCCATTCTCGGATATTTTTATTCATTGAAGGCCAAACAAAACGGGATGAAATAAGTTTTGTTGTACCTTTAATACCTGGATGAGAAAGATTATGAAATTTATTAAATATAGCTTGTCGAAAATGTTTCGGTATGAATGGGCGAATTCTAGAGTTACTATCGTCGCAGTAAATCAAATTTTGTGTATTAGGAACTTGAAATTGTTTTAAGGTAAGTGATGTAAGTTGAGGATTTCTAAAAATGTGTTGAAATTCTGGGTCTGTTGTTTGAGCTTTTGCTATTTCATCGTAATCTATGGAATTCGGAAAAGAAATGGTTTGAATTCTAGATAGAGTATCTGCTACAATGTTGTTTTTGCCACTTATGTGAAGTATGTTGGTTGAGAATTGTGAAATGAAATCTAAATGTCTCATTTGTCTAGGAGATGCTTTATCAGATTTTTGAATGAATGCATAAATGAGTGGTTTGTGGTCTGTGTAAATTGTGAAAGGTCTTCCTTCAAGAAAATGACGAAAATATTTGATTGCTGAATACAGTGCAAGTAATTCGCGATCGTAAGTACTGTAATTACATTGAGTTTTTGAAAATTTCTTGGAGAAGAAGCTTAAGGGTTTCCATGAGGAATTTACCATTTGTTCTACAACTGCTCCCATAGCAAAATCTGATGCATCCACTGTTAAAGAAAGTGGAGCTGATGAACTGGGGTGATTTAATGTAGCAGCGTTTGCTAAGTCGTGTTTACATTCATTGAAAGCATTCACAGTTTCGTCAGTCCACTTGATTGGTGTTTTGTCATTTTTCTTACAGTTTTTGTGTAAGTCATGAAGAACACTTTGATGATGTGCAGCGTGAGGTAAGCATTTACGATAAAAATTGAGCATTCCTAGAAAACGTCTGAGATCTGAAATTGATTTAGGAAGAGGATAGTTTGAAATGGTGGATACCTTTTCGGGAAGAGGAGAAGAACCTTTTTCAGAAACTTGGTATCCGAGAAATTGAACTTTATGTTCGCCAAAAACACATTTGTTTAGGTTTATTGTCAACCCATATTGGTGGAGACGTTCGAAAATTGTTTTGAGATGCTCTTTGTGCTGAGCTTCGTTTGTTGATGCAATTAGGATATCATCTATATAAGAAAAACAAAAATCCAAATCTCCAAGTACTTCATTGATGAAGCGTTGGAATGATTGTGCTGCGTTTTTCAATCCAAATTGCATCCTTGTAAATTCGAACAATCCAAAAGGTGTGATTATGGCTGTTTTTGGAATGGATTCCTCTTCAACTGGGATTTGATGATAAGCTCTGATGAGGTCAATCGTGGAAAAAATTGTTTTTCCTTCGAGAAAATAAGAAAAGTCATGTAAATTGGGGACTGGGTATTTGTCTACCACAGTAATTGAATTGAGTCTGCGATAGTCTCCAACCGGTCGCCAATCGGAAGAGTTTTTCTTGGGAACCATATGTAGAGGGCTGGCCCAAGGACTATTTGAAGGACGACAAATACCTAAGTTAATGAGGTGTTGAATTTCTTGTTTTGCCAATTTAAGCTTTTCTGCTGAAAGGCGTCTAGGTTTGGAAGAAATAGGAAAACCTTCTGTGAGAATAGTGTGAGAGGTGCTATGTTTTAGTGATGAGGGAGTAGATGAGAATTTTGTAATTTCTGGAAATTGAACCAAAATGTCAAAATATTTGCATGAAGAAGGAATTGCATGAACTGATGATGTAGAAAGACAAGAAATTTTACCATTGTTTGTCAGATTAGTTGTGCTGTCGATAATTCGTTTACTGCCCAAATCTAGTATTATGTTAAAATAGTGAAGAAAATCAATTCCAATAATCGCATGATTTGTTTGTGCCACAATAAAATTCCATGTAAACGTTCTTCGGAGACCTAAACTAACTGTAAGAGTCTTGGTCCCGAAGGTGGAAATACATGTGTTGTTGGCCGCAAATAAGGTGTATTGAGATTGATTTTGTTGTATTTGAAAAGATTTGGGTAACAACGAAACATCAGAACCAGTATCTATAAGGAAATGAATACCAGTTAAAGGGTCTTTGATAACTAACCTGTGACTAATTATATTAATGTTTTTTTGTCTATCTTCGTTGGTGTTCGTGGAGATCTTCACTTGGCAGTCCTTTGTACCCGCGCCGTCTGCTGCCCACGACGACGCGATCGTTAGTTTTCCTTCTTGTAGTCACAAGGAGACACACACTTGCGAGCTTTTTCTTGGTAATTTTGATGGTACCAGCACCATGAAGAATTTTGACGATCTCTGCTGGGTGAATTGCGTCGAAATTTAGAAGATCTTAATTTCGAATGGGATCTGATTTGCCTCTCTAATTTATCCAAACGTTTAGTGATGTGTTTGAATTCTTCTGAAGATGTATTTTTGTTGATTTCTGTGGGACTGCTTGTGCATATCTCTGATTTGATTTGGGAAACTTGGGAAAACTCTATATCAGCAATTTTATCTGCTATATTCGCCACTTCTGATAATGGCAAGGAACATGCCGTTAAAATGGTCTGCATATTGTGAGGTAATCTCTGCATCCAAAGGGTTTTCAACATCTCTTCTTGAAGTGAAGAGCCTCCCAAACTGTTCATTTCGGATAGAAGTATGGAAGGTTTTTTGTCTCCAAGTTGAAGTTGCGAAAAAAGTTTCTTATACTTTTTTTCTTGTGATTCTACGAGGGCATCCAATACCTTTTGACGAAGGGTTTGGAACTTGTTGTTCATGGGAGGTTTAATAATTAGATCTCTAACACAAATCAAACTTTCTGTGTCCATAATTCCGATAGTAGTGTGGAATTTCAAGTCGTCTGAAGTCACTCCATTGATAAAAAATTGTGATTCCAATTGAGAAAACCACAATTCTGGATCTGTTCTACTAAATGGTGGAGCTTTAATGAAGATTCTAGCTTCTTGATCCATAGAGGGCTCGATGACGTTAGCTTCTGGCTGGATGGTTCTAGAACGTGGCATGATTGGATGAGATAGCTTGTGTTCTAGAGGGTTGATGCGTTGAGTTCGGAATCGGGGTCACCAATTGTCCTTGTGTTGTTAAAAGATGTTGATGATCGCGAATGTTGTAAGGAACTCTTTTATTTTAATCTTGACAACTACTTAAATAAACTAATTTGACAAAAAGTAACTATTCACAAAATACTCTAAAAAATAATAATAATTGGTGGTTTGCCAGACCTACCTATGACAACAACCAGATTATAATACACCTATAATGAACTAATTATTAATAACGTAAAACAGGTACTAACAATTAGCACCTGAACTAAATTACGTGCACCACACAACCAACTGAAACAATCACAGGTGCTCTTTATCGAACCCAATTAATGCGTTTGAGCCGAGCATTGAAAAAGAAACGGCTGCAATACAACGAGAGACATGATAAAGTGATTTTGCAGCACGATAATGCTCGACCCCATGTTGCGCAAGTGGTCAAGAAATACTTGGAAACATTGAAATGGGAAGTCCTACCCCACCCGCCATATTCTCCTGACCTAGCTCCTTCTGATTATCACTTGTTTCGATCCATGGCACATGGGCTAGCTGACCAACACTTCCGGTCTTATGAAGAAGTAAGAAATTGGATAGAATCGTGGATCGCTTCAAAAGATGTCCAATTTTTTCAACACGGGATTCGTATGCTGCCCGAAAGATGGGAGAAAGTAGTGGCCAGCGATGGACAATACTTTGGATCCTAAAGGTATAATTAGTTTTTTACAATAAAATCGCGAAATTCGGAAAAAAAACGGCGGAAGCAAAGTTGTACACCTAATATTATTTATGTTGAATTTATCACATCCTTGCGATTAGTTTTTATAGTCCAATTGCATATAAACAGCCTCATAAAAATAGATAAAGGTTTTTTAAATTATACTCAACACAGAAATTTTTCCACTTCCGGGAGGAGCTACGAGTATCGATAACTTTATTTCGTCATCTTAGAATTGTGTTAAACTTCTTGTGCGAAATACGATGTTGCTGTTTTAATCCTTTTCATAGAGGAAAGTGCAGTTTTAATCTCTGCCAACAAGTTTATCGGACATTTTGACATGATGCGAGCTCTTTCACTCGCTTCAAAATTAATTATCTGCTTACTAATTTGAAATATGCATGTGCATTTCAAGCGTTGATGCCAACGTGCAAATTACCATGTAATTGCAATATTTTTGCAGATTTTCTGATGGTTTGATTAACCGTAACGCCGAGTACAAATAGGCTGATTAGAGAGTTTAAGTACACTGTCTAGTATTAAAAATAAATATTTTTTTATGTCCCTGTTATAAGTTTCAATTAAGGTCAAATTATTAATACTCTGTTAGCATTAGCTGCAAGGTGTTTCCCATAGAAATGTTGAGACTGAGCCTGGGTATTGGTAAGAATCGTTGTGTTTCTGGATCATCTCTGGATTATAAAGGTAATGGCACAATGGTCATGTGGCTCGTAGAAAGGATATTCGATACGAGTATTCGGAGTATTGTCATCATTTTAAAATTGAATTTTCCATGCAGAACAACTTGTATATTCATGCGTATAAAGATCAGCTATGTATAGGTAGGTAATTCCTTTTGTTGATTTCCCTGATTTGTTTTTAGAAATTTAAAGGTGATTTTGAAAAACAATCCAAAATGCCTATGAGACGCCTCGTATACTGTTTTGTTTCAAACTACATGCATAGGAGATTTTAATCTCAGACACCTCGTATATTGCCATGCTTGTGATATCTACTGCACAATATGGATTACTTCATATAAAATATGTCTCATTTCTTCAGACTTTCTTCTTCATAGTGAAGGGGAAAGGATCATTTCATTTATTATGTTCCTATCAGCGGCGGCAGGCTTTAAATAATTTCTTGACCGACAAGTTGACCTTAACCACAAATGACCACCCCACAATGGTAAAATTGCTATAGTCAGGACCTTTTCTCTGCGTATTTCCACATGATGATGATTGCACGTTAATCAATTCTGCGTCATTCCCATAAACGTCTATGATTATTATCAGGCATATTGTCAAATCGGGGGAGTCAAGTGTGGTTCAGCAATAATGTCATAGGGTCTTCATAGAATAAATAGGGCTCAGATCTGTATTGTCGAAATGCCTAAATCATGTCGTAATCTTTGCAGTAAAACGACTTGGGTCCCAGGTTCGAGACTTCGGTCTAAAGTGGTGATAAATTGTGATTTTTATTGAATAACTGTTCCCTTCCAGAACATTCTGATTAGTTCAACTTTAACAACTAACATTTGACAAAAAACATGATCCGCTATTGAAACTCACCATATTTTTATTTGCGACCCATTCCCTGCAGTTTATGAATGACTTGTAGGTATCATAAAACTCATTGTCCTACTATAAAATTTAAATAACCGAGCAATGCGAACGTGAGCACCACAACAGTTTTGCACTGATATTTCCGCAATTGGGTCTATTGGCTTCCATCAAGGTTGGTTTAAAGGGTGTTTATTGCCCTTCTTTTGCCACCTGAAATAAAATCAGACCTGCCTTGTTGTGGGTAGTGGGGGGTATAATCGAACCTTTATAAGGTTCCGAAATTTGCATTTCACATCAGTTGCACGTCTAGTGCTGTTTATAGCCCACAAATTCCGGTTTTTGCGTCTCTTTTCGTGTTTTGTACGTTTTATGTGTTATCTAAAGATCATGCCTGAATTGAAACTGTTTATTGTGATTGGGTTGGTGGTGTTGTGCATTGTTCACCGTGTCCGATCAATTCGATTTATACTTGAGGATGATGATAATGATGAGACTGTGACTATGGCTCCTCCGAAAGCAAACCTCGGTGGTATGTACGTTTTTGTAAAATTAATGAGCTAAAAATCATCAATAATTAATTTATTTCCGATTTTTGGGAAGATCATGAATGCGAGTTATCTGCTTTTAAACTTAGAACTAATTTGTACTTTCATGATGGTTATACATTCGAAATTTCAGGTATACTATTTGAAGGTAGTTAGTTATATGAACTTTAAGCTGTTCATCATCATTGGTCTTGTAAAATGTTCGCATTGAAACCTCTGGAATACTCATCATAGCCGATGCATTTCCGCCTGGAATTGTGCCTAAAGATTCGACAATCACGCGACTTTTAAAGTTAATCGGTGAAATGGTTTAAACAGACATCAGACATTTCAAAACAATTACGTTCGTTTAATCAAAACAAATATTAAAAGAGCATATCGGCCTTGACTGGCGCTAGTTAACCTCTATAACCCAGAATATGTTTCATCATAGATTTGTTTTTCTATATATGTAGCTAATCCCATACCTGCTTCATAGCAGGGCAATCGCTTCATTCACGATTTTCCTCCTCCTAATATACCTGGTATTAATGAAAAACCGATAAAAAGCAAAAAGGGGAAAAATTGTAAACACAGCATTAGGAAGTTGTAAGTTGTTAATGAGCCGTTGGTTAGATGAAAACACTATTAAAACACTTATTTGCTTTTGTTTGGTTTGAATGTGTTCGTAGTGTTTGCTTTCCTACCTTAGCTTTTATTGATTCCTATGATTCAGGATTTATAGATAGAAACAGCGTTTGACTGGTTTTAGAGTCAAGGTGCGTTTATAAATGCACCAGTGAGATTACTCGTATAGCAACCAACATGGATGAAAACGTAACCACTAAAAATACTTTACCTGGCAGGTACTATTCCTAGATGTTTTGATAAAAAAAATAGACTTTCAACTCATGTTTATTCGTCAAAATTGCAAATTTGATCCTAACCACATGACTTAATAACAAGCCTTATATTTCATGCAAATCCTGCAACGTTAAATTGCTCGTTCCGTTATCTTTTAGATTAACGCGATTCAAATATTGAGATTCCTGAATGCAATACACTTTATGAATACTACAGATCTCAAATTTCTCAAGGAAACTGGCTGTGGTAATGGCATAATTTTTTAACAGAAGTAGTAACCAGTTACAAACATGAAATCCATGAAAAATAAAGCTGTAGATATATTACTGTCATATCAAGTCTTGTTGCTCTGATTTGCGCTACGTAAATAAATAGATTTTACATCAGGAACTCGAAAAGTCTTAGAGTTGCACTGATGTTTAAATGTGGACAAAAATATGCCATCGTGAAAGGCCAATGTTGAATTTTTAATTATTAAAAATTTGTATGGGCTTCAGAGAAATTGAGAATAAGTGAAAATTACCACTTCCTTTTTGCTTGGCTGCAATTTCAGGAAAACATGAAAATTGATTTTTGAAAATTTCTTAGGTTTCTAATAGTTTCCGAATGAGCTACAAGAAACAGCACTTAAAACGTGCCTCTATTTCAGTGCGTTAAAACTGGACTTTTTCAAATACACCACCGCCTATGTATATGCACAATGCCGTATATTAATGAGTATTTGAATCTTACAAGTTTCTTTTACATATTCCTATATTTTTCTCTAGCGGCTTCCAAGATGGTTCTTTGGACTGTGTTCTAAGAAGTAAGAGTTCTCTTCGGAGATTTTGGTGTTTTTTTTCGAAATTTTCAGGATTGTATTTTACCACTCAGAACGCATCTTCTTGTAGTTTCCTGTTTTCTTTGAAGGAAAGAATATTTAATAATTTTTTGCAAAGGTCAATTGATCTAAATACACTCTCTAGATATTGAAGATCAAAACTCAACGCTACTATTTTGATAACATCGAGAATTCAAAATTCATTTCGAATTAGAAATGCTTGTGTGACCTGTGGAATCTATATTCGCATCTAAATTACTAATCTTATAATAACCTTTCAAGACAAGGTCCTATGTTTTTTTTTACTTGTGGTACAACCAAATAGAATCTGATTTCATCTGTAGCAGACGTGAGGAATTTCGGATTTATGGACCATCTTAATCAATCGATTACATTTTTTCCTAAATGAAGAGCTTTGTTTTTATTACATTTTCAAATCTTAAAAGATAATTCACTTATTTAGTTTTAAGTATAGATAAAACTTTAATAGAACTCAAGTAATTTCCATATCAAACGGTCACAATTTTAATAACTATTTACATAGATTTCATAAAAGGAGATACATAATATTTGGAATTCTCAACACACACTTTAAACTCGACAGAAAAACCCTCAATTACTCGAAATTTATTTATTGAATTGTAAGATAAAATGATTATTCTTAGACACACTCATTCACTACAATGTTTTTATCAAATAATGACTGATTTCGAGCGAAATGAATTAGCGAGCTTTACGTGCTTCAAGCCAAGTATGCCTGTGTTGCAATGTTGTGAAGAAAAATGAAAACCTTCTTGTTCTGCTCTGATAAGGCATAATGCAAATTTTTGCACTCAATCAACGATAGGAATGTCGCGGTCATTAATCAAGACATAAGTTGTGAACAAGAGTGTAAACATTCATTTACGTAGTAATTTGTCTCTTATTAAAAAAATCACTTATACTTGTTCCAGTAACTGTTAAGGCACAGGAAGGAATTAAATTAACATTAAGTGAATTAATAACCCGAACTAACCTGAAATAACCCAAGCATTGTTCAGTTCTTAAGGTTTTCTCTTATACCAGTAATTTCACAGATTATTACTATTCCAGTCAACAATAGAACCCCTGTTATGCACCTCAATATACTCCCGAATAATTCCCGAAGTTCTCGAGAGGCTTGTTTTGATATTTGAGTCGAGTCTAGCCTTTTCGCAGAGTTTCTCGTCTTGGGGATTTACCCTCTTCCTAACAATATCTTACTTTATTTCGAGTTTTTCATTTATAAATATGAATTAAAATGACTCAATTTCAGTTTAATTTTGGAAACCATTCGCGCATTGTTCCCTAGGAAACACCTTTCATTAAGGAGCTATTTCGGTAATTTTTCACCGACGTATGTTTTCGGGTCTACTATCACTTGTAGTAAACTACACTTTTTTGGCATCGAAGCAAAAATTGGGCGGACGTCAAGTCTCGTCGATGCTTAAAAAAATTATTTACCGCCATATTTTGACCGAATCGTACACGTCGTGATGCAACCGAAATTTCTTTGGTTCGGGTGAGCTTTGGAGGATTTAATATAACATTCCTAACTGGGCGATAAATTTGAAAAGTGCTTTGGTAAGAGAAGTTAGATATATCTACTTAATAACAGTGGAGTTAGTCCGGCTCGATATAAATCATCACGTTGGACATCCCGATTTTTAATTTAAAAATATCCCGTCTGGTCAGGCGGCTAAATTTATTTATTATTTTGCTTTGGCGGTCACATTTTTCTTATTTTTAATCCCCGAAATGTCCCCGCGTCAAAAATTTTCACAACCTCGATTTTATCAATTTTCTGCGTCTGCGACCTCAATTTTCCGCTTTTTTCGCAAATTTCGATCTAAATTTGTGGTGTCCATGTGATGACTAATGTTGATTTTAGGTACCGCGCTAATCAAGCCTGTGGATTTATGTAAAATAGGCAAGCTAAAAATATATTTTGGTTAGTACTATGCCTATACGTCACTGTTGATGTGTGTTTTTGTAATTATGATGAGTCTTTCGTTTGGGATGCAACAAGTATTGGAACAAAAATACTCGCTATATTTTTTTATAGGTATATAATTTCTAGCAGACCACCAGGTGTTGATGTGAGTCACATTTCAAAGCACAAGACTTCAACATTTTGCCAAAGGCTAATAAATAGATTCGTGGAAGTCTGATGGTTTATATCACAATACAGGTGATTCGAAGCAGCGCTCTTATGCAATTTGCATTGAAAATTGACCGAAACTTTGTCCTATTTTATTTAGACTTTGTAAACAAGGTTATTATAGCTGACTCCTTAGTATTGGCAACGCATTTCTCATAGATATCGAAAAATCGTATCACGGAAAATAGTTTACGTCACCTATATTTTTATATTTAAGCTAAAATAGATTCGTTTTCGTTTTGACGAAAATTTTGAGATGTTTAAAAAAGTAACTGATTATGCGTCACGTTTTTAACAGCAGGTGCATAATTTAAACGTATATTCACCTCTATTTTCAAGAAAATTATAAAAATTCAAATGAAAGGCTGATGAGGAGCAATAAGCACCCACCAGGAAAATCAAACCAACTTGACGTCAAATTAGCTTAAAATTCAGGTTCATATGTGATTTTTCAGTTAAATAAAATTATGAAAAGAGCTTCTATTTGGATGAACGAGCAAGCACGATATCCTTAATTACATCGCATTGACGTACTTGATGAATTTTGGTAGGATTTATAAAATTTCTTATATCATTTGTGAGGGGTAAAGCGCTCACAAAACTCTGCATTTTATCCAACATATTGCAAAATTAGCATTACTTAATGGTAATTGGGGTGTAATAATTATTTACCTAACAAGTGTGTTAGGTACAATATTTTTCCTATGAGTACAAGTTTGTTAACTGTATTTTCTTAAGTTCAATAAAATACCAATGTGGTGTAAAATCTTTACATACGCGCGTGCGGTAAAAGGTTTTGCCGCACTCATGTCAATGTCAAATACCCGATAAAAATGTTGGCACTGCATATGCTACATTAATTTAAGCGCGGTTAAATTGTTGATGGCGATAAAGTGCCACTTTCTGTTCGCAAGTAGGTATGGTAAACCCACTTTTCTTACACGCTTTTGGAAATGTACTTTTAGCTGTATATTTGACCATTTCCATATTTGGAATATTAGATCGGGTGGGGGAAAGGGGGGCTGACATGCAAGACATATTTTAAAAATTAATTAATTCATTTAAACACCCATTTACATTGATTGAATAGAAAAGCGACAAAGAATACATAAACAAATAAAGAGTCTTCCTATTCGAATACTGCTTATAGTCTGCTGGGGAAAGGGACCTTGAGCCGGTTACTCCCCTTTCTCGGACATGCCGCTGGCTTCGGTCAAAAGTCAAAAAAGTTGTCAAATAGCACTTTATAAGGTGTAAATTAGCAAGGATAAAAAAATTGAGGGGAGGGGGGGTGATGATAATTTTATGCTTGTTATTTTCTGATGTGTAAGATGATAATTATATAATATAAGTATGTTACATAATGGGTGCAGTAAGTAGGTTATTAGCGCACACGAGTGAAACTTGCAAATCAAGCCGGTGAGACGAGGTTTGGAATCACGTGAGGGCAGTAATAACCAAGTACCATACGCATTTTATGCAATATTTTATCTACAACCACATCAATTTCGTGAAGTTATGGACTCATTGAAATTAATGCGATCATCATATGAAATCCAAATATAAAATGGCGTGCGATAATGTAACATTATTCAGTGTGGTGAAAGCTACTTACCGCACGGTTGTAGATAAAGAATTCTTTAAAAAACTATCCTCGAGTAGATACGAACGAAATTATTGTCATAGTAAAGTTAACAGGAGTCTAATATTTCGGACCTAAGAAGATTCACTCAGGTTAGGAGTCACTTCCGGCTTAGGAGTAGGAGAGTGCCTAAATCGAATTCCTGAATTTTTTTGTATCCAGACAGATGCCGATTAAAATTTCTAATATCAAATCCATTAACAATAACAAACCTGAGAAGAGATATATAAACGTGGAAGATGTGTTGATTGATTGAGATAGGAACTTTTCAAAAGTTTTATCTTCTTTGTTACTATGTAGAGTATTTGCCTTCCCTCCTTTAGGATCAATGTTCCATCCTCTTCAAAAATCATATTTTTAAATTTCAATCGCTTTTTTAAGAAAGCCTCTTAATACAAGAATCATACTTGTCAACCGCTGAACAAAGAGACAAAGAATTTGCGGCTGATAATTTCCTCAATCTTGTCACAACCTGGTGTCTGAGTGGACAGCCCGACATCCAGATCTAACTCCTACAAATCGCGGAACAAGCGTCCACTTAAAATACTACAAAACCGTCCAGACAGGCGAGTAATGCGTAAGTACGGCGATTGTTACAGAACATGGCACCGTGGCGGCTATTTTGAGCAGATGAGGGCTATAAAATAATCGGGTTAAATCATGATGCAGACACGGCCAGGTTGAGAAGCATAGGACATTTACGCACTGCAAATTTAGTTAATGTGTTATGTCGCTGCGGCGTGTGGATGACCTCAATTGAGTACAGCCTCAAATAGAACCCGCTCTCGGTCACATGCGTTTGTGAAGCGAAGTTTCTACATCTATAGTAAACCAAAAGCACATTTCCAACCAAGTCAAAATACGCTAAAGCACCCCAGATTGTCAGTCTTGACATGTAATCTGCAAAATGTCTTCTTGGGATAGCGAAAATTAAACTTAAAGGAATTTTCTTGTTTATAGTTGTACCTGGCAGGAATGCAGACTTAATTTTAACTTTTAGTATTAGCTGCATGGTATGACATTAGAAAAAGGCACAAGTGACAAAAGATTTAGCCCTGACGCATTGAAATTGACTGATTTTCATAGATTCTATTCGGTTTTATAATGGTAAGGGGTACCTGGTGATATGTGCAGCCCACGAGTCAGACTCATTTAAGAAGTAATAAAAATTGTTGCTTTTGATTTTAAAATTTTCTCAGCTTGAGAAAAAAATACTTCCATTGATTTTGGAGAGCTCACGAATAGTATAACACAAAAAAGTGCGAGGAAATTTCTGAAAATTAGGAAAGATGAAAGAGAAAGGATTTTGGAATTTTTGAAAATAAGGAAATTACAGTTTTTCAAAATTTTTAATTTATTGGAATTGGAAGAAGAACTATGTTAAAATTAGCTGTGTTAATCGCTTTTTTGAAGAAAATTAGCTGAAAATGAGTACCATATCAAGGAGTTTTATATTTAAAAACAAGGAAGTTAAAATTTTTCGAACTTAGTAAAAGCTAACTAGGAATTGACAGTAGTGGCCGATTTTCTGGGAAAATTATCTGTAAATAAGTACTATGTTGAAGAGGCTGAAAAGGAACCAAAGGAAATTAGAATTTTTCTAAACTGAGTGAAACTAAGTCAAGATTTTTTTTGAAAAATTATCTTCAAAATTTCCTGTTTTGGGTGTACTCAAAAAAATAATTCTATTGTGGCCTAATATGGTTGCAACTCTTAATCTCACTCTTAGCAATATGCAAGATCAAAAAGTACAAATATTGGAATCAATTTCAAGGTTTCCTCATGCAGGAGCCTTGACTCGTGAACATCCATCCATACTCATGAATTTCAAGCCATTAAATTCTAAATGGAACAATTTGTAATTCCCTATCAATGTCAGCGAGTTGTTTAATGTATTTTAATTACGTTCTATCAACGATTAAAATTGTGTTTGATGGTATTTCTAAAAGTCCATGTTTATGCAGCTCATGTTACAAGTGCGGGTTTCAAAGAGCGATTATTGCGAGAGTTTGTTGTAAAATAATAATTTTCATGAATTAATTTCTCTTTCGCATTCGTTTAATCCGTGATAATGTTATCTGCTTTTCAAAATTTTGTATCTTACTCACTTTTTTTTGGTTTCTAGGTTTCTACTTGAAACACGTATCGTAAATCTAACACGGTTAGTTTATAGCTTTGCAACTCTAAAAATAAAATTTAGACATTATTATTTATCTTGTGTGTAGCGGCAAAAATGTTGGTCACAATATTAAGATCTAATATACGGCTCTTAAATCATTGTGCGTATAAACACATATTTGACGTAAATAATTGAAATGTCCCATGCTATTACTGTATATGGAGGCGATTTCTCTTTGAATTTTTCGGGCTTAAAATGCCAAGACTGGATTTAATTCGAATTAGTTGAATTGGTTTTAAAGCCCTAAAGTGAGTGCATCAGGCTCTCACTTTCTTTTGCGTCATTTTTGTTCCTAAAACCACGGTTCGCATCACAAAGACAATGCTCTTGCAGGTTTTCTTCCTATGGTCATGTTAAACCGGACCGGCTGGACATGATTTCTTGGTGCATTAAATGCTACCCAGAAAACTACTTTTAACAAATTATTCCTCAAAGATAAATTTAGATTTAAGACTTATTTTCCTTTGTCATTATCAATTGTCTTATCATTTATCTTTCGGGTGAATTAAATTAAGTGTTTGCCCGCCGGCGAAATTCTGACGCATCTCCAGCAACGAAGCTCGTTCCGAAACGTGTCTTAAAGTCGAAAATATTGTGACTGCAACCGATAATAATTGAATTCACTAGAGTTGTGACGTTGGTAAACACACATCTCGATGACATATTAATAAATAAAGAACAAGCGAAAATTATGATAATTTTGACCTTGTCGTCGTCACAGTCGGTCTTCAGCGAAATCACTCAAAGATGTGCAATTTTGAGTGATCAAAGTAGCGAAATTCTTATTGCCTGCCATTCAAGCAAGAAAACGAGCCCACAATTTGTCCTGTTGGATTTTTATAGACCTATAATGCGGTTTATGCAGACACCATATTATTTATTTACATACGCATTAAGAGATAAAGTCAACTGGGAGACCTTGTCCGTTTCTCTTGCATCCTATTCTTCATTTTTATTCTCATAACGTTGTTACATTCTTGGTGCTTTGCGGGGCATTTCTCACATTGTCACAGAGATTCCGAGTTAAATTTGTCGGCAAAGCTCTAAGAAAACATTATAAAAAATGTCGACCTTGTTGCTCAAATGTATAAAGCGCAAAAAGATTCGGGCCAAAAATTCGCTACTTCGTTTCGAAAATTTTGTGGGTATTTAAACAGGATCATAACGATCACTTTCTATTGAGATTGATGGGATCTGTGTTGCTAAATTGCTCTGCTTATGGCACGTGTTGGAGTTTATAGTCGGTGCATTAACACATATCTATGAATTTTTATTGCAAAATGTTTATGGAATCACAGTTTGTAAATGTGGTAAATTTGTCGTAAAGCTGTCTGGTCTGTACTATCCCTTAGCAACATGGCACTTCACGTAGGTAGGTCCGAAATAATGAAGACTGCGGTTCGATTGAATTGATTCAAGCTTGATTCAAGAACTTTTCGCTTCATTCAAATCGCGCAATAGAGCACTGGGAGCACTTTTAAAAGATAACGTTTTAATGTTATTGCATAAAGTGATATTTAATAACTAGAAAGGGTATCCCGACGTCTAAACATCTCAAGAGATCGTCCGTCATCTAATGAGAGTTTTTCTCGCATTCCACAATGGTCACACGAGTCAAATAGTACCGGCCTTGTGGGGGGTGAGGTTGGTGGGGGCGGCAGGCCAGGAAGGGCGGTGCGCTTTCCTAGTCGGCGGTTTCCTCGGGGACAGTATTTAAAAAGTTGGCTCAGAATTCCAGACTTGCTAAGGCTGACTGAGTACAGGTATCAACGTCACTAAATTCACCACAGATGCTGCAGGACTCTCGAATCAAATCTAACTGATACTACGCTACTATTTTGCTAATTCCCGCATTATTTCTGCAATTAGTAGTTTTTTCCTTACTCAGTAACGCCCCGAACTGTTTTTTTTTTCTCTTCTGTGAAATTTCGAAACAGGATTTCGTGGATTACCAGACTGCGCGACCTTCGCAATTCAGCCTATCTCTTGAATCTTGGACACTCTGTATGACCGTGCCTTTGGAATTAAAAATCAAGTGCCGATCCGACTCATTTCTAAACATCCAACTCCCATTAACGACCCATTGCTCACTGTTATTTTTAAGAAGTATCACATGGAAATTTTCATCAAAGATCTGTACGTGAGATATATCGAAATGATTTAATTACGCTGATGGATAATCGTGAAACTATCGATTCGATAGTGGGCCTTAAGGCGGTCGCATTACGCAACATTATTCACAGAATCTTTGTCCATTTTCGTATTGAAGTTGGCGGGTCTATATGCCTTTTTATGGTGGCCAATATGGTGATTACCAAATTACACGGACATCTGTCTTTAACAGTCATATGTTTATTGATCTCGTTTCGTGAGGCCATTCATTCTATTAAATTGTTGCACTGCAGAATGCAGGAGGCGGTTTTCGATAACCCATTGTAAACATCGATTTTGGCCCAGTAATCACCAGAAAAATTAACTGCAAAACAGTGTTTTTCTTGTTATCTTAAACGACCTGTTATTCAACGGTTCGATAAGGAACGCTAGAACCCGAAACGGATATTAGAATCGTAAAATTATGAGATTGGCAGGTTGTGTATGGGTTCGTAACAGTTTTCTTTGGACGTAATAAATGCTGCATATCCTGTGGCGTGATGCTGAAAAACGTGTAAACACTCTCACTATCGCCGATAATCCCATTCAATATCCTTTGAACGTGTACACCGCGGACATAAAAAAACTGGTTTAAAACTGGCTAAACTAAGAGCTTTTGTTCTTTTTGGGGGAGCATTACCTACCTATTACCATTTTATCTCCTTGATATTTTTGTCAGCCCAATCACCCAAAATATGTGTAGTTTCGAAACAATTCTGCATTGCATTTTATTTTTGGCATATTTGTGTCCCGAAATAAAACGCAATGCGCTCGTCTGCATTCGCTAAATTTAGATCGATATCCTTGGAGTTTACGAGTGGTTTAAACGAGCAAACGAAAAGTGCAAGTAGTTATTTTGAAAAATTTCGATTCATTTTGGGAGAGGTTCGTAGTCAAAACATGCATACGCTTTATGCACTGACCTAGATTAACGTACCACACTTTGATGGTAATTGGCTACCGCAATATTATTGAAAATTGTAACCCATAAGTAACTCTCATTCTCAAGGTGATTTAAGTTATTTCAAGTTGCTTTTTATTCAGTTTGGGTTCAAACAGAATAGGCCAGTTCGGGTTAGCACCATATCGAATTAAAAATTGCAGTATAAGGAGTTAAACTGGCTACTGGAAGAATTAGACTAAAAGTTGCAAAAACGTTCAATTCTGCGTTCAGTTTTTCCCAATTCACATGATTTTATCGAAGACTTTACGCGACGTAGAGAAGAGAGTGATTGCAGATTCCATGGCCAGAGGCCTATCATCCTTTGACTTGGACTTAATTGCACTTTAATTTTACCCACAATTTCATGTTTCTTCCGTTTAATTTTTTCTCATACTTCACGTAACCGACAGTTAAACGAAAACACACAGGTATGTACTTTATTCCAAATTGGACGTCGACACCCTAGTTTACCAATTTAGTGCAAATTACTTCGTACACGCAAACTAGTTTAAATTACACAATATTGAATCCACATAAGAAGTGTGACGTATGATTTAACGTACTTAGTATAATTTGCAGTGATTTCCATGGTAAATAACATGGTACTGTTGTTAAATATCACATTTTTTATGGTTTGGTGCAATTTGAACAGTTCAGGATTTTTCAATTTATTTTTCTTATAGCTCAAACTCAACCTTAGAGTAAATTTATATATTCAATAGCATTCTATTGTGCGGCTTGTTTGATATACCTACACTATTCTAAACAAGCGAAAATCTCGTTTCAATCATCACAATTGTTTCCAATTAATTATTTACCGTATTGTAGTGGTTGTGTGATTTGCATTACGTCTACCAACTTTAGTCCAAAGTCAAATGGAGACTTTCAACACATACGAACCTCTTGGTGGTCATACCCCAGCACTAGACGATATTCATAACGAGATTTGCAGTTCTAAATTATGCACACCCCCGTATAATCATACAGGTGTTTATAATTAAATATGATATAAAGATTTTCTTTCAGTCTGCGAGATTTGCTAGTTTTAATTTTATAACAATGGTTTCAGTTTTTTATCGATCTTGAACTCTTCAGCATGGATTTTTAGACACCCACAGGCTCATCGGTGTAGAATCTGTTATCTCCTTAGAAAAGAAAAAAAATCAGGAAAAATTCCTATTTCTAGGCAATTAATTTTGTGGATTCTTGCACTTATTTATTCAATTGAACCTCCGAATAGTATGCTCTAGATAGTATAAATTTGATGAAAAATATTTGCTCCGTCTATGCAAAACTTGTCCGGTTTGGTGCTTAATATTCCATAATGCGGAACACCTAGACAGACTATTAACATTCAATAAAATGTATTCCTGCTTTTTTTTGGCAAAGTTATGCAAATCTCTAATGGGCCCGAGTAGTACACTTTTAATCATCGATGACTGCGTGCCTGGCTAGAACCATAAAAGTTTAACGATTCATTTTAATTGTTGTGGACAACAAAAAACTTAAGCGAATATTTAAAAAACTTGAAAAATGGAATAAGTACAAACTCCATCAAATCTACAATTGATATATTACACATCAACAGCTGATGATGTCATCTGAAATGGTACATTTAAATCAGATAAATCATGATGAAATCATAACATGAATATCTTTATATTCATGAACACCGCCTTCATTCCTAACAGAATCACATTAGGATCGCATTATGCCGTAAATATGATGGATTTGTTCGGAAGATGGCATCAGCAAGTCGTTTTTAACTAGCACATCGATTTTCAGACTTTTTTTTTTTATTTTATTAGGATGCTAGAGGTGCTTTGTGAATATGTTTTTGCTCTAGAATCAATGAGGAAGAGTTCTTTTTTAAGATGATAATGAAGCAAATTTAGAAAATACTGTTGAGGTTTTAGTAGGGATAAAAAGTTTTCCAAACTTCTTTTTCGTTAAGAAGTATAAAACCTGCGAATTTTAAATGAGCGCCGGTTCAAAGCAGAACTGTAAGAAACACTACACCGCATTATAAGTTTTCTTAAATTCGTTAAAAAAAAACTCATATCCGTCCAATTTTGCATGATCATTTTTACCTTTCTACAGGGTGGCCATTTAAAGGATGATTCGAACAGACGAATTTTTAAGTAAATGAATGAATGCGATATTTTTTGCTTTATAGGCACAATAACGCTCTAAATCTTCGAATTGGAACCGAAATAAGGGGGCTCTTTAGTAAACCCATGTACGACAGTCGGTGTTAACAATAATATTTAAAAAAATTCATTCTCTGTGAAAAAAGAAATCAAAATCCTGCAACTTCTGGCTATGGAATGTTTACGATTTTCTGGAGATAATTTTTTTCCTCAGATAAATTTTCTCCTTGCCCTGTTTTGGCGGAATCCAGAAGTAGACTAGACGCGGTTGAAATACTTGAAAAAATACATGCCTAAAAAATTAGAAAAAATGTCTACTTTCAACGGCAATGACTTGACACAGAGTGTCTGCATGTATTATGCTCATTATCACATCGCTCTTTTTTTTTGAGGGGAGAAAACGAGCTCTGAGGTAGAACGTAAAGACGCTTAAATATAACATTTTTAACTATTATTAAAAGAAAAATGAAATATTCAATATTTCTCTTCTATGCATAAATGTTTTTCCAAAGAAATACTTTAAATAGAACTTGGTTTCCCTTACTAGTTTTTTATTCTTTTGGCTTCTGCCCCTAGGTAAAACCCAAGGGCGAGCAATACTCGAGTAAATGACTGCAACTTTTCGAAAATTCCTCTTAGGAGCGGGAAAAAATTAGAACTGTTTCGGACATTGCCATTGTATACATTTTTAGCAAATTTGTTTACCTTTTTTTCTCATAAGCTTGGAACTATATACCTGCAATAAAATTAAAATCAAACACATACCACATGCCAACGTCGTTGTTTAC
The DNA here is from genome assembly GCF_039881205.1 of Euwallacea similis. Taxonomy (NCBI): domain Eukaryota; kingdom Metazoa; phylum Arthropoda; class Insecta; order Coleoptera; family Curculionidae; genus Euwallacea; species Euwallacea similis. Next base: position 4,674,662 of record NC_089615.1, read on the forward strand.
TTACAACAAACTCTAAGCGCCATTTAAATCGATCTAAAGCAAACATTAATCAATAAAAATGTTACCGTACCTTTTCTGAAAATTGTGTGGAAAATCTCCTAGATTATATGTTAAACAGAAATCTGCTGATCGAGTTTGCAGAATATAAACTAGATCCTTTTTATTTTGCCTCGTATTTGCACTTGTAAAACCTATAATTCCGACCATAAAATTAAGGACCGACGAACGCTCACGACTCGACGTCTACTTTACTAATTAGCATGTGTATATTTTGTTTATGTGAATTAATTAATTAGTCGTATGTCTGATAACGTCTGATTCGTCTTAATTAATGTTTCCTCGTTAAATTAAAGCAATCCGTTCTCGATGGTGTCCACGGGAAGCTTTGTGCTTGGTCTTGAACTGACTGGAAAAGTTGTATTATCTCGAAATGTTCATTGAGAGAAATTTCCCTTTCATCTGACTAACCTTGCAGCCAACATGAATGAGTTGTACCTTGTCAAGTAATTTTTTGAACATCAGTGAAGGAAAAACGTTCAATTGACTTTCCTACAAGCTGAGTGCGTCGTCTGTGGCATTGAAACATCGCCAAGCACCGTGTAACGTGACTAATATATCTCAAGGGGGGCCCATCTGGATTCCGAAGTGGCGATACCTAGCAACGTCTAGCGTAATTCCCATCCAGACTCGTTCTGGATTCAGTTTAAAGCCGTGTCAAAAGATCAAAGAGGAGGCCGGCGACAATTTGCCAATTTTGAGAGATTACTTTGAATTATTGATATTTATATCGACCTTGCAGCATTTCCAGAGATGAGCCAGTGGTGTGGTTGTTTTCATACATTAAAAACGATTCCTTTCTTATTAGCGTTAAAGTTCAGGTTTTTTCGGGTTGCGGTAGCTTTTTTGTGATCTGGTGGTATTATGTTACGAAGTGCTTCTAATGTCAACCGCATTTCGTTTTTTCAATGTTTATAATTAATTAAACTGGAATTTTGATCATGACGCCTCAGGTGGATTTCAAAACCTTCAAATGGTTGTCTATGTGCAAGTACAAATTGGCAAGAAATTTATAGTGCTTAGAGACTTAAGTAACACCCAAAGTTTTTGCAAGTTGTGGGGAATACCCACAATAAATAATTTTTTTCCCCATTTAGCTCCTTTTTTGCTACTATTTATAGAAATACATGCGCTGTTCGCAGCGCAAGTAAATTGTCTCGCAGTTATTGTTGAGACTAGAGTTATTATAGTTGAGGTGAGATATTGTCGAACATTTCATATTGAAGCATGTAGAGCATTGATATAGAACAAAATAGTGAATAGGCTCAGACTTGAGATAGAAATTTAAGCAGTTTCGAGTTGTATGTATAATTAAAAATACTAGAAAAAATTAGCTTATCTACAAACGCAAAACTTTTGGTTAGTATCTATTTGTAAATGATCAAAGGGGAATGTCGATGACTTGATCGCTTTATATGCTAACTTTATTATGTGGCCTATCTATTATATATCTTTAAAGAAATGACAACAAAACAAGCCGCTACATATTCTCGCATACTTTGTGATTTTCCGAAAGTATAAATACATGAAAACAAGCACGAGTCCCTTGACGAAACTTATATAGAAATTGAATTGTGCTTTGCCGAGTAAACTTATCCAAATACAGAAGTTGTTTGCCTACTAAAGCCGACGATGCAATTTCAAGAATTCTTGTTATATTCGTTATTTTTTTGTCTTTAAAATCAAAGCCGAGAAAACATTTATCCCCACGAGAGTCTTTGCATTTGTCACATGAGACGCATGTTGTTTTAGTCAATTTAAACTTATTTCCCAGGAGATGCAAGAACGCTGTTTACGAAATATGGCCTCGATGAAAATCGTACACCTTTATATACCCACACGAAATATTGATTTTTAAAGATCTCGTGCCCACTTAGCGGTGTGTGGTTGTCGGTAATTACGAAACAGAGACACAACAAATCCGGCAAAGTCGATTAAAACAACAAATAGGCTAATTTATTGCCTACCAGGTAGACAAATACAAGTTATTAAACGAATAAATAGCAATTTAATGTGACATTTGATTGCTGTTTGCTTTTTATTGGATTTACTTTATTGATCAGTCTAACCCATTCAAGCGGTTTCTTTAAAAGATTCGATATGACAATGAGGAAACGAGAAAAAAACCACAAGTAATGCCTATGTATGGATTATAACTCACTACAATCATCGCTCAAAAACGTTCTAATTTGGTACACATCTGGAATTAGATAACATTCATTTAGATAAACAATAATCTTAAGTATGTCTCAGTTAATGACACTTACCTAAATCTTTTTATACATTTCAGTTAGATAAGAAGGTCGTTTAAAGGTAAAATGTGTTTTTTTTTTAAGTTTGCCAACCGTTTCATATCTAAAATGGGTGCTATGTAACACAAGAAAATTGTTGAATACGTCCCTGGAATATTAAAAAAAATTCCCAGTATCCAGTAAAAAACATGAATTATTCAAAGATGCTTCTGCTTTGCTGAACCCATATGTCCATTTCCTTAGGCTGGATGCAACTAGGTCGTTTTCTAGCATTAATTACACACACGGAAGAAATACTTTTATCAGATAGTGTAATGTCAGAACCGGCTTCGCTTTCTAATAATGGAAGATTGGGAATTACAGGATGAGGTTGGTTAGGCGAAGGTATGGTAATCTATCCAAACCGTCAGTCCGATGTGTTAGGTAAAAAAAATTCTGCTTACAAAAAAGTCTTCCAAAAACTGTGAAATCATGGTGTCTTAAAGATTCACATTACACAATAACCGAATGGTTCTAGGTTTGTTTGATTTCTCAAATTGCTCCTAACAACTAACAAAATAAAACAATTTACGCAATGTTTGACGTCAAAAAATAGAATATTAATATTCCAAACATAAAGGAATAGATTCCCAAAAATTTTACTCAATAAAATCTTAAGTTACTCGAAAATTGATAAAGATAAAACTATAGAGAAATATATTAAGGAATTAATTGTTCTTTCTAGCTGACAGAGCAGAAAAAACAGACGTCAGAAGTCCGCGTTAGAAGAGGCACGTGGGATGACGACTGTTCCCAGAGTAGATATAGCAATATTTGTAATATACTACTAATTCAGTTTATAGAACATTTTTAGCCAGTCCGATTATTTCCCTCGTCGAGTAATCAACATTCTCAATTTAAAACAGCTGGAGGTCCCCGCAAAAGATATTTCACGAACATCCACCAACTACGAAACTCTCCATTAAAGTGTTTTTCAATTTCTTCATATTAAATGATCTTCTTAATTCGTTAGATCACAATTTCAAACATAGTCGGTAAATTACGTTCGATATTTTCGTTTCGCTACAACTTACATGACGCAAGGCAACTCTCAAAGTCTAAACTTAACTGGTGGTAAGCGCAGATAATTATAAATTTAGCCTGTCATGTGGCCGTGCAAATTTTCTAATTGGTATGTATGTGTATATTATTGTCCTACGACAATAATGCCGCCTTTCAGATGGTAATTTCAGTTTGACCTTACCTAACTGCAACTGCACCGCTCTAGACTCGCCGTCTCCATGTGGTCTGCAGTAGATTTGATTATTTATTACTGGAATATTTACGCAAACGTGGTGTGGAAATTAAGAAAACGTCTTGAAAGTGTGTTGAAATGTAAATAAATGTACGAATATGTTGGAAAATATGTATGAAATTGCAGTGTAATGATTTCGGATTTTTATTATATTTTGACCAGTGAATAACGTTATTCGGAGGGATGCGAAAAGGCTTAAATAATAAAGTTAAAAAATACTTAGGGGTTGCGCCCTGTAGAATATCAAAAGTTTTCTAAATTCGAACAGTACGCCCCTGATTTCAGTTTCCTCAAATTGCCCATATTTTACCACGTTTTGCACCATCGGTAAAGTTTTGTACATTAATTTGAGTGAGAAACTCTTCCGGGCTTTGCGGATATGCAAATCGTCGTGATCATTTTCCTCCTAATTCCTGTAGGGACTCCGATGGTTCTTGCATCCTACGATTCAGTTGGCTTTGATACATGTATATCCCAATTCCAATACATAGACAAACAAGAGGCAATCTCTTTGCTTCGCCTTTAAGCTGTTTTAAAGGATTTTCAGAGTTTCCCTCGGAAATTTCATAACTAATTCAGTATTTTTTCCGCATTCAATCCAGTGATTTGCGAACGCAGCTACCTCAAATTGACGCCTGAACAGCTCCAGCGACGTTTCTCTGTTAAGCTTTGCCGTTTTTAAGTTTCCTGAAACTGAATCCGATCTGTTGCTTTTCGGGTGCGAAACTTCAGCAGTGTTTTTTAGGATTTGATCGACTGGTTCTTAGATTCCTTTCAAATAGCTCCGATTTCTTTTCTCAGAGTCTAAATTTGGCTGTTCTGGACCTGTATTCGGTTATCCACGGTAGGTTTTTGGTTGAATTGTTGAATCACAGCTTGAGAGCCATCTGCCAGACTCTGGTCTCGTATATACGAATAGAAGTAAAGAATTTGTTTGTATCAGATAGTTGTTATTGTGAGAGCAATTCATTTCTTATGAACATCAAAATTTATGCGAATCGGATTTAGGTGATCCAATTTAAAGCTCGATTCAACAATTCAGCTTCAAAGACACCAGTCGTTTGGTCGGATGAAGAGAATGTAGGAATTGTATCGAAAATACAGAAACATTTAAACATTGAGGAATTGTGTAGATAATTTGAGTGCTAACATAATCCTAAAAATAAAATAATCAAAAGTACTTTAATTTGTATCGATGCATAACATGTTGATTCTCGGCTTGGAAAACAAAATTCCCGATATCAATGGATTTAAAAAAAGCGCAAGGTAATGACGCAATTATTCATGTAAATGGTGTAATTCTTCTTATACGGAGGACCTGTCCTGCCTCGTCCTTTGAATATCGCCATCTTAGGCGAAATAATAATTTTCTTGTCGCACATACATCCTTGGATGTATCAGCTTCACGGTGGTCAAAGAAACCACTCTCTGGGGCATAAACTGGTTCCACGCTTTTTTCAAGATTGTAGTCTACCTGTAGTAACTAGATCTGCGCAATATTTGTGATATACTTACTGGGTCTTTCAACGAAAACTTGATTTGACCTAATCTTAGAGAGTGCCCTTGTGCGCATTACAGCATCCCCCTTAAGAGTTTTAAATGTCATGTGATGAATCGAGATTATGGGGAGTGGAGAAGTTTTCGATGAAATAATCTCTACATTCGAGCTACATGGAACTAAATTGATTTTTTCTTTGTTTGCAGAATGCGTCTTTGACAAGAGGGTTAGAGAGCTGGGTGCCATCTGGACCCCTGATTTGGGCCCACCAATTGGGATATTGGCTTGCATGAGATGCAAATGCGTTCCGGTGAGTACCCGCACTTTTCGCGAAAGAATTGCAACCTGAAATGCATATATTTGCTGCCGCATTTAACACCATCTTTGTTGGTTTTACGCGAAAATGAATGCTTTTGCATTATTCATTAATTTGTTTTGAAATTCTACGTCGGTCTCGTCTGAGCTTATAGGAATGCGTCGTATTTAGCTGCTGCGATTGACTTCAGTATCAACTTTTTCCTACTAGTGTTCAATTTGCAAGGCTATTTCTATGAAAATCGCAATGTTTTCTCATAAAATTCTGACGCAGTCCACAAATACAACCAATAATTATTTAATCACACTATACTGCAACATTATGAGACAAATATTAGGGACTTTTTTCATTTCTATAACTATTTTTCTTATATTTTTTGTAATCGTCGGATGCCTCAATTCACGTTATATACACCGTTCTATGGATGCTGATTCTTCCATGGTATTTTTCCACAAACTGCCTTCATTGATAACTCCCAGCACCCAATAACCCCAATATCTAGTAATTTTCCAAAATTATTTGAAACTATCACTTTCCGCACTTGTTAGGCAAATAGCTATTATAGCTTGCGCAAGTGTTAAAGCGACATATAAGAAAGATTCAAAAAAGACTCCTTTTAAACCTAATCTTTATGACATAATGCCTGACCTTACAACACGACACCCAAATGGACGTAACGGTCCGAAACGAGATTTATCATAATTCGGCACAGTTTAATGAGCGGTTGCGACATCAGAGGAGGCTGCATAAGTCGCGAAATCATTCAGGTGGGCGGCTGCCGCACAACCAAAACAGATGCCGGTAGATCACGGCCCAATCACGGCGCATCTTATAAAACAGTTGCAGGTCGACGACACCACTGACCTCTACCTTTACGCCCCCATCTACACCTAACTTCGTTATGGGTCGCGACCCGTGACCTTTCGCCTACAGGACGACATCTGCGATTTTCGGAAAAAGTAGAACACCATATAATAGATCGTTGATGGGTTCCATTGAATTTTGATTGAATTGTGATCTGAGCTGTGTAAAGTCTGTATCGCGAATGCATTTCATTGATTGTGATAAGCAAAATATCTGGTGTCATCCTCTGTTGGCAGGTTGGAATTTATTGACAGAGTGAAAAGACGCCCGAAATGCTCCTAAAATGTAAATTTGTGAATCTGAAAAGTGCAAAAACTAATTTATCTTTGTATACGTTTTTGTTCTAGTTTTTTCTGCAGACTAAATTTGAAAAAAGACTATTTTGGAAATGAAAAAATATACTACAAAATTGTTATAAAGCTTCATTCCTAATCATCAACCCTACGAAGGGAACTTATATATTTCTTATTTCTAAAAACAAATAAATCTCTAATTTTGTGATTTTTATCGATATTGAAGGTGGTTTTTGATTTTTAAAAATATTCCCCATTTTCTGAGGTTCAAAATTTATTTTTTTGGTTAACAAATTTCTTATAATACTCATTTTTTATAACTTCTCGTAGGCAAAATTTGAAGGCAGCTAACCTATTGGGACATTTTCCGCGACTTAAATTACTTCTATTGTGTTACTAAAATTTTCACACACACAATTCGAACACTAATTAAAGCTTTATTATAAGCACTAAAAAAAGCTACATATCCATATGGGAAAATTTTACATTTTCCTCTCCCAGCTCGAATCTCGATTCTCACACTGTTGATATAATTAAATCATCACTACTAGTTTCGCTACTTTCCAGCTTCGACAAATTACACCAATTTTAATATTTTAAATAACCATAATATATTTAATAATATTCCTGCCTAGACAAATTTTCATTAGCCAATAAATTTAATTATTAATTAGTGGCAAAATTGAGGCGATAAATAGCGAATAAGCGGAAGATGAAGTGAATGGAAGAGCCGTCATGTTGTAACCTTAAAAGAGCCCTTGAGAATTTTTACGAAAATAGTGAGTTGATATTTATGATTTTAATTTGCAAACAACGCAAATATTGAGATAAAGTTAAAAATACGACGTTTCCTAATTTCGCTACAGGTGATAATCTGATATATCTCGCTTTTATTTTATTAGCCTACTTTAGTAATTAAGCCATAACAAATTCTCCGCGATAGATAAAAAAATGTCTCATTTACCCATTAGAGGTGAAATGAGAATTTGTGCATTACGGCTCTACGCTAAAGTCAAACTTACACATCCTCCCCTTTCCGCAGACTTGTTCTCTAAATCCCTTTATAAATGGTAAGGCAGGGCTGTAGCTTCTAGACAACTCGAAATCTACTTCAGTGCTTATTTCGTCGGAATTCCTAATTAAGTCCCCATTTTCAGTTTCAAAAAAAGAAGAGGATTGTCGCTAGAGTACAGTGCTACAGCATTAAAAACCAATGCCCGGTACCGTCCTGCGACGAACCAGTGGTACTTCCAGGAAGGTGTTGCAAGACTTGCCCAGGAGATATAAGTGAGTACCGTTCTTCGGCCGATAACAATAATTATGCGGCAACAATTACACCGATAAACAATTTTCTTTAAATGCGGCTAATCTCGGAATTTGCTCTCGAACGATTACGTAACTTGTGGCACGATTTACGACCTTAAGGAGTCCACAGATTCAAACGCGATTCGAATGTGTAAAACTGCAATTATATAATTACTAGCCGGTATGTTAAGTGCAATTTTACTACATGTATAGATCACCCTGTAGTAGGGAATACTTGCATGATGAATAAACGGCAACAGTCCCTACTAATTTTGAACATTGCTGATGACTTATTATCCGTTATGCGCTCGTCTCTTACTTTTACGATTAATTTTTTTCCGTGACTTTGTCCGGAACTGATAAGAAACTTTCAGTTTCATTTAAGTTAGAATGAGTAAGGACAAATTAAACTTTGAAATTTTTCACATCAATTTAAAAAAAGAATCACGGTGCAATTTGTCCATTCTCGCATACTTCAGTGAGTCAAAGGTTCTCGTTCGGGTATTTCCGGGAGCTCTGCCGCCAATCGTAGCGCACGATGCTTCAGTCGCTAGATACGGGCGTGGGATACTTGCACAGGTGTTGCTACTTAAACTTGGAGATATTACATTGTTGACCAGATCAAGAGATTGGAGAAACATAAACTTCATTGACTGCGTCTACTTGATTTAGGCCGACTGCGTATACATAGAAAATTTACTTATTTATTGTTAAAAGTACCGAATCTAATCCATCATTGGATTGGATTCGGTAATTAACCGAGCACATCTTCGATCCGACTTCATCCACCTAAGTATCCTGAAAGCCTCTAGAATTTAAATTGTTTCTTTGGAGATAGGATGCATATAGGAATGTGGACCAATCTATTGCTAGTCTTGCTCATTTCTTTCCTTGATTTAGTCTGAAACAGCATGATAACTTAACGTGTGATTTGTTATTGAAGCTCTCTACTGCTGTAATGTAAGAAAAATGTGCATTTCTCGCAGGAATTGCCCGTAAGTATGACATAGTAGAAATAGTTCCCGGGTTTTGTGGACAGTTTTGCCACCAGGCTAATAAATCATGCGACTTTTACAGAGTGGAAACGCAATTTATGTATCTCACGAATGGAATTCTTCATAATGTAAAAGTTTATGTGCACTTTTATTATCTCCGGCTAATGGATTGTTTATAGGCGTCATGGCTGGTATACGAAGAAATTTTAGAATATTATCAATGAAAAAGGACTAAGATCAAATTTACAGCTTGAATCTAGGAATAATGATTTGGTATAAATTTTCGAAAAATCGCAGTTAGAAGAAGTTTCAACAATACAACACACAGATGTGATCAGTAAGCACCAGTGATGTTCCCGAATTCCTGTCTTGTCATCATCAGTCTCAGCACCATTTGAAATCAAAGCTTTTACACACCTACATATATTAATAGGTATAAATCTATAGAATTGTCATTAAATTTTAATTGAGGTTGAAATTTCCTAATGATCATAATTTTACTAAGAAATCCTATTTACTAAAACCATATTTATCTACCATTTTCTGTGATGAGATTGGAATTTTTACATCGTCGGAGATCTATGCTTTTAACATTGGTTAGAACTAAACCGAAACTCTTACTCACACTGTAAAATTTTGCTCTGTGAAGGCAGCTTGATCATTATTAGTATTACAGAGCTTATAGAGGAAATTGTGAGCTTTCGAGTAAGGGATAAGAAGATTTAGTAAGTTGTAAGGTTTGGAAGCTACATTGTTTTAAGAGTGGTTATCGACTTTACTTTTGTTTTGAACTCAAGAATTGCTCAGTGAAATATCGTTCTGCGGGAGTCCTCTAGCCTGCCCAATCATCAAGAAAGTTTCGTAGCTTATCAAAGAAACTGTAGCTGTAGCTCTGCAAGGGCTTTCCGAGTTGCTGGTTACATCATTTTTACACTTTACAATGTTACCTTTGACTACAATTTAAATCTGAAGCAGATACACTTTTTGTTTTATCCACTTCTGCCACTTCTCTAAAAACGATTATTGGGAAACCTGATCGGTGTTCCTGTTCTTTCTAGTATACTTGGAGCCAGCTCTGCAAGCTGCGACATCAAGGTAGGGCTAGCCAGCTAGCAACTCTAGCTCCTCGTGAATTATAGTAATATTTTGAGTTAGGAAACTGTGTCTGGATATTTCGTTCTATTCATTAGCTAATGTTTGCGCTTAAAGTATCTTATCATTGTGTAAATTGTTCTGGTTTCTATGAGAAGTGACGCTAGGACGTCCTATCACTAGCATCTACGTTAGATTTTAAATCTCCCACTTCGTCGACCCGATTGTTACTATATATACAATCACTATCCACGCATTCGTGTATATATCCCGATTCAACATTCATAACTCCTCAAGATTCATAAACAAATGTGTGAGCTCCTCTCGGGTCACTTCAACCAAGTTAACGGCATATTTATCTATCGGGTATTGGTATTAAGCGTCGGCAGTTAAAGCCACCGGAATTCGATATTTATTTAATCCGCTCAAATCCGGGCTTTAACACCTCACAAATAACCCTTCTTTGAACTAGGCAGACGTTTATTACTAAAGCGGAGATTTCGAAGCCGCCGTTATTAGTGAATAAAAAACAATGCAAGTTAAAAATAGTTTTGCTGGCGCCACATGTAATTCAAAACAAACCTATAAATATTTGGCTCGCAACCGAATTCATTTTATAACCAAAAAGAATTTTGTTTGCTAGTACCGCTAAATTGGGGAAATCTCAATTTTGAGAGATCCGAATTACTTATTCCGCGCTCAGCCTGATGAATACCTGATCAAGTAGCAAGGAATTGTCATGTAACCATGTTTGTTGATAAATTTTCGACAGATTAACAAGCAGTCGTAAATCCTGTAAATAGAATAGGAAATCAAGCTTCCTGACCGACCACCTGATTTAGAACCCAATTAATTTACCGCCGACGAGAGCGGTGGCGCCTACTATTACATTCATTAACTCTCTCCGGCAAAAACCTCAGGTACGCAGCTGTTTATTAATGGAAAATCAAAGGCGTGCACTTAGACCGATCAATCGAGGAGATGCACCGGTGGGTGGAAAAAAAGAAAACCTGCCACCCACCGGCCAGATGGCGCCACTTGTTTTCTTTGTCTATAAAGCCTCTTCCGCAACGATCCACCCACGAAATTCGATAGCACGGGTCAAATTGGACGGGATGGGCGCATCGGGTCGCCAAAATCCATCCTTAAAATTCGATTCCTAAAAAGTGGAAATATTCCGATTGAAGGCGAACTATGGCCTTTGACGTTAGTTCATAAGCAAGCGAATGCAATTAAGAACTTCTAAAAATATGCGTTAACAAATATGCGATTCGCGGTTGAACAGTTTGATTAATCTTACGGAGCGGAATGTGCACGTTAGGTAATTGTCGAATTAAATTGATTGCAGCGGAAAGTTCGTTCGAGTCATAGGAATTTCTGCACAGTTCTAAACTGACCCGCAGTACCAACTTTAGAAACGAAATTTAGGGCTAACCTGGTTTCCGTAAAAGGGCCGAACCGATTTTTACAGCAAGGTATACTCAGCGGCAAACGCTGCCCAACATCTCTTACACTTATATATACACCAATTGAGTGCATCTTGAGTGCCTAATGGTTACTTACCCAACAAGTGCGGCAAGTGATGCTTTACCGATTACTGTGATCCTGTGATCACTACGTGATACTTTACGTTGATTGCAGTTGGTTAAAGGATGTGAAGTGAAGTTCAATCAGTAATCGAGTGCGGTAGACACTTTCGCACGTGTTAAGTGTTAATGCTAAGACATGGTTCAGGTACGTTGAAGCGTGATTGGGAACTCTGCCTGGCCACGCGTCTCTGCATTCCTGGATGAGTTTCGAGCTCATTCTGATTCGACAGAGAGTTCCTAGAAATACTCGACTCTCGGAAAAGATGTAAATCGTTTCGCTCTTTGTCTGGCTTCCTCTCGAGTGGTCATTTCAAGTTTACCAAACATGATTATTGTCCGAAAGCGTCTGAAGAAGTTCCACTTTAAATTTCTCTCTCTTTGGAATGCTCATTCTAAATGACTGTTTAAGCTTCAACCGGTCACTGCGGCTCTCCTGACGGTATGGTTGGAATGTCCGGTCGAACGAGCTCAGCAATTCTCTAATGACTGCTTTCGCCTAGTGTTTCTTCTACTGTTTTTGGACCTCAATCTCCCTGTGGGAGGTCATAGCCTCCCTCTTGATTCCGATAAAAAGCTCTAGCAAACTCTGCAACCGGTGTCCCTGTGTGGTCTCAATGCACCGGTATATAAATTAATATAAAAAATCTCACCTGTTTCGTATAGAAAAGTAGTTGTAGCGTGACAAACATGGGAAAAATAATTTATAAAGGCAAATTACTCGATTTTTTGTCGTAGCAAGGTATTTATTAAAGAAGCTGCTCTTTGGATTTGGCGTTGGCTTTATACTATCATTTCAAACAATTGCATAATGAAAATTAAGTTGCAGAAGAAAAATTAAATGAAACTGATATTTAACTATGTAGTGGGAGTATTATCAAAAATTAGCAACAAAATTTCAGATTTCTAAACATTTTCATTTAAAAAACAACCGCAAACTTGGAGAACGCTACAATATCTAATTTTCTCTGGAAAGACTCGGAAAGACTGGAAGGCCCCAGTTGGTGTTGATTTAGGGCAATATGAACATCCAACGTTGCGTTCATATTCGGGTAGTTGAACAACATATCCTTCATTTATTCAGCAGATCGAATGCCCACTTATCCGGCCAGGCCAGTATCTGTCTTAAAAATAAAGACATTGTTCAAAACCTTTGCAGAGATTGGAAGTTCTCCGGCACGAGCCAGCGATGGCTTGGAACACAATTCGTCAAGACATCAACCATCTCGTGGCATCGACGCCAAAAAACAAGACAGTGTAGAAATCACTTAAGAAGGGGCTCGAAGCATAATTGATTAAATATTGTTCTTTTGATGTTTTTCTTTCAAATTTTAACCACTTTTTGCTTTTGAATAGTCGAAAACGTTCTTCAAGTTTCGGTAAGGGAATTTGGTCTTACATCGAAATGATGGAAAAACTCGATGTTTTCGATAAAACGATCATCTGAGTCGTTTTGGATTTTAAATTTCGCCAGCAATATTTCAGTTATTGCGTAGTATAACTTGTAACCGAGTCTCAACTTTTTGTGGCTAATAAATCAATTTCGCACATGTCCTAGTCATTCATCAAAAAAAGAAAAACGCGGAATTAGGCTGAAATTGTTAATAAACACACGTTTACTTTTCGGGCTCAATAAAATAGTATTGTTAATATTTAATTTAGCAGATAAAACCCTCACGAGGTATTAGGCCAGACTTAATGAGGATTAACCGTGGCGCTGAAATTGTATACCATATAAGTCTTATCAAAAGTCGTGAGGTGATTAAACTTATGACTGTGGTTCGATATTGGATATCGAGGGAAGCGGAATTTCTCCGTGGTTTGCCTGATTAAATCGTGCAAGAAGGTGTAAGGAACAAATGCCACACATTACGCAAAACAAGCGCTGTGTGTTATTAAGTGGGATTTTTCTAATAATTATCGCTTAACTAACCAGACTGCTTTAATTATTACTTTCCATGCGCACATAACTCAGTTTACAATCACAATGCCAGAGTACGAGTGTAACATAAATTCACCGCTATTTCTTTGCGTCTTTGGTCACACGCAAAGCCAAGCCCCCCATGTAGCCACTGGACAACATTTCATTTCATTGTTAAATTCCGTTGCAAAATTCTTATTTGTTGCTAATAAAGAATAATCCGGCATGAATAATACCCATTTAAACGAACGAAATCTCAGAGTTCCTTGCACTCCACGTACCCCCTTTTCTAATCTAACTCCACTCTCAATCGAGTTTGAGGTTTGACTCTGAGCTAATAGCTAGGCCACAGCTAATCTAAGCATTGCAGCGAAGATTTCTGCAACTGCACCTTTTTTGAGATTTCTAAGTCTACGCCCGCATGTGAGGAGTTTCTTTCCAACTAATGTTTATGATAATGATGCTAGAAGCTTCTCGTGGCGTATTCGGATACTATTAATGGTTTAATCAAACCGATGTGGTAACATTTTCTGCCATTTCGATATGCAAACTATTCCCATTCCAACATTTTTAATTCTAATTTTCTGTTCAGCACAGAGGTTGGTGTAGATGAAATCCCACTAATCGATGGAAATCTCCGCCAGTCTCGTCTGCAACCCATTATTATTAAAGGCCGTATGGGAGACCTGAATGGAACCGTGAAAGAGCGACATCGAAAAATTTTATGGCAGATACTTGACCCGATAAAAACGCGATTAAACGCGATAGAATAACGCTCCGGTGCCTGAGGATGGAGTTATCTGAAATCAGGAGACGTATAGAATTCTGACCGGTGAAATTAGTTACTTTTTGTTTCCGAGAAAGCCGGGCTTTGGGAGACATTTTGAACGGATTCCGATCTCCGATATCACTTTACGGCTCATATATTTCCATGGTGTCAACGGGCTGTCTTCGGCCTTTATTTTTTCCCCTTCACTTCTGGCAGGTAATTTGAATTTTTATTTCCTTTATCAGATCTTAAGTATTTTTAAAACACCTACCCACAAAGGCGCGATCTTGCGCGATTATAAATGACCGAATCTAATTGAGAAGTTGCAGTCGGTTTGAAAGCATCCAAGCCTGATTGAAAACACTTGAAAACAAGGATATGTGCATGCAGCTCCTTACAGAAATATGCATTCATTATCTACAGAAATATTATTTTTCCTTCGTAGACTTTTCTATGCTGCATCGGTACCATCAATTTCACAACAAATCCCCCCTCCCAACTGCGCTCTGTAGCCTCATCCAACAGGCGGTGACAAAGACTTAACGTTTAAGGTGCTATATTGTAATTCTCTTTCGAAATTCAAGTTCGTGTAATCATTTCTTTTAGCTTTGGGAGATATCGCAAATTTAAACACCCTGTGGATATCTAACGAGACGTTTGCGGACCTATGTTTATTGAACTTTTAGTCATGAAATAAGCTAAAGAATGATCCTCTTTCGTGTGTACATGATATTTAGGGACACCCTGTATAACTAAATCTATCCCAGCTCATAATAGTATATAGAGGTCATCGAACCAATCAATTTGTGCGTTTTAATGATTCGGGTTCTCAACAGAGCGACGCTTAAAATTTGAAAAGTGGATAAAATAGATTATTTCCCGCCGTTTTGGAAATTTTCTGCAAAAATTCTAAACTTTTGAAGTAATTTTTATTGCTCTAATCGATAAATGTGCGGCCCTGGATACTTCTATTGAGGATCTAGACCCTTAAAAGTACAATCTGAAGAATCTTAATTTCAAGGCATTTTCAAAATCAAATAAATGAAAGTAAAGCCATATCGCGGAAACTGAAAGAGCGACCCGTCCAACGCAGGCTGATAGAGCTGATCCAGGCCATCAAAATGACCGGTACTTTATATAGCTAAGAACGTAGCTATCGGAATCCAGCTCTTACCGTCTAAACCACGCAACATTAAATTGAATTATATGCACACAATAGGCCATCACAAATTGCAAAATTGGCGTAATAAGTTATTAATAATTGCGTTGACGGGTTCATTTAACTGACGTCGGCTTAAGTGATCGTATAAAAGTGGTGTTGTGGTTATTGTTCTGTTGGTTATGCAATAATTTAGGCGCCACGGCAGTTTACTACATGACATTTTCGGTTTTTAGTCGCCGATAAATGGTACAAAATGGTTTGGTTCTGGTTCAAGTTTAGGTGAGTATTACGCTAACTGAAGACAAATCGAGGAAACCAATTAAGCTTCAGCCTTGTCCCACCGTACGCTAATAATATGCCCTAAAAATTACATCGACGGCGTCTAGACATCAAGTTATGTATGTTTGGAAAATGCTTATATGCCGGCGCCACGGCTATTAAATTAACAAACTATTACGAACGTGCTCAATGATGACATCCATTTGCTTGGGATTCCTTTGTTTGCGCACTTAAGTAACCACCTCACCGGAAAAAGTACCTTCGTTTCGGAAACTACCATAAACATCGAATAATAAGTTTGAAGTGCCACCCATTGAAGGAGTACAAAGGACTCTTCATCCAATCGGCTGTGTGGGTGACTATTGAATTAGAAGAGTGTGAAATGTTTGTGAAAAATAATTTGATCAATTTTTCATTTTAGCGCCACATAAATAAATCGCAATCCATAGGTAATAGATTTTTCCCTTCCATTTCTAAATAAGAACGAATCAACGGTACCACTGCGTGATGCCAGCGATCACAATATATGTATTACTTAAACCATTTCAGATAATTCAGATAAAGCAAAGCACTTGTTGATTGTACCGGCTTGTTTACCGGAACTTTGTTACATGTATTTTCCATTTGTTGTGTCTCTTGAGGACTTTGCTTGTTGTACCTTGAAGGAATTTAGTGTTGGTGATGGTTCGTGGATCAGTGACAACGATAACCTACAGAGTGTAAATGAAATAGAGGACATATTTTAACGACTGATTTTACATTGGAAGATATAAAGAAATGTTGGTATAAACATGAATCCACAAAAACTTTCGAGCATTACCCAATTTCAGCTTCTTATCTTGCGGCGTTTCCTTTAAAGCGACATATGTATCTCTTAAACGGTTCGTCCTACAACGATTTATCAAGGGTATCTTTTCTATGTAATTTTAGACAAGAAATCATATATAATGCCAAATTGTCATAAAAGTTAAAAGATACAGGAATATGTTAAGTAAATGTAGCTCCCCCTGTTCCGCACGTCATCCCGCATTTCTTGGGGTCTCCATTCGAAGGGCCGTAGATTCCTTAGAAGAATTTTGTAGACCCATATTTATACCAGACATTCATATTTTGTAATGTAGAATCAATCCTTAAAATATCCCCTATTTCATTTACATCCTGCATACTCGCAATTAGAATCGAGGAAAGGCGCTAGGAAATGACATAAATTCGAAGCATTTGCCTAGACCTAAAGTCAAACAGTTCATTTTTATAAATTGTTCAGTACAAAGTCTTAGAATTAAATTGTGCGAGCGGAAGCTAAGAAACCTCAGGGCCGCTGGAAAAGACTAAATCACTTTTGCAATATTAAGAGCTGGAGCCAAGGGCAGTCAATCGAGTTTGACTCCGAGCTTTTCGATTGAAAATCCCAGGGAAAACTGATATGGAGGCATAAATTAAATTTACAACTTGACACCCCGTACCTTGGTAACCAAACGTTTTCGTGCCTATGTTAGATTGATTTTTTTGTCATATTCTTAGATGTATACCGTTAAAATATTTGCGCAATAATTTTGAGTCACCCTGTACAATATGAATTCATTGTTTCAGTTGTTTAACGTCTTGTTCTGGTGAGGATCTGATGAGATTCCAATAGAGACGATTTTATATAGATGTCACTGTTAATAATATCGAAGCTAATGAATTCAACCCAGCTCCTCTGGCACCACTAATCCCCATAAAGACTGGTTCAAATGCACAATGGTTCATGTATGTCATTGTTGCTTGCCTTAGTAGTTATTCCCAGTACCTGTACTAGACAAATATTTCTTAATAATAGCCGTACCTACTCAATCGAGAAACTTCATTAAAATACAATGCGTTTATTTAGAGCACAATGGCGGAATAATTCTCCTGGAGACTTCGTAGTTAGGTACTTAAAAACCTCACCCTACGCAAAGACCATTTTTCTACTATCGGAATGCTCGCATTGATTACTGATAAATTCTCGGTAATATTTAAACTCCTTGGGTCGGTCTTGATTGAAAGTCTCCTCAAGACTCATCCAATTGCCAGGCGAATTCTCCCGAGAAGTTATTAAAATTGCATACTTCCATTCTTCGAAAACGCTATATAGCACGTGTATCTGAAGTTATCCCGGTCCAGGTCTTCATGCATAATTTGCAGCCTCCCTTGGCAGTTTACTATTACGTCCTGTTTACGAGATTAGAATGGCGGTAGGAAACATTGGAAGAATTAGAATGGATATACGGTTCCATAAGCTAATCATAAGTGATTTCAAGTCTAATAAAAAAATGAGTTTGTCCCTCCTCATGGAAAGATAAAATACCAAAACTGGCGAAATGTGCACGTGGGACACTTGGAGCGAAGTCGTTTCTTGAAACAATTCTGCCAATCGTGACTTGCATGAAAATGTGCTTTAATTTTATCGATTTGCGAACGTTTTCAAGGAAAAAATGCAGAAACATCGTTCCTTTTTTAAGCACGTTGTAATGCAGCATCCATATTTAGGTCGAGAGGCGCCACAGTCATGCATCTAGTAGTAATCTGTGCGACCTTGTCTCTTTTTGGAGAAAAACAGGTCTAAAGTGGAGACTACTAAAGGATTCATGTTTTCATTAACGTGATGGATGCTGCTAAGTTAACGAGAGATAATCGATGTGTTGACCGGGTTTTGTTTAGGCAATCTGACCTAGCAAAAACCACTTCACAAAAGTGCGATGGAGATGTGGAGAGTAATCTGGGAATTTTTCGTGAAGCGTTGCTAATCGTGTTCAAACGTAACAAGTGGGCAAATTCCATACAAGATAATCAAGTTCGTTGATGATTTAAGAAATGATTTAGATATGGGCAATTTAAATTGACCTCGGTAGGTACCCTAGCAATCTTGGATTTTTTACCCATTCCAGAGATGTTTGAGAATTTTCAAGAATAATGAAGTTCCTTCGCAATTACCAAAATTGGGCTTGGAATTCCTTAATATTTATAATCGTCCCATTAAACGAAAAGCGTTTTTGCCACCATCCAAAGACGTAGCTTCAAGCGGGAAATACTGAGAGTGCGTTTTATCATTGAAAATGAATGAAAAATAAATCTTTTTAATCAACAATGGCGTACAGTGAGCTACGAAGAAGTTGTAACTATTTAAATTCAGGTATGCAAGGTACGTTTCAGAACTAATGAGAATAATTTATTCTTAAGTTTTTTATTGAACATATCCACTTTTTGACATTGTCCCCTTCAAAGTATATTCCTTTGAAATTCACACAATTTCCAGCGATTCTGCCATTCCTGATAACAATTCTGGAAATCTTGTTCCGTTAGGCTATTTAGAACTTGCGTTGTACTTCTGTAAATGTTTTCTATTGTGCCGTAATGATGGCCTTTCAACTTTCGTTTAAGCGTTGGAAAAAGAAAAAAATCACATAGAGCCATATCTGGACTGTAGAGTGGGTGTGCGAGTAATGGAAAGTTATTCTCGTCCACTTACATGTAGTCCTATCCAGCGTAATTCAGTATTGTCACATGGGGCGTAAAAAATTGATTCTCATTACTTCTGAGACAGAGTAGTATCACAATATTGGGAGCTCGTTGTCGATAACAAAAAACGGAGTAAATATTCGAGTTTCCCTTCGTGAACTTCACCGGTGTGCAAAATTTTGCCAGAAGGCAATAAATTGAAAGTTGAGTTTGAATGCTCTGTATCTCAAGGAGACTAGTCGTTGCCACGTGTTCAAGCGGCCATTTTGTTTGAAGTTCTTCGAAGATTCGCCCTTTAAAGTTTGTCTACATACTTAATTAACACCTATATAACGCAAGGGGTTTAGATAAGAGGAGTTTTAAGTACTTTAGTGAGGCATAAAAGTAAACCACTAAGACAAGCTATTGAGGTTTTGGCCTATTTTCTCGAGATTTCTACTACGAAGCTGAACCAAGTGTCTCATCCATATTCCGCGTCTCCCGGCAAAAAGTGTCCCCTCGTTCCGAACTGAACTGAGCGATTTCTGATTGATTTTCCGCGTAAATTAATAAGATTTTCTCGTAATATGCGCATACATTAATCGGATCTAGCATAGTCAATGAGTTTGCCGACAGGTTGGCTGTTTGATAAATGTATTTAAGAACGGCTGACTGGCGCCCGCAAGGTGAGACTGTGCACTCAGTCGTCTTCGTTTACACTGGTTTTATATGCCATATAAAGACGAACACGAAAACCTGTACTTGTTATAATTTGACCGAAACGCGCGTATGGGACCACATGTTATTTCCCGCCAATAAATCAGCCTAGTTTAGACTTACAGCCTAGCTATACGGTCGCTGAGGCACATTCTCGCTAAAATGTAAATTATTCTGCATGAGACTCATTGGTTTTTTTGTGCTGAGATATTTGCAGACAGGCGTGTCTGTCGCAAAAAGACAACGGCTGAAATTTCGTCTATAAATACCGGCGCTAGGCCAGACCACACAAGCTAATTCTACTCAAGAGAATGACCTTTTACTATGTCTGGCTGCGGAAAATGCTTCGAATGCATTAAATGCGTAAGCTGACGGAAGATAATTGGCGTTTAACAAAGATATGTATCGCAAAACCGATTGATAAATCATTTACCGGTGGCTGCTGCTACTTCCTGCAAGCACGTTTGCACGAGACAATTCGGTTTAGTAATGGACCGATTTCAAGCCCAATTGCATTTAAAATCTCTAACTATCAAGTAGTTCGATCAATTATACAGTATTCCTCAGTATGTGGTCAACTGTAAGTTAGATTAATCTAGTTTGAATCAAATTTATTGGCAATAGATCTGGAAAGTTTAAGTCAATTAGTCTTGGCTTTCAACACGACTGCAAACCTGACGAATAGCAAGCTCGCAGCTGAATGAGTCAGATACGTCCCTAGTCTTTCTGAAATTCCCCGACAAAGAAGTTCTGGAAGCCAAATGATGAAGCAGATCCTTTTCTCCTCTCTATTCATATTCTCATTTCGCTCCGAGTTTCGCGTTAGACACAGTAATCGACACTGTTCTCTCCATTACAATCTCGTATTTTTAGACCGAGGCTTATATAATATCAGTCTTGGTCTCGTAGAATCAATGACTGTTTCTGGAGCTCGACCATGGGGACATCGGTTCTACTTTTACAATTCCTCATAAATAATAATCTAATGGGGAAAGATCTGGTGTACGTGCCGGCCAACCTATGTCCCCATTGTTTGAAATAACTCTACCGGGAAATATTTCAGATGTGATATGAATTTTGAATAGGCGATACTTATGTTCTTTTCAAAACTTTACAGTGCCTGAAGGGATACGTTAACACTATTCCCAAGTCATACCAAACATTTTTGAAGGATCGTCAGGCGATAATTAATTGTTGATTGAAATCTCGCGACAAGAAACAGGAGCAAAGCGCAAAGAAGTTAAAACTATTTGTGATTTAGTACCTTTGCATTGCAATTCAAGATTCCAAACATGTATGAACTAGTTGATCTTCAGATTATCCATCTAGCAGCCCATACCGGGATTATATCTGCTTAATTTTGGATAGAAAACTAGTTAGATAAGGACCTCATCGAAGTGCATTCAGTACAATTGCCACATGGATTTAATATGAGTTTACTACATCAGGACCTATTTACTTCTAGATTCGGTACTGATATACATATGATTTAGCTCAGTCTAACCATGTTTGGTTAGTACTATTTTTTTTCTTCGATTGTACACAGATTTATGTCTTCCCGGAAGAAAATTTGTCCTGCGACCTGTTATTGAAAATACGTTTTTTCTCAATCGGATTCTTAATAACTGTAATTATTATTAAGTGAGACAAAGTACGTCTCTGTGCACTGGCCGTCACATTGCCTTATAAGTAATGTTGTATCCGATCTGTCGACGCGTGTTTCTTTTCAAAACTTTCTATTCGTTCCTAAACGGGCTTAAAGTTAATTCATTCTTTCCGCCCCCGATCTATCTTCCTTATTACTGCTTTTTAATATCAATTTTATTATCCATTGATAATCGGACGTTAAGACTGGGAAACATTGCTATCCTCCGAGTTCTGTGTTATCCCGGGTATAAATTCGTGGGCCGGAATTTTTAGGGAATGTTCGGAATATCATTTGCATCACAAATCAACGTCTGCGTCGCCATTATCGATCGGATCTATTGAACGGTTAATTACTATTATCCGCCCATGTTCATTAAGAACTCCCACTAAGGTTTTTATTTGAAATTTCAGGTCCTGACGAGAATCAAGATATCATCCCACCGCCTGTTGTGGAACCTGAGGAAAAGAACAATAAACGTAAGCAACATTCATATTTCCCACAACATTGCTCCTCAAATAACATAAACTTAATTAACTTCTGAGAACTGCTAAAAAAAAGTATACTTTGAACTGCAGTTTATTTCTTCTGGTCTAATTCTGGTTTCTTCCTCGGTTTCTTCTGGTTTTGGCTCAATTTTATCATCTACCTCTTCCACTGAACTAACATTTCTCCTTCAGACTTTGTGGCTCTTCTCACCGGTCGCTCATCCCTCTCTGCCAAAAATGAATACGGGAAACCAATCAGCGACCTCAACAAGAACAACGTGGTGGCAACGGGAAGATTCAACGTCCACAAACGCAACCTCTACTACTCCTTCTACATCTCCGAAAATGCAGCTCGCCCCCAATCCCTTCAATTTCTGGACGATAAAGGAAATATCTTGGAGGAGTTCACTCTCTCCCATAGCGGAGGTTTCGTTAACAGCCTCTATCAAAATGCATCCAGAAAAGTTTGCGGGGTCTGGAAGCGTTTGGCAAAGGATTATCGAAAGCTGTTGAAGCAGGAGAAGATGTATGCTATGTTGGTGTGGGGAGTTAAAGATCAGGCTGAGTTTACTTTGAGTGGACAGATATTGAAGAATAGTGCTTTGCAAACTGAGCTTTTAAGCGCTCTTTTGGAGCCTGCTCCTGGGACTGACACTCTCTCCATGACCGGAGCTGGGGGCACTGCTATAGTTTCAATATCAACCTCAGTGACGCCCTCCATTAACGTCGCAATAATTTTCAATGGACTGTTCCTGCATTCCGAAGTATCAAGCGCCCCCATTAACATCACTTTATCCATGGATGAAAAGAAGCAGCTGGTCCTCCAGGAAATTATCACAGTCTCGAAGCCTGCCACAGATATTAATGTGGTCAATGTGAGTGCTACAATCACACAAGCGCATCTGCGCTATTTAACCAGAGGCCGCATTCTCCTGAGCGTGTCTTCCGTATCAAAGCCTGAAGGTCTGAAATTGAGCGGCAATGTCATGACTAAGGCCTCATGTGAGATATTCCAGTCAACTTTATCATCCTCCAACACAGCAAATCCAGACGGAGTCTCTGGGATGGCCTGGTTATACTTGAATAATGCTGGTTCTTTGATCTACAACATCCAAATAGACAAATTACCCCCCAAAGAGAACCCTCCAATCATCACTCTCATAGATTTGAGCACCAAAAAGAGGACCGAATTGGAAGACTTAACTCCATATTTCCACGGAGATGGCTGGGCTAATGGAACCTTGGAGAAACTCACCCCTAGAGTGCTCGAGCCGCTTTATGCGGGAGATCTAGCCATCAATGTGGCTACCACCAGCGATAATAGCCTGATCAAAGGCAAATTGATCGCTAAACCTGTAGATGAAGCCCGGGATGCACCCGCTCCCTATTTACTGAAGAGGGAGTACATGAACCTGTCCACAGCAACAGTGGGACTTGCCTGGATTTCCGTGGATAATGATTGTCATCTGCATTATGACGTCTCGATCACAGGAGTGGGTCCAGAGCGGAAAATGGAGCTTTGGATGGAGTTGTACCCAATTATCGCTCCAGGGGCACCATTTATCATCAAGGATCTCGACACATTTAACGGAAATTCTGTGGAAGGATCTCCAGTGGAAGTGTTGAGCAGAGAAGAACTGACTAGACTTCAGAACGGGGTCAATTTTCTGAAGGTGAAAGATACTCATTCTAAGGTGGTCCTGCTTTTGGCGACAATTACCAAGGTGAGCAAAACTTGCACAATCTTCGATTGTTGGTTGAGGTATTGGCAAGTGTGTACTAAAAAATCAGACATTTCTGTTAGAATTTATTTAAAAGTTGAGGTACGTTCTCTTAGGTCTCCATTCCCCCGCCCTGCAGGCCCTACGTGCCAACAGAAAACAGCATCCTAAGCCTTTACGACAACCTTCCGCAAATCATCACCACCGGCGAGTGTTTTTTCGAGGAAAAATTCTATAAGCATGAGGAGGTGTGGGTGTCGTCCAAAAACCCCTGTCAAATGTGCTACTGCCAAAACGGGAACCCCAAATGCGACATGATGCCCTGCGCTCAGAGCAGCTGCCCTGCAGGGAAGAAGATCACAATTGAAGGGGAGTGCTGCCCTGTTTGTGTCAACAACTCCATTCCCGCCAGGGAGTACAATGGTCAAAAATGTACTTTGAGTGGAAAGTAAGTTGCTCTCATATCTTCGCAGGCAACATTAACAGCCTTCTCTATTTGTCCATAGATCATATCTCCCAGGAACGAAATTCCATCCCTTCATGATCCCCTATGGCTTCGATTTGTGCACAGAGTGTTACTGTGATCCCAAAGATTACGAAATTCGATGCACTCGTTTAAATGACAACGAGAAGATTTGCTGCAAGAATTGCAAGAAACCAGACGCCAACGATCCGATGTCGGACGATATTGCACCAGAGGACCGGAACAACGGAAAGTCGGTCAAGGATCACGGCAGTGAGTATTCCAAGAAGGAAACGATTGCAGCCAAGATTTTGGAGGAGGGCGGATGCAAGAATCCGAACAATGCAAAGAAGCCGTTCCCTAATGGCAGTGAATACCACCCGTACATTGATTCGTTGGGAGAGTACAAGTGTGTTACCTGTAAATGTGAGGTGAGTGTTTTATTTGTCTCTCAATACTTAAGTGATAATTAATGGTTAATTGTAATTAACGATGCATTCTTAATATGTGAATTAATTAAAATTAATTCTTAACACATAAGAGTGAAGCAATGACTCAACACCGCTGTAGGGGAGAAGTGAGGTGTTTTCGTTGTGGGGGGTAGTTTAGTAGATTAAGGGTACTCTAGTAGTGTATCCATTTTTGATAATACGAAGTGGGCATTTTGACGTTTGAGGCTTATATAGTGGACCACTGTGCCAGACATTGTCAAATGCGTTATGAATGTACATAAATAAATTTCTACCATTTAGATACGTTATTCGTCAAAACAGAGAATGGGCGAATAGCCAAGTGTTTCTCTTCCTTTACTAGAAATTTATGAATAATTTAAAATTAGATCTCTGGAATTCAATTCTTCAACTTTCCTTCTCGTCTCTTGCAGAATGGTACGCCCCAATGCAGCCGCCAACACTGCGACATGCCCACCTGCAAGAAGCTCCAGGACTTCAAGAAGAAGAAGGAGAAGATCAACTCTTCGGACTTTTGTTGCTCACTTAAAGATTGCAGAAAGCTGAGGCACAAAAAAAAACACAGTATGACGAGTTAATTCTTCGGAAACCGGTGGAACCAGGGAAGGGGAAAACGGAAACTACGGGCTCTCGCCCAGGTTACCTAATTTACCAAAGAAGACTGAGGCAGTTGTAGTGGCGTATCGGAGAGCTGTCATAATTTATTTTAATTTTATTTTAACCTTAAGCCTAATGATAACCTTCGGATCGGAAACTCGTTTCGAGTTTTTGTTGAAGTTCTGCACAGTTTTGTTGTACTATAACTAACGGTATAAGGAAGATGTGCCAATTTTGGCGCAGTCGCTAGGATACAAATGACGTTGTTTTGCCCAAGACTGTGATCTGTTCAGTTACTTAAAACGTAATTTTGTTGTGTACATTACGGATTGTGTTAGTTCTAAATGATCGGTTCGAGACTGGAGGCTGTTGCACTGCTGTAGGGTTTATTTATTAATTTGACATATATTGTAAATTATTCCATGAGTTTCTACTGGCTTAGATACTCAACTGCGAGATGTTGCTTACCACGGAAACTCACTCCCTTTTGGTGGTAAATAGCAGCTCTCAAATACTCATTAGAGAAGAAGGCTGATAGAAACGAGGGGGAGACATCGAAGACCGTCCGGTCTATTAATGTATAATATTTATACTTTTATTTATTGTATTTGTTGGGTTAACAAAATTTTACTGTTGCTTTCGCTGTCTCCCCCTTTATTTTTTTCTTTTGATTTTGTGTTTACTTGATTGTTTAAGTAAGACATATCAAAATATGGTGCCATCGTGTCGTGGTAAGTAGGGTATTAAGGAGGGACTTCGTTGATAGGTACTTAAAGGCTTCTTGCAGGGTTATCCAAAGTGCGAGTTTGAGAACGCAATGGGAAATCTAGTCTTTGTCATGTTTGTTTTTTAATGTATTAAAGAATTTGCACCAATTTGTTAAGGGAGTAGGGCATGGTCAGTGAAATTTTTTTTTCCGGAATTGTTCGAACAACTCTGTTGGACTCTATTTCGAGTATTAAGATGGTCGTTCAGATAAACCAATAGGAAGCTAGTTAAAATAGGAGCATTTATAAGTTTTACATACCTACTTGTATAATTAGCATAATACTTAACATACACGTTTCGGAATCTCCTTTGCAATAATTCAGTATTTTGCTAAATTATTTTCGGTTTGATGCGCGAATGTGATCTTTCTTGTGTGCATGGATGTGACTAGTTATTAGCGATTAGTGTGTAGTTTATTGTAAATAGATAACTATTTTAAGTGTTTAATAAGCATGTGTATTTAATTTGTAGGTTTGTATAATATAGCAATTATGATATTGGGTCACCACATTGCATTTTGGAAGTATTTCGTTAATGACATCCGTATAATAATATTTTGTGAATATTTTATTTGAAGGCGTATGTGTTAGCAAGTATAACAGTACAGCTATATGTTTAAAACTTGTACCTGCTTTAAGTCATAAATATATGCTTTATTACTACCTCCCATTTGTTTCATTTGGGCCATTTCTTTCAGGATCCACTCAGGTCTTTTTGGTAGACGGACAATTACCATTTTTCTGGGAAAGCTTTTTCTGCACCTGCTACACATTGCATTCTCCATCTTCTGAATAATCTTGAAGATTCAATGATATTCAGACGGTTCTCTATGACTACCGCTGTATGGTTTGCACAAGGTTGTCCTACCACTTCCCATAGGACAATAATAATCAGAGTTGTTTACAAGTAGAAACAAAGAAGAGAGGCCGGAATCCTCCTTTATCAACAGACAGACAACGGGTACTCGAATCCTGTTTCTTATTTCGTTTGGGTTCTGGTTGAACTCCCAGGCTAAGTTTGTTTTAAGAAGCTTCGTGAGGCTCAGTAGATAGATTTATCTTTTTCAGTACAGAAGATAGAGTTTTCCAAACTTCGCGTCCGCTTTTTTGTTAGGAACAATCCGAAATCAACCCAACTATAATATGTCTAAAATAGTCAAAAAAACAATTATTTGATCCAATTCACCTCTATCATTATTATCGCTTTTTGAGTTCGCTTTCAGATCATGTGTCAGCATCTTGATTTGAACGATAACCGACATAAGGAGAATGATTTACCTGTTCTTGGACATATATTCTATGAGGACAAAAATTTAAAAGAGTGTAGATATTTTTAGGAATGTGCTATTTAGATATTTGAGGTATGCCCGGTCATTATATACATATATATATATATATACAAATTGAGAAATTATCCTTCACCATAATATCAAGATAATCTAAATTTTTGGAATATAATTTAATTAACACCTAATGATTTGTATAAAACTATACCAATGATTCATGAAATCCAAACCTAACTTGCGTAAAAGCAAAAATTGACAGTTTTCAAAGTATTTGTTGATTTACTACAAATTAGTTTGTTTTTATTGGAATATTTTGACTTTTATTACCCGATGTTTTCGTTTTAGTTAACGTCAGATTTAATTTGATTTTTAAAGCCATTTTAAATCATTTTAGTTGTTTTGTCCCCCGTAAATATAATAAATGTTTTAATTGTGGCAATAATCCGACACACGACGATAACACTGGTCATTATCCTAAGAAACGTTAGCTCGATAAGCAAAGCTAAAACGTTCCACAAAATATTACATGAAATAATATAATGGTTTAGTTTGTAAATATCTCTGAACAAGATAGGAAGTGAATAATAGTTAAAAAAATGGAAATTGCTCCGCCACCCGAACTAAAAAAACTGCTGGCAATACCTCATAAATTACTAATGGGGCCCGGTCCTTCAAATTCATCCCCCAGGATATTACAAGCCCTCTGTCAGCCTGTATTGGGGCACATGGACCCAGAGGTATTTCAAGTAAGTAAAATTATTTAAATTATTGAAATTTAGTGTAATGTAACAAACTGTGAATAGATTATGGACGAAATAAAAAAAGGATTACAGTATATGTTTCAAACAAGAAACAAGCTCACTTTATGTGTAAGTGCATCTGGTCATGCTGGCATGGAGACCGTTTTATGTAACCTTGTGGAACCCGGAGATAAGGTGCTGGTCCTTGTTAATGGGATATGGGGGAAACGAGCTGCGGATATTGCTCAAAGATACCGTAAATTTGCCTTTAAGCTTAGAGCTTTTTTTAGTTTTGACCTTTTTAACCGTAATTGCAGGTGCAACAGTACAGACGGTGCACAATAAGGATTTGGGGAAGAACTTCTCTTTGATAGAGATAGAAAACGCTGTTAGTAAGTTTAAACCCAAAGTTCTTTTCGTGGTGCAAGGTGAGAGCTCCACTGGAGTTTACCAACCCCTAGAAGGTATTGGAGAAATCACCAAAAGGTACTTATCTACTCGATTGGCAAATGACATCTGAATCCGCCTGAATTTAGGTATAAGTGCCTATTGGCAGTGGACACTGTTGCATCATTAGGAGCGGTGCCACTGCAAATGGATGCGTGGAAAATAGACGCTATATACACAGGAAGTCAAAAAATCATAGGCGTGCCTCCTGGATTGACTCCTCTATCATTCAGTGAAAGAGCACAGTAAGTGAACCTGCGGCGGATCTAGAGGCAAGTGGTTCGCCGAGGGAAGTATTAAATTTAAATATCATTTAATGCGCAATGTTACGTCATAAATTTACAAGTTTTTTGGTTTTTTAACCATTTTTTTGTGGGTTATTTAGTTCTTTCATTTTTGGGAATTGGGTGTTATTTTTGCACTTATTAGACCTATCAGTAAATGAGATATTGCAAAGAATTCTGCCGAACAGAACCTTCCTTTACAGTTTACTGAGGTTTAGATAATTACGTGTCTGCTTCCAAAAATACTTAATTTTTTTTTCCTTGTTAGGAAAGCTATATTCGAACGAAAATCGAAGATTCAGGTGTATTTCTGGGATATAAAGCTCTTAGGGCAACAATGGAAATGTTTCGAAGAAGACTTACCTAGGATGTGAGTATATACCAAAAAAAATCTATTGAATCTCCCATTTCTATTAATTGTGAATTCATTAAAATTTTCTCTATCAGCTACCATCATACCACTTGTGCGAATCTTCTCTATGCCTTACGGGAAGGTCTTGCAGTCATAATTGAAGAAGGGTTAGAAAATGTGATCCAAAGACATGAGCAATGTGCCCAACAACTTTATAAGGGTGTGGTGGAGATGGGGTTGGAACTTTTTGTCGAAGACGAAGAGAAAAGGTTGCCTTCAGTGACAACAATCAAAGTTCCCCCGAATGTGATTTGGACCGATGTTGTTGGCTTCGCTATGAAGAAGTGAGAACTGAGAATTCATGGTTAACACGTCCATTTAAGACGTGGTGATTTTTTTCAGTTATCATTTGGAAATCAGTGGCGGTTTGGGTCCAACTGCAGGGAAAGTTTGGAGAATTGGTATAATGGGCTTCAACGCCACAACTAAGAATATTTCCTTCACTTTAAGCGTGCTGAAAGAGGCGTTGGAGCATTGCAATAAGAAAATTTCAAAACTTTGAATGGATAAATTTACACTATGAATTATCGAGCCTTTTTAAATAGGATAGATCCAGATAGATAGAAGCAGCGGTTTAATGAAGTTACTTCCTAACGCTTAGTCCAAAACTTCAGTATCAACTACATTTTCAAAGGTGCTGAAGTAATGGCCAAAGTTATCTTCCATGCTTCTCGACATTGATTGAAGGAGTAAGTATAAAACTTTAACATCCAGCCAGGCAAGAAATGCGGAACGTCACTTCGTCCGGTACCTCATCGCCTTTGATAATGTTCACCGCAGTTGTAATCGAACCGTTAAGAAGTAATTTCATTGAACTGTCGCTTATATGCCCGAAAAATATTTACAACTGTACTTTGACTGGATGCGAAAACTTTGAGAGTCTAATAAAAGAGTTTTTAGTTTTACTTTTTTCTTCAGGACGGTACCTTTTACATGAAGGAAAATATGAGGACACAAACAAATCAGTTTTGACCTTCAAAGGATCCATATAATTGAATAGAAAACTGTATTTTTTTGTAAACCGATAATATCACACAACATATTCACAAAATCTTCAGTCTAACAAGTAATAAATTATGGTGGTAAACAATTATAACCATTTATTAAGTATGTAGTTAACATTAGACCAATAAACAATGCAATAAATAACAGTAAAAATCAGGTCTTATAACGCAAAATTACAAGAATCAAAAGTATAAAAGTTATTATAATATATTTATACAGGTATCATCAATTCAAATAGAAATATAGGGATTGTGCAAGTGGGAAAAGGACCGTATGAGTTTTAATGTGCCTCCAACAAAGACTAACAAAGTGGGCGGAGTCAGTCCATTGTTACTAGATCACCGTTTCAGAATTTATCCTAATATAAATTCTAGCGATGGGTTCATCGTTTTTTCCATTTATTTATGTCCATGTTTTCGTTCTGATGTTTTTAAAAATTTTTATCGAAACGAAGACAGCAAAATCCATACTAATCTAAACATCGAAGTGCACACGTCGGCCAGACTGACTCCGCCCACATTAACCACTGACTCGCAACACACTTCATTCAGCTTTGTCAGAAGCATATTAAACCTTATGAGATCCTTCTCCCACTTGCACAACCCTTATGTGTCAACTTCAACTGGTGTTACCTGTATAAATGGACAGAGAACTATATTGTTAAGTAAGAAAAGCTAATAGGAATTAAGCATAACATTAGCAAAATTCTTATGTATATCATAAAACTCCGAATACATTATTTTTGCCTTATATCTACTAAGAAAAACGTGATGTGTGAAGAAAGTACATAAAGCTGTGCAATTCAAGCAGCTGCCATTTAAGGCTTACACACGTTTACTTACACAGATTGCCCCCAAGTATTTCTCTTAATAACCATGAAGTGATTTTTAGTACAAGTAAATGTTCGGTCACATTGTATAGTAATTCATAAGTTTCCACTATTAATCCCAAAGTATAAACTTCATGAGACACAATATAGAGAATAAAGGTTGCACAAGTTCTGTTTGTAGCTGAGGTGATGATTCAGTAATATGTATTGAAACTGGTGTTTTAGATATAATGAAAGGAATTTAACATAGTCTTATGTCAAGATATAATAATTTTTTCGAAAAAATCATGACTTTGCCTTAATTAATATTAACGCTTAAATAGGATTTTTAAAATTTAGTCCAAGTCTGTTTTATATATCTAATATTAATACCTAATATCTGTAATAATATATTTTTTGATTTATAGGAATGTAATCAATATTTTTTAAAACAGAGATAAAGTCATAAAATTTTATTAAATGTCACCATTTCTTGGTAGATTTTCAGTAATATACACTACACGCTAATAAGATATAGAATTATCGCAAGTTACATGCTGAATATGAGAAAAATTTGGACAAAACACAGTACTAATTTCTTTGCATCCAATACTATTATTTCGAAGAAAAATGGAAAATAGTGTTAAAACGATCTTACTCTAGCAATAAGTTTATTCTCGTATTGTTAAGGCTCCGACGCCATCCTTATCCTTGCAGATTCCCGGGATTTATTATGGATTTCGGCCGTTCTCAGAGTTATGCCGAAGATATCTTCATGGTACCTGTTTTGATCCTTAAGAAAGAAAGGAAATTGCTAGTAAATAAATGCATATTTATTTACAATATACAGGGTGTTGCAAAAGTTCGTGTCAACCTAAATGAGGTTATAGGAGACCTAGCGGTGCACAATTTTTGCATAGAAGCTCCTAGTCAAAAAATGAGCCGTTTTGGCTCTAGAGTCATTTTTGTTCACAAACGTAATATTAGCCCGTTGATACCAAAAGACTTCGGTATTTAATTTACTTTTATTAAAATTAACGCAAAAAAATGATAAAGTTTCAAAATGACTACTCCCAATTTGGTTACATTTTGTTCTTTAAATTATTAAATCGCGCACTCGTTGTAAGATGTGCGGATCTTATTTCAAGAAAAGAGAAGCTCCCATCACTCTTCCCAACTGTTTCTCTTGGGTGGCTACAGGAGTTTCATATACCAACGACTTGATGTAATTTCAGAAGAAAAAATCCAACGTGCTTAAATCCGGACTTCGCGCTGGCTACCTATTAGGTTCATTTCAGCGATCCATCATCCATAAAAATGTTGGTTTAGATGCTCTTGCACAGTACTGGTAAAATGTGCAGGCGCCCTATCAGGTTGAAAACGGATTCTATTCTGTATACCCTATAACCTCTTTAGGTTTGGCACAACATTTTTCAAATACCCTGTATAACGTATAAAATGATAATGTTTGATCATGTATCTGGAGAACATCCAGAAAAATAGTTAGGTTGTGAATAAAAATGCATGATGATGATTTTGACGATTAATTTATACAGGGTGTCAATTTGAAAACTTCTGACCCCTATCATCTCGAAACAGGATAGATTCCTCAAAAATCACAGGAACACGTCGATTTTTTTATCGAACGCGAACAATTTTTGTTTTTTTTTATTCTAGAATGTTTATTATTTTTTTAGGGTTTTTATTATTTTTGTTATTGAATTCTCTCTCAAATATCTTAAATCGAAAAAGGAGTTAAGTGATACATCATTTTAAATGGCTTTTTATTCTCTAAATTTTGGTATCTCATTGTTATAATCGGCTGTTGCGTTCTAAAGTAATTTTTCCTATTAGTGTTTTGATGGTATTAAAACTAAGATTTATTTTATTCAAACAAACATGTCTTATCACTAGGAAATTGTTGTAATAAATCATTTTATCATCAAAAGAAAAGATGCATTAATCATTGAAGCAAATGTTTATCAATCCAATAAATTTTCTCGGTCCTCGAAAAGAAACATCTACATATGTAAAATATGAATTGTTTTACTGTTTATTTTTGCTTGCAATGGAATGCCGTTTCGATAAATTTTCATATTATCTTGCTTGGATTGTGCTCGGTTTAAAATTCGATTTTATTCGCCATTTCCGGGAATATCGTCTCGTTTGTGTTTGGGTCTCCGAAATCGCACGATCCCTTAGTAACATACTTGGAAGACGCTCAAATTGAATTGATGTAAAAATTTGGGCGATTGAAAAGAAAAAAGCCATAGGCGGACGTGAGATCGGGCAGTGCAGTGCGTCCTATGTCGAAAATAAATAGCAAATAGCATCTCTCTTCTCAATGGCTGCGGCATAACAGTTTTTGTTGACTGGTGGTGCTATTCTAAGTGGTTTTTGTCACCATTTATATGTCTTTTTTCAAGCATATACACGTTGTTTATTATTTCGTTCCGCGTATCGTCTCCATGGATAGACCGATCAGCCATACGCTCGCAAAAAAGAGTGTAAAGTTATTTCAAGGTTTGGAGGCCATCGGATCGTTGTTATCATTCATCCATGCCTCGCACCTTTATGTATATATTTTCGTACCGATATCGATTCTTAGATGATTCAGCCGAGTGGTAGCCCGACAAACAAAATATTCGAAAATGAAATTCAATGTTCTTGTGTTTCGAGTGTGAATCGTGTGCGCCTGCGCCTCTGGCTTGACCGGAATTATCTTGTCAATTTTGGCTCTTTCGGAGGCAACCCTTGTTGGAAATCATTGTCGGTATGGTTGTTGGTTGTGGGGGGAGATCGTTTGATATACGTTGACGAATGATTAATTTAAAATTAGGATGTTAATTGTTTAGAATAATGTTACTTTGATGTTGATGTTTACAAAAAGGAGCATGAGACGTGACTCACGCGCTCGAAAACGGAACAAAATCATGCGAGAGGTACGCACGGCAGTAGTACCACGATTGAGGAGTAAAGCGCATACTTGTGACGAGATATTTTACTTTCTCAAGTTGAACACATTTTATAAATTTTACATTCTAACCGTTTCGGAGATTTTTTAAAAGCGCCGAATACATTATCTACAAACGTGTTATTAATACAAATTACGAATTCTGGACAATTTGGCTGTAAAATGTTTTCCTTGCAGGATCGCGACGCGATGCTTACGGCGATCGTTCATGAGAGAATTAAATTTATTAAATCACACATCATTCAGCCCTCCAAGTTGTGAAGTTTTATCAGATTGAAACAAAATGTTAAAGTTGGTAGTGGCTTTATCTTTTATATAAATGTATCAGTTATGGACACGACGCATAAAATTCTGAATTAGTATTGTTCTCGACAAACCTCAGGCTTCTTTTTCAAACAACTTCTCTTTGCAACAGGAAATGTATTTTTTATTTCCTAGAAGAATGTGTGCACGATGAAGCTGCTGCCTTAAATTCGTAACTTTTCTCCCAATTTACTAAATCTGGAAACATCGCATGTTTCGTTTATAAGGTCGATCAGCAGCAGTACCTTTACAAAAGACAGGTAGTACCGATATCACTTCGTAGATGATTCATTCGAATGTTAGCGCGACGATGGACAAGATATTCGTAATGTGCGCCGCACTAATAATCGGGATAATCGGAATAATCGGGTTTTCTTTCATTTTAAAGACACGTGAGGTGCACCATTGGTGTACCCACGACTTAGTGGGTGCAGGTAAGTGGCGTTCAAGTAATATTTTGTGAGTGAAAGTGGATGTTACTGATTTGCTTCTGGCTTACGCGTTTGGTGCTCAGGGTTGAGTTCTGATTGTTGTTTCTTGTGGTTCACAGTTAAGTTTTGCGAGGTCAATGAGAACGGTGCAATTAGAATTTTAGTTGGAAGTCGAAATTATTTGCAATTTTGGCACTTCTGGAAGATACTTAGTTTGAAGATTAAAATTTTTTTTGTGTCATATCTCGACTGTGTGTGTATGCCTCTACTTCAAGTCGAAATTAATTCGAAACTCGAACTATTATGAGATATTTTTCAGAAATTAATGTCGAATTTTGTTCAGGAATCAATACTGATTTTTTTTCAGGGACTATGTAATATTGAATTTTTTCATGTTTCAGAGTTGAAATATTTACGCCACTATTTCGAGTCGAAATTAATTTAAAACTCGACCTATTTTGAATATTTTGCAAACTTTCAGGAATTAAAATAATATTGTTTTTTTTGTATCTTAGATCTCAACTGTTGGATAAGTCCAAAACGTATCTGTGACTCACGTTAAAATTAAGATTTATAGCATTAGAAACTTCCGCTCTCCTTCTCGTGCGTCTTCTTTAGTCTTCATAAATAAAAATAACTTCAGTACTTTGTTGAATTGCGTATAAAATTTTTATTATTACTCACAATAAACCACGAATGATCGCAATAAATTTTAAATGATTTGAACACTTATTAACGTCAACTAGGACCACAGGTAGGTAAATAATATTTTCCGTGCAAGATAATATCGAAATTTATCGATACGGCATTCCATTACAAATAAAATAAACAATGAAAGAATTCTGCATAAAATATTCTAATATTTAAATTTTAATATTAAATTATCCTATAACAAAAATTCGAATATTCCTCCCTCGGGGGGACAATTTTTCGACGTGTCCTGATGATTTTTTAAAAACCTATCCCTTTTCGAGACAAATGGGGTGGGAAATTTTCAAATTGACACCCTGTATGAATGAATGTTAAGGAAACTCCTAATGCCGCCAGAGTACCGAATTTTTCACTACTCAAATATACTGGTTTATAATAATACACGTGCATTAAAAAAGTTTCCAACTATAGTTCGTTCTGTAGGGGCAATATCATAATTCGATCAAAAATGCTCTTGAGGCTCAATAAAAATTAAATGTTCATTATAATCCATTCTTCCATCGCGTGAAGTTCCCAAAAAAATATATATATATATATATTTGGGTGTCTACAGTAATTAGAATTCAACTAGATGGAGTTAATTCTAAAAGAGTAATCAGAACGGGGACAAATTTAAACAATTGATGCTTATGAGACTGAATTTTGCAACTCCATTCGGAACGACGCTTAATACGATATTTTATAAGGTTTTGGACACAATAACTTACTATGAACGAACATATGTACATTGACCAGGGTGCTTACCCTTAAAGAAAGCAAGAACGACTGCACTTCGTTTTCAGACATTCCTCCATAGATCTGGATGATTTTCTTCAAAGTCTGGTACACATGCTCGGCCATCGTACAATCACCGCAAACGTAAAAATGTCCCTCTTGTATCACCAACAGCTTGTAAATTTCTGCTGCTTCTGCTAGTGCCAAATCCTGGACATAAGTCTGAAAAATCGCATGAAAGATTGACAACAAAGTTGTTTCATATGAAGATAAGGTCAATAATACCTTTTTGATGTCTGGCTCTCTAGACAAAGCTAAAAATATTCTATCTAAAACCTTGGCTTCAAGCATTTGGTTCTTTTCCTCCCTATACAAGTCCATTTCGTTGGTTCTACATCCGAAGAAGAGCCAAATTTTGCCTATTTGATGCTTGGATTTGAGTTGGGCATATCTAAAATTAGTCAGTTTAATAAGTATTTTTCTACTCGTCAAAAAGGTAACTACCTATGCTGCCAGAAAGCCCGGAAAGGCGCAATTCCAGTACCAGGTCCCACCAAAATCATTGGCTTGGACAGGTCATTAGGCAAGTAAAAGCTTGGAGCACTGAAAACCATAATTTTGATTTCCATTGCCAAACAAATAATCAACTTACCTGCGAATAAACAAACAAATATCTTCTCCAACTTCAATGTCTTGAAGATAATTTGAGCACACCCCGTAATGCTCAGGGCCTTCTCCTCCTAAAGAATTATTTAATAAGGCCTTAAATTCTCAAATCCAGGCATTAAATCCAACCTTGAGTGTTGTATACCACCACCGCCACTGTCAAATGCACTTCATTAGCGTACATCAAGGGGCTGGAAGAGATCGAGTAGAATCTCGGCTGCAGTATACTCAGCTGCGCCACCAACAGAGGGGCGTAGGGGTTAACTGAGGGAAATTCGTCCAGAACTTCAGCTAAATTGGGGAACTTCCAATGTCTCCAGTCTTCGTACGCTGAGGAGTCCTGAATAGAAGTGTTAATATATCTCACTAATAATTTTATTTGACCAACTTACGGAGGCTAGCAAATTCAGCCTCTTCTGATCCTCCTCATCTGTGGCTAAGCTGGCAAAGTGCTGAAGAAGGTTTGGTGAGGGAGGAGTGGTGATGTCAAGAAAGCGAGTGAATAAATCTCTCAAAGAACAGGAAGGCAATCGTTCATGAGGCTTCCAATTCTTGATCACTCCTTCATTTATCATTAAGTAATTAAAACCGTTCACTGAGACTTCAAATTATTACTCACCGTTAGAGGTGTGAGTCTCCTTGAGAAATTGCAACTCAATTGGCTGATCTGAGTCAGCTACTCCCCTTACCCTCGTAAGAATTACATCAACTAATTCCTTCCTGTTCATGGGGAAAACCCCCAAATGGTCTCCAGGTTTGTAGATCAAAGAGTTTTTAATCTGGAGCAGCAGAGTCACCTTGGAGGATTTTTCATTAAGGAGGTTAGTTCGTTTCAGTAGGGGCGTTGAGGTGACCTGGAACATCAGGAACCTTAGGAGATGATTTTAAATTCGCAAACGTAATGTCAGTTTTCTGTTAACAGATTTTCTGCAATATTAAGGAAAATTTTTGAAAAAGTAGTAGAGAATTGTCTTTTATATACAGGGGATGAAGCAGTGAATGGTACCTAGATCCTTCTGATTGGAAATGACTCAAAAATGGGAATTCGCAAGTATTAATGTGCAAAAATTTGAACAAAGTAAGCAGTTCATCTTCTTTTGGAGTGACTCTAGTCAACCAACATTTCATAATTTGTACTTCAAAGAATTCACTACGTAATGGCGTAAAAGAACTTTTGATCAGATATTCACAATGATCGTTACGAGATCTTGAAAATTCCTTAAAAAAGAGTTCATCACTAAAAATGTGTGAAATTTGATATTATATATGCATCTCTTTCTAAAGAGCTTCGTTAAGGCTATTTGCATGATATCCACTTTTAAATATTCTCTATCACGGGGTAATGAGACCTTTGGTTAAAGTTTCACATTGAGAGTGACATTGTAATGAAATTGATTTTTCAGCAAACCAGTCCGGATGGAGCAATTATGCAAATTGTGTGTCGTTGTCCAATTAGTTGTTTATTAAATCTAAGCGTCCCGAAATTGAATTTGATTCCGCTTAGTTTAAATTAATGCCCTCTTTTCCACTGCCACTTTGCTTCATTAGTTTATCCGGGGGTTGCTACTCTGAAAGTTAACTCGAATATATTAAACAAGTAATATTTTCAAACACACACGTGAGCATATGTAGATTTAATCTTAAATAACCTGCGAGGTTTCGCTACAAATTCATATAGGGTGTTCATTTCAAAACAAACCACCTGAAATATCTCTTGATTGAGATGAAAATTTATAGCATTAAAGAAAATTTATTTAGATATCTAGGGGAAAGATTAATTTGACATTAGAAAGAGAACTGTATCAATCTCCCCCTCGCCCCTCGCTACCCTCACTTTGATATTTCAAGTGGCACCCCCATCGAGTGTCACATCATTGAAAGCGTAATTCAATTTGCTATGTAACTGTGGCAAGAAAACTGAAATCGGTTAATGGAGTCAGGGGTTGGAAGGAACAATGCGTAATAGTGCAAATAGCTTATTGAGATCAAATAATTTACTTTACTAAGTGCTCAAAATGTGAGTCATTATTACCGAGGCAATAATAAAGCAAGCAATAATAAAGTCGAGAGTGGCTCAATGAACGATTTCTGGAAAAATGGATTAGCAAAAGACGTGCATTAGAGTGGCCAGAACGATCCCCAGATTTCAGTCCATTAGACTTTATCGTATGGGGTTATTTAAAAAATAAAGCGTTTAGAATTCGACTTGAAAGTGTACAAGAATTGAAAAATAGAATTTTGTGGGTATATAGAAGTGTTACTAGACAAACTTGTGTTTGCGAAGAATTTGAAAACGAACTTTACAATTGCCTCGCTAATAACGGCTCACGTTTTGAGCACTTAATAAAATGAATTATTTGATCTCCATAAACTATTTGAATTAATATACATTTTTCTTTCTACCTCCTGACTACATTAATGGATTTCAGTTTTTTTAGTACAATTATATAGCAAATTGAATTCCGCTTGCAATAATGTGCCATTCGATGAGGGATGCCATTTAAAATATCAAAGTGAGGGTAATTGGGGGTGAGGAGGTGACTAATACAATTCTCTCTAATATCAAATTAAACTTCTCCGTAGATATCTAAATAGGCGTTTTTTCTTATTTTAAATTTTCCTCTTAGTCTAGAGATATTCCGGGTAGTCCGTTTTGAAATGAATACTCTGTATATCGTATAGCATAATGAGGGTCCTATAACTGCATATTTTATCGGTTCCTCATATTCATTTATTTCTCTAAACATTTTATTGAAAATTAGAGAGAAAGATCTGAAAGACATTTCTCTATTATATCTATACCAATTTGGTTTTTCAATATCTAATTGAAGTCTGCTCTGCTCTCTCAATTCTTTGCAAATTTGTTAATTGTAACGAACTTATTAAATTGAAAAGAACCACTACTAGCAAATACTACCATTTTCCGCATTTCTTTTCTTTGTTATGTCCTGACCCACGAGAGTATTTGGCCAGCATGGGTGCGTACGCGAATTTCAATAAAACTGTTGCTCAACTGATGCCGAAAGCAGCCATTGATCAATATAATTAGCCAGATAGAAGGTTGTAAAACTCACCTTTTTATTATGACACTTGGATAAGGCACTGGCAGTGTCGTCCTTCTTCGACTCCACGAATCGCACATTCTGCTGGGTCAAAGACTCACTTTGCAGCGTGATGGTTGCTTCCAGGAAGGTCTCGTCGTCATCGAGGCAAAACGTTTCGCAGGCAAACTAAAACCTTCATATTTATTTCCTATTCATTTTTTCGTGAATAAATAAGCGAACCTTGAATATTTGCGGTGCCCATTTCATGAAGGCCTGTTCTTGTCCGCACATCTCGTCCCCGGTGGCCAGTTTGAGCAATCGCTCGCCACCTAATTCGCCGAGAAGGTTGTCCACGTATTTTCCGAAAGCGCAGAAATTAGGATAAGCGCTGGACCCGAGGGCAAAAACGGCGAATCTACAGGAAAAGGGACGACGAAAGAAAATTTAGCTAGTGACGGGTGTCGTGAAATATTGCGGTCTCGATAAATCAGCAAATTCCATGCAGAAAAATAAAATATTACTTACATGGAGAACAAAATCATAAATTTGCACTACGGAAGCTTTTTTTCTACTGTTGATACATTTAAAGCTGTTAGTCGTGCACAGGGAAAAATACGCTATGAACAATCTTCTACTAAAACAAATCTAGAAAATCAAACTATTTTCTGCACTTCTAACAGTTACGTGCTTTCACGAAAAGCTCAAGTACCTCACGTTACTGAGAGGTCCGAAGGTGTCTTCCAGAAGAGGTTCACTAACAGAGGAGGAACCTCCTCGAAGTGAATTGAGGCGATCGAGCCGTCGATTGACGGAACCAAGCTCACTTTGAC
The DNA here is from genome assembly GCF_039881205.1 of Euwallacea similis. Lineage (NCBI taxonomy): Eukaryota > Metazoa > Arthropoda > Insecta > Coleoptera > Curculionidae > Euwallacea > Euwallacea similis. The sequence goes on from NC_089615.1 coordinate 4,715,327, forward strand.
TGTTAGCTTTGATAAAGGATTTCGATGTTGCCATGCTGCTTGAACAATTTTATAAGCTTTTAAAATTTTTAATTAACCATGAAAAGTTTAGCAACTGGTTTAGCAAACACAAGGAGTGAGCGAAAAATCTAAATACCGTCAAAATGTATATTTAAGTTGATGCAAACTTGACTGAATGACATCGAATTAAGAGGAAAGTGACAACACAGGAAGGTTGTCAGGATTTAATGGTACCCCGAACAGATATATTTGAAGAGAGAACTTGAATGATCCGAGGAGTATGAAAACACCCTGTGTTAGCAGCATAGATGTAGTATATCCAATCCCATCACCAACCAGAGGTAGTATATATTATTAGTAAATTAATAGCTTCCAATAGGTGGAACTAACATATTTCCGCCATTGAGTATTGCTGTAAGTTACTTCAATGCATCATTGATGGCATAATGAAAGTGTTAAGTAAGTAGAACAATCGATTATCCCTTCACCCAAACAGCACTCTTAAATAAGCTAGTAAGAAGTGTTACCTGAATCTTTCCGGGTCACCACCATTCATTATTCCATTCTCGCTTATCTTTAGGGTGTAGAGATTATTGGCGAAGTCCTATACAAATAGACAAGATTATTATAATTACATATCTCTTCTAGAGGTGTTAATAATTGCTTATTGACTTAACACAGACTGGGACAATAAATGAAGCTGTTCTGGCTATTTTACTAATTAATCGACGTAAGTATCGAAGCTTTTTGTATACAGCAAGGTCGAGAGCTTGCGAAGAGGAATCGGTAGATAGCAGCCCCTCAAGGAGAGATTCTGAAGCTGTAAGAAATGAAATCGGAAAGCTGAGAGGTAATATAGGAACATCAGAGATAAGAGAGGTCGAGAACTGGAGATGTGGATAAAATAGACACTTAAGAACAAAATACTCGCACTTAAATAAGTAAAGTTACGAGGATCAAAAAAATTTAGGTTATCCATCTTTAAGGGGATACACTTTTGGCCTGTTCCAACAGAGAGGTAAAACGGCTATGGATTCTCTGGAACCCACTGAAAGATGCTCGTTATCCCTATCCAAACCTTTTGGTACAAAACTGTTATAAAAGCGTACCACACACGATTAAAGTACCTCGGCTGCATCACGATTGTTTCAGCCCAGGAGTGCATGGCAAGGTGCGCAACTAGACCCCCAAACGATTGTGAACACTAAATCCACTCACACTATAGTGAGACTTGAAGTTTTACAGCACTGTCAGCTGACCGTTCCTCCTCACAAGCTGATCCTTCTAGGAGATGAAACTTTACTCGTGAACCATTATTCCTGCTACGAGTAAAACTTTAAAGCAAGGAATTCATATTGAGGTTCTGACTACGACCTTCATTCCATGGAGAAGATTAGATTCTAGTTAAATCTGCATGATAGTCTACATTGAAATCAAATACCGGATGTCCAGACGAACCCTGGATCGCTGGACATAGGAGATTAGTATGGGAAATCGGTTTTTATTTATTTTCGCCTGCGAGGATTATCTAATTGAAAAACTTCTACGTTGAGATCATAGTACTCAAGACCGGCCGACATTCTGCATTTTTTTCAAATTTTCTAATCAGAACCGTTTTGGCTCAAAAGGCATCCAAAATTCAACGATTTGAATGACCCGCGTAACCGTTCGAGGTCACGATTGGTCAGAGTCAAGGTCAAAATTAAACAAATCTAAAGTCGTCAAGAACATAAATGTAAAAACCCCATGTCAAATGAATTTTCTCTTTTTGCCAGTTTCTAAGCAATTTTTAACGTATTTATGAGTTAATTCAGTGAAAAATCAGTGGAAAACCTGAGGATAATTGTCATGTGATCTGCTGTGACGACTCCACAGTAAGTAAATCAGTTTTTTATTAACCTTTGATGATAACACAAAGACATAACCTATATTTTTTATCTCACTCACTGGACATAATATTCGCGGGAAATTTGAAATTTAATATAGAATACACATTTCCCGTTATGATAATTTTTGAAAAATTGCGTATAGGGACTATGAAAATGAAAATATTTTTTATCAAAAGACCTCTGTTTATGGATTATAAAGATTCAATTAATTTATGTTTAATCATGTTGTTGGCGACTTTTTGTTTGTTTGACTCTGACCAATCATGTCCTCCAACGGTTATGCGAAACATTTAAATTTTTTAAATTCGGAGACAAATTACTCTAAACCATTCAAAACTCAGTCGACTTTGTTCTCTATAAAAATATAAATTGAAATGCTTCAATGTGTCAATCGCAGACCTCCACCTAAGAAACTAATAGTTTCATAAATAACTACGTTAAACTACTCCTGGCGGGTATAATTATTTCCAACCCCTCGGCTGGGCTTAACATCTTAATTTCCACACCTGACTACTCATTAGAAGCGATTATTAGCTGGAGAAAACGCGGCTGAAGCCGCTTGCAATAATCCCGGATCACACGTAACAAGTACTACTCATTTTAAGGTACTTATTAAAACTTTCTTGCAAATGAGGCACTTGCAGTAAAATTTCCAACGAAGGGGAATATTTAACGATCCTCCATCCTAAGTCTAAGCTGGCCTTAGATTTATTTTGTACTTCTCCTCTTCCGCCAGCTAAAATGCAATTACAAATTGGCTTCATGTATACGTTATATTTATGTTCAGTGCTTTCATGTCAGGTTGTTTATTTCGTTAGAAATCCTGTTGCTGTGTATGTGCAGGAATTAGTTAACGAATAAATTGAAAATTGCATTTGATCGTTCGTTGGAACAAAGTGCAAGAAATGGGAAATTCGATAGTTTTGAGGTCGCATTCAAACTGCTCGTACCATTAAAATCGAATTCACGTGTCTCTGCAGCTGCAGGTAGATGAATCGCAATATTTTAAATTCAATTCACTTTTAGCAGGGCTGAATTTATTAGGAGTGTAAAAGCGATTTCTTTTAAACTACACAAAATCAATCTTACCTCTCCATTTTCCGGAGGATCCCCGTTTCCGAATGTGGAGGTGACCACCAGGAGCAAAGCCTCATGCTCTATGTTCGAAATATCGTAATCGGTCATGCAATACACTTGAGCATTGAAGGCGTGACCAAAAATTTCACCCAATTTCTTGGCATAACTCTCGGATTTACCCGTTTCTGTGGCATAAAGCACAGTCGCTTTGATTCGTCTGGATAAAGCTCTGCCGAAGAGTTTTGATGTGAACTTGACGGCCCTAAAACGAGTTTAAGTCCACATTTCCGTGGTAGAAAATAGAAGATATAACACAATTCCATTTAAAAAGATAAAAAGGTTTTATTGAAAAGACCTAAAAATTTTATGTTTGTAACGAAGCTTCAAGGAAAAAATATAGAAATAATTATTAAATAAATAAAAATAAATTGGGAATTAATCTCACAATTTTTGATTTATCGGCTACAAATTGCTCTTAGGGTTTTTTTGGTATGATACATTCATTTAACATCTATATTTCCAGCTCGTTGATAAGTGGTACCACCTTGGCCTTACCGAAGTACAGACAATCGACCTGCAAAGGGTCCAACCAATGGAATACCTGCAAGGTGGATTCGCTTACGTATTTCCATTTTCTAATTTTATTTCTTACTTCATGTGCAATGTACCTACTTTTACGTAAACGGTGGAAATTCCAAACTCAAACGATTCCTTATGAATGTGCATTAACATTTCGGGAAAAAGGAATAACAAAAGAGAATTTCTTGCATATTATGCTGGCACTAATAGGATCAGTACATGCACAGTTCGGTCTAAAAGCTGCGTTTAAACAATGTCTCTTCATTATCAAAGGTCTATCAAAGAACGGAAAGAGTTGTTTGCGTATTTCTAAAATGAATTCTGCTGATTTTTAATTTTTCAACCTTCATTTTAAACTGAGAAGTAATGCGATCCACCTCTTTGCCTACCACTCAAAACAATAAAATATTAATCCTAATCGAAGGCTGGGGATTTTTGTAATATAATACCTGGCAATTTGTTTGAAATTAAATTTCTTCCTCGGTTTCTTGCTTTTTCCCGAATCGCGCCCCTTCTTCCAGATGTGGCACTTCCAGGCCGGATCCTAAAAACAAATCGCTACATTCGGATAAATTGCAAAGCTGTTCTGGAACTTCTATATAAAATACCTCGTTTATAAGGTAAAACACATTATGGATTAACGTTCGCATTAAAAATTGTAAACTTCAAATAAATCCAATAAACATTTTGAGTTGTAGTGATCGGTTAATTTCCAGTGGCACAATTCAATTTTAATGACCCAGCAATTATAATTCATTGCACTTTCAAATATACAAGCAAGATACTCAATGTAGACCTCAATTTGGCTTTGAAATTCCGGGAATTGAGTTTCAATGTTTATTGAGTGTTATTTGTTTGAGGGGAGTTTCAACGAAATGAAAAGGTTTATAGTTTTAAATCAAAATTGGTTTTAAGGCTTGATAGATATTGCCCATAAAATAGTTCAGTTTGGGAAAATTCTGGTTCGTAATCAGTGATTTGGAAAAATTTCATTGGAAGAATTTTTTTTAACTTGTGGTTTAACGTTAACGCACGGTAAGATCTTTACATCCAAACATGTAGTAAAACATTACCGCACGCATGTAAATGTCAGTTATTCACAAAAATTTTAATACTGTCGCATGTTATTTTGATTTTTGTGCGATAACATTTTTGACCGCACATATGATAAATTTTTTTGTCACATGGTGCCTCTGTCGGCCCTGCGTAAAGCCCCTGTATTGCACGCTAGTTTAATTAATTAAAATAAGAATTACTATACTTAAAGTAAGATTTAATAATTTTTAATTAAATTTCTTGTTACCCTCCTTGAAGAAAATAGAAAACAATATCTACGTGTTATTAAAATCGGCCGCCGTATCCTCATGATACGGGGAAATTAATAAGAAAGCGCGAACTTTCTGTAAATGCCCCGTAATTGTTTTCCTAGAGCAAAAAACAAAAAAAAACGCAACTATTAAATGTTATTAAAATGAGAGTCTTGAAACTAATATACCCGCGACGTCGCCATAATTAACAGGAAATTAAACCGTTTTTTATTCGATTTTTTCCACTCTTGCACAACAGAGAATAGAAATGTTTTATTAACCATCATTCTATGTCACCGATTTTACAATCAATGAATTTTAAATTCAATTTATCTTATTAAATTCGGCTGCCGTATTCCCATGATACAGGGACGTAGGTTTGATCTTCCTTGAGAAATATAGCCGAACATCAATTTATAGGCTATTGAGTGAGCAGTAATTTCAAATACATGAAGTAGTTAACTCAAAACTATATTCTGATAATCCTTCTGAAACATTTTATTTTAGACTCAACTGCAACGCTTGAACTTTTTGTGTTTCAAATCAAAATTAAATCCAAGCTTACTCCTTCTGATTGTTTTTGCAGATATGGCAGACGATAATTCAAGTTTGATGCTTTCCAAATTTCATAGCAAATTTATGACGTTAAATCAAGTCGAATTGTTCTCAAAATTTTCATACAATTTACAGAAAAAAATTACACATATTTCTAATATGATACACATTTGGAAGATTTAGAACCATATTTTAGAATTTTAAGACTCACAATAAAATAATAACATTGATTTTTAGAGAACACTTTAATTTGAAAAAATTCGTAACTCTGAAATATAGTTATATGCACTGTGTTTAAATAGAAAGCTGAGATAGACTTTTGTTTGAAAAGCCATATAACAAGAAAGACAGCGACTCAGTAGCTTTGTAGAACTATTTAATGGCCAAAAGTTATGGTCAAGCTCCTTTGGAAGCTTTTTTTGTCGAAGATAGTTCAATCACCTTCAGCAAGACTCAGTATGGTGACATACATACATGACAAACACATGATGAAAGGTATTACTCACTCGTGTATTTATTATTAACTGGTCTATGTTAGTTTAACATCAGTTTAGGTTAGAATTTAAAAAAAACACCTTCACGTTGAATGACGATTTTTTCTTAGCTTCTCTTTAACTTATTCAGATATCATATATTATTCTTAACTTCTTTTCATATCATCACGTTTGGAGAACATTTCTAAGATTAAAACTCCTATACAAACATATACTATAATTCAGTCTTTTTCAGTGCTTATCAGTTGAAGGCAGCGATTTGAGTTGCGAATATTAAATCAAAATCGTGAAAACCGGATTTGAAAGATTGTATTGCATAACCAATAAATATTGGAATAAGCAAGCAAAACGCATTCGAATATTTTTTACTGCAAGTCACTTGTATCGTTGATAAAAAAAACGATATATACCCGGATTTGGTTTCAGGGAAGCTGATTTAGAAAGGGAACACTCGAATAATGTCAATAAAACGTAAATCTTCTCCGAAATCAGAGACTGTATTTGCAAATTCCGTTGTTTTCTACGTCAATGCCTCTCTCTCTTTAAATATATGTCAACAAAACAGGAACAACGTGGCATATCGGGTGCAATCGCGGAAAATTGAGTAAATCGCAGACAGTTTTTTTTATATTTCCATTCAAACCAGGGGAAATTTCATGGTCCTTATAACTACATCCTAATCTGTGTGGAAAACTAATGTTGCAAATTCCCTCTTTTGTATCCCAAACTCGTTTGGTTTCCAGTCCAATGGCCTTCAAATTTTATTTCCCCTTTTTTTCCAGTCAAATGCTTTTTCAGAAAATTCTATTCCACTCAGATTCATATCTAACAAGTGACATTCATACAGGTTATTTAACTTCCCAATCAGCTTTTTATTGCACGCCTTAGAACTGGCACATATCGTATGCAAACAAGGCAGAAATCGCATAAATCGAGGAATTCTCTATATAAATTGACGACTTTCGAAGAAAATGAGTCGGCACTTACCTCAATTGAGCAAATGGTGAATTTCAGTTTTATGCCTCAAAACCCAGCCGGGATTGCGAATTTTATATTATGAGCTCTACGTGGTTTATTTTTCCAATTTCAATTTAAAAGTTCATTCCAGAATTTTTGCTTCGGATTACCGCCAAATTTATTTCTTAATCATATCCATAAAATAAAGAAAATTATCACCAGGTTCTAGAGCTTAACTTCAGCTTTGAATATTGTTGTACTCTCGAGGTTCAAATGACTCTAATATACTCAAAGCGATATATTTACTAGAGTTACTCAAATTAATCATTTTTATAAATGGATTTTGACGTAAATATTCTATATGGGACAGCTGTGACCAACTATAATTGAATTATTCAAATGATAGCTCAATGAATTTTCATTCTACTTCCGGATTTAAATGAAACATCATATATCCTAATTTCAGGGTCATGCCGAGAACGGTACAATATATTAATAAAATCGGGCTCGTCTCGGCATAAAATGCCATGTTAGCTTATTAAATTTAGAAATTTTGTGGAAATTCAGAGAAACGAAATACCGCACTGGTTTCCAAAAATATGGGAAGATCATAAATTCAAGTTCGTTAAATTGATTTGAATTTTGCAGTAAAGTTGAAGAGGAACGCTTCGACTCGCAGTTTAAACAAAACTGCCCAAAAAGAAATAACATTATCCGCCGTGGCAAAAACTACTAACATATCATAAAACAACACAAAACTAATAACATTACCTGCAGCAACTAGGAAGATAAAAATGGTATATTCTTACTAGGGAGCTATTAGTTTTGTCTCGGTGGAAAAAGCTATAAACGTAAATGTAAGTACTATCATCACTGAGGTCATCGACAGAGGTGAAGTAGCTGAGCGTCTAAGCTGATGCGATGAGCTAATAATAAATACATAGTCAAAAAGCCTAAATCGAGAAAGCTTTTTTTTCATGTTATTTGATGTAAACAATTTGTCAATAATTAGGTAATAAAATGTCCCTCATTAAAACGAAAAACTGACACTTGACCCTCTTTCCCGCACTAAGGCGGGAAAGTGGGCCTTCTTGCATACGAATAGAAATGATAAAATTTATGTTCCTATTCAAAATCCACATCCGTCTTTTTCGGCTCCTAACTTTGTCAAGGATACTATTGAATCACTGCTTTTCTTATATTATGGTTATTCAAATTTTAGGCGGCTACCTCATTTTTCATCAAGAAATGTCACATAAAACTTCTCACATTTTGAAACTCTAAACAGGGCCTCCAGGTGCAAAAAGGCCCTAAATTGGTTAAACCGCCACTTTGAATAACTAAAGTCATCCCATAACTTTCTGTATATTTGAAAACACGTCGAGGCTTAAATGTATTGCACCGAGCTAATCTCTGGCATATGAGAAACCTCGTCCCATAAATTTAAAATTAGCTTAAAGCCCCTATGGTTGATTGATTTATGCGTTTATGAATCGTAATAGCCAGCAAACCACCAGTTAGTCGTTTTAACGGATTTATTGCTTTTAATTGTTGCAATTATTGACTGTTTGATAGGATATTTTTTCTCATGTTATAATTATTTGCTTGAATAGGAACTTCAATTCCTGATAATACTCGCATAGCAACAATTTTGGAGCTTTGAATCCGTTCTCCACAAGGCACAAATTGGAAATAAATATGTATGATAAGTTTCGTGAGTAATTGCTATAAAAACTAGTAATTTCGAAACACCATTTTTCTCAGGGTTAGATAAGACAAATTACTTGAAGCAAAATTTCATCTGCTTGAGGTTTCACCCCCAGGGGGCATATATGAGGCATGACGCGGAAATTGCTTTCTATTTTACATGTGGATATTAAAATATTTTATGCGCCCCGATTACAGACTTTGCTATTATTTTCCATTGGTAATTTGATAAAAAGCTAAATCTCACAATGAGGAAATAACGTATTGCAAAGATCCCCATGTTCTTTTTTTCTATTTGGGGGAAGTTCCCTTGACACATGCAATACGCATAAAGCAGATTTTTTAACAACACATGTTAATTAAAAAGAAAAACGATTTTTTTGTCGGCCCTCGATTCGCTTATCTTTCCAACCAATTTACTCTCAGTCAGTAAATTAAAATATACAGGGTGTCCCACTAGGAACCGCCATTAGACGTTTTGGGAAAACATGAATAGCAAAGTTACGAAAATTTAGCGATGTGGTAAGAATCTTAGGGTAACTTGAAATATTTTCAATGACGTTACACTTTCGGTTATACCGGAAGTCGATGTTTGCTTACCTAAATTACACCACCCTATACGTTATTATTTTATTACATTTTATTTACTATTGATAGTTTTCGCAAAACGTCTAATGGTGGTTCCCGGTGGAACACCCTGTATTTCATTCACCGGGTCTTAGATCATATTCCATTCTAACGTACCCGATTTTTGATTAAAACAAAATTCTCAAATGAATCGCCATAAGTTTTGTTTAAATGTGGTGCGTTATAATAAAAATAAAATCCTGGAACACTCACCTGATACTCATATGCGGGCTTCAGATAATAAAGCGCCATTTCCTGATGGAAAACTGGAGTGGCAGAGCCAGAAAGTGGAGGAACTATCCAGACCCAATCTGCAGGGCACCCATTTCTGAGTCTCACTTCGTTTTCCAGATGTTTCATAAAGGATTCGGAAGCGGTGTGATGGTCGACAATGGTAACGCCCTTTTCTTGAAAACTGTGCAGCACTGCCAGATTGCATTCGACCATTGCTTTGTCCTTCCAAAGAGTCACTGGAGTCCGAACGTCCAGGCCCATGTTTAGGGCCACTGTCTGAAAAATTAAGTAAATTGTTTACTGTTTATAATGAATCTTAAAAAAATTAATATGGGTATTCTTGAAAAAGCTTTAACTGCAGAATTGTTAAAAAATTATGAAAATCATAAAATTTCTATAATATTAAATCCAGTTGCATGAAAATCTGGAAGAGTACATTGGACACTATTTTTAGTATCCTTCGGCAATTATGTTGTTTAATTCTGGGGCTACCCAAAAGAACGACATTGGGATGGATAACACCTCCGCAGAAAACTTTTATAATCAAATCAGGCATGAAATTTTTTTTAATTTATGTTAAAAACTTCATTTTGAGGATCAGACAGCTTCCACGAAACATAAATAATCAGCGATGTTGTCATAAATTTTATAAAAATGAGAGCTTTTAAAGTAATTTTCAAAATTCCTTTTTCTTTAATTATTATCCAACTTAAAAAGATCAACAGAACAAGTTTTAAATTCTTGTTTAAACACCCACAACAATCTGCTGGAGTTTCCTTAGCTTTCAATCTGTATCAAGATGGAAGCCTTCATCCAACCCGACCTTACTGAGTCTTCCCAAGACTTCCCACAGGAAGAATGCAGGGATGTCCGTCAGGAAGTGCCACAGACAAAGAAGTCTTAGGCACAGGTTTTGTGAAGTCGCTTTTGCCTTCCAGGAGAAACTTACGCCCTTTGAGGGAGGTAGGATAACGTCCTTTACACAGAGAATAAGCCACCATGAGGAGGAAGCCCTCGTAGAGTGAAAAGGAATGGTTTAAGAAGCGAAAAGGGTCCCGTAACAGGACTTTCTCGTTCATTACTACTATTAGAAAATATTGTCACTTATAATAATTTTCTTCTTAATATGTCCGATATGGTTCAAATTATGAAAGAAAGTAGATAATTTTGTTTAATTAGACAAATTTTTGAAGGGTTTCTTCAAAAAAGACATCAATTCATTGGTTCTCTTATTAGGATCATCGAACATATAATAACATCCACAGAAGATCCAAAATAAGGTCTGGCATGGATATCTCATGAACGGCAATAGAAACCGAAGTCGTTAGCTGAGGAGATTGTTGCACGAATTCGATAATAATGAAATGCTGAAAACACATCCTAAAATTAATTTGACTTTTTCCCTTTTTTTCTAAATTGAATTCCCAAATTTTTATTTCTTTTTCACCGCGTTATTATAGCTTACTGAAAGAAATCCCAAACGTTTTTACATTTTTTTCTACCTTAAATAACAATGTGAACTTCTCTGATTTTCTATTACTATCAGTAACTTATTTTTTCCATTAATTTATTGTCATGATAGTACGATTCTGTCAATAAATAAATTGGTGTATGTTGCTCATCATTTCTATAATAACAATTTTAAATTTCTTTCCATAACTTTTTCCAAATGTACGTACCTGGAAGTTCCTTATTAAAAAATTAAAAGTCATATTTCAATTTTGAATGGTGGAAGTTTCAAGACGTGGAAAGACCTAAGAACTTTGAATAAATTAGAATGCTAAATCGAAGTCTCAGTGTATGTAGGGAACACATGCAACAACATCGAGACAAATCGGACATTTTTCAAACGAGAGATATTCTTAGCAAAACGTTTCAAATACAGAAATGCCCACTTCGGAGAAATCTGGAAGTCGTAAATCAAGAACTTTCGCTCACAAATTGATAATGGATCTAATCCATGGAGTTCGCTTCATGAAAGCTAAAAATAGAAATACGATTTGCAATTTGAATTCGCAGATATTTTACGTGTAACAGCTTTATCTTCTCTCGTAGTTAATATCATGTCTCCCGGCTATTAAACACAAATTAGGGAAAACACTGCCATTTCATGCATTTTTACGGCTGCCATGAATAATAAAAGAAGATTTCACGACCCGCAAATAAGGACATAAATCCTCCAGCAAAAATCGGCATTCTCTTAGGGATGCTTCACACAGACAGGATTTTGCTAAACTGATTACGTCCTCTTGCTTGAATTCTAACTATTTAAATAATACGTGAACTCCCGACTTTTATCAAAAGTTGAACCTTTTCAAGCGGGCGCAAAGCTCCAGAAAGGTGAGTTTTATGAGTTCATTAAGCATGCCAGTAATGTGTTATGCAATGGAGCTAATGAAAGAGAAAGGGAGAAACTTATAATCTCAACAATAATATTTTAATCTCAAGTCTTTAGAGTTCAGCCAGAAACAGTTTAACCTGTGAGGTGTAGGAAAATGAAATATTATCTATTCGGGGAGAAAGTCGAAAATTTTCTTGAACTCAGATTAGGCCTTAATACATTATTTCTAACGGATTTCTTGAAATTGAATGATGTATGGTCCATAATAAGTGTGCTTTACCATAAATGCTATAGATTTTTATATGTCTAGTCTAAGATATTGTTCTTATGAACCAGATATTAAATTTAAAGCAATCAATTATGGGTAATGCCATAAAATTTTTATATGTAAAAAGACCCATTTAATATAGCAATAATAATCAGGGTATTCCATTAAAAAAATGCCAACTAAATATTATTTTAATTTAAAATACATTATATATTTGTCCACATAATCCGCGACTGGTCTACATTTGCTTAGTGCTGGTTTGAGATACACTGATACACCCAACTGATGCATTATCAGTTCCCACTGGGTAATGCTTTTGAATTATGAATAAAACGTTTTACCTTTTTCCGCAATCGAATTTCAACATGCACTGTGAGAATTTATATTCAATTACTTTATCCAATTTTATGTGACAACTTATTTGGGGAATTTTAAAGTGGAAGTTATTCAGTCAAGAGGCAGTTGCAGAGATTAAAAACTGAATGAAAATAAAATAAGTTCACTATTTTCAAAGACGATAAACTAACAACGAAGTGTGAATCATATCATCCTCGGTTATGTGATAGATTATATTAATAATATTCCGAAATTTACTAATAGCTATATAAGTAACGCTAATAACTTAATTTTTATTATCAAGACATTAAGACGAGATTTTAAAGCTTCCCTAAATGACCACTATTACTCTTCTCACACTTCTACTAGGTAGGTTTAAAGCCAAATTTACCCACTTATTTATTGATACTTCTGTGCCTTACTGAATTTTTTACGGTGATTTTTCGGCAAGAACTTTAATATCTAATCAACGTTCAATTTCTCTGAAACCTTACCTCTAAAACATTAAGCCTATGGGTGTCACAAAGGTTCCTGCATCCAATCTCAGTGCTCATGTACCATCCGTTAAATGGGGCGGCTGTAAACTGTAGTCCCCCACAGTCGAATATCATGTTTGAGACTGCAGGCAAGGCGTACCACCTCAATCCGAGGTTCTCGAACCAACTCAAACTGAAATGTGTTTTTAATAATTGTCCACATGTTACGTAAAGGCTTGTAAATGTACTACAGCATTAGGCCTTGCATCACAAAGCAATGTCGATAACTATCGTTAAAATATTATATCATAATAAATTGAGTAAACTTATATTCTTTAATGTAATAGAGAGATAGAAACCCCGTATGCATCTTCGTGGAATTCACGGACGACTTCGTCAGGGGTCTCCATTCTTCCCTCAACCCCCAATATTGTCAACTACCCCGAACACATTTATTTCATAACGTTTCGATTATTTTGCGTAGTCCGAGCTGACCTGAATGAATTCTTCTTACAACTTGAACTTACGTAAATGATTAAAAAATACATTTTTAGTTGCCTTATTTTTTGATAAATTGGATTAAACCTGAACTATAGCATCTATACCCTTATGTAGCTGAATTCTTAAAATATGGTTTTAATTTGGACAAGCCTGACAAGTTCCGTTTAAAACTTCGTATCTATTAAACTTTCGGTTTTGTCGAGGCTATTTAAGTCAGCTTCAAACCAATTATTTTAAACTTGAATATGCAAAGAAACTGTTCTAAAATATTGAGTTCCCAGAAGGGTTGCAGTAGCCCTTAATTTTCCTTTCTCATAACATGAAATTTGGGGTTTGCTATGCTTTTAGACCCGAAATTATACTAACTTTGATGTAAGCTGTACAGTGTCCCCAAGCTTTTTATATGATGTTTATGTTAACATTTTTGTGTACATATTTTTTTCAAATAACGGTGTCATTCCTTTTGAAGAACAAACAAAGTTCTTTGTCCTAACACGAGAAAACTACGTTAAAAATAATTAACTTTCACCCTAAGGTCTGCACCGACCAAAGGAAACTCAGTTATTTACACTTGGTAGAGACACTCAAAGATGTAACGCATTTCAAATGAGTAATCAAAGGCAAAAGACAGAGAAATTAGAAATTAACAAGCTTTCCTTCGGTTATCAACATCTTTGAGCACTGAGGTTATTCAATTAGAGACGAAATTTTCCAGGACATACTCTAACCTCAATAGCTATCAATCACAACTTTCAGGGCTGTTAGCCAAATTCGGAAACTATTTGATACACAATGTAAGACTTCGTGATTGAAACGTCATGATAAAACCAGAAATGCGATGCTTTACAGGCTGACCGAAATATCCCATGGGAAATAAAGGCTGGATTTAAAGGAAATCTGAAAATATGTGCAACAGAGATCATTTTTGTGGATGTGTGTTTTCGTGTTATCGGGATTTTCAACTTACTTTGGGTGGGTCAGTGGAATTTCTAACACGTATTCCTTGGGAATGTCGAAGTAGTCCGGGTCATGGCCGTTTGCGGATAGAACAAGAGGCAACATGTCCCATCTGGTTCCTTTTCCTTTCCAGCCTAGTTTCTGGCACACTTCGGTGAAGTCCGCATTTAATGGATCACCTAAAAGGAATAATCAAGTATGAAGCACAATGGTAATCATTGAAGAGGAAGTAATGGTAAGTAGACAACACCTGATCACTGCTAAGTAAGGAGGAGACTCGATGCTCTGGAAAAGGAAAGTGAAATTATTAGAGAAAAAAACGACAGAAGTGGAAGAAAAACTGTTAAGAAAATGTTGAAAAATGACCGAAAAATACCGTCAGTATTTTGAATGAAATTTAATTGTTCTAATGAAGAACACGTCTTTATAGTTTAAAAATTTGCTATTCGTAATTACGATTGTCGCACTATTAAGCCCCTTTAAAATGCATCCTGAGTACAATCGCAACCGAAAATCTGTCATCGTCTACCGAACCAATAGGAATACATTATTTTTCCACTAGTCTCCCTTTATATAAAACCCTATAAAATCACTTTTTACCTATAACTGAGCCATCAGGTTGCCTGTACCCCGCATAACTGATCAACTGTGGATTCCAAACTCTGTAGTCGTGTTTCGTATCGGTCCTTTGAGGGAAGATTGTTATTGCTGACCTAAAGAGAACAATCATTTTCAGAGAGAAAATAAATCATTTATAACAGGTGTCTTAAATCAGACTATCCCTGAAGAACCTTTAACATTTTTTCCGAAAATTAGCATTTGCATGAAAATGAAGGGAACTTAAGAGCTTTCAAATCTATATATTTCCTGAAAATATTGTTTGATTTGAATAATTCCTTATAAAAATTCAGGTTCTTGCATATCTTATGATTTATGGGTATTTTCGCAGAAATTGTCCCAGGGAAATCATTAATGTGTTATTTATTATATTCCCAATAAACACCTTTCAATGGAAACTGTCCTTCTTGAGAATACGACGTCATTAATTAGGATTAAATTCTTTTATTGTTCTTCTTCTTAAGATTCAATTTAGCATAATTATCAACCATCTAGAAATTCTAATATTCAACTTATACCCTTAATTTTCATCTACTTTGCAGATCTAGGGGTGAAGCCGTAAATTTCGGGCCCTCGAACCAGTTTCGGTATCTGATATTTTCGCCATCAACTCAAAGCAAATATTCTCATTTCCTACTCCTATTACAGTAACTTGTATACTCCTAAGTATACAAGTTACTGCGATGCACTAGATCTAAATTTTGCCTTATCTATACTTATTACCCCTGCAGAGTTTCAACTTCAGATGATAGTTTTGCCTTCACATACACTTTACACCATACGTATTCCAGATATGTAGAATTATTTAGCAAGGTTAATCTAATTATAAAAATTTCTACTACCCCCTCCCTTTGGATTAAAATCGCATTTATGCAGAAAATTAATCCTGATAATCCTTTTATAAAGAACGGGAAAGCTCGGGCTTTCCATCTTAGCTTTAATGTCTCCTAATTAGCTCAACAGATTTAAATTATTTTACCCAATAAATCTCTGGATAGAGGCACAATTAAATGGATTTTTTTAAGTTGAGCTTACATGGATTTATCATGGAAATGTGACAACTGGATTAAACTGAAATTATTTATTCGGACCTCAACAGACCAGATACTAAATTTCCATTTATACTTTTTTCCATTTTTAGAAACAGAAATTATGAGGGCAATAACAATATATATGCAAAAGGATTTCAATGTCTTAAAATGATAGATTGAATGACCTCAATTTGCATGAAAATTGTCAATGGATAACATATTATTTTTTCCCTCCTAGATATCATTTATTCATATTTTTCTATAGTCACCACACCTCAGGCAGCTCTACTTGAAAATTGTTGGATTTTCTCGCCTCTTGAATTATACATTTCTAATTTCCAGAATATTTATTAATAAACTTTTTTAAAAATCAGGAATTCGTTAATAGAAATTCTACAACTTTCCTGACAAATCCCTGATTACCCATTTTGAAGGCGAAAACATAAAACAATCCTGCAAAACTAAAATCAACTCTCCTACCTATTCTCAAAAATCCCTTAAAACTCCTCAAAACTTTTTTTTAAGTTTCTGTTCATCCTCATTCCATTCTCATTTATCCATCATCAATTCCTCTGCAAACATATATATTTTTGCAAAATGTCTACTTAATTTCCTTTATCGATATTCCATAAATTAACTAATTAATTTTACATACCTCCGAAACGCTAATTAATCCTCAGAAAACTCTTTCTAATTACGATTTTTCAATAGTATCCGAAAGATTGTTGAAGAGTAACCTTTTCCTATAAAATCCCTGAAAAATGAAGTCCGAAAAAAATTTAATAAAAAAAAGAAAATGTATTAATTTGTCCAGAATTTAAAATACCCCTAGAACTTTTGTTTTTGTATAATTCAAACATGGTTCAGATATGTCTAAAATGTATAAAAAGATGGACGTAATTTAAATATCATAAAAAGTGTAAAATAATATGAATTGATTTGGACATTAACTTGCAAAATTCTCCTTTGGGAAATTCAGAGAAAATATCCATCACATCTAAAGTACGTATTAGAATTGAGTTAAAAATTTGTAAAACTGTTAAAAAACAGACAAGGTTTTATCAAATAGGTAGGCTTTATTAAATAGCTAGGTTTTATCAAATACAACTGTTTCCAGCAAGACATTTATAAAATTGAGTCGCAGAGAGATTCTTTGAAAAGCAGAAAACTTTGAGACAGGTTACAGATTAGATACAGAGAAAGTAATGAACTGCCTCTCGATTTGTCACCCTAATTCTCCATAGTTGGAGAGATACCGATAGTCGTATAGAAAATTGAAAGTCTTAAGGGTTATTCGAATGAAAGCTGCAGAATAAATTTACATCCCTTTTCCAAGGTAATTGTCCTTAGCACAGCCAAAAATGTACGCATAAGTTTGCCGAAATAGTGTAAGTTATAAAACTCCCAACCTCTATCGGTCTGGTATCTTATTTTACTATGTATGTAGTTTAAAAAATCATCAGCTAAATATTTTGTTTAGGTCAACTAAATACTTTTCAGAATTTGGTATAAATACTAAGAAACTCATTGTCATGCCAGATTCTTCACTTCTCAATGAAATACCTTTTTTTGTATTGAAATTGCATCATGTGATTCTCTTCAATGAATAGAATGTTAACAGCTTCACAACCTCTGGCCCTTCAGTAAATTTCTGAACTCTACAAGGTTTTACGGAGATTTTAATGAGTTGTTAACCTTGAAAGGGTAACTTAGCGGTAAGCACTAATCTCCAAATAAACCTCTGATTTTCCAAGGAATGGAAGAAACTTGATCACATCGAAATTCCTAAATTTGTTCAATGCAATCCCTTACAGAACTCCTAGTTATTTCCTTCTAGAAAAAAAATTACGATATTCTATTTTCGCAAAACATTTTCTCAGTTTCTTCCGTAAAATCCTCTATATTTTCTAATACAACCCTAATTATTGCCATCAAAGGAATAAAAAATTAACTAATATTTCCTCTCTTTAAATACCCTTAAAACCAAAAGTAGTTGAGAAAATTTGAAATAACACTTCTAATTTTACATTTCTATTTAATTTTATTCTGAAAAATCACCACAAACTTATTCTTCTTCCAAAAGTCTCGAATTATGCCCACAACTTTGCTAAATTTGACAATTATTCCCTGACTATTTCAAATCTAGTGCAGTTTTACAAAATTAGTAATATTTAGTTTGTAGTAGACTCTGAAGAGCTTTATGGAAGATCTACTAGAAATGTCCATTGTTGAGGAAACTGTCGAACATCAGCTTTACTGGATGATGCAGTTTGAACAGGAAGCTACTATAATTGTTTCCGAAAGAGATACACACCAAAAATACATTTTACAAAAAGAAATTAGAAATTTCTTAAACCATAATTTGTCATTCTCTAAAACGCAACGAGAACTTTTATCCGGAGGAGAAGTTTAATATTATATTTCTCCATAATTGAAAAAGTTATCTAAACAACGTTCTTAAAAGTTTACATTTTTTAAATCAGATTTCAATATGGCCTATACCATCCAGGGGGGCTGTTTCAAATAACCTTGTATCATGCATATTGATGAACTTATTAAGAAGGGGAAAATGTAACTAAATCTCACGTTTTTCTTTAATTTAAGATAAGCTAACTTGAAAAAAGGAAATTCGGTCTACAATTTTGATTGTAAAAATATTGTTTACTAGAGGTTGATATATGAATATAAAATAATGATGTGGCTCTTACCTGATATTGCCTTTATTTGTACTGTACTTTATGTGGTTGCACAAAGCCTCAAACATGCCACTTGTGGTCGTAACGTATCGGCAATCAAATACCTAGAAAAAAAACTTAATTGTTAACACAAAAAAGTGAAGTTAGCGAACTCTTTCTTTGAACAAAACAAACTCATTTTTGGCTCTAAAATTCGTAGGCAAATTAAGCACCAGGCAAATGAAATTCAGTTGGCGTTTGAAATTAGAATGAAAGTGGTTACAATAATAATTATAATAGAAGTTTGCTCGCTATAGCCGCTTAAAATAGTTTGTTGGGGTGGTTTTGTCTACGAATAGTTGCCCCTAACATAAGAGGAAACTATAAAAATTGCCTCGAATATTTTAGCTATGGTAATGGAAAATTTTCTGTATAACCATCAGTTTTCAAAATACGAATTTTAGATTTTATTTAGGTCCATGCTAAAATGCTTTTGACATTATTATAATAACATCATTTGATTAAGCATAAACTTAAAGCAAATTACGCTTTGTAGTATTACTAGATTTCTAATGAAACTTAACATATGTAAATATCGTTTGCAATTCACTGATAATAATGTAAATTATGGAAATATCAGCATATTGAGGTATAAGGATTATTAAATTTTACTTTCTGGATTACCCACCTATTGAAACCACATATATTTTTGTGTTTCCTTACAAGTATACATTAAAGTAGTTTTACCGCGCACATTTTCGAACTAAAACTAGCATTTAACAGCACCTGTACGGTTCAAAGTTTCATCGTATAAAAATCATGTATCAGTGTCAAAATTATTTGTGCGTGTTTGACACTGGCATGTGTGCGGTAAATTTTTAGTGCACGCGTGTGTAAATGTAATTTTGATTTAGTAACATTAGAGCAGTAATTCCATTGAACCAAATAAACTTGCCAATACAGTACATTAGTCTTCTTCAAGTTTGTATCTTTTTGTATTTCTAGTAAATTGAGAATTAATATTTCACCTTGAAGTAGAATGTAAAAGTTATAAACATTTAAGTACAACGAGCTTAAAAAGATTCCAATTTGAAGGGAATAAATGCATATTTTAATTTTTGACAAATAAAATGACACTTTTTGTCTTCTAAACCGGTAACTAAATGGGTTTTATTTCATAATTAGTTACATAATGAAAGCCGGTAACGTCTTTTCGTAATTCGGCTAAAAGTGGAACAGGCAACAGTGGTTACTGGAGTTCTGTTAATACGCAGCACAACACGAAAAAGGCCAAATTTTAGTCTTTTTTTTCCGATGTCTTCCTCGCGCAGGAAAATTAAAAAAATCATGTTTAAAATTCCTTAGGGAATACTATTTTGTGTAGCTTTAATCAGTTATATTATGACATTGTCAGTCTAAATAAGGAGAGCCTGCATCAGTCAGCTTCAAACCTCATTAGATTTTTCCTCATTTAAGTGCACCAGCTTTGCGTGAAAGAAGCAAAACGGAAATCCCCATTAAGACAAAAGAAATTAAAATCTCTTTATCTAATTGCAAACAATTAAACCAAGAGATTAATATTAGATTTATGAAATAATGTGAAAAGTAAAACACGCTTTTGGCAACTTTGCTTATATCTTATTCATTTTCGAAGTCAACAGTATTGGATTAGTTTTACTAGCTTCTTTAGAATCTATTCAAAGATTCCTTTGCAAAAGAAGCCTAAGACGTATTATGATTGAAAATTAGAATTGTCTGTAATGACCCTTCTATATCTCTCGAACAATGCGTTTTATCCCATAATATATGCGCCACTTCATTTTGTTCAAAAATTAGCAGGACGGTTGCAGCCTAAAAGGCTCTCAGGCAGCAATGACGTTATGCAGTATTTAAAACTGCTGGAAATTGAGTGTTGTAAAAACACTAATTTGATCCCTAGGAGCGTAGCAAAAATCCATTTAGTGAGTCGTTTAGTTTTTATTGCTGCTTTTCATTCCAGTTAGCAGAAGAGGTTTCAAATGGGCTTTACTAACCACTTCGGCAACACTCAAAAGCTAAAATTTGTATCCTAGATTGCAATGAAGTGGTTTTATTAAGAAAGAGAGATTTGTCATTTTAGCAGTTAAATTATATGGGTAAAGAGTTTGCTTGCAGCCAGAAAAAAGTTTATCATCATAAATGTTTTAATTTTTTAAGAAACCTTCTTCCAACTTTTTTTGAAATTTAGAATTACAGACTTTTCGTTTACTTTAAAATGCAATTTTTTGTAATTTCATCTCTACGGATTTTTCTTCTGAGCAGTTTCAGAAAAGAATTAAATCCCCAAGCTCGGTTTGTGGGTAATTACAACTCTTCAATTTCCCACTAAAGACTACAAAGTTGTTCCCAATTCTACAGGTGAGGCTTACTGACTCTGTATAATCGTTTAATTCCCAAGTTGTCTTCCAAGATCAACCAAACTAGCAAAACTAGCGGCTAATTCTCCTAACTACCTTCTTATTCTCAAATGGCTATAATCAATGCCATCCATTTCCCTGAAGAATCCAATTTAAAAAAACGTCCGGTCGGACAGTATCGAAAAATAATCTGGCGAGCTAAACTGCAGATTGCGTGATGTAAAAGTGATAAAGAAGTGGAAATTACTTAGTTTTTTCCCACTGCCAATAAATAATACAAAAAATAATACCTACGAAACCTTTTATTCTGAAGCATTTTTAGGGATTTTCCTAAAGACTTTTTAAATTATTGGGTAAATAGGCCAATAAATCATAACGTTTGGAAAATAGGGATAAGTTATCGTAGTGTGTAGCTAATTTTGACGAATGGAGGAGGAAACGTGTGAAACTTGAGCATTGAGATTGAAAGAAACCAGGCGAAAGTTTACAAATCTTTGCGTTTCTGCATTAAGGAAGTAAAATAAATTAATTTAAAAAAAAATTAGCGAATTATCAAAGAACTAATGCGGACTGGTCTCTTTTAATTTCTACTAGCTTTGTGTTTAGATTCGCTAATGTTTATAGTGGAAAAATGGTTTAATAAACTTGCTTTAGAATATTGAGAACTGTGTTAATGCAAATATTTTTGTTGAAATTCAATTGTGTGACAGATCGCGTTGGATCTACTTCTTAAAATTGGAATTATATTAATCACAAACGTTCAGCAATGAGTGGACTGCTATATCTAAAAACTCAAAATAACATAAATGCATAAATTTATTTCACATATAAAAAAGTTCGGAAACTTTATCACAAAATTTCATAAAAAAACCTAGCTATGGTGACATCTGCCCTGAGATAATTTGGACAAACTAATGGTAAAATTTATCGCCCAATAGTGGACATTGAGACCTTAAGAATATCGACCTCAAAAATCACCTACACAACGAACATTATAAAATAATGTAAATATTTGCGACATTAAAATAATATTAGACAAAAGATTAAAATTCCTCTGAATGTTGCGGGCAATAAAAATAAAAAGGATAAATTGGTTCTGTTAGAAGAACGTCTGTAAATTTATACGACAGCGAGGGTGACAGATTGTATAGGGGTGAATGTGATAAGTTGATTGTCGGAGAGACGTGGATCTATTTTTCCAACTTCCTAAATAATTGCGTTTAAGTTGAAGATCGTTGATGTCCTAGTCACTTTCAATATTGTAAGTTTTCTTCTAGGTCAGTCCATGATCGGATATATTTTTTTCAAGTCAAAAAAAGAGATTCGTCACAGTATCTTGTTTCTGGAGACCGACCGATGTGCGTTTCGGACGCAATGTTAGTTACTTTAAACAAAAAATTACATACAACACAGATAAATCAGGTCAGATAATCAGCATAGAATTTTTGACGATTTTTTATTTTAACATCCAACGAAGCACCTTCTGAGTAGGTAAACTGCTGTCACCATTCTAAAAAGCTCTTTTTGAAAAAAAATAACTGCGATTTATATTATATATTTGCAACGGGCTATGATCTACTTTGAGGGGAAAAATTTTCGCAATGGTGAATGATTTAAAAAAAAATTGTTATGTATCTCTTAATTTAGTTTTAGAATAGTTTTCTCTTCTCTGAAGAAGTGGAGGTTAAGTGGTATACAACCTTATAGTAACTACTTGCGGTATAACTAACCTGAACTACCTACTACCTCAAACCATTAAGTTGAGTATGTAAAATGTTTACTGACTATAGATCATTAACTAGCAAATGAAAATCCATCAACATATGGAGTAGTAATACATTTTTTTCTAGGTAAAGTTGTGTTACTTAGTTCTATACAAATATCCGGGAACTGAAAATAAACGTCCAGTAACTAGAAAAAACATGGTCATCCCTAGTGTTATTGTTCCATCGAATTTTTTGTCTTAAAAAAGCAGGGAAAACGTTATTTTAGACCTCAATAATATAATACTGCCTACTCAACAAATTATTAAAGAAATTCTTTCTCAAACGGATTCTTTCCATATTTTCTTTCACACAAATAATAAAATAATTTGTGTTATGACTTCTAAGACTTTTATTTTTTTAGAGAGAATGAGAGATTTATTTAGACAGCGATTCCTCTTTATATCCTGAAGGCATTTTTGCCATTGCCAAATAGATAATATCAACTTGTGAGATTTTCATCTCATGTAATTCGAATGAATTGCAATATAATACGATAAAATAGTATCAAATAAACAAAAGGCCTATATTTATATTTATTTATTTCTGTGTTTCCTGGCAGCTTCAAAATGAAATGCAAACGATTCGGAACCGAATCACAATATAAATGGAAACGTTCATATTTAGAATTCGTCCGTTTTAAATTAATTCGATTTTGCGAATCTCGACTGAAGGTCCCCCCGAAATTAAGGAAATCTCTTAAATATTCATGAGACTTAAAAATTTGCATTGGGCCATCGTTTTGGGTGTAAACAGGCAAAAAAACGGGCCTCGACTTATTCATGTTTAAGATTCACTGCCCCTGACATCCGAAACTCTATTAGCTTCCAGCACATTCAAGTACAGTTTAATAGTAATGATGGTCTTTAATTTAAAAATTACGTTATAAGAACATCTAATGAAATGGCGTCAGCAAAAAAATGTGAAAAATATCTACGAGGGGGTATATGACCTAATAAAAACCAGCGTGCACCTACCCACAATTTTAAGATAATCACAAAATGTTTAGAAGCAACGTTTGGAAATAAGTTAATAGAGACCAGAGGACTTGTTAAGTGGCCAGCTCGCTGCCCAAATTTGGCGCCACTTGACTTTTTCTTGTGGGGCTATCTAAAGGATACTGTCCATTTTTTCCAATCTCAAAATTTAAATGATTTAAAGGCAAGGATAAGAACGGTTTGTGCACACGTTACCCTTGCTATGGTTAAGGCCGTTAATAGAAGAATAGATGAATGCCTCATCCACATTTCAAACCATATTTGTAAATAGATATCGACTTAATTTTATTTAATATTTTTTTATAATAAAGTTATAAACTCAGAAATTTGTTGAAACATTGTTATAATTGATGAATCGTTGATTGTAAACCATATGTACCTTATATGAAAAGTTTCTAGAATTGAAACGGAAATCGGAAAATTGACAAATATTCAGGAGGTTCCATTTAAAAAAACAAAATATATATTCATAACTTATTTTTGACGCACCCCATATACAAAAATTATTGTGCTTTATAAAACTCTCTAAATACACGCTACACCTTTTTGTATGAATATTTTCTCTCTATCTACAGGGGTTGTTAAAATAATGGCTGTAACATTGAATCTGGGACAACCTGTATACACCTCCGTTATGAAATACTTATGATCCTCACTTTTTAGATCTCCCAACGCTGCATACTACGGCGTTTAAACTTGGTGCTCGGATCATAATGTTAAACTTTACAACTTGGGGTAGAAACTCCATTTCAAAAACATGCGCTTCTTGAACTGATCATCATAATATCATATTGTCTAGTCTAATACATATTTATTTCCTATCTTAAAACTACGCCACTACGTTTGCATCAAACCCAACAAAACAATATGCAGATTTCATCCCTGCTCAACTATTCATTGTGGGCTTATTGGATTTGGTCGTTCCTTTGACTACACCAAGAAAACTCTGTGTGTACCTATTTATCTTATTTTCAAAGCCTTTTGATTCAATGGACGTTGGAGCTTTTCAGTCTGATTAATGTTAAATCCGAAGGAGACCGCCGCAGGCGATATTCAGAGAGGAAAACTAAGCGAGGGCGTCCCCCCCAAGGGCCACGTTTTGGGATTAATTCGTTGATTACGCTAATGACCGAAGACTAAGATGTTAGTTCGGTGACGACACTCATCTTACAGACTTAAGTTTTAAACTAGACTTCCCTCAAGAGAGGTTCGGAATGACTGTTTCTGAACTCAAATCGGAACTTACTTGTAGCTTGGACCACTGAATGCGCCCTATACACCTGACAGAGTTCCTCCATGCTAATTTGGCGCCATAAATGAGCTCAGTCTCAGTCAGCTGATAAGCGCCTGTTGCTGCTACTTCCTTCTGTACCTGCTCCCATCGAGATATATGGGCCGGACTTTGAGCCCTAAAACAAAAAGAAACTTAAGTAAGTTATGCCCATTCAGGGTAGGAAATAAGGAAATATGCTCGGTGTAGGAGTTTGGTCTCAAGTTTCTTAAAGGAAGCACTTAAAACTATTAAACAGTGTTAAGATGCAACTGCAGTTAGACAGCAGGGCTATTTGCAATATTATATGGGAAGTGCGATGGAGGGTTTAAAGTTAATTTCGCAAATGTGCCCTTTGTTTTAGTCCATGCAAGTTAAATGTTCTAGCGACGTCTGGAAATCTATAAAGTAGCAGCAGTCATGCAAACTAATGTATCCGGGCAGATAAGCCAACGAACTTTTTACCGCCAGATACCAAAAGATCTGAACTACTTTAAAACAATATTCTAAGATCTAAAACTAGTTGGTTTTAACTTTAACTGCACTTAAGGTAAGAGTGATTTTAGCATACCGCCGAAAGTAAGCAGCTAAAGTTAAATGAAAATGAGATTTCCTGCTCAATTCCTGCAACATTCAAAGATTAAACAAGAATCAGCGACGTTAAGCTTAACTGCGGGAACTTTGCATACGATCGCATGGTACCAAATTATCTTATGGCAAGCTTATAGTGGTTTTATATAGGGGATCTTGCAGGACCTCCATGTTGGGTGTGTTAATGGATTCTTAGCACGATTTTTTATTTTTTAGTTTTAATTATTTGTTAATTTATATTGATAAAATTGTACTTGCCGATCGCTTAAAAAAATACATACATTAGAGTACTGCATTCAATACTAGGCCAAATTGCCCCTAATTTATTAGCACTTTTTTCGGGAAAATTCATCTACGCTCCTGTATACTTTTGCAAATAACTGGAATATAGTGGGAGAGAGGGGGAAACTCAAGAAATAAACAAGTTTTTAATTGAACAAAGTATTCAAAATTGGCCCTTTAAATACCACGAAAAAAGTTAGGTGTGAAAAATGTCGACCCTGCTGACCCCAGAAAACAATCACCTTTTACATTCAGGCGAACAATTCGAAAGTCTGTCTATGTAGACTCTGATGATCAAACGCACCTAATTTTAACCTAATATCTTAAAAACTGTAGGAGCTATGAGAACAAAAATAATTGAAATTGGAGCGTAACTCTGTATGCATCTTAAAATCTTGAAATGTATGAGATCAATTTGTTGCCTTTGGTTGTTTTCATACTCGCACAATCGGTGGGTAAAAATTGCCCTCTTTTTTCGGGACAAACTGTATAAATATTTGTTTAATTTGTATAAATACCCACTTAAAAAAACTGTAATTTATCCGAGAAACTGCTATAAATTACTCACGTCAAATATACACATTTTAAATCTGAAATAAATAAAAATCCCAGGTAATCGAGTTAACTCGACTAAGTTCCCGAAAAGACCTTAAGAAGGAGCTTACTTTCCTCAACACCTTTTCGAACTAAAACTTTTCTCGACTTTACTTCAAACACATATACTTATGGAAAGCTCACTTCGGTAAACGCCCGTATAGCTTTCTATGAGTGTTTCTGTTTGGTGCTATTAGAACTATATTCTTTTCTTTTAGTGGTAATAAACCGCTTTTTCCTCATAAAAACAACTTTTGGACGTTTAAAAATGATAAATTATGTTTATGAAGAAGACAAATCTTTTCAAACCTCTTACCTATAGAAATTCCTTTAATTATATGGTTTATTGCGACTCAATAGGTATCAAAACTCCGCATGAAAATTTAATTGATCTGAAAAATGTTCTATAGAAGTTTTAATAGAGAAATAATTTAGAAAAAATAAAAATGCTGAGGCACGTCGACTTTAGAATGAAGGAGGAAAATGAACAATAAAAAAGTTCTCATCACCGATCATCAATTTCGCAGATGTGCCAACTCCTTTTTTTTAATAGGGAACATGGGTCAAGTGATTCATCAGACATTAAAGGTCTTCAGATTGTCTGAACAACCAAAATTTGTGTCAAAATTGAAATTTTTTAACTTTAGTTTACACTTCTAGAAATCTAAGAGGTGGCAAGCTTTTAAAGATACACACGGTATATTTCTTTAATTTTACTTATTTTTTTAACGTAAATATTCATACGTAATATAAAAAGTGCATTGAAAATTATAAATTAATTTTAGGACAATATATCTTTCATATTTAGTGTATTTAGGGCCATTTAGGATGAAAAAGGCAAACATTTTTAGGGCGAATTTGAAAAGAAAAAGCAGCAGGGAAAAATATTATGGCTTCATAATTTAATAACATAAAGGCCAATAGGCGAAGAGTAATAGACCGAAGAAATATTTATTATTAATTCACAAATAATATACATATATTTTTATAGCGTATCTTGATTTTTTCATACAAAGATTAAACTTTTACTATTTGATTAATGTCGTCTATTACACGTGTAATAATGTCAGTTTGTAATAAAAGTTCTTGCTTTACATACACCTGTAAATTCCGACGTTTTATCGTTCGCTTGGTTCCATTCTATTATATTTAGAAAATACAACAGGAAATTTAAAAACTAAATGAAGCTTAGGAAAGTTGAAATTAATAAAGTTTGGATGGTTTTTAAAAAAGTTCTGTCCGCGAAACTATTCAATATTGTTCTCACATGCTGTGATCTACCTGTACGAAGAGGTAGATGAATACATAGAGCGTACGATTTATTTCAAATGCCTGCGTCAGCTCAAACAAACACGCAGAAAAAAGTGAAAGACAGTCAGCTTTATACATCATGGTGATTAAATTGATATATTCGTTTCTGTGAACTCTACGAGTTAAAAATTCATCAAAGGCTTTCACAACGCATTTATGCAATATGGACCGGAAAAAAGTATTCGTGCACTCGTACTTTTTTCATCCCAATTTGCATTCATGTTATGGACGTTATTGTAAGAAAGAATCAAAAGAAATGTAATAATTTAAAAGTTCTTTTAACAGTTCCACCATTATATTTTTGTTAATTCTTCTGGGAACCAAAATCTTAAACGTAGGACGAGGCAGCCGAGAGGACAATTATATGGCAAAGACAGAAAGGAATACAATTCCCCTCCCGAGAGACGAAAAACGGCGAGCTGTTCTCGTCAATGAGAGGGAAAATTCCTGCTTCTTTTCTGTTTGGATTCATTAGGTAATTTAAAGCCCTGATAAAACAGAAAAAAAGGTTAATCATCCAAACTCAATCATCTCCTAAAATGCTCGAAAGTTTAATATAACTACCATAGCTCTTAATTTAAGCAAGCGGGGCAGTCGTAAATATTTTGGAATTAGTTGGAGAAACCGTCCTAACTGAACCGAAAGTGAATTAGGAATTGTGAAAGATATCACTAAGTGGTCCCCGAGGGATAGAAACTTTCTGTTTTTATCGCTTCAAGTGTCCTGCATAAGACCGTTAGGTAAATTTATTAGAAAAAAAAACGAATTAGTCAAAAAAGAGAACAATTTATTAAAATGCAAGAAAGCGAAGGGTATTGCTTTCAAGTGCGAAATATCTATTAAATCTCTTCCTGAAAGTTTTTCCGCTATAAAAAGCTTCAACGAATAAATCGCGAGTTAGTCAAATCACGGAAAGATTAATTTTTGGGTTTACATCAAGGTAAAAACTGTCAATTGAATATACATATGCGTAAAATCAGTTCAAGTGGGAAAATAGGCATTGTGCAAGAGGAAGAAGAATTGCATAAGGTTTAATTACAGGTTTAATATATCTCCGACCAAGACCAACGAAGTGGGTTGAGAGACAAGTGACTGAAGTGGGCGGAGTCAGTTCAGTGTTTTGCCTCACCGTCTCCCACCGTTTCAGAATTTTGACTGATATAAGTTTTAGTCATGGATTAATCGATTTTTGTTTTCATTTATTTACATTACTGCTTTTCGTTCTGTATTATAAATTAATTAGGAATATAAAATGCCGAGTAGTTATTTGTTTATTATTGGTAACTATTGTTCTTTATATTTTTATGATTAACTTTACTTATAATAATTATTATAAATTATTTATCTTAACTGAATAAGGTTTGATTATTATCTAGTTACGGAATTATTTGGTTCAGTGTGTGGTGCACGTAATTTAGATCAGGTGTTGATTGTGAGTACCCGATTTACTTTCTTACTTATTCTTTTTTAATTGTTAATAATTAGTTTATTTATAGGTATATAATAATCTGGTTGTTGTCATAGACAGGTCTGGCAAACCACCAATTATTATTATTTTTTAGAGTATTTGTGAATAGTTACTTTTTGTCAAATTAGTTTATTTAAGTAGTTGTCAAGATTTAATAAAAACAGTTCTTTACTACATTCGCGATCGTCAACATCTTTTAACCACAAGGACAAGTGTAAACACTTTATTATTTAATTCTGATTGTAATAAATACGTAGACGCCGATAATGAAGATTGCTGGCGGCACGATTTTTGCAACCTAAGATTTGCAAATCATTCCGCTTAGACTTCTGTAAAACTATTGACGTAGATAATTTATTGTTAGTAGCATCTGATATTTTTTTTAATTTTCTTTCTCGCGTAAGTAACAAAATGGATACTGATCTAAGCATCAAGATGAAGACACCGACCAGACCGACTCCGCCTACTTTGTTGGTCTTTGTCAGAGGCATATTTAACCTTATGCGGTCTTTCTCTCCCTTGCACAATCCTTATGTTTCCATTTAAACTGATGCTACCTGTATATTTAACATTAAGTCCAATAAATGTCTACAGAAAGAATTTTAATGGCCGATTTAAGCAAGTAATGGTTTTTTAGTCTCAGGCGTTTCTCGAAAGTCTTCAACAGAAATCGATGCATTCTAGGTTTAATCTTGCAGAGCATGTGTTTCAATTTTCATTCCTTAAAGAGAAAAACAGCCGCAGCAATCTTTGCATTTAATACTCGGTAGTAGTTTTAATGCAAAGTCAAGATATTTATTTTCCGGCAATTCCCTTTTGTTGCCAACTCCAACTAGAACAAAAGATCACATTTCTATTTTATGTGTGTCTTTCCAGCTGCATGAGAGTTTCCTCCACGATCTGGAAATTTAATCCCCGGCATTCGATTGTTGTTCTCTGAGGCGAGGCTGGTTTTACCTGAGGATTTTATGCTTTCCTCCACGACTTAATAATATTATAAAAAAATCTGCATATCTGATGAAAAGTTTATCAAATATTTTTGATGAGAATTACCAGTCGATGCTTTAAGAAAATAAATTTTGCTCAGCATTGTCTTTTAATTCGGTAATGCTTGATGCTCGCTCTGTAGCCATCAAATACTCACATATCTCCTACGAGAGATATATATGTGAGACTTTGATTTGAGTTATTCAAAATTACTCTCGTTAATTAGCGTAAATATCGTCATTTTCATCGTTAGTTGTTCCGTCTGAAGTTGCACCTTTTGTTCATCCCTATACACAGCGCGTTTCCTAAGCATGCGGCGCAAGTTTAAGGAGATGTTCTTTGGGTCGAAATAAGAAAAAATCACTTCATGTCCGAGATACAGGTTCTTGAAAAAGCAACCCTATTGAACAGTATTACAAATATTAAAAAACATTTTTTTCTTCTCATTTTGTCTTAATTTATTCATTCCCCGCGAAGCTTACTAACTTTGTAATGAAACTTTTTCCTCGTCGCAACTTCACACACGCTACAATAAATTTGCAGCTCTAATTCGAGTTTGATTAAAGCTAAAGTGGCATAAGCTAACGTTTTTTCGCTGGTTCCAATGGTCCTTTTGCCACCACAGTTTTAATCTAACACATAAAGCCACAGGGATTATTCTTGCATCCATTACATGCATTTTAAAGGGAGTTTGCGATGGATTAGTGGGGAAACAATGTGGAATGCCATTGAAATGATTTTAGAATGTGCTGAGTGGCATCCAGTTTAAGGGGTAAAAAAACTGCTGTGTTGGCCTATGAAAGTGTGCCTAGCTTAGGAGATGTTAGGCTAATTTTCAAGATTTTTAATTTTTTTACCGCTGAGTAAGGGTGAATTTCAATGACATAAGTAAATTTAGAAAACGCTTCATTTCTAAAGCTTATTCCAATAATATTGCATTGGCGTCTTTATTCAAGCCCGCTCCGGAATTCGATTTCCGCAACACATGATGGCAAATATTATCGACAAATAAAGCAAAAGTCGGTGTTTCCTCAAATTCGTAAAGCCCCCGGAATTTGAGTGCAACCGAGGGTGAATTTCCAGCATCCATTATAAAGGTCAGTAAATAAAATTGGAAGGCATTGTCGCGGATGATACATAAAGACAGCCAATTATGATGAAGGGTTACTGCTTTAAAGCTCTTCTACTTCTCCGTCATCGATGCCCAATTGGGCTCTTTAGTATTAAATAAAAAATAAATAATTGCCCCTACAAGAAGAAAATTTTTGCTACATAAAAAAGCGTCCCAAAATCATCAGAACGATTTTAAAATCAGTGATATTTTTACCCAAATAATCGGCAATTAAACACGGGATTTATCCATTTCATGGGTGGGCTGAAATTAAACTCATTTAATGGGCTTATCTTGACTTTTGCACCGACTCTGCTATTGATTGGGTAATGACAAATCGATCGGCGATTAAGTGATTTAAGATTTAATCGATATTTTTAACAAAAATCCGAAATTGCAGCATGCAAAAGTATATTTGAATCGGCCTTGAAAAATTATTTTATAAATATACTCTAAGTCTAAGAAGTAATGAAGATCAATTTTTTACTCCAATGCGATAACACTGCATTACGCTGGATACGACTACATGTAAGTGCAAGAGGTGGGTATATATGTATATAAGCAGAAGCAGGTGCTGTCCTGTAACTGTAGTGTTAGTGATGTGATTGTTATTCCCATATTGCATCACTCCAAAAATGCAATCAAATAGCGAGCAACGATGTGCAGTTAAATCTTGCGTTAAACTGGAAAAAACTGCTTCGGAAGCACTCGACACAAAGCCATCTGAAACTTGGCCATTTTAAATCAAACCCAACTTCATACACATGGTGATCGCGAGCGATAAATTATGAGTATTTGATTTCGATCCTAAAAAAAGAACAAAGTGCCACGTAGCACACATGATGATCTCCGTAGCCAAAGAATGCTTGCATCAGCAAATCACGAATCATCAAAGTCCGTGCTTATCATCTTTTTTAATTATCGCGAGATTGTTCACAAAAAATTTGCACCTCAGGCCAGGTAGTGAATCAATTTTTTTATTACGCGATCCTTAAACGTTTGCGGAAGAGTTCCCCGTGTGCGACCTGACGTTGCCAATTCGTGGAACTTGTATCACGATAATGCTTCCAGTCATCTTTCATTGTCGGTTAGAGCATTTTTGAGAGAAGAAAACATTCCAGTACTCCCACACTCACCCTACAGTCCACATATGGCTCCATGTGATTTTTTTTCTTTTTCCAAGGGTTAAAAAAAGTTGAAAGGTCGCCATTGCGGAACAGTAAAAAACGTCCAAAGAGACACAACGCAGGTTCTAAATACCCTAACGGAACAAAACTTCCAGAATTGTTATCAGGACTGGCAGAATCGCTGGAAACGTTGTGTGTATTCCAAAGGAGGAATATACTTTGAAGGGGACAATGCCAAATGGTAGATATCTTGAATAAAAAAGTTAAGAGTAAGGTATTATCTCTATATGTATCTGCATATGGTAAAACGAAACTAGATTCCGAGTTTTTTTAATTTTGCAATCCCCAGGAGATTCGTTGTAATGAGCAATAAATGCGATTGATGAAAACTTTTTAAACTACGAATTGTTTGGATTTTTGTCGTCAAATATTTAATTTAAATTCTCCAATAAACTGAAATTGAGCTTCAAACACGATTCTAAATAAATCGTTAAAAGATTTATACATTTTACCCAACAATGGAGATGAAATGCCGCTTCGCCTCAACTACTTTGCCCCATCAATAGTTATTAATAAAATTAACTGAAAACAGCGTTCAGGATATTTCCCTGAAGGACTCAGCTGAGTTGCAAATCTGCAATAGAATTTGCTAACTTACAAAAGTTAATAGTAGTTCAAATAAAGATCTCAAATTAAGCATCTACATTCTACAATAAACCTCAGTATATCCCCCGATTAGCTTCAAAGATTAACAATAATTCGGACAATTTGAACATTTAATACCCCGGTAGTCAAGTACAACTTTATGAAGTTAGTTGCATCTTAGCTTAAAACACACAAAACAAAAAAGGATTTAAGAGATTTCATTTGTAAATATATACTTTTCTAGGGCTATCCTATTTGTTAAGAACGACAAATTGTTTTCAAAGTACGAAAACTTGAATGCGGAAATAATTTCCGTTAGTAAAAACTTTAGGAAAACCCCTTGGAGACTAAAGTTTAATGTTTTAAACATACAATTGATACAGTGATATATAATATATAATTAATGTAGTATAACTATAACTAATTATTTTTTTTACTTACCGCCTAATTGAAGTAAAATACTGATCTAGGAAATCTTTGGCCTGCTTTAGAACCTCTTTCGGAGTTCTGGGCGGTTCCATTTTGCCCTGCTGGCCCATGACACTTCCGAGGCATACTTGGTTGGTGCATGGTCCTGTCTGGAAATAAAATATAAATAAATAAAATTGAAAAAAGATAAAAAGTTTTAATGTCCGCCTCTAAATAGCCCAAGGTGGCTATAGAGTGTTTGGGGGCCAAGAGTGTTTGGACTTCAGTTAAGGGACCTTTTTTCAAAAGCACTTTCAGTAACGCAAAAACAGGCATCAAAGTGACTCCAATTCCGAGACTATTGTAAGTAGCGTTTATCTTCTATTCGTCATTACTGGTCATCTTTTTCCATGATATGATATCTAGATATCATAGTGCGGTACGCAAAGGAAAATTTTAGTTATAATATTAAAGATGATAAATTTAACTTTGGCCTTGCTATCAATGGCAGGAAGAGTTAAAACCTGGAAAGTTTCGGAAGACATATGGGTGTTCAACTATAAACTGATATAATAAGATATGGTATCGAGTCAGCGAAGCGGTATATAGCGGCAAAAAGGAAGCAGAGGACTGCAGCTTTGCTTAATTGCTTCTTTTGTTTTTCCTTTTTTATTTTCTGTATTAGGTTTAATTTATTTCTTAGTCTGCCTTGTATGTCATTTATTTTTACAAGTTTTTTGTTATTGATTATTATATATCCTTCTCAATGTTTCGTTTCTCTATTGTGTTTTATCAGTTATGAATCTGCTTTGGTACTTCTTGATAGAGTGCCATATACTATATTATTTTATTAATTTAAAATTGACACTCTTCATTTTTATTCCTCCTTTTCTCTGTCATAGTTCTTTTTTTGATATTTTATAGTGTTTCGTTACATCTTCCTCGTTTATTCCAAAACTTCTATCAGACAACTGTTTTCTTCACTATTGTGTTTTTGTTGTGTACTATCATTCACAGTCCTTTTATGTGTCTTTTATATCCTGTTAGCCTTTATTAATTTTCCAGACAGATATTTGTAAATTTCATATACTTATTCTTTGTTTTGCTTCTTATTTCTCTCTTAAAAGCTGTACTTTTTATTCGTCTTCGATATTTTTTTTGCATGTAAGAGAATAAAAAGGTATAACACCATGGCTCGTACAAACTTATACAGCTCACCGTGATGATTAACGTGATATATTCTTATTATTTATATATATATATATATATATATAAATATCCATTATATAATTCTTATTATATATATAAACACTAGAATACCAAGCCAGCCAAATTTGAAATTTCTTGTTTACAATCAACCTGATACTTGGGGCAAAAAGTAATTTAGTTTCAGTGGAATTTCATATATTTATTCTGAAAATTAATTGTTTATATTCATGTTTAAACCTTAGTTTCTGACTATTTTATGAAATAAAATTGCGAGCTTCGTTTTCATAAAAGGTGACTTCATTCGAAACACAATGGTTAAATTATTTACTGTTTTGTTATGAAATATTGCCTTTATAAACAAAATTAATATAATCAATAGTACGATATTAAAACATATTTATGGATACAGTATAATACAAAAAAATGTTTATAAGTACTATGGAAATTCCATTAATTTCCATTAAATATACGGGATGAGAACAGAAGATGCATATATTTTGTCATTTGGGGACTAACGAATCCTTTACTGTTACCACTTGTATATTTTACTGTTTATTTCCATAATCCCTAAGAAACCCTCTTGCTTCGGAACATCCTATATAGAGATCTCTCAGGAACATTGGTCCAAATTAGCGTTGGGTGCTAGGACTTGCCAAAATAGGCGATTGATCTAACACAAATGTGGGTTATTTTCATTCTACAGGGTGTATAACAATTACTCTAATTCGTAAATTTTCACAGGTGAACGATTGCTCATAAAGGAGTGTTTGAATATGACGAATTCACAAGTAATGTGTGTTTAAGTTAGCTAGCCTCGCAATAGCATCCACATAAACAACATGGGTAGTGTACGGAAAACTTAATTTGCAAAAATTCAAAAACCGCGAATTTTCATGTAATATACATGTTTAACGTAAAAAAGCCGAGAATGTCTGAATTAAAAAGTAAAATTTCTATCGAAACCGTTTTAAATGTCTCCGATTTGGTTTTTGAAATATCGCTTATTGTTGATAAAAGTTGAATAAAAACACATCTAAGTAACTGATTTCTAATCAAGTAAAGTTTTAATCGTGAAACGTTACATGTCTTCTTTGGCCATTTTTAGCAACCCACTTAACTCCTCTTTTTATCTAGAAACAGTCCAAGATAAACCCTAGTGTTGTCTCATGCATAATGGAACACAGTTTCGCGTTTTTCCGCTTATCCAACTAGACTCTTTGCCTAATGTCTTTACAACTGTTACTTTATCTATCTTATCCTGGGACAAATTTTCCTTTTATGTTAACAGGAACCGTATTCGGGTACACCCGCAAATATGATATTAAGCCAGAAACTCTAATCTTCCTCTATTCATAAAGCTCTCATGGGCAATCTTAAATCCCTACATTGGACAAATTATAGTGGAAAAACTTCTCACAGCTCCCCCATGTGCTATCTAAACGGCCCTGCACTCATTCTTCGTGTGCAGGTGTAACAAATTACTTGTCATCGTTTTTTTTTCCTAAAATGGTCACGACATTTCATGGGGTTTTCTCCTCGTAAATAAAACATAATACTGAAAGTATATGGTCTATTTTATATAAATTAGGTATTAAATAGAGACTTGGGTACTAAAGGGAAATTGGAAACGGTTCGAGTTTAGAGAGAACGAACCGAAAGAGAAAATTAGAGTCAACATGCTGAATACAATTAAGTTAGATGGATCATTACGCGTGTTTAATTGAAGAGCAACACTGTAGCCAAATCAGACATTTTTTCTGCGGAAAATAGTTTATGTTTAGAATTTTTAGCTTGTATACAGACATTGGTACAAAATGGAAATTTTGCAAGCAAATCTGCTTTGTGGCCATGCAATGCAATTCAATTCAACAGATGGAATGGCCGCAAACCAGATTTGCTTTCAAATTTCCATGTTGAACCTATTTCTGCATAAACACAAAAAACTTCAAACTTATAGCAATTTTTTCCTCTGAATCCACTGGGTAAAAAATCAAATATGCAGCAACAAATTATCCCCAATAAATCTCAAATCAATGCTGACCTCATTAAACTTAAGGACCGGTTCCAAAGTCTGAACAGACCAACATAAAAATAAAGACCTAAAATGATAATGTAAGAGAAGTACACACATGACTTTAGAATAATTTTGGTTTAGAGACCTAATTTTTTACAAAAGGCAGATTGTTTATATCGACAGGCATAAAACGTTCACCATTCTTCACGCGAATGAGGGAGTAAAAGATTACCTTCCGTTAAAGTGTTAAAATTATTAAAAATTACAAGATCTGGAAAGTTTTATTAATTGACGAGTGCCACTAATTTTTGAACTCTCTCCTTTTGGTAGTGTTGCATTCGTGAATATCAAGTTCAAATTTTAGGATGGAAGCGCATCTATAAAGAGAGGTATTAGCTACCAGACATTGCAAACTACGAGAAAACATCTCATTTCCCGAAGAAAATTTTTTTAAACTGATTTTTGAAGCCTTCTATATACATAGTTTTACGGATACATTCTAATAAAGTATTTTCGCATATTTGCTCTGTAAATTTCGAGCCTTTGTCTTAATTTAACGGACCGCGAATCGCTTAAAATAACAGAAGTCTCAAAGGTGGGGCTCGCAAAATTGGCACTGTGTATGTCTCGGTTTCGCTTTTAGTCAACGAGGCCTACACAGACAACGAAACTAGCCTCGGGGCATCCTGAAACTCTAGTATTTATACACCCGTCAAGCATAACAAGATTTTCCATTAGTCTAGATCTGGATTATAGCACTCCTGTGTATTTTAAATTGTAAGAAAACGTTAAATCTAAACCCGATCCACCTATAGACTCGAGCGTCTTTCATGAATTTGCATCCCACTGTGCTTATTGTATAATTCTACCAAATCAAGCACGAATTCTACCATTTCTAAATTGAATTACAAGCTATTCAGTGATGCAGTACACATATTCATATAGAATCTCTTTACAAGGAACCTAAATTTTCATTAAGCCTAAACACTTTCTCTTTTGAAAATCTGGGCTAAAAATGTTTAAATATTTGTTCAAGTAACCTAGACATATTCACCTTTTTGAATGAAACAAGAGTTTTTCGGGTTATAGATCACAGTATAAAGATATAGAATGATAAGTCTAGATATGAATTACCTTTAATTTTGTATACTAAAGAGCGAAAATTAAATTATCTTTACGATACCTTGTGTATTCTACCAAATCAAACTGTAGTTCTACTATGCGATTTGTAGACCGACGTATAACCTTCCGAATAACATAGGAATGGGGGAGGCCCAGCTTTCGTAATCGGAGAAGAAAGTTTACGCAAAAAAAACAAATGATGTAAAAAAATGATAAAGGAAATAATTATAAAAATAAATAATAAATTAAATTGAAAAAAATAAAACTTGAGCAGTTTAAACCGACTTAAATTTTTCAAAAAATGTGTCTGATGATACCATTTTCTTTGTCACACTTACATCTATAATAAATTAACATTTGAATACACATAACACGCCTAGATTTGTTCGCTAAACATACCCCGCTAACTATCATTGGAAATCCCCCGTTAAAGGAACTATCCCATATGATTCATAATATAATCACGCC
The DNA here is from genome assembly GCF_039881205.1 of Euwallacea similis. NCBI lineage: Eukaryota > Metazoa > Arthropoda > Insecta > Coleoptera > Curculionidae > Euwallacea > Euwallacea similis. Next base: position 4,753,720 of record NC_089615.1, read on the forward strand.
TCAAGCATAAATAATAGTAAAAGTTTGAGGTAAGTGAACCTGTGAGTCATTCAGCATCAATTACATTTTGACCCATTTTCGTAACTGTTTGCTGTACTCATTCAAATTTCATACAAGAGAGGCAATTAATTACGCACGAAAAAGCAGACATAAATTTTATAGACCATAACACTAAATTAATTGAGTTAGGTAATTAAAAATATGTTATAAAATACTTTAGAGCCGAAACGGCTTTATTGGGATCACAAAAATTTTATGCTCCCTCATTTATAGAGAAGATATTTTATTGTGTGTACGTACAGTATTCAGTTTCCTCATAGCAGGAATATGATATTGAATCAAAAGCGCGTTTTAATTAATACAATTTAATAAATGAAAAGGTAAACAAGAAATTATGCATATTTGCTCGTTGCATATAATAGGATAATTGACTAAAACAGCTCGTCCAAAACATCATAACGAGAGCCCTGCAAATAATTAATTTATATTCAATTACGCCCCCTAATTCAATTAATCTGGTGTTAGCTTCAAGGGTTTTAATAATCGTAATTAACACTAAATTGATTAAGTCATTATTACCTTAAAGAAACATAAATTACCGACTTCATTAAACCAACCAAAATGACCTTTTTTAACGTATTGTCCACGTGGAAGAACGTATACTCACGTAACGCCATATGTCAAGGGTTAAACTAATTTTTCAAGAGCTTCTGTTTGCTTCGTGGGGTTCCTGACAATTTTTAAGGGTCGTAAATAGTGAAATGGGTTTGTCATGTTGCCCTGGAGAAATGTCCACTTTTAAAACTAAATGACTTGGTAGGGAAGTCCTAACGCCGTAAATATTGGAAATTGTGGTTCGATTCGATAACCGGCTTTAGACAACTAGTGTGATTTAACAAGTTCCAGTTATATTTAAAATTAGGGTTGTTGAAAGAAATGATTTCAAAAATTTTATAGTTTAGGTGGGCACATGCAATTGTTATTTAACTAAGTGCAAAAAATGGCGCATTCCTACACGGGGTTGATTCCGTTGTCTGAACGAAGTTCCCGGATAACCATCACTCCAGACTCTCAGAGTAAACTGCATGTAAAATATTACCTTCAGTTTGTAAATGTGTGCGGTAAAGCAACTTTACCGCATGCTGGCACGAAAAAAGTTCTATTGCACGTACGTCAAAGTCAGTTGTATTACTGCCCACAAATATTTTTAACAATGACACAAGCCACTGGTACACCCTTAAGCGGGAGGAGGTACCACAATGATTTAAACAAAATAGTATTTTCAAACGAGTTTCATACATTATTTCGTAGAGAATTTAATCAAAAAGGTAGAACTAAAACCGGTAGATTTGATTTCATACACGTTACGGACCGTATTTGCACGACTAGTTTTTCAACTATTGTTGGTTCTGGTGTCACTTTTTACCCGAGTTGCCAAATGAGAACAGCTACTTTCATTATATAGGGCATTTCAAATTCGACCCTCACCAGTGGAATTTCGGAAACTGAAGGAGACACGAAAAAGTTTAAATAGGGACTAAATTGCGTAATTTAGCGCTTGACCAAATGCCGTTTACAAAATTTTAATTTTCCAAGTACCTCCGAAGACAGCCCAAAAAAACAAAAATTGGAGATTTCGTTTTTATTTTTTTACCGTTATTTGACAAGGAAGCCCAAAACCACAAGCACACTTTCATTGTCATTTTTTCTCCACTATACGACGTTGTTAGATTTGCCATCCGACGTTTCGTCTTTTGGCTAACATCCTCAACTTTATTTCTTCTTAAGAGCGCCACATTAATTTTTTCGACAGAAAAAGAGTCGAATGGCAAATCTGAAAACGTCATCGTGTAGCTGAGAAAAAGGGGTAATGAAAGTGTGCTTGTGGTTTTGAGCTTCCTTGTTAAATAACGGTAAAAAAATAAAAACGAAATCGCCAATTTTTAGTTTTTTTTCAGCTATCTTCGGAAGTACTTGAAAAATTCAAGTTTTAAAAACGGTATTTGGTCAAGCGCTAAATTATACATGTTTGTCCCCATTTAAATTTCTTCGTATCTCCTCTATTTTCCGAGATCCCAGTGGAGAGAGTTAAATCTGTATAAATAGTTACGGAATAAACCCACTTAGTCACCGGTTTAGATGAGTAAAACTCTTGCTTTATTTGCCAAAATCAGAAAAATATTTTCATGTTAATACATATATTCCAGAAATTGACTTGCTATTTAGAAATAAAATACATAATAGGATACAATGTAAAAGCTTTGTTAAGCTCATATCAAACCAACACGGAAGCATATTAAATGAAATTGCTTTGACTCAAAGAGATATCTTATTTTACATGTGTATTGTTTATTAATAGCCCCAAATGATCGCCTCTTTTAATGATTATCAATTTAATTATTGGTATCGGCATTTGAAGCCATTCGGCATTGAAGAAGATCACTGTATCTTTATTTACAACCAAGAACATCATAAATCGATTGTTTTTTCATACCTCTGATACAAAGGGAAACAAAAAAATCACTAATGTAATTATTTGAAAGAGTCCGGCAATGTTGGTGGATTTAATGGGTAAATTTCAGAAAAAAAGTATCGACAAGGCGCACTATCCTATGGGTTCGTATGTCGTTGGTAACTATAATTCACTAGAGTGTATTGAATTCTTAGCACGTTCGCAAAACTATAAAATAATATAAAATAATCGTTTATAACATATTGGGAGTAATTAAAACACTACGAATCTATACTAAAAAAAAAGGAAAAAAAATCTACAAAAAAGCTTTAGTAGTTACTGTTAAAAACAGCAGGGTCCATTTTCGTGGGCAAGCTAATTTTTAAATGACCGAAAGAATTGCACTGCCCTAACTAATATTTCGACGTCAGATCAACTTCGCTTCAGCCAACCTAACGGACGTTGGCGCAACCATGTAGATCTAAATGAGAAATCCAATTTCGAGATTGTAGTTGCGCCCACATAGATGCAAATAATTTTACTTTTAAATACAATAAAATTGATGATTCGAATCTAAAGCAACAACATCATGTTACGGTTTTCTCTAGCATATTTTTTTTCCCTTTAATGGGGTTATTACCATTCATACAACGTTAAAACCAGTAAGAGAAGAACGCTAAAAATGCGTAACTAGTTAATAATTATTATACTAAGAACAGTTTGTAGAATTACAGCAAAGCAAATTATTCACTTTAAAATTTTCATTTTATAGTCTTTCTTAACCGCCAATATTTACATTCCTTTTTCTTACACATATTTATAATTTTGCTACAAAAAAGCTTAAAAATTCTACAAATTTCCCTTTTTCATTTATTAAGCTCTCGAACATAATTATAAGGAAACGTGAAACCGTTTTTTACTTATTCGAAATTTATTTATTTCGTAAATTTGCAACTGCAGAATTTCTGATTTCGATGTCGGTTTTCCTTTCCTCCCCAAAAAAAAAGAAATAATAATTTTTGGAATTTTTAAAGCAGCCCAAGTAAAACGTCAAAAATGATTCCTCTTCTTGCTTTACTGGGGACCGAAACATATTTCTCGGTAGTTAAGGGATCATAATCTCAATAATTAATAAGTTAAATGTTCATACCCTTCGAGTTTAAAATAGCGACCAAGGTCCCGTTTAATTAACTCACGATAAAAATTTAAAAAATATATAAAGCACTTACATTATCAACCCTATTGTTCAACGTGTCATACAGGTCCGATTCGCGATTAGCGTGATTTTTCATACAAAGGGCTCGCCCTTTGTTTTTCCTATTATTCGCACAAGCCAGTATGTCCTCCATTATAACTTTTGTTCAACTTCAAAATATGCACGAACTTGAATATGAGCCAATTACTTGAGGGCTGAACACGACGCCGAAAGTCCGGTCTTTTCACCACGAAGACAATATCGATAAGATTGATTTAAACCGCCATGCAAAGCTTTTATACAGTATGTGTAAACAAAATTAGTCATACACACCATCTGAGCAACGAGGAGGAAACCGGAGACTATCGGAGGATATATATGTGTTTGGTCTTCGTTATCGTATTTTAGTGATAAGCTCGGTAAAAATTCTTGGAGATTAAGACAATCACGATCACGAGACAATTCAAAAACAGATCGTTTACAATGAAAGACCATACTTGTATGAGAATTATTATGCAATTCTTTATCCTCATTTAAGGGGAATAAATCGTTAAAACTTTGAAGGGGATAAATAGTTATTTATGCTACAAATGCAGTACGCGACTTCCTACAGTGCCAGTTTTTAGCGGACAAGGCGAAGTCTTGAGCTGAATTTGGAGAGAGTTAAGGACTACTCAGGTTAATGAAATCGTAAAACATGGAGCCTGACCTCAAAAATATATCACCCTGTGGAAAAAAAAATAAAAATTCAGAGGCATCTCACTTTCAGTAGAAAAGAAAAACCTACAGGGTAATAGCGATAAAATAGTAAAGAATTTCATAAACGAACTGCGATTCATGAAAATCAGTTTGGATTCTAACTGAGCACTCTGGACTAAGACCTCAGCTGTCCTAAAAAGTCACACAAAGTGAGTAGTTACATAATTTGTATTATACTATTTTAAGTGAAAGATAGGGAAATATTTAGCGGCAGGAGTTCCGCAAAACTCCATCTCCGGTCTAATCCTATGAATCTTCTGCAATGAAGTAGCTAGTGATGATGCAACTAGAGACTGGACATCAAATTGTGCATTAAGCTTTCGCTGATGATTCAACTTTTTTAAAGCCATCGTCAATTGATCCACAAATTCTTGAGGCATCAAGAACCAAATTTGGAAAATCATTGGTAAGAAATTTGTCAAAAAAAGAGGTGATCCTCAAATTTTAAAAATTTTCGAAAAATTTTTGTTCCTTAAGCAATCACCAAATTCATGGAGCTCAACCATGGATCAAAGATGATTTTATTCCATTAGATAGAATAACTACCATTGTTACATATTTTAACAATTTATTATAGTACCTGAACATACCGCACCTCACACTTGGAACAATCATTTGTTTAAATCATCTTTCGCAGAACTTTGTTAACCTTACTCATGCAATATAAATACAAGTCACGTGCCGGTGTATGGACTGTCGTAAATAAAGTCAGATGGATTCCCAAGGGAATCGTTTACAGTTTATTTTGGAATTTCGTCATTAATAAGTGGATTTCACTTTCTAGGTTTACCACAAACAGGAGAGAAAATACCGGATCGAAACAAGGTGGAGAGAAACCGCAAATTACAATAGCAGGATGTCAGGGGTGTGGCTGTAGCAGTTCATTTCAACGGGGGAATTGATAGGGTAAACGCAAATGAATGCGCAAAATATCTAAAACTCATTTCAAGAAATAATACAAACTATTCTGGTCATCCAGTTACTGGGATAAATCTCTCCACATCTGGCAACATGGCAGCATTATTTTGTTTAAAATGTCGTAATTCAATTATTGTATTCATGTTACGTCAAATATTTTCCTGTCAAATTCTATGCAATTATGCCATATTTGGTAATATGTCTACCATTAATATTTATTCAGAAGCATTCCATCTTGCAACATTTCCACCTCGGTAATTTTATTGAAAACAGCGTATGGATCTCGTTAAGGGTAATAGATACAGATTGGTTAAGTGGGAGAAACGTTGCGCATTCAAGAGAATAGTTTAAGGGGCAAATAGATCTATAAAATTATTTTCAATTTTTCTGTTATTTAGAAAAAAATTAAATTTTCCGCTTAAAAAGTCCCTGTTACTCGTCCATTGAAGTTTTTTATGTCTCAGCATGACAGTCTTGGTGTGATGCTATGATATTTCGGTACTCAAGAATGATCATCAACTGAACACCAACATCCACATCTCTTGCATGTTGCAGCTGAGATTTTCAGGGACATATTTACTGTAGTAGTTTCCAAAGTTTTAAGAACCCTCCTTCACACTTCTTCCATTTCAAAGGTAAGTCAACAAACGTGATCTGTGACGTAGCTCCAAAGGAAATAATCAAATGGGGTAATGTCCGGCGAACGGGCTGGCCAAGGACATTCTGAGGGGGTGCTTATCTATCTTGCAGGAAATCTATTTAATAGATATCCCTGCAAATTTCTTGCATTACGTGCTGGTGTGCTATCTTAGAGGAAATAACAGTAATGTATTAAGGCCAATGAAAGAGATAAAGGGTGATATGTTGAGTAGTGATCAATCAATATTTCGCCTCCACTGTATCTATTATCGTTTACGAGATCCCCATGCTGCACATCCTTATCTTGGACATACTGCATTATACAAAATCTATTGTGTAAGAAAGTTTGCGCAATTTCCCACCAAAATGTGTTTATCCTCAAAGACTTTTTGCGGGATATTGCTGGTCTAGACAGTTGTTATATACTGATGAAACATTAAAAAAATAAAGCTTAATTGAGCTTCTGAAATTTTATCAAGTTTAATAACATTAATGATAACAAAATTCATGTGCTATCTATGACGTGATGTTCGATTTAAGCAAGAAAACAAAATCACGAGTACACATATCGTCACATGACTTCTTGTATAACAAGAAATGTAGGTTGTAAGATAACAGCTCATGTGATTCTGTATGTGATAGCCCCCGCTTAATGAGGTACTTAGTTCCGAAATTTCTAATCAAAAAACCAAAAAATAAATATTTGTATTGGAAAATTTAGGAAGGATCGAATGTTTTGACTTAAAACCATATTTTTGTCGTCTGCCAGTGAGAGTCAAAAACCCGCCTAACTAACATTCCCTTCCCTTACACTTTATATCCACTTTCCCGAATTTAAAAGGTGTTTAATAAGGCGCTTGAAAAGTTTTCATCTGGATATGTAGGTTCAATGTTCGGCTGCAGCTAAGATTGTTACTTCAGAAACTTAAAACCTAAGGTGTCTACTAACTGCTCGTAATCAATTCAAGTTTATAGTGAGGAAGCCCAAAATTTAATAATAATTAGAAACGTGCTTCATGGGCATGTGTGCAGATTACTTGGACATAAATCTTATAATGTTTAATAAAGTACTTCAGAAAAATTGTATGTGTTGCCGATTAGGGAATTCCATGGTTCAGATCTCTGATGAGTTAACATAAAATTTATGGATATTAATCTTCACCTATTCTGAAAAGCTGGGATTTTTTCATTTTGTTACTCACTCGTCTTAAAATCTCGAAAATCCGAGGTTATACTAATAATAAGTTTCATCTAATATGAAAACAATTATTGCGAGCAATAAAGGAATATTGTAAATGTAATTACTACAACCGCACAACAAAAATGATTAACTGCAAAATTGGCTTGGCAGTTCAAGAACTTCATTACCATGATAATAAGATCAAATTATTTTAAGGTTTTGTTTGATTATCTAAGCTATCTCTGTTGATTGTCTTCGCTTTCTATTAATGCATCCGTCCTTGAGAGCCGTTTTGTTCTGGCTTCCGTAATGCAAACTCTTCGAAATAACGTCAAGCTAAAATATCACCTGTCTTCAATACAAATTACCTCAAATGACAAAAAAATCCATCTTTTTCACCCCTTAAACCTGGCACGTATCAAATTCTGAATTTTCGACGATTTCCTTTCCTCAATAAAAATTAGATCTTAGCTTAGTCAAAGCACCATCCCTAAATAGGCCCCTATAGAGGAACGCAAAATATAATTTTACCTAAAGGAAAGTAAGTAGTAACTGCGTATATGAGACATATCTACTTTAGACAATAATTGGGGAATTTTCTTCGAGTTTCTACAAGTTTCTCTAGCTCCACAATATGCCGTTATATTTAGCTGATACTTAAAAGTATGAAAATCGGCAAGATGGTAACCCAAATGGGTCTTAGAAAACTATAAAAACTAAAAAACTATAAATAACGAAAGAGGGAGAAAGTCAAAAAACAGACTTAAAGAAATCTAGAGCAATTTTACAATGACATGCACAGCAATTTCTAAAATTTCAAAAGGTCTCTCTCTATTTGGCAACACACATCGATCACTCTTTCACATGCCTTGATGTTGGCAAATTTTATTTGAAGTTCACATCTTCTTTAGAATTTCACAGGAATGTTTTTAGTTGCAGTTGTTCGCTCTAATCTGTATCATTTAAGATCATGGAGTCTTGCAAATGCAGTATAAGTCATCTTCATCGAACTAACAGAGATAACACAATGCAAGTTTATGCAGGATCATCCATAACTATTTGGTACAATCTCAGATCTACCTTATTTTTATACCTGAAGAATGTTACCTAGCGGATTCGCTGGAGCGACTTTAGATACTTTAGCATATGATTTAGTGATAGGAGTGATTCAAATGGGCGACCGACTTGTAAATACACTTGAGAGTCTATTCCGTATTCTGAGTAGTAAAACGTTCCTCAGAAAAACCTTGAAATGGTGGGTTTCAGTTCAACTTGCATATGCCGGTATAAAATCGAACCCTTAGCTTATTCGGGTTCTATTGGCATTGCTTTGATCTGACTAGATGAAAGCCCCACGACTGAGCGAACTTTCTAGGATTATACCGTGCGGTTCTAAATTGTCCCTGTCGTTAACTTTTTAATAAATTATTATTTTTCAAAAATTCAAAAGCAGCATTAAATAGGAGAAAAAACATTATCTTTCGATGTTTGGTTATTTTTTTAAATTTTCTCACCTCGCCAGTAAGGCAAATACCAGATTTTTTAAATTGAAACATGGGTGAACTGACACCTCTAATTAAATATCTTTCAAAATTACATTCAATTGTGTATTCGATTCAAAATCTATCAATTAGATTTATCTATCGAATAGCAGGTAAATAATGAATACTTGTTTGCTGATAGGAAATTGGTTCGTTTTCCATTATGTGCTCACAGCCAAGTCTTTATTTAAAAAAAAATTAATTCATAAATAAAAATAATCAAAGACTATTTGTGAGGACTAAATCAAAAATAAACCAATTTTCTATCAACAAACAAGTTTTTTCATTGTTGCATACTATTTAACCTTTACTGGCGCAGAAATCTGAAATTAAATATTCCCCAAGTGGCGCAAAGAATTTTTTGTTTTAATATTAGGGTTCTATTAAGGTTGATTGCTATAAATGGTCAAATAGAAAGTTACATATGTCCTTTTTACTCAAATAATATACAGGGCGTTTGAAAAAATAGGCGGTTAAAATTATGTAAGTCCGGAGCGCAGGTACTTAATTAAATATCAGAATGATTTTGCATATGTGGCTCAAAATTTGATTTACCGCCGGGCTAATGATTGAAAATGGTAATCCATTTTATCGACCACGGTCGCCATAAGAGTTAACTGAGTTTGTATTGCATTTTTTTATCGAATTGATACCTATTTTTCTCAAAAACTAATCAATAAATTTTGAATCGCAACACACCAATAAATGACGTTTCAAAATATTTTTAATTTGAGGTATAACTTGACCCATGTTTCAATTTAAAAGATCGGCCATTTTGCTGTACCGGTGAGGTAAGCAACATTTAAAAAAATAACCCAACCTCAAAAGATAGTATTTCTTTTATCCTGTTTAAGGTTTCTTTTGAATTAAAAAAAAAATCATTTTTTAAAAATTAACAGGAGGGGAGGGGGGTTACAATTTAGAGCCGCACGGCATATGTTGAGTGATCCTATTGTCTACGGTTAACAACACAGGCAATAGGTGCAGGGCACCATGTTGCGGATTTGCATCGATGATAGATTTGACTGGAGCCCCATATCGACTCTCAGTGCAAAAGGCTGTCTACAGCATTATTCGCTCTGAAACGGTTATAGTGTTGTCGGTATTGAAAAGTGTTTGCTTCGGATTATCCCAATTGAGGTTGCAGTACGTGATTGCTTCAGGCACGCTTTGAGAATGTTCAGACTGCTCCAAAAATTCAAAAAGGTCGATCGAATAAAAATCTTCTTATGATGATGGTTTATTTCGAATCCACCTAATCAGTAGAGTCGAGGATCAAATCAGTTAGTACCACGTTTATATTTTATTTGGATGAGCGGGAGCAGTAAAAATTGTGTATGTCAATGAGAACTTACGTGCATACTATGGGATCTTTAAACGAATTTTGCGGTTCTTTTCAGAAAAAAATCAGACTTTGTATGGAAACCGATTACCAGCTCCGCCAGAGTAGGTCAACAGCTCTTGAAATTGCCTCGTCACCCTTTCGTTATGAGACCGTTTATTCACAAAGCAGCAGACGCATGAAAGGTGGATTTTTATAATGGCTGATTTTGAGTTATTTTCCGCAATATGTAAAATAATTTTTGTTAGAAAATACTGAGTCGTAATTGTTCAAAACCCACTGAAAAGAAAACTCTTGAAGTGTGTTCTTCGCAAAGAAAATGATCCCATTATTCGTGTTTACGAATGTATGAAATTCTTGACAAATTGGAAAGCGATAAGGCTGCTAAGAGACAGTAGATTCCATACATTTTAAGGCACAAATAATGGCATCACTTTATCTCTGAATTTTTTTCCCCCAAAGAACTTTCAGGTGTGTGATAGAGCAACACAGTTGAAAATCTGCCAGGACCAAGAAAGTTCCAACAAAAACATAAGGGTAAGGATTAAGTTTGTTTTTCCTTTAGAAAAGACACCCTTTTGCGCTGTAAAGTGAACGTCTAATAAATAAATCTCGGCTCCGTTTTTATGGCCCCAAAAGAGAATACTTTAAACTTGTATATAGGGTCCCTAACTAGCCGATTTCCATGGGAAAATATTCCAAGGTGCTATTTACATATGCGATCCTGAAAAGTGTCCTTCAATAAAAAATATTTCATATTTTCGAGGCAGTTTACGAGAGTGGCATACGAAGCACCTGATGTTTCTTCAGCCTTAAAAATGTTATTGTTTGGACGGGAGTTTTTAGAAATGATTGATTCATCTAACTGCTGTTTGTGTTTCCAAGTTGCAGACTGAATTAGGGTCACTAAGCATTTCGGAAAACTACAAAGCAGCGGATTATCAAAGATTTCCCCTTGGCTGACCGCTTTGGAAAGTACTTGCTTTTGCTTACAATTTCCCTTAATAAATGGAAGTTCGCACAACCCTATATCATTTTGCTACCGAAACAGTCAAGCGAAACGTGGGACACGACGCTCGTTTTGCTGATAAATATGTTCCTCCTTTATTTTCGTACTCCATTGATTGGCGCCCTTCTTATAGCCCCCATATTTTCCGTTGTTAACTCAGCGGGCCACAAGATAAATTTGTATTTCTTTGTCGGGAAATCTGAAGAAATCCAATCGGGAAATGACCTTCTAATGACACTTTTACGTCATTGAAAGATCGCCTGAATTTAGAGATGTGTACCAATTTACGGAAATTGAAAGACTGTAGGTTGAGGAAAACTCTAACTTGGATTTGGTTTTATGGTTTTAATTCGGGCAATCGAGCAGTGTGGGGGTGAAATATATAATGGTGTTAATCGTGTTGGCAAGCCAACTGTAAAATTTGGGTTGTGGAATTAACAAATGGATCAATATCGCTTATTATATCAATTATGTTTTCTCGTAATTAATTACTCCGATGTTCCCAGCAGAAAAATAATTTAAGCCAACTTTGTCCCCATGTTTCGTTTTCGCTCGAGAACTGAAATGCGACGGAGTAGGGACCTTAAATTACAATCGATAAATTTTATTATTATTTATCAGATTCTATAGTTCATAGTCGTGGGACTAAGCTTGGCTATTTACTGGTAATTATCAAAGTTTTAACAATTCATAATTGAAGTTCAAGTTATCTTTCCATTATACTTTCCCACTACAAAAATTCTACTTAGGAACATATCTAGTAGGAGTAGTAGTCTTGGTAATTCTACATAAGAGTAGTATATTACAAATTCGTGCCAAGATAAGGACGAGAAACTGCATATTACGCCTACTATTAATTAAAACAGTTTGATTGAAAAATGAAAACATTTATGCTACAACAACTGCACCATTTGCCTCAAATCAATGTACAGCGCTGTAAGCTGTAGCGTCTGTAAAAAGTTTGTAATACGTTTATAACTTTCATAAACCAGATATTAAAAAAATCCTTAAAAACCTACAATTTCATTTTAGAAAGGGCATTTAACGTATTCAATTTAACGTATATCAAAAGAATATTATTTTCGATATTCAAATTTTTCACCCCCATTCCTTTCTACTTCCCAGCTACCTTTTTATTTTCAAACGGAAAGGTACCCATTGAAGTATATGAAATGAAAGGTAATTTAATAAGGGATTCAACGATATACTCAAAACTGAAATTGGATCTATAGTTTCCTTAATAAAAATAGAAAAAAGTCCATACCCTAAAAATGTTAAAAATTTTAATCTTTGCTTCCTAGATAGACAATCCATTCTTATATCACTTTGAAAGAAAGCCAAAAAATGACAATAAGATATAGATATTCTAAATCATCTTCAGTGTAAACAATTGTTTAGACACAAAATATTTTGGGTTTCGTAGCACTCATTAGTAGTTGAATTCATTTGTTAGGCATCTACCACAGTTAGAATATCATAAAAATGGATCCTTTATCTACGAAGCAAAAATTGAAATATTAATCTTTTTCGGGTATAGAGATCGCAAAAAAACTTACGAAGAGATGTGTCTCATATTTAATAAGGAACATCCAGAGCGACTTATTGATGGAAGTGTGGTTTGTCAGATTAATATAAAATTTCAATAAACTGGAAGATTAAAAGCTCCTCATAAATGTGAAAGACCTCGAATAGCAACTGGCGGCGATAAAGCACTAGATATTTTTTTATCTATCGATGAAAATCCCATGCAGGCTACTAGCAAACTTGCCGATGAATTTAACGTATCTGCAAAATCACTAAGCACTCTTTTAAAACGGAAAAATTTCATCCATACAAAATTTCTCTTAACCAAGAATTGACGAATGACGCTTTTGATCGCAGAATGGAATTTTGTGAATTGATGCAAGAAAACGGCACTCAGGATAATAGGTTCTTTTCTAGAATTTTATTTCCGGATGAAGCAACATTTTGCTTAAATGGATCTATTTATCGGCATAATTGTCGCTACTGGTCTACAGATAATCCTCGTTGGATGCAAACTCTGCATACACAACATCCGTAAAAACTCAATATATGGATGGGTAATAATCGGCCACCAGTTCATCGGTCCATTTTTCACAGAGGGGAACTTAAACAACGCATTACACTTATACTTATTGCAAATCGAAATAGTTCCATCAATCACCGCAATTTTTCTTGGAGAAAATGGAAAACAAGTTGCCAATAATATTTGGTTCCAACAAGATGGTACACCACCACATTATGCTATGACTGTGAGAGAGTATCTTGATGACCTTTTCCCTAGGAGATGCATCGATAGAAGAGGCGCAATAAAATGGCCGTCACGATCTCCAGATCTTATGCCCCTCGATTTTTTTTGTGTGGTCACTTAAAAAGTTAACCACAAAATTTAAATGATTTAGGTCTTGGAATTCAAACAGAATTAGAATTATAATAATAACAGAAGCAACACCGAATAATTGCACAAAAGGGTTCGAGAAACGAATGAGTCATTGCCAAATTGTTACTGGAGCCCAATTTGAGCATTTATTGTAGGAATTTCAATTTTGTTTGATATAATAGTAAGTAACTTTATTTTGTATCTAATAATTTTATTTTTAAAAGAAACTGTAGATTCAATTTTAATTCTGAGTATACCGTTGTATCCATTATTGAATTACTTTTCATTTGATACATTACAATGGGTACCTTTCCATTTGAAAATAAAAAGTTAGTAGAAGTAGCTGGATAGGAGTGAAAAATTTAAACATGGAAAATATTCCATTAAATGCTTTTTTTAAATAAAATTATACGTGTTTAAGCATTTTTAAAAAATATCAGGTGTATGAAAGTTATAAATGTATTGCAATACTTTTTACAAGCGCTGTAAATTCATAGATAATCATTAATTAAAAGCAAGTATCAAACCTAGATAAACTGTCCTAGCTGTGCCTTATTACAAAAAAGATATTCATAAGGGTTGTCCAAAATTCAAAAAATAACTCCATTTAAGCTACGAGAAAACAAGAGCAGATGACAAATAAAGTGCTGCATACTTAATAAAGTCTAGAATAAATTAATTAATTGGAGTACAGCCAAGTCCAAAATGTATTAACCGAAGCTCTAATGAAGTCCCAAAATATAATAGAATTTATATTACAAACTCAGCCTTACAAAAAAGGTCAGAATAAATCATTTGGAAGATAGCCATACAATATTATGATATTTTAAGTGCGAGAGGTGACAAAATTAGGTAAAATATTGTCACTGCTAGTTTTGTTGCGCGTGCCAGAGGAAGGCCAGAACAGCAGGAAATAATACCCATAGAAGATGTATAAAACCATAATATTAGGTGTACAACTTTGCTTCCGCCGTTTTTGAATAGATGTATGTAGCGGTAAGTAATGATCGAAATAAATAACCCCATGTGGGCATGCAGGAGCCTTGGGCACCTGTTAACATAACCTCATAAAAATATTAGTCTATTTGTGTCTTCATCATAAAGTTATTCGCAATTGAAAATGTCAGTGTACGAGCCAAATTCTCGTCATTTGCGGGAGGTTTTACTTTTCTGCTTCAATATGAAGAAATCTGCTGCTGAGGCTCATCGAATGCTCTCAGATACTTATGGGGAAGCCACTATTAGTGAAAGGACATGTCGTGAGTGGTTTCAGCGCTTCAAGAACGGTGATTTTCACGTCGAAGACCAACATAGCGGTGGAAGAAAGAAGGTTTTCCAAGATGCGAACTTGGAAGCATTACTTGACGAAGACTCGTGTCAAAGTCAACAAGAATTGGCACAATCATTGGGAGTGACTCAACAAACAATCTCAAAACGCCTCAAAGACATGGGAATGATTCAGAAGCAAGGATATTGGGTGCCGTACGAGTTGAAACCAAGAGATATTGACAGGCGTCTGTTCGCTTGTGAACAGTTGCTTGCAAGGCAAAGACGGAAGGGATTTCTGCATCGTATTGTGACTGGGGACGAGAAATGGGTTCATTACGATAATCCCAAACGCAAAAAGACTTGGGGATATCCCGGCCATGCTTCCACGTCGACGGCCAAACCGTCTATTCATGGTTCCAAAATCATGCTCTGTATTTGGTGGGATCAACTCGGCGTAATATATTATGAGCTGTTACAACCAACTGAAACAATCACAGGTGCTCTTTATCGAACCCAATTAATGCGTTTGAGCCGAGCATTGAAAAAGAAACGGCTGCAATACAACGAGAGACATGATAAAGTGATTTTGCAGCACGATAATGCTCGACCCCATGTTGCGCAAGTGGTCAAGAAATACTTGGAAACATTGAAATGGGAAGTCCTACCCCACCCGCCATATTCTCCTGACCTAGCTCCTTCTGATTATCACTTGTTTCGATCCATGGCACATGGGCTAGCTGACCAACACTTCCGGTCTTATGAAGAAGTAAGAAATTGGATAGAATCGTGGATCGCTTCAAAAGATGTCCAATTTTTTCAACACGGGATTCGTATGCTGCCCGAAAGATGGGAGAAAGTAGTGGCCAGCGATGGACAATACTTTGGATCCTAAAGGTATAATTAGTTTTTTACAATAAAATCGCGAAATTCGGAAAAAAAACGGCGGAAGCAAAGTTGTACACCTAATATTATCTGCCACGTAAATAGTATGAAGGTCGATATTCGTAAAAATGTAAAAAATATTAACAGACAACGAAAGTTAAATTTCCAGACAAATTGAGAGATTTTGTACAGGGCCAAAATTGGTTTTGATTTAATAATGTTTTGATGAACTTCATTTTTGTACAATCACGAAATGTTTTTCTTATGGTAAATCGCTGAATGGACTGGTCCTTAAAATTTGGGACTATATTACGTCTCTTATTAACATCTCTTTGCAATTGTTTGACTTTGTCATGTTCCTTAATGGTAAGAAATTTGATGAAGAAAAATTTACTTTATTTCAGAATTGAATTCCCTTCCAGAGCTTTTAAATAATAATAATAAAGAGAGATAATTGATGCATCTCAAGTTTTTTAAATTAAATGCGCACGTTAATTGAAGTACTGAATCTATTTCATTTGCATGGCCCTCACTATACAGGGTGTAACACATCATCATAAGGATATTTCAGGGAGTGATGGTACTCTGCACAATATTATAATAAAAAAAAAAGATAATAGACCCGTGGGTAAAAACGCACCATTTATAATATTGAGATAAGAGTGTTTATATTTCCCGTATCTTAGAAACTAAAAGAGATCAGACCCCTGCTTGTGCTTCCTCATAGAGCTGCTACAGAAGATTAACTCGATATAAATTTTATTTAATTTTATTGAAGTATTATTATTTTTATTTAGAATTATCCTAACAATCAGACTCAAATGGACAATGAGAAATTTCCATATGCAACCCATTAATTTTTTAATGGGTATGCATGTATTCCCAGCTGCAAAACGTGTTGATTGGAAACATTTCGCTCTGATGAGCGTTTTTCCCGATGTATATCAGATGTGAACAGACAAAACGGTTTAATTTTCCCACCAAAACAATCTTTTTCCATAGAACAATCATACCACCTGTCGGGCACAAATATGTGCTTATTTGGCTCGTTTAGTGCAGAGTTGTCAGTGATTCAATTTTGGTCACTTAAATTGCAAACCGATTACTGTGTCTTCTCGATAGATTCGTTGTATGAAATTGTAGCTTGAAAAGGAAATGATATTTAGGCCTTTAGGCTTTTGCAAAAGGACCAAAGCCATCCAATTAAGGATTAAACGTATATATCCACAGTTAGGCTACGATACAACTAGTTATACAGGGTTTGCCTTTGGGAGCTCACACAATCCATATATGGAAAATTACGTCTTTATTGTATTTTTGAAGTTTGCATTTTTATTTCGTGGAAAAAAAAACTCCTACTCAAAAATGACTCATTATGAATTAAAAAAAAAACAAAGAATCAAAATAAACCTTAAGTAACTTGATCATGCAAAAATAATCTGATGTATCTATTTTCTATGCCATATAAGTTAGTTTATAGTTTTTTTCAATTAACTCAAAAACTATTCATTTTTTATACTTATGATGTATATCATATTTGTTCATTTTTTTTACCAATTTAATGGTGCAAAAATAATCGTAGGGTGCTGTTAAATAAAAAGTTTTTTTAATTTAAAAATCTAAATTTCAATAATTATTTTCACACACTTTTTCAAATATCTTTCTTAATTCTTTAATTGTTTGTAAAAATCTGTTAATTTTTCAGTATTTTACAATTTATTTAATCAATTTATGTCAAATACAATAGTTTTGTAAATAATTGAGTTTTAGTAGAGCTCTAGAAGTGTCGAAAAAGTCGTAAAAATCAAAATAAATTAAAAACAGTTAAAAATCAGTGTATTATGAAATTTATGCTTATTTTTGGCACAAAAAACATTTCATTAATAAAACTGTCATGTTCTATAAAAAAAATGAAGTAAGGATCGGTTTCTGGCTTAACCAGAAGTCATATCAGGTTGAAAATATTTTTATAATATCAGATTTTGTTCCATGAAACAAAAATATAAACTTCAAAATTGCAGTAAACTTGTAATTTTCCATGTACGGATTATATCAGCTCCTAAAAGCGAACCCTGTATAAATCGCCATTTTAGACCAACAGTAAAAACAATATTGTACTCTTTTTTTGGGGAAGAAAGTCAGGCATGAAATTCCACATACCACGCTAAACAGCAGAACCCAAAAAAGGTAGTTTTTATTTGAAAAAAAGCTTCAAATGTTTTCAATCATTTTTATTCAACTGATTCAGCGGATTCCCAAGCTTGCAAGGTATTTTAGAATGGTTTTAAAATGCATGTTAAAGCAAACTCGACTAAAATCGGATGTTGTGATACCTAAATAATATCGTATTTTGCATTGTAACGAATCAACCTATTTTAGGTCATTATTCACTTGACCTGCAACTTTCCAGTACTTCAGCTACCCTTCGGCTTCGCCAAAATTCATATGCTTCAAAAACATAAACCTGACAGTTTATCTAATTATTTATTCCTTTATAGGGGAAAAGGTTGAAGTTCGGAACATTAACGGGCTTTCTGTATTTTTCAATTAAGACTTGGGAACATTAGCGAGATTAATTTTGAATTATTTTATTAGAAAATTACTAATTAATTAAAAATATGCGGTAAATAGTTTTATAATGTGCAGGAAAACTAAAAACAGAGGTAATGCACGAGGGAATTTTGCTAATACAAAAATGGATAAATTAACGAAGTTAAAAAATGAATGGTGGAAAAAAAATGGAAAAGTTTGAGATCTGCCCATAGAGTTTTTGAATAATTTCACGTCAAGCGTGTATCTAAATTCTCATTACAGATTTTTTTGACATTAATGTATTGAAAACTCACCTCACATTTCCTGACATGGAGGGAATCAAACGCTTCAGACTTGCTGATTATATTCTTCAACCGTATTGGCTTCCTCGAATTGGACACCAACGAACAATGGTTGTTTCCAATTTTATCCAGTAGATCACTGGACGTTAACTTATGGTTGTTGTCTATCATTGACATAGTATCACCCATTTAATTTCTGAATTTGGTCCGCGTGTCAAGAGTACCTCGGCCAAAGCATAGTAACTCCGTTGGATGGAATTAAACGGTATTCATTCTTGAAAGAGCGTTAGCAATTAGGACTGAGTGAAATTTCTTCCCGGCATCTTTTCGTATGAGTAATCTGAAATAAAAGAAAAAATTATATTGATTTATGACGTAGAAATCGATTACTATTGTGAAATTATCAGGGGTATTTATTAAAACCGCAAATTGAAAAGATACTTGGATTGAAATAATAACTCAATTTACGCCTGACTTTGGCAGTGCAATTTAAAAGCTAATAGGTTCCGTGTTTTAGTCGCTGAAGGCAATTGTAATGGAGTTTCTGTTGGTCTGAATAGAGCCATATGTGGCAATGTGACAAAGCTTTATCACCTCTGGAAAAAAAATTGCCATTAATAATGCTACGAAATCTCTGTTCAAACCCTTAAAAAATTCTTTTGAATAACTCATTTAGAGTTTCAAAGAAGTGTTCCAAATTGATCTTAATTTGATTTAAAGATTACCCAAGCAAAAATTAACAATCATTACAAATTAAAAGTTTTCAATTAAAAAGCAGAGCTAAAGAGGTCTGTCTTCACATCGATTTCTGAAATTTCGTATCTAGAACTTTGCATGTATGGGTGAAAGTTAAATACATATATTTTCCAGTATAATTTGAGTTTGGGTGAAATCTGTGAGCTTAAATAAATTGAAGGTTATTAAATGGGTAGTAGGGCCCCTTTTGGATATACCAAATCGTTTAAGAGCCCATTTCCAAAACCTATAATCGGGGGGGTTAAAGCTATTTCCCATGCATTAGAATTGATTATACCGCGATCCAGAAACTGAAAATTCTCTAGCTTAAGTCAAATTTCTAACTAAAATATCGATATTTTGACGGTTTCTCCATTCAGGATCAATGAAAAACAAAAAAGGTTTCAACTAAAAAAGAATAAAAACTTAACTAATTTCGAAGTTTTGATGAGCTGCGACCCCTACTAAAAGACTTCGGTTGAAACCTAAAGCTTTCAGGATTCAGCCCGTTTCCTATAAACTGGGACAAAAAAGCAGTTTTACGGTTTCGCCATTACACACCTCCAGGGAGAGAAAATAGTCTTTTCAATGCTATAAAAAAAAAGCTACAATACCATCTAGTCGCAATTCTAGTTGCTATTAAATTTTCACTGTAATTATCAGCATTTTTTCTTTCATCCACTTCTTATTGATTGGGAAAACCATGTAATCTGACTAGTTCTCCATTAAAGAGAAAGTGAAAGAAATGAAATTTCGTTTTGACGGTTTCTCCATTTCAAAAGCAGTGCAACAAAAACACTTTAAATAAAACAAATAAAAAATTTCCAGACTTAGACGAGATGCCACTTCCTGTAGAAAATATCATTGAACTAAAATTTTGAGAATTTTTACTCTCATCGATTTTTGTACCATTTTTCCAATAAAGCAACAGTAAATTAAAAATAGGAAATTTTTCAATTTTGACAAGCACCAGCAACAAAGTCTTAAAAAATCTACCACTGAAATTGTCAAAATTTATGAATCTTTAGAATTTTTTTAAAAATTTTTGAAAATATCAGAATTCATGCCAGTTTGTAGATATTTCAAAACTGAGTTAACACAAACTGCACTGTTTTATCTTAAACCGTTGACGAATTGAAGCCACTGAAAGCGTGAAAAATAGAAAATTTTATGCACAATTATCTTAAAAACTGTAAAATATGCACAAACTTGTAAAAATGTGAGATATGGTATATGAGGTAAATGAAATGATTCCTAGAAAATACAATTTAGAATCGCCCAAAAATACTATCTCTTCACCTTAAATAGATCGGTAGTAATTAAGAACCTTAATTTTCAAATTTTATTAATCTGCGTTTGACGTTTTCTGAGATATTGAGCGGTTTTTATCAAACATTTATTTTTTACACACATCCAATGATATAAAATTTGACGAACTAGTTTCACATTTGACCATTTTTTAACTTCTCAAATAATTCTTTAATTTTTTAGGCAACAACAAACTAATTTAAATTAAAAAAAAAGAACCACAATGACAATGCCAAATAAAGCATTTCCTGGAAAGAACTGTTTACTGACCTGGAAAATTCAAAGTAATGCCCCGTTCAATAGGCTCGGAAAGTGGGGTCGGTTAAGCGCCATTGATTTTGATGGATAAATCAGAAATATCCCAAAGGTGTAAGTCAGAGCTTTTTTCAGTTCGTAGTTATCAAGGACAATAAAGCTCTGAGATTTAGGTGGAAATGAAACAATGAATAATTGCTATTTACTCATCTCTATTACATGCCTCGACGTTGGTAAGTTAGTTTTAAAAACCACAAATTTGTCTTACTCCACTGCTGGATGGCCTAATACCAGAAACGAGAATGAAATCAAGTCTAGGACAATGGAGGGCATAGATAGGTGGTAAGTAGTATAATAGTAAGTAGTTAGTCCAGAATAATGGACTCCCAGATAGTTGGCAAAAGGAACACTGCTTTTATTGTCCGCAAATGACTCTAGGAAGGAAAACTTCTTGAAGGCGTTGGCCAAATTAATTAAAGACAGTAAACGTATACAGTCTTTATTTTACTTCCCCAGAACATTGTTCCAAACAAGCATAAGTCAAGAAGCGAAAAAACGAATGAAATAAAATAAATCAAACAAATGAAACAATCTGGGAATTTCAAATTATCAAATTTAATTATTACTGAAAGCCATATCATACCTTTTCAGGGCTTTTTTCTCCTGATGTGGAAATTTACAGGCTGTTCCTCCCCGTTTTCTCGACTCATACGAAAATAGCAATCAAAAAAGCGATGTATTGAGCTGCTTTCGAATCCCACGAAGTGAATAATCAAGAAAAGACAAAACATAAGGTGAAAACAGATCGTGTCAAGAATTTAAAATGGTCTGAACAACTGAAACAGTCCGGTCAGTTAATAAATCAAAAGACCACGAGAAAAATCGAATTGCCGGCAAGAAGCCAACGAGATGAAGCATGAAGTTCAGGCCTGAGAAAAAAATTCACCAAACAATAAAAATTCAACAACGATACGACCAGTACGTTAACTCGATTCATCTGACCGAAATGAAACGTTTCGTTCTTTTTCTCACAAAGCCGGAAAGCAGAGAGAACATGAAAATTGAGCCAATCGAGAAAGTGTAACAAAATAGAGAAGAAGGGCAACGTCAAACCGTTGAAGTTGACATGACTTAAAATGATTAACGGTTCAGTACGGGCATCTGAAGAACAAAACGAGAAGACAAATTTATTTAAACTAATTAAAGCAGCAAGTAAATGACTTTGTGACCGCAAATGAAATGGTAAGACATCACAACTAAATAGACAACTAAAACTAGAGGGAACAATTGGCTGATGAAATGTAAACAAGACTAGTTAAATGACGTTGAGAAAACGAGGGATCTACAATGAAATTTAGAATAACTGTACGTGTTAAAACTGCTAAACTAGAGGTAAAAAAATGCGAATTCAACAAATATTTATTTCCACGCCTGATACTTTAGAGCCCCAACTAGAGCCTTCTCGAGAAATACTTATGAAGTCAGAGTAAAGGATCTCGAGGGAGTTAACAATGTATGTAATAACTCATTGAACGAAGTTTAATAAAAATATATGAACTTCCGCAATGAAACCAACAACTAAATTAGACAATAGAGTAACAGTAATTCCGCTCACAAAAAGTGGTCGGCAATCGTGTGCGTTAATAGTTGTTTGTATAACAAGGCAGTAAAATTACTCTTAACGCACCAACTTGAAATGTACGCACGAGAGTCATGCGAGGGAGTACGTTAGGGAACTGTTTTGCGAGCGATACAGAGTGTTCCTGAAATATCTGTGCAATGGTTGATAAAAAATAAAGCGTTCTAGGAGAACTTACCTATATCCAGTGTTGCTCTGTTTTCCTCCTGCAGGGCGCCAAAGTTCTCAAATTAATATTGTTTGTTCGAAATAATTGCTAAACATTGTTATCGATTTTCACCAATTTTGGAACTAATAGTTATTACATAAATTGGCGTATTTTGGCGTAAGCGGGATCTTTTTTTAATGTGAGGAAATATTAAAAATGGTGCGGGGTTCCTGAATGAAAGTTCGTATTTTTGTTATTCCCTGTATGAATGACTAAGTTTTTTTCTGCTATTAGCTGATTTTATGTTGAAGATTTTCTTTGTCTTGCAAAATTTTCGCCAGATATACCGTTTTATTAAAGATACTTTACAATTCATCGTATTATTATAGCAGGCCCAATTTGGCCACTCTGAAGTTACTTTTTTAACTATACTTAGTGCATGCTCTAGTAACAATAATAAAAAATTATGTTGCTTATTTTAAATTTCATTCCATGTTACGCTACTCGGATTCAATATATTTATTTTTAAATCAGATCTTTAATAATGTCTACAGCATTGGACTGATCTCCATGGATGATAGAGAAATAGTCGTTACTCTCCTTAAATGTACATGTGAATCGTGCCTTCGCGTAATGAAAATCTACTACCTATTTAATTTCAGACACACTGTGTCATAATAGCAATTTTCGCAACAACAACTCTTTTCTGGTGCAGCTTTTGTTCAATGACTTCTTTACGCTTCCTCTGCCGACTGACTCCAACTAGCAAATATTTGGATCTACATGATTTTTTTTTTATCCAAGAGTATCTTCCTGTTTCTGCACTTCATAAGGAAAACTGGACATTTCCTAAATTAACCTCAGCCCGACAAATATTTTTTTAAACTCAAGATCTATTACCAATTAACTCGATATCGAAGAGGGGAGAGCTTAAATTAGATCCAAATTTTTAATTAATGACTCGGGGAGTTGTGCCAAACCCACGAATTGCATTCATTACGTCATTCCATTTTGTGGTAAATGGGTGCCCCAAGTTGGGTTGAAATTAGAAAAATTTTGAGCTGACCTAGTTGAATAAAACCCTGTTCGATCAGCAAAATTTAATTTTTCAGAGACAATTTGAAAACTATCTGTGGGAAAAGGTTAGGAGAGTTCCTGCCTGGAAAATTACCATTTTGAGTGTATTTTTTCCGCTTACAGAATAAGCAAAAATTTTTCGCAAATCATGAGCCTCTATTTGAATTTAGAGTATTTGGAAATTTGACTTGATCATACCGTAGTATTAGGTCCCATTTCCGATCAAAAACTCATAAGCCTTGACACTCGTACCCTCTAATAAGTAAACTTTGTTCGGCTGTCAATAACAAACGCCGAAGGCTTTTATGTTGAAGCAGGGGGAAAGTTTATTAAATTAAACATTTCTAGGCAAGCAAAATGCTTTGTGTTCGAACCTCCTATTCAGGCCTCGCGAACTCAAGAAACTTTTCCCTGTTTACCTTAACGTAGTCGATATTAGGCCTGGGTTTATGTTAATTAACCATTAAGATCGTTTGTACACAATGATAGACAATTCTTATAATTTATCAGAATATAGCAATTATGTTTAGCATTTCAGGTTCGACTATTCCTATTTAGACATATTCCGTCAGGGAAGTTCGAAGGTAAACCCCTCTCCTTATAACCAAAAATAAATTACCCTTTCCTATTATTGTATTGTAGTCGATGGTGAACACAATGGATCTTTGCTTCTGACGTCCTCCTTTATTAGATTTTGTTGAACCCCTTTTATTACATCTTCTAAAATCAGCTCACTGATTAATTTTAATTCACAATCGCCATCAAAATTCATATAACATTCAGCAGCGATTCGCTTTTTGCTGTAGTCTTCAATTTCTTGAACGTATTTTCTGCTCTGGATACTCGAGGGGGAAAAATCTCAACCATCATACCAGGCACAAATTCCAAGCATCATATTCTGAAGAAAAGCAGCTGCACGTCCAATAATTCCCCATTTCTTGGATTGAATTTATTGCCTGCATGCAGGCATTCCTTGGGCGATTATTGCCATATTTAAGTTGCAGGAAGTGTTACAGATCGAATTGCTGTGGTACGTAAATTTAAACTGCAATTATACATTATGATGTCCCGGGTGGAGATGCGACCCACCGAGAAATAGGCGAAATCCTTTGTGTTCAATACCAGAAATAGTCCCTGGAATATTTCTTAATAGCGATTTTCGCTGCACGAGGGTTTTATGTAAATTTACATTCAAAAGTTCTCCTGCCAAATTGTCGCGCTGCTTAAGCCCTGGAAACGTGGGGAACTAAGCGGAAAAACAAACAGAAAATTGACGTTAAATTTTTTTATGGAATTATATATTTTCCGCTTTGTAATGCGAAAAGGAATAGTAGAAAGCGGCGCATTTTGTTCTATAACACATTCTAAAACTATTAATTAAAAAGATCACATGTATCAATACCGTTTAATGAGACTTAAAACACAAATCGAGAATCCCTCACCAAATATCGCTGGACGCAGTACCTGGCAAAGTACTTGCAGTAAGGAGAGTTCCCCCGACGGTAATTCACAAGCAGCAGGCATAAAAGAAGATAAAAGGAACGAAATGGGCGAAGAACAATTAGGAAATTTCTTAAGAAAAGTCTAGATTTCGTTCTTTCATTGATATACAGTTGTGGACAAAAATATGAAATCCTTTTAAGGAAAATGCTTTTTTGTTGATCGTTCATGTTTTTGTCCTTGAAACTTATGGATAAGGTAAGGTAAATGTTGAGTTTATCATACGATATTTGCCTTAGGAACATTGTTTTCAAAAGTGTTATTTTTAGCACCAATTTTTTTGCTGGATAAAAGTGTGAAATACTACGTAGTTTTGTTATCTGTGGGAGTATTATCAATTATTCAGCTTGATTGTATGGTGAATTTTATACGTGCTATGACAAAGAAAAAGTATTTTTCTGGGGATTCTCGAAATGCAATAGTTGAAATGTCCCGTCGTAGTTACAACAAAAAAAAAATCCAAAAACTTTGAAAATTAATCAAGGGGCTGTCTCCAAAATCCTTAACAAATTTAAGGGTTTCGCAGATGTAAAAAATTGTTTAAAATCTGAACGTCCAAGAAAAACAAACGTTACTACAGATCGACAAATCAAAAAAATATCAACTGGCGATCCTCGAAAGCCATCTAGGGTTATTCAGAAGGAAATTTGTAACAATACCAACATTGCTATAAGCGATCGAACTGTAAGACGTCGGTTGTGTGAAATGAGTTTGGTAGGAAGGATTGCAGTGAAGAAACCATTTATTTCTAAAAACAATAAGAAGGCAAAAATAAAATTTTCTCAAGAACATTTGTTTTGGTCTCTGTACTGTAGAAATTGTGAGAAAAGAAAATATTTAATTAAATTTGAACACCCCGTATATCTGAAAACTTTGGAACATATGAATCCAATTCGCTACCCTTAGATTTCTTCGTGTTCCAAAAATCTGTGGTTAGCGGATGGGCCTCGTTTTGCAAAACATCCTGTGTAGTTTAAAAACTAGCATTGGTTCGTAAGGTACAATAGCTTAAAATGGGATTTAAAACGCCTACGAAAGGAGGATTAATTGCATCCAAACTTTCTCAAACCATTTCGCATGCTTCAGAACTTTAATTCACATTTTTACCTTGAATCGGAATACTTCAAATTACCGCAAGTCTGCCAGTTTCATTATTACTTTCCCATTTTTATTGACATTGCAGAATTATTAGGTTTCACTGTAAAACTAGATATTTTCGGTGAAAAACAATATCCTTCATCGATGTGGCTGCAAATATAGCTTCTTTCTGAGAAAATTAATCCGTTTATGAAGTGATAATTATTAAAATTATAGAAGTTTCTAGTGCGAAAATCCCGCTCTAAAACTCAAACTAACATAAAGCACGTAAATTAGATACCCAAGCTGAAAGCTGGCAAGGAGTCCATAAACGAAATGGAGTATTTAAAGCGGGTAAATTGCTAAAGTTGCAATTTTAGGGCAGCGTGTCTTCGTTCAAAAGCACCCTTTTCCCCCACCTTTGTTCGCGAAATTGGTCAGAACATATTTAGAAAAACCTAAGCTGACAAAACCCAAAACCCTCATTTTGTAGATTAAAAAACCCAAATTACCTACCGGAGTATGCAATTTCCAACCAGCTGAGCTTAAATAATTAAAGGCAAACCCTAATTTGGCACTGAGTCTACTCTCGGTGGCCAAGGAGATTAGGCACGAGTCTCCATTATTCTCTAACTTCCAGCTAAAAGTCAACGCGAATATTCTTAAATCAACCAAATTTATATGCTTTGCACAAACTAATCTGTGTGGTATTTTAACATGCACTCGGGCAATTAGAGGGAAATGGAAAAGTCTTTCCTGATATTTATGGGTCAGTTTCCAAATCGGAAACTAAAAATTATGGTAATTGGTGTAGATATTTGATGTATTTTAAAGGCAAGTGGTGAAGTGGACTCAACTAAAAGAAACTTAAAGAGGAGCAAAGAGGAAAAGGAACCGCACAGAGGAGCAATAGCACTCAAAACAGTCAAGAATTCCTATTTTGTTTAACTCTAAAGATAAAAAGCAGAAAGGCCTGACAATATGTATTTAATAAATAACCCAGTACGTCAGTCTTTCCTCCATAGTGTCTCATCTTTATGTTCTTTACTAGACCTTTCCGCCAATTTCGTGAGATACCTCCCTTCCTTCATTGTTTCCCTCTTTCGCAACCTCCTCCAGTTTCCATGTTTCATGTGCAGGATGTTGAAGCTTGCAACTTCCCTAAAAATCCTGAAAATTAAGGACTCAACTCCCTAAAAATAGGATCCGTAGATGAAACCAGTCTCAAAAATACCGTGCGTCCCAAGTTGGTTCTGCATGCATGAGGATTTCGGTTACCGCAGGAGGGACAGAGCCGATTCATAGAGAAAGTTTTAGAGAATTTCATCAAAAACTTATACCTGGTTTCAAACTTCAGGTTTTATCGTTTCTCTGAAAAATTTAAACCGAAACAGTGTATTTTTAATGTGGTAGTTTCTAAATCAACCCGAAAGATCTTTTGAAGATAAGACCTAATTATTATACTCGTAAAAGAATAGATACAAGAAGATGACTAATGAAGAATAATTCTATCGGCATTTATTTCCATTCCGCTATGGTTACGTATAATTTTTGAAAATCAAATAACTGCCTTTCAAAATCATCTACGCCACTATCTCGTGTTAGGTTTTATAACTTTTTAACTTAAATTTCTTCTATGACTTTTGAGGTTGAGTACGGGATTTGGGGATAAACAGGGGCGTACTGAAGACAATGCAGCAAGGTAAATTTTACAAAAAGGGAAATTAGAAATTTAGGATTAAAAAAAAAATCTTCGTAAACTACCCCACTATCTAGCATGGGAATTTAAGTTCCAAGAGTTTCTCAATGATCCTTTAAATTAATGATAATTAATTATGAACTTAGTTCCGGAATAAACAGGGGCGTATTTTAAGTGAGAGCCAAGAGGTTATTTCTACAGGAAGAATAAAATTAGGGTTTTAGAAAGTTAGAAGGTACCAATCTTTGTAAACCAGCTGCACCACTATGTTCCATAGTATTTTGTTTGCCCGAAATTTCTCAATTATCCTTAAAATTTAATTTTTTTCATTATAACTGAATTATTCCCAAATACATAGAAACGCACTTAAAGCAAATCTGACGAGATAGATTTTACAGAAGGAAATATAATTTTGAAAAGATTCTAACAAACTTTGTGAAACATCTATGAAAATTTTGGAAAATAATAATTCTTTTTGAAAATTATCTACAACACTGCGTTATGTGGAATTTTATTACCTGAAATGTCTTTAATAATTCTCGAAACTGAGAACTCAATTCAGAAATAAATAATAAAGATTGACCTTCTTGAGGTGAATCTTTAAAATCGAATTCTACAAGAAAAATAACAATTTTGGAATTCTAGTTTTCGAAAACTAGGAAAGGTCATCGCCTACCATACGTATTATAATCAGAGATTTCATCAAATATTGTGAATTTTGAAATTCACTCTATAACCTTAGAAATAAAGAGCTCATTCGAAGCAAGTTCTATAAAAAAAAATTAAAATTAACGTGGGAATGTAGACGTATAAATTTTCTCCATTTATTTTACGAAAAATGGAAGGAAACAATTTCAACACGAACTCTTCTATTGTTTTTTCTTTACTCATAACAAATCATAGTTAGAAGACATCTCACCCAGGCCAATATTTTCAGGGTCTAATGGACACAAAGGAAGGGATGGTAACACGTGAAAGAATACAAGTGGTCAAAGTAATTTTTTAAAAATGAATTCTAAAATGTTTCCTTTTTTTTTCAAATTAACCTAGAGCAGCCTCAAAAAAATAATCAAAATTTAGTTTCGCATTAAATCAAATAATACCTTTAAATGGATACCATGTGTGGAGAATAATAAAACATTTGAGAGCCCATATGATATTTGCTCAATTTGTGAGTTATCCGAAATATTTTAATGTCAAATGGAAAACACCAAATTTTCAGCTATAATTGTATTGGATACCAGCAGTTGGTTACCAATTCCAGCTATTTGGTAAAACTTCTGAAGTAACCATTGAAGAATAGAAGCCAAAGTCAATCATTAAGTTGAAAAATTATTTTTTTAATATTAATTTATAATAATTTTCAACCACGACAAACTTCCTAATTTCTAAATGAAAAACTCCATTACTAACCTGTGAAATCTATTACCCCACAAATCTTATTGTGACACCTTCTCAAAACTACAGTTTAAAGTTTTAACAACTTTACCAAAATATCTAAGTCTTCGCAGAGTCAATCATCAGTAATCATCATAACCATTAATACCGAACTAAATGCAATATCAGTGTTTCGCGTGCAAAGTTGCGGTGTTAACTACCAAACTCCGCCGAAGAAGAGAACTTCCAGAGGCTGCAGCAACTTGGTGAATCTGCGCTCCGAAGAAGGAGCGTCACATCGCCGCCGTCGACCGCATCGTGCGTACGAGTTTTTGGAATTTGCCGCCCCCCCAGTGCCGCCAAACCTGTTGACAACGTTCATTCAGAGAGCGGTCGCTGGTCGGCGGCGAAAGAATGTCGAATGCCTGCCGGAGGCGGAAATGTATCCGAGGAAGGTGAAAGGGGGATGTTAATGGAAAGTCGAACTTGAAACCGAGTTGTTTTTGAATAAATACAGGGTTTGTCGGAGATAAGGGGCTGAAATGCCTTGTGCAGGGTGGTTTTGTCGGTTGTTTCATGCAAGGGGCTACTTTGTTGGAAATTCGCTGTGCGGGTCTTTTTTGTGTTATTGTAGACCTATGTAGATCTTTTTTGGCACAGAGACAACGACGAAAGAGCTACCAAGCATGTTGTAACTTATTTGTTAATAACACCGTCAATCAATTCTTTCTTTTATTTTTTGGGAACAAGGCTCCACAAGAAATAGTGTGCAATTCCGGCGCTTCAACAACACCTGCTGGTGCGTGAGGCATTACTCCCAAAAAATAAAAGAAAGACTGCTTAGAACGTATTTCTCGTGAATCAAGCAAAGTCTTGTCTACTGCAATAAAAAACCTAAGATTCACGTAATTAAAAAATGTACAGGGTATTTGTGGATTTCGGGATGAGTCACAACACTCCCATTAATTTTTTTTTTTTATGGGGCGTATAAAAAAATATGTCCACGCCCCTTTTCTGCGCTCACCCTGTAGCGTCGGAAACCATTTTGAAGTGTTGTTCTCATAAATATCTAAAAATTTTGCGTGAGAAATTCGAATCTTAAAAGAACCATCCAGTACATTCATCTATCAGAAACTCCAACCGAGGGTAAAATTATTAATGCTGCTTGCTATAGCTCAAATCCGATGTTTACACATATAATTTAAGCCCACCTTAAATATTCCAATAAATCAGTAGAATATGAGTCTGTCGACTTGCGAAAATTCTCATCCTTTGAGTGCTATTCACTTTGCCGCTCTTCCAATTAATAATTTTAATAACTCTTTGATAGTGGTGAGAGGGCCAGATCGGCTTCCACAACTAACCAATACTACGTTGCTTTCGCAAATACACAGATTTTTTTCGAGAAAATACGCAAAGGCGTATATTTCCAGAAAGTTGCACCCCTGGGATTTTAATTCTGAAGCGACTGGGTTAAAAATTCCTTCATGGGTTTGCAACACCCCTGCAAGGACATTCATTAGGGATAGACACGCGTTAAGGGAAACATTTCGAGCTCGGTATTTCCTCAAGGAATTTTGCATTTGTATACATTAAATAATGAAACTTCGACGAAATAATTTAAGACAGCCAACTCGTCTCCAAAATGAACAACGCCCTGCCCTAATCTAATAGGACTTGACACAATTAGTATTGTTCAAGGTAAAATGGCATTGTTCCTAAATAGTCCAAAATGTGAAAGTGCTCTTCAGCTGGCATTTCCCTGACATGCTCATCTCGTTTTCGTCTTTCAAATGTGTCTCTGCGGATGTGGCAGTGAAATATTACGTAATACTCGCACGTGCAAATCTATTCTCTAACTGTGCTGTTGTAGCATGTTTATTATCAAAAGAAATATAATAATCCACGACAAAGTTTTCTACCTCGAATGTAAGTGCTTTTGAAAGCTACATACGATTCTATGGCTGTGTCAAGAATTTGATTTTTTTCTGTAAAAGGATATGAGGCATATCTTAAAGAACCGTGGCTCAATTCATTATCACTATAGACAATAGTGGGACGTCATTATACTCGTGGAAAACTGATTAAAACCAAATGACTTAAAGTCTGTGTTTCTTAATTTAGAGCATCTTCTCATCGCTTATAACATCTTAAAAAGTACCTCCATGTCATTATGATATGGACATTCTGTTGCGGCTCACTTTCCCGTTCGTGCTCGTAGATCTAACATAATTGATTTAGTTCTTATGAAAAAGGTGTTATGATAGCATGGAAGCATTTTCTAAAACTCTCAAGTAATTTACGACTCAGTCTCGCATGTTTGTTCGACTTTCCTGCTACTCCATCAAATAAATTTATTTTTTCAATTTTTTATTTATTTTTACTAGCCACTTTTTCGAAGTTTTACATTATTTCATTCAATTTTGACATCGGGAATCACGTTTTATTCGATAGTTATTTAATTAGGACTTTACGCCTTAGCTTCTATGACGGAAACAATGATTCTATGATCAACGGACAATATACCGTGTAGCTCTAAATTGTCACTCCCCCCCCTTAACTTTTTAACGAATTTTTTTTTTTTTAATTTAAAAACACCATTAAATAGCACAAAAACATTGTCTTTTGGGATTTATTTCTTTTTTTAGATGTTGCTTAGATCTACGGTAGAGCAAAATGGCCGATATTTTTAAATTGGAATATAGGTCAAGTAACACCTCAAATTTAAGATCTTTCAAAACTACATTCAATGGTATAGTGCGATTCACAACAGAAAAATCATACAAAATGCAATACAAACTGAGTTAATTAGTAAACAATGAAAAAACTTGTTGGTTGATAAGAAATTCGTTTATGTTCGATTTTGTACTGACAAATAGTCTTTGGTTACAAAAATAAATAAATACAACCAAAGACTGTCTGTGAGCACAAAATCGAAAACAAATTCATTTTGTTATCAACAAACAAATTTTTTTATTGTTTATGTACTGTTTAACTGAGTTGCATTGCATTTTTTTCCAAATTTATAGCAGTTTTTCTCAAAAGCTAGTCAATAGATTTTCAATCGCAATATACTATTGAATGTAATACCTTTAATTTGAGGTGTCACTTGACCCATGTTTCAACTTTAAAAAATTGGTCACTTTACTCTACCAGTGACATAAGCGACATTTAAAAAAATAAATCAACATCAAAAGATAACATTTTTTTGTCCTGTTTAATGCTGCTTTTGAATTTTTTAAAAATTATTCTTTATTAAAAAGTTAACAGGAGGGAGGTAATTTAGAGCCGTACAATGTTTTTACACCTGGCCGCTCACGGCAACAAGCCGTAGTTACATTAATTAAGCGCAAGGTAAAAAATTACACCTGTTATTTAAAAATATATAATAATAATTTGTGCGTAAAACGCACAACGGATCAGAAGAAGGTTTACATCCTTGAATAAAGAAACATCCCCTGTTTCGTACGTATCGTTAGACCATCCTCCGTACAATTCCGACCTAAACCCCAACGATTTCTTTACCTTTCTAAAAATCAAAAACGGACTGCCTAGTCAAAGGTTGCAGTTGCCAGAAGAAGCAACCGACCCCTTCAAAAACTTCATTTTTACTGTACCAACAAATGAATGGGAGCACTGCTTTCAGAAATAGTCCCACCGCATACAAAAATGCATTGATCTTCATGAAGAATACTTTGAAAAATAGTAAAGTCTTTAAAAGCTATGTACTGTTTTATTCTAGCTCTACAATATATACCCGGACAAGGTTACCAATCGAAGAACATTTTTTATTTTCCATTTTACGAGAAAAATGTGTTCTTTATGAAAGTTTTTATTTGTTCCAAAACGGTTGAATCAATTTTCACCGTTTCAATTTTCCTCTTCATTACAGAAAAATATCGAAGAATAGGTCCATCCATCACTCACAAGTGTTAAAGGTGCGAACAGTACTTCCTTACACAAACTATCCACTATTGTCTCTGTACTAGAAACATTTTTTTTGACGCTTCGCATATACACATGTGCAAAAGTTTGCAATATCAATTTTTTTCAGTGATTTAATAGTATTTATCGATTTATTTTTTTATTTACATAAACAAGGGGCAAACAATAAGCAAAATAAAAGTTTAAACTAAATAAACAATTTGTAAAAAATTTATTTATTACATACGAACAATTTTACATTACTTTAAATTAAATTTATTTCAAGAAGAAAATGTCAATTTATAAAAAAATAATAGTCTGTATTACTTCCACGGAGCTACATGCATGCCTGCGAACGATTTAGTGTGCTGTCAATCAAATGGTCAATATGTTCTTATAGGATTTTTCCCCATTCGTCACGTGCAGTGTCTTAAGGTTTCCATAGGGTAAGAGGTGGATTATTCCTTCTCCTAATGCGACTTTTTAATATATTTCAGACATGTTCTATGCAGTTCATATCGGGAGAATCGACAGGCCATGGTAATCTTTGTATACCTTCCTCTTCAAGATAATTTTGTACTGCAGTTGTTCGATAAGGATCATTCATAAACAGAAACTCTTCACCTACTGTTTCTCGAAATAAACGCACAATTGAATGTAAAATCTTTTCGATGTAAACAATACCGCAGATCTTTCGATCCAGGACCACTAAAAGAGTACTTGTTCCTTTCATAATTCCATCTCAAAACATAACACTTCCCACCTCAAAAGGGACACGAGGCCGACATATTTCCAGTCGGGATTGTCTTCCTGGAACCTTTCCAAACCAGCGTCCTTCTTGAATCAAAAACCAGTTGAAATTTACATTTTTTAAAATACGAGGGATATACGTATAGTAATTCTCAACGTTTCAAACTTTAGAGCATGTGTTTATTTTCAAGATATCCTCCTAGTTATAACATAATATCTGACTAGACAAATTTCTAGCAATAATCCTGACATTTCATAAATCCCTGTTAGTCATGTCTGTGGTTATTGACATGCCTGGCTAATTTCGTGCAATCAGCGTCATACTCAAATCAGTTCGCTAACTGTACCTAACACAATACTGACACAAATCACCCTATTTAGGCCTACGAATGAACTTGTTAATGGAAATCATCCATTTCGATACGTATCTCTGGAAGTTTATGCAAAATGAAAACTTAGCGGTAGCGATACTGTTTAACACAGAACACGACTGTTTGCATCTTTAATAAAGCTAAACTGTGCTAAAACAAAGATCAAACTGCAAGGGCGGCATTTCTGCAGCTACTTGCATTGATTTGGCATTTTTTGCCGCCCTCAAAACCTTCGCTGGTTAACAGCAGCGTATCGCGAGATTACGAATCCAGTTGGCGATATTAACATTGCCCTCTCTCCCAAAACTGAAAAGGGTCATTAATTGTTTTTCGGACTAATTAGCATATCACCCTGTCATTTTGAGTGCCTGACCGAGAATAAAGCTGGGAGCTTTGAGTTAATTGCAGGTGTTCCTAAATAGCTAACTTAATAACATCACGTGCAAGGACAAGTTTTCAATTTATTAAGTGTTTTTGACCCTTCTTTGACCTCTTCAATTCGGGTTGTCTTGAGAGCCGGGCCCTTGCTTGTATAAAAACCACTGTCTGGCTAAATCGTTCGGTCCTACTGGATCATTACACCATTAGTATGCTTGTGAAAAGGGAATTGAGCTGATTCTGAGACACGCCTTCCCATTAACTGATATTGGGGTCCTGCTTAGCATTTCGAGTGGGATGGCTTTTAGTACAGATGGCATTGACTCTTCTTAACCTTGATTAACAGCATTAAGACTAGAACTTTAATTTTAGCCAACGAATTGTGGGTAGTCAGAAATATAGGATAATAAGTATAGCGTATCAATTTGAAAACGAACCACCCTCGATACTTCGGTCCTTATAGAAAATATGTAAATATGCAAAAACACGTCGACTTTATTTTCAAGGGGGACATTCTTTAAGTTGCTTTTCTATTAAATTGCATGCACGTTCTAGCGGAGGCGGAAGCAATCGCTAAAATCTTAAATGGGAATGGGGGTTGAGTTATATCCCATTTGAAAGGTCTTTCAATTACCTTTCCAAATGTATCGTTTTTTTTTTTTGATAAAGAGGTTTTCAAAAAATCATGTCTAAACCGTAAACAAGCTTAGGTATCAACTGTATTGCAAAATAATTATTTATTAGCGTTTTAAGTGGTCAAAGTGCTGTTCATTATTTTCCAAACAGTAACAAAATCTGTTTTCAAACTCTACTTTAACATCCACAAAAACTTCTATTTGAATTTCTATACACATAGCTGTACTTTTTCTCTTCGATCCTCTCAAATCTTGAGACTGGGTTTTATAAACAACAAATTTAAGATGCCCTCAGTAAAAAAAAATCCAGAGGTGTTAAATCGGGCGATCACGATGGCCACTTCATTGACCCTATTCGACCAATCTATTTGCCAGTAAACTTATGGTGTAACGACTGTCTAACAGGAAGAAAATAATTTGGTGAAACTACATCTGATTAAAATAAAGAAAATCTTGTAAAACGCTATCACCAGCCCCTAGCTCGCGAAATAAAATTTGCAACAATAAATAATAATTTAACAAAAACCAAAAAATTTCATCGTTTTTTTTGTTAATCGAACAGTCATATTCTTACTGTTTTTTCTACAAGTAAAATATTGAAGTAAATATATTTACAAATGCAAATAAAGAAAGTAAAAAACCAAAATAATCATTTGTAGTTGAGTGGAATGTGAAAATAGAATTTATTACTATTTAGAAAATAATGGTCAGCATTTTGAACGTTTCAACACATTATAATATTTTCTATAAGGACGAAAACATCGAGGGTGGATCGTTTTCAAATTGACGCGCTGTATAATATTTTAAACCCGAGAATATCGAATAGAACACCCATAAATTGTAAAGACTGTCATGTCTAATTGGCGCTTTGTAATTAATAATACCCGAGGTTTTGCTGGAATAAATGTTGATATGGAGGCTTATCTTCACAGTCTTATTGGGAATTATCGAGCTTCAGGCATACGAAAAACTGTTGACGTTAAGTTAACTGTTCATGCAAATAGCAGAAAATTCCCATTCAAAAACGTGAAGTGCATGTGAAATTATCAAAAACCATACATTGTCCTCTTGGATGTATTTTTATCAATTTGATAAAACACTAAATGTGATTTCATCAAAACAAAGAGTGGCTGTATATTGGTTGCCTCAGACCTTCCTACTTTTATGACTCTGCCAGCTACACATATCTCACGTTGTCCCATTTCCCAGGTTGAACATTAACGATTTCCTCCTTCGCTTCATTTCAAGGTCTAAAGCTGATCGTAGTAGAGATGTTCTGTTTCTTTATAAACACTCAAATACCACCAAAGAATCGATTTGAATTCAATTTAAATAAAAACTTTCCACAAGTTTTAAGTAATTCGGTTCCATCAGAATGGGAATTTCGAAGATTTCGAGGCAATCTGGGCTGAGTGGGACAAGAATGTTCAGGAATTCTGATCCAGAAATTCCAAGAAATTTGGAATAAATCGCACCCACTTTAAGAGATTTAACAATTATGTTAAGCGATTGTGCGAATCATACGGACCTGAACACGAATTTTCGTGCATTATTAAAGTAATCTGATTCGGCCTAATGAGGGATTTTCAGGAAATTTCTAGCAACTCGAATATTTCTGATTAGAGTATCAAATATTTTAAAATTAAAACTGTAAACTTCTGGTGCTGACAAGGGATCACGTTTGTCCTTGGGCGGTCTCAAACTTTAGTGGATTCTCCCAGACTGGGTTTTAAAACGGTTTTGATATTGTGTGTTTCCATTAGGTATCCTGTCGACCCAATCTGCGACTCTGTGTATATACGATAGACAAATCCAATACCCTTTTTCTTCTTAAATTTCTTTTTATTTTTCTTGTGGATGAGCATCACGGGGACAAATTGCTCTATTGAATTCTTGCTATATCCGTTCAAACCAAAGACTCTTTCTAAGTGTTTAAGTTCCCCTTCCATCTCACAGGTGTCACAAATGTTTTTGACTGGTTTAGGTCGGGCTTTATGAGCTTAAAATCATTAAATAATTAACAACAAAATCTATGATATATTGCCGTTTCACGCTTGGTGCTACATCATCGCGTCGCCACGCCGAAATTAAAGCTTAAAATTTAAGACCTACTAAATACTCTGGCAGCCATTATGCATATGAGAAATATTTGCGAGGTATTGGGGTATTTCGGATTTATTACTAATGGAGTGTGTTCTAAAAAACAAATGCTATCGAGCGTGAAAAATGAGCTCGTCATGCACGCTCGACAGATTTGTTAAACTATAAGGGTTAATGAACCTTATCAGGTGTTTACAAACTGATGTAAAATGACCAATTATTATACGACCATGAACAATAATGTTATTTTAAAATATATCAGAATAATCCCATTCGACTCAACTCCTAGCCTGAACCTAGCTGAAAATCTCGGAAACGTCGTTTTTGCTGAAAAGAAGTGGGGCATTACTCGCTATAAAAAGCGGAATTATTAAATACTTATCAGCGCAAAGTCGAGATGGCCTGCTCAGATTTCAAATTATTCGAAATCGGCTATAAATCGAGTTTGCTCCGCGACTTAATGTCAATAAGTGGGTCTAAAATTTAAAACCGTGTAATGCGTGCAAATGGGCTCTTAACTCGGGACAAGCTTCCCATACACATCCCACTAATCGGATATCGATTAAACCTTAATGTTGCCTTTATAGCCTGCTGCAATCTTCTTCCAATACCGACATAATTATTTCTATCATCAATATCAAATAAGAGATGCGCCTTTTTGCCATAAAATAGTTATTAATTGCTTGAACGCGTCTGAATTATTCATATACAAAGGGGAATGTGGAATACGGCAAACGAAGTAATGGCCCTGCTAACATTTCCTCTCTATATATATCCTTGCACAATACACGTTGGACCATATGGGCGTACAATCCCAACAGCTTGCCGTAGCCTGTTTCGAATCTGGGATTTCAGGATGATGTGGGAGAAAGGCCTACGTATCGCAAATTGAAATTATAAACCTCGAAATTGTTCTTTATTTAGAAAAATCCGAGAACTATTTTGTTAAGGACCGAGTTAAAGACGCCAAATTATTAACTGAAGATAAACAGTCGGAGGGATTTCCAACTGGATTCTAAACGCAATAATCTACACCTCCCCTCCTAGTGGTAACTGGAATAATATGTACTTTTGTATATAGTGCAGTGGCAATTGCAGCTTATGCCTTGTATTACCTTCCAAATCCGTTGGATATATTTGGGGGCTATTAACTTTATTGGCTTTGTTTGTAATAGTCACTTGCGAGCTGACATCTGCGGTTTATTCTATTGCTCTAACAATGCGAAAATGTTGCAAACCACTTCTTCGTACGTAGCTAAAATGCCGATTCTCAGATTAAAACGCTTCCACTAAACCTCGCGAACAATCTAACAAACCCGAAAAAAATTCTTTGACCACTAATCCAATATCCAAGCAATTTTCCCGTCACTCTCAGTGTCTTTTGCAATAGACAAAAAGTAGATTTATTGACCAAGAATTAGCTTTTTAATGTCAATGTTAACGAGATGTGAAAACGAGATTGTCTTGTCTGCTTTCCGTTACGATTCATCGAATTTCCCATTAGTTTCTTCTGGCCTAGGAAGTCTTGGTTTTTGAGAGTGTTTACGAGTAATAGAATGTGCATTAGGATATAAACGTTGAACCATCCAGATACGCGGCCATAAAACCAACAAAAGCAGACGTTGTTATAATGAAAATATTACACTGTATGCCACAATAAGACTTTATGATAAGTAATATTTTATAACTATAAGAACTTTTCAAATTTTGTTCCTCACTGCATAGCTTTCAGACGTTAATAAATCCAAAGTGCAAATGTCCGGTGTTCCAGTGAAACCAGAACAATCTTTAAAATTGCAGTGAGACAAAACGATTAATGATGGGGGTCATTAATCGAAAAATCGGACACAACAATGAGCATTTTTCTCCGCACGCAGCGGGTCGCAAGTAGTGTTATGAGGACAAAAACAATTTAACCTTCATCCGAATTCACCACTGATGAATCACTCTTCTCCTCTTTAAAACGAGTCCACTGGCCCGCTTTAGGGGTTTTAATTCTTGTTTATGTCGGTAGGGAATTGGTTTTATGAATCACACGTTTATCTAAGTAATGATTATTGTCAGAAGGAAAAATAACTCTCATTTTTAAAACAGATTAAACTGTATAGTACATGAAAACCCAAAAGATAACGGAGTTCAGAACATGCAATTTCAATTCGTAGAGGCTGTCAAATGTGGGGTGGGAGAGCTACGGGGACGTAGTCAAGGAACATTCGCCGTGAAAGGAAAACTGCGAGCACGTAGAGAAGAAATATGGGAACGTAGTACAAAAACTGTGAGCGCGTAGGGAGGAAACTATGGGAACGGAAAGCGAAAACTACAGGCGAATAGCGAGGAAACTGTGGAAACGTAAAGCAAAAACTGCGGACGCGTAGTGAAGAAACTATGGGAACGTAAATCAAAAACTGCGGGCGCGTAACAAGGAAACTAGGGGAACGTAGAGCAAAAACTGCGGGTGCGCATAGTGGTCACCAAGCCGGTAGAGCCCTATGAAAGTGAAGTTAAAAATTGCAGATATCCGTGGGTTAAACCTGCAGGTTACCTGAAAATGGGTTAAGAAGGAAGCAGTGAAATGCCAGGGATGACCCGAGGGAGGAGTTTTAGTATGATCTAAAACCTAGAAAAAGGTGACAAAATCAAGTGACTCGGAAACTCAATATTTGTATAGGTTCAGTGTGTAAACCGATCGGCATCTGCATCGCAACAGAACTACGGACACGCAACAGGGGACTCTCAATTTCGTGGGAAGAAAACTATGGACCCGTGAGATTAAAACTACGAGCACAGAGCGGAAACTACGGTATGTGGAAAAAAAATTAATATCAGATAAAAATGGGTTACATCACGAGCAGAACCATGAGCAGTATAACCACTGCAAAGTGGTATAAAACTTTCGTCTTCAGTACTCCTTCACGAGTCACTAGTGCACATAGGACAATAAGGAGCTCGGAGAACCCTTTAAGATAACGAACATCTCAAGCCCGAAGAAACACACATTCTCGAATGCATTGAAATGCGGTTTATTAGATCTGATTACATATCTGAAATAAAGAATATTGATGTTTTCTTTCACTTCCTGCAAGTTGAATGTTTATGACCCAATTTCATGATAGCCACACATTGTGCAACTATTGGTTATAACACAATGCTCTCTCACACATATTATTTAGGGCCTATTTGGGGTCAGTGCTTAATGAAAATTGTCGAGTGCCACATATGTTAGGAAATAACAATTAATATTCAGCATAGGCCATGAGGACAGATTTACTCTTCAATTTCTATAGAACAACGGAAAAGGGTTCGGAGTTTGAAAATTTCCCAAGGCATTTTTACACGTTTTGTTTCAATCCCTCTTAAGGTTAATGACTTCATTAAAGGTTAAAGGAGCATCAAATCCTTATAAATATTATAATCCCGTCTTTTTTATGTGGACATTTTATACAAATTAATGCAAAATTGAAATTTTCTTCGTCCCATACTAAGAAGGTCGTTTAAGTGTCTTTTGAGCCAATTAGTGCACGTTCATTATTTATAAAGCGCCTCAAAAAAAAAAAAGAATTTCGAGTTGAACAATAATAAGCAGTAAGAGCACCACTTTTAAATTTTTAGACACGACTTTTATAATGAAAATGT
This sequence comes from Euwallacea similis, assembly GCF_039881205.1. Lineage (NCBI taxonomy): Eukaryota > Metazoa > Arthropoda > Insecta > Coleoptera > Curculionidae > Euwallacea > Euwallacea similis. Next base: position 4,794,747 of record NC_089615.1, read on the forward strand.
TTGTCGCTCTTGTTCGTTCGTCTCTCAGGAAACAAATAGAAAAAAGTCCCTTAAACCGGATGAATGAATGTTGCCCATAAATCCTGAAGCAAAACTCCGAGAATATGAATTTTCGCCCAATGAGTCCATTTTCACAAGGCAACGTTTACGTAGAATACGAGAATCTCCGATTTCGAGAAGCGCATAGAATAGTTCATACCGTAGTTGGGAACTTAATAAGATAATTCAAAGTCTGCTAGAATATGGGTTTGAATAGGAAAGCTTCGCACAAGATGGAATTTAAAAGAGCAATGAAGTCTGAATGGTGATGACAATCTACTCCTGAGCTCCCACTTTGCAGAGGAGGGTCGCTTCAAGAACCAGTTTTCCTGCATGCCATGCTTATTTTAAAACGCATAAAATGAAAATAATTTAAAACTCTCGGGAGTGAACCTTTCGGAAAAAATGGATGTAGGAATTCGCCCCCATGTGAAATATTTCCTATTAAAACATTATACAAAAGTTCTGTTGTGAACATAGCAGTGACACCTAATCCCTTGTCCTTTTTCAGACCTGCTTTTAATCCGTTTTAGCTGTTTTTTGCACTAGAAAGTTCAATCAACTCTATTAAAAAAAAAGTCTCTTCTCAATGAAAACTTCGAATCGACTTTTATTCTCGAATTACAAATTCCCGTTCGGCCAAAGAGAACATTGAGTGGGTTTTTGCAGCAATATAAAAATCAAGCAAGATGCAGACACATAATGCACTGTTTGCCTCCTACATTCGAGGATATCAGAGTGCTTAAACTTTCTTTATTTGCTTTTCCTTTCGAGAACATAGTACGTTCAACATGGTTCGAATTCTTTGCAGTCGATACCACGTCAGGAAAGCTGATGCACAAATACTTATTAGAATCCTCTAAAAATACTTCGACCATTATAGAAAGAGAAGTAGAGGTTTTTGTGTTAACCAGCTGTATATATCATAGAAAAGTCATTTAAAAAATGTGATACTGGAACACTTGTGTCTCTCACAGAGTGTTTTCCGAATACCATGACGTTCTGGAGATAGCATTGAATGCGTTCCCTTTTATTGGATCTGCATATTAGAAAGAACGTCTCGTGAAATCTGCGAATTTGTTCAAAAAGTGTATTATACTGAGTGTTCCAAAATCCGCGAGCAGTAACTTAAAAACATAAAGGAACGCAGCGGTCTTGTCGATGTTCAAAAACGCCTCATAAGATCGTTGCGGTCTTTTCAACATATATCCTTGAAGGTGGTTTCCAGTTTATATTCTCAAAATCTGCAATTAGAGTTTTGACCGTTAGGGCATAGTGATCATTTAGGTGCAAATTCTTGGTCGAAATTAGAATTAACCATTCCTCATCAATAAATCGTCATAACAAGTCGGTATTCGAGTCTCCCAAAGTTAAAAAATGGATCTACCGTTGGTTGCACACAAGAAATGGTCTAGAATCAATTCGTTGATATTCACTGCTTGAAAGAGCATTGAAAAAGGTAATAAAAAATAATATCAAAAGCTTTAATCATAGGGCCTATAAAGGCGTGTATGGTTTCCCAATTCTGCCGATGTTTCGGTCTCTATAAGGCCATTATTTTGGAGCATAAAAAGTTCGAAAATAATTACCTTATTGACTAACTAAATGCCTCATTGACTACTGACTGATTAAAGCCTTGTTGGGTAGAATAAATGACGATGGATTTTTAAACTCGAAACTTCGGAAAACTTGTTTTCCACTTGTAGAACAAAAATTCCAGGTCCGTACTTAAAAAAATGTGAGTTAATAACAATATCTTGAACTAAACAAAATTCCACTCACAGCACTGAATAAATGATCAAAAAATAAAATGTCTTTCTGTTAAGTGTAACAGGGCTCAAACGTAGTGTAGTCGTGTGGCTTAAGGATCTGAGACTTAATGGGCATCTCGACGTTTAGAAGGGACGATAGCGGATAGGGGAAATAAAGGGGAAAAAAATAAAAACTAAATCTCCAATTTTTAGTTTTTTTTCAGCTATTTTCGGAAGTATTTGGAAAATTCAAATTTTGAAAACGGCATTTGGTCAAACGCAAAATTACGCAATTTTGCCCTCATTTATACTCCTTCGTATCTCCTCTAGTTTCCGAGATTCCACCGGTGGGGGTGCGAATTTAAAATGCCCTGCACATTAACTGATCGCGCTCACACTCTCAACAAGAACAAAATGTAGCATTTTATGTTGTCGTTGTCTCTGGAAAACATCAGACACTTTTTAATATTTCTTAAAGGCTGTTTATCGCTGCAAGGACTAAGGCTGAATGAAAAAAAAAAACCTCTGCCTTCTGATTTTGCCCGAAGCTCTAAATTTACCCAAATTCTTATATTTAAAACTACATAAATTGAAAAATATAAAGATTTTCACAATTTTTTTGTAAAAGTAGGCAGATTAAGTTATTTTCGCTGGCCTAAAGCCGAGGAATTGCAGTTTTATTTAGGTGCCATAATCATAATTGTAATAAAAATTACACTCGAGATATTTCGTCAGTTACTTTAAATAATGCACACCGGGTACCACTTTCATTTTCCACCAATGGTATACAGCCATTGGCAACGTGAAACCTAAAGAATTTCCTGCTTGTTTTTTACACTTGATGATCTCCTAATAACCCAAAGACAGATAATGTCGCCCAACACAGACATTACTCATTTATTATAATATTATAATTAAAAATGCTTTTTTAATACCACTGGCGCAGCGTGCCCCCATTTGCACTGTTAAAGCTATACAATAAAGCCAAACAAATGACGCAACATTGCCATCCTAGAACCACTGCCTGCGACGACTAAGTGGTACCCATTCAACCTCTGACCACATTCATATGGAATTCCACGGTTAAAATTCGAATTAGGTAGTTGTTCCTTTAGCTCTGGTCAATTTGGTGGTACCGTGATGATGCGGTCCAAGGAAAAAATTCCCAACAAAACTAACTATATGAAAGCGCTCAGTTTCAATCTTATCCAGACCGAGAGAACCAACTGTGAATTGGAGAATGAAAAAAACGTGGGAAGTATCGATGGGTCGTTTTATAGGAACTTTTCGTGGCAGATTATGGGGAAGAGAAAAGAGAGCAAGATGAGTCAGTCTGAGATTGGTGAGTAATTTATTTTTAAACGTTGTTAGGGAATTGAGTCCGCTAAGATTTTAATCAACAAATGCCTGGGATTGGTTGGATACTTGAAATCTCTGGTAATTGTTGTTGATTTCGTGAATAGTGAATAATTGTCTTTAAACAAAATTTGTTGAACTTTTTATGTGAAATTGAATTTCTGACATACCCATTTTGGTAAAGAGCGCTTTTAATGGTAGAGCGAGCGGAGAAGGTACAATTTGTTATGTTTTAAAGACAGTTTAATGGAGACATAAATGTGCAGTGGAGCAGTATCAACGTCCTGGAACTTATCTGGAAGTTTACTTAAATAGCTATATCGAGAAGGTATTTCCCATGGAATAGTCAATGACCTGCTTCATCATTCTATGGAACACCTCGTTGGTAAATTTATCATAACTGCCCTAAGGCCCTAATGTCCGCTTCAGTGTGATGCAAGATATTATTTTAAGAAGAGAAGGAGTGTAATTTAATATTAATTCCATAAAAGATATGAGTCTAAAAATAATCGTGAATAACACTTATTAGCAACAACCTATGTCAAACCATTCACATTAACACTCAACACCATTAAATTTTAGTATTGTTCTTATCAACTATTTAACATTGTGCTTATCTCGAATTTTACGTAGTGATATCAAGAAGATATTTTCCATGGAATGGAAGAAGTCAATCAATAATCCACTTAACTATTTCTATGGAACATCTCGTTGGTATCGTAACGGCCGTAGAGCCCTAATGTCCACGTCAGTGCAATGCAGCAAATTATTTTAACGAAAAAAGAAGTTTGATTAATGCTACGAGAGAGATCAATCTAAAAATACTCGTGAATAATGCTCATCAGCGGCAGTCTATCTCAAATCAAGAATTTCAGCGTTGTTATTAACAGCTATTTAACACTATGGTGGAGAAGTAATATTTTACCATTATATGGTCTTTCATACAGCTGTTAAATTGAATGAAAAAGTTCGGCTGGAAATCGAAAATTTACAAAATTGAGTGTAAAATTGTACGAAACTTGGTGCATTGATATGATTGACTCTCATCCTCGATCTTTTCATTTTGTCAGTTTTTATCTTCCACAGGTCTTAAATGTAACTTCAAGATTGCTTCAAATTTTTTTTCAGAAGATGTTCTTAAAATAAAAAATTATGAGCTGTCTGCTATGAGCCCCGACACAACAACAAATGGAAGACTACAAAACACCAGGTAAATTGTTTTTCCTTGTCAACTAAACTGACCAACACTGGACTTTAAGCTGCCCTACCTAAGGTCAAACTGTTCTCCATCACTCCATCTCTCGACACATTTTCAATTCGTTCAATGTGTTCTGTATAGCAATCTCTATCTCAAGAGTTTTCATCAATCACAAAAAAGGGAACAAAAATCATTATTTTTACAATTCTGTCCTGCTTTACAGGCAGTTTGATTTTGAAGCCGAGAGCAGAGAAATAATGGAAATTAAATCGCAAAGAAAATATCTTCCTGCAGTAGTCGATATTTCCCCTCAAACTAGGGGGGTTTATCTAACGACGTTCAGTAAAAATATACTAGTGTGGGTGCAGTTAGGGCATTACGTAAAACTGACCATAAAATTATTTATTGTTATTTCAGCAAAAACCACAGAGAAGAGGTCAACAAAATCGTGCTGCGGTCCAGAACCGACTACACAGGAAACTATCCCAAAAGGTCAATAGTTAGTTAAAGTGCAAGAAAGTACTTTTTTGATTATTTTTTAGGAAAGTTTGTAAACATCGCTTAACAATTATTTTAGGCACGTGTCGACGTGCTATTTAAAGCCAAAAGTGGTTCCGGTTTGGTACACGGAGTCTCTGATTCTAAACATCGGATCCACCAAGAGGTTCTACAACGAGAAAATTTGGTTTAAAGTAAGAGACCATAAAAACTATAAATACTTTTTATACCCAAATTATGCCTCTTTTCAGCATGTACATCAACCTTATTACTGGTCCGAAAGAATGACTACAGAGGTGAACTTCCCTCCAAATAAAACCCACATTTCGCAACTGGATATTCCTGTTCCAGCAATGGACGGGCATTATGTTTCCTTAGAACCGCAGCAAATAGCCGCAGGAGTTTAATTCTAATTGAATCTTCCATGAACAAACCAAATGTGTACTGAACGTTCTGAGTAATGGAGTAAAGTTGTTTTCCGTAAATGTTATTCTTTTTATATGATTTTGAGCCATAAAAGACTATAACCACTAAGCTCTATATTTAATTATAAATTTTTGGGTTCGTGCAGAGAATAAATAGCCGTCATTATAAAATATGTTACGGTTAAATATAATAAAATAAACAGTAAAAAATAAGTGATTCATTGGAGTTTTAATTCCAAATGGAAGTACAGAATTTCTACAATAAGGACTCTTTAATTCAACTCATAGCTGATGCATGCATGATCCTTTGCAATTTTTCAAATAAGTTAAGCAACAATTGAAACGTTTCAAGCGATTTTTACAGTCAAATCTAAAGAATTATTTCCCTAAAACGGATTTTTTTTTTAAGAAAAGAGAAACATATTGCTCAGGGAGGATTGCTTCCACAAGGTCCATAAAACTCCTGTGTAATTTTGCTGAAGCTATTTCGACTGATAATTCCCAGAAGACATCATCAAAGACAAAAAGTATCCAGGTAATTGTACGAATTTCCACATTTTGGGGCCGGAACATCAATCATTCAATGCGTTATGCAAGTTTTGATTTGTTTTTATCTTTTTGACGACACGGCACGCGGCGTTTAAAATTCAAAGAGTCGGTTAAACTAAAGCAAAATTGCGATTTTCAGCGGTATATTTTAATATTTTATAAATTTTAACTGCTTAAAAATATACCTAAGAAAAACGTAAAATTAATTATTTTCGCAGTGACTCCTCCTCAACTGTTGAATTGAAAACAGAAAGAAAACAAGATGACTTCGCTATAGCACCTTTTCAAAAGTTTAAAGTTTGAAATATGAACTTTTAACTAAAAATATGCTTTTAGCATTATTGAGTGCCCACGAGCTATATCTGCGTCACTCTGATTAACATACGCATATAGTTTCCCTCAAGTCATACGTAGGAAAATAAATTCTACATAGATATCTGACTATTAGCTAACTGCCAGTTTACATACCGAACATTTGCAGACATGTATAGCCTGTGACTTGGCGCCCTTTTCATAATAATCTGTTTGGTTTCTTGAACTTGTTAGAAATCCTCTACACAGGATGTCCCAAAAATAACTACAAGCGGTGGTGAGGGACTTCAATACAAACTTTTTGCTTTAATAAGCATGTGTCTGCAAAAGCGCCGTTAGGACCGTAGAGCAACGAAAATACTTTAAGTTATATCAAATAACTAAATAAATTCTTGATTTAGTTGCGCACCACTGTCTATCGTTGAACATTTTTTATTTCAATTACCTTTGTCATTCGGGAACCCAAACATTTCTTTATCGCAATTTGACTTTCCAAAGTTACGAATTTTCAGACCGTAGTAGGTATTATTTAGGCATTATGATTATTCAGGTGGCATAATAACATTCATTTTGTTGATTTTTCAATCAAAATTTGTATCGAAAATAGACGTCAATTTCTCATTTAAAGAACTCACCGACATGCACCGATAGATTGGAAGAGGGGTCCTGTAGCCTGGCTTGCGCGTTCTCCTGATCTTAACACTCTGGATTTTTTCCTTTGGGGTTATCTCAAATTTCTAGCCTAAGAAACGCCTATTTGCAGTGAGAAAGATCTCTTAACAAGAATAATGGCCGATTGCACACATCTAAAAACTATTCCCGAAATATTCCATAGGGTCCGCGAGTCAATGAACCGGCGATGTAATCTTTGTATTAAAGCAAATGGTGAACATTTTGTATCATTACTGTAAGCCATCGTTTATTTATCAATAAATCAACGTCTAACACGAACAAAATGTGATTATAATGACCAAAACCATATTGCCTTTTTTCTGTTCAAATGGCTCATTTGCGGGCATATGTTTATTTAAGAAAAAAGTTTGTATTGAGTTTGGAAACCCCTTAAAGTTTGTTGGTATATGTTGGAACACCTTGTTAAGCACTCAATGCGAAAAGGGGAACAAAACTGTTGCTCAAAGTGAATACTAAACTTAAGGGTTCAAAAAAGTTTAACAAAATTACAGTCTTTTTGTGAACCTTTAGAACTTCCTCTGCGCAATCCAACTACCCTCTTATGATAGCCCGAGAAGGAATCTGTATAAATTGTATTTGATCATAAAAATTACCTGTAACTTTTAATTTGTTGATTAGTTTATTATGTAAATCGATTTAAATACCAGTTGATCTACAATTTGTCATGTTGATCAAGTGACCTCGCCAATTACTAACTTAAAAGCAATAACATTGAATCAGCAACATTTAAGTATAATTAATGCACTTGAACCATCAATTCATTTCATTGAATTGCTATTATAACAATTTACTATTTTCGTATGATAGTAGGAGGAAGCTAGACGAAGTGGATTTTGTCGTAAAAATCGGTGGAAACGTTCCAATTCTAAATCCAACTTACATTAATTGAATTAGACACCAATCGATCCACAATTTATGATGTAATTAAGGTAAATAATTTCTCTGAAGTTAGTTAAAAATATTTAAAAAAAATAAAATAGTGACTACATAAAGTGCAGTGAAGAGCGAGTACATATAAGGTAACTTATTTGTTATTGCTGCCAACAACTGTTATTTCAAATTTGTAGGAATTGCGCTAAAAAATATTTAAAAATTTCAAGTAAGGGAAGGTAACACCTTCTTCCAAGGTCTTAAGCGTTGATTAAATAGAAAATGGCCTAAAAAATCATTTTAAAATCCCTCATAAAAAAAACTCAGATATGCAATAAAGGTGGTACATAAATTACATCCATAGGAATGAACAACCTTTTTTTCACAAGGCAAAATGTCTCTTTTTGATCGTAGCTCTTCTGCTTTACGTCGCATCATATTTTTAACAACATTTTATCCACAAAAAATCACTTTAAAATTATTATTTCCTTGCAGAAAGCCGACAAAAATTAAATTTGTTTTTCAATTTGGTCTCAAATTTCCCAAAAGGATTCAGGATTTGGTAATTAAGGAAGACTTAGGTTTTTTATCAAAATCGGATATTATTCTGGTCTTTTTCTCCTAAAATGTTTACCATTTTCTTCGATTCAGATTACTCCTTTCAAGTCTCTTACTCTTTATTTCTGAAACACCAATCTATCGTTGGCATCAAACTGTAATCCTTTGAACCCAAGAAAATGAGTTTTTTTAAGTTATTGATAATTATCTGGAATTCCAATTTATTTTCGTTTTACTGATATTCAAATTTCTTTACAAGATACAAATTTACATCTAGTTGTCCATATATGAATTTTAGAAGTAAATTCACTTTAGCTCGGCGTTTTGAGTCACAGTTAGGTATTCAAAATTACAAGATATAATGAATTTTTCAAAATCATTGAGCTTCTAACTCACTATTTTCTCAATATTACTACACTTTTATCAATCTATTGGAAAGCTTTAAAACACCCAATAATTAAAATATTCTTAAAAAAAAAATCCTAAATATCATCTAGTTTCAATTTAAGGAGGCACTATTATAACTCTGCAGGTCAGTAGATCTCGATGAACAACAAAAGATAACTCCATGCACCGCCTAACATCATTACAAAAGCACTTCCTTCATGACCCATATAAAAGACATTGTCCTTCACCTTAAAAATTCTTCAGCAAGTAGACTCCCCAATCTTCACATGGTAAAATTACGGTTTGGCTCAGTACCACCGGTACCTTGCGGGTACCGTTACAGTTTCGTTTACGATCTGGTGCTAGTGTGGTCATACAGTCGATCCGAAATCACATTCAGGCACTCCTTTACGTAGTCACCAGAGTTTTGGTAGATTTTAAGTTTTGTTAAATTTAGTTATTTATAGTGAGAATTTTGTTTTTGTGCGTTTAGAGATACGTGTTATTAATAGGTAAGAATTTTACTGAAGAGCTGAAACTTGGACTCAATTTTAACAGTTCTACACAGGTTCTATTCAGTGGGAAACAACGGTAAAAAAATCCATTTGGTAAATCTTTAAAAAATGTGTGTAAGCTAGTTTAGATACTTTGTATATATGTGTCGATGTAAATAGATATGGCACATAAAAGAACGTTTTTTTAAGGTGTTTTGGTTGGAATAGAACAAATCAGCACCACAATAAACAACAAATTATGTTTGGTGATGTACAGATAGCAATAAAAATCCGACACGAGTTAAATAGGGGTCACCACAACTTAAGCTTTTTGACATTTTTTATTCAAAGAATAAGATTTTTTAGGTCATTTTCAGCTTCATTTTTTTAATGTATTACGCTGAATAACCACTTCAGTTCCCCCATTGAGTACATGAAAACTCAAAAAAGGAGAAAAGGGTGGAGGGAGTTCCCACTGAATAATAACTATATGTACAGGGTGGTCCAAATTCCACATAGCTGTACGTCAGGCTCTAAATGAAAAATGGCAAAAACATATTTCTTGATATAAAAAAAAGTTGGTGATGGTGGCGGCAATTAATTGGATTGTGTATCTCAGGAAGTCCAGATTATTTTGGAAATTTTTAATGGCACTTGGAAATAATCAAAATAAATTTGCAAACGTTCAGTGTTCGGGAATTTCTGGTACCAATGAGGCTTATTTTAATTTTAAAGAGGCGTTTAATTTTACTCCACAATTTAACCGAAGTTCCATATGTTAACATGTCTAAGATCACCACATGATCTCCAATCCTTCAGCATCCAAAATGCCGATTTAGTTGTTTGTTGTTGGACTTCTTCAGCTCTAAGTCCAAGTACGAAAACCGTCTTAAAAAACGTTGTTTCATGTGTTATCTTCAATCACATCCATTTCCATTCCAACAAAAAAATGAGTAAATAACGTAACAGTGCTTATTCCATGTGGGTCATCTTCAGCGATGAGTGCAAATAGCATTCGTCTAATTGCTTGGCACAACATGACAAACATTGTCGAATTATTACCTTGTTTACTGTTATCAAAAACCCGTTTAGTAAGATTATTAAAAATAATTATATATGTATATGTTTGGAGGTTTGTGTTTAGTAAGTCGCCAATTGAGTATATGAAAACCATTAAAGTTCTATTCATTATTTTGGTGGGTTTGAACAAAAAACTATGGAGTAGTGCAGTAATAGGAAAAACTATGTGTGCTTTATTATTGCAAAATTCGTATTGTTAACTCAGACTCTAATCAAGCCAGTTCAAGTACCTATCAAATGTTCCCGTTATCTCTATTCCATTCAATAGTAGATAGCTAAGTAATTATTTGGAGGAAACCGTTTTAATTTTTAACAAAATAACTTTATTTGCAATTGTATGGTTGAATCGTGACAAACCTATACCACTATCGCATAGTAATAAAGTGAAACATCGAATAAGGTTCAGGTACGTGTAATTTATAAAAACTTTAATAACTGCTATAGAAGTGGTGATTACTCAAAAGAAACAACATGCATGTAAATATAGGTTGAGGGTGATTTTGATACTTTTTTCTATTTTTCAGTTTATCTCAATGGCAAATACACATACCTTTCTACTAGTCATTCTTAGTATCACATCTTCCAGCCTACAAGATGTCACAGACAATAAAGTGAACTCCGAGAACGAGAACCCTCTGGCAGGAATTGCGAGAGAAATTCTAAAAGAGAAAAACTTGGAGAATATAGGCGGGGTGGTAAGAATTCTCGGTTCATTAAAATATCTCGAACTTTGACAATTTTCCTTTCAACTTTCAGGTGAATAGTTTCATACAATCCGGAGGAGCTAAACAAATCGTGGATGGAGTCCTGCAAAATCTGGCCTCAAATGCCAATTCTGGACAACTTCTGGAGAGTCTTGGTGGTCTTTTTGCCAACAGTGAGGAACATGCTGGAAATGGTGAAGTCGGAAGGGAACAAACCAAAACCAAAGGTATGAGGTATCAGAATGTGTTAGGCCCCGTGCTATAATACTTCATTTCATTTTCAAATTATTGTCAAATTCACAATCAGATTTAGCTTGTTTCTCTTGGTAAACTCAGACGGTCTGCCTGTGGTATGCCTGCATTTTCAAGGTGTAAAAATCCTTTATGAGAAATGTAAAGTATACAAAGTGTCCCCCCTACTGAGATTTCAGGGTGTGATTTCACAAGGCATTTTATCAAGAAAAGTTCATATGAACATGTTTCCGCAACGACACAAATTTTTAACTACAGGGTGTTGAAATTTTTCTCTTCAAATCGTTATTTTTATATTTAGTACCAAACGTCCTTTAGGTGATACTTTCAATTTTGGTGTGTGTTAATAAGACATAAAACTTCATATTCTAAAAAAAAAGTCTGTTGCTGAACCAGTGGCGTCCCTGCAGACAGGTTTTTCAGTGTTATTTACGGAAAAAGTGACATATTTTCGCGGCGATATTTTTTCTGATTAATCAACAATTCAAACAATTCTACATGAAAAAAGTCCCTTACGCTTTTCTCATTAGACGAGCCATTCTTGATTTAAATATCACGTTCTCTTTTCTATATGAACAAATCTTGAGTCAACACTATACATATGCAAATAATGTTGAAGAACTATAACTTCCGAAACAGACCTTCTACACCAATCGTTTCGGATTGAAAAATGCCTCAACTATTGGGTTTTAGCACTAAAATTTACATCCTAAATGGTGCCCAAGTAGCAGCATAATGAAGCCGCATTATATGCAAAGCACTCTCATAGCGTTTTGCAAAAAATGAATATTTCGAAAAATTGTAACTCACAAATAGACCATCTGCACCAATGAATTTTGGGCTGAAAATTCCTCGTGTATAGTCGTATAGCAGAAAAATTTTAAGTCTGATTCGTACAGAAACAGAGAATTTTCAACTTGACCAGATTGCAGAAATAGTGGCGTCTCGAAGTCGAATTAATTTAAGTAGCCAAAACCTTCTCCCACTCCATATCTTGCATGAAAAGTCGTAACTTTGAAAATAAATTTACTGCACTTCCCAACTTACTTATAGCGAATAATAGAGAAGTTCCAACCCTGATTACACTCAACATTACTGAATTTATAATAGGACGTGTCCTATTATAAACCGTAATTTAGCATGAACATCTTATTTTAGAGGAAACTAAATGAAAGCCTAATTATTAAATAAATCAATTCTGATTTCCAGATGAAATAAATCCCATGGAACTCCTATCAAGTCTCGGTTCTATAGTAGGAACCATGCAAGGAGACGCAGGTGGGGATGGTAATCAAGCTAACCCTGCAGCTCTTCTACAAGGATTAGGTGCAATACTGGGGGGTGCTAGGGAAAGTAAGCTATAAAATCAAACTTAGCTCGAACCTGAACAATACAATCCTATAATTACATCAGATGGCGGTGGCAACAATGCAGCGGCTCTTCTACAAGGACTGGGAGCCCTAATGAATACGGCTTCGCAAGAAGATAATAAACCCAAAGAAGATAATCCTGCTGGAGCCCTTCTTCAAGGGATCGGCTCAATTCTGGGAGCTGCAGCGAATAATGGAAATCAAGGAGGTGCGAAATATGTTTCCCAATCAGAGATTTGAGGTTTTTAATGTATATGGGTTTCACAAAAGGAACTGATGCTAGTGCATTAATTCAAGGGCTAGGCTCTTTACTAGGAAGAGGACAGGAAAGCGGTAAAGGAGGTTTAAACCCGGAGCTGATAGGGAATTTGGTAAATATGTTTGCCAATTCTCAAAATGAGCCCAAGAAGGCTGTTAAATCTGGGAAACCAAAGGCGAAGAAGGGGAATAAATCTAAGCCAAGAAAGGTTTGTGTCGAGGAATTTAGTGCATCATATGTAGGTATACAGGATGTCTCAAAAATATACCAGCCAACTTTATAGGGTGATGGAAGACATCAATACAAACTTTTTTTACTTTAATAACATATACCTGCAAAACAAAAAAAAAACGTAAATTTCTCATTTAAACAACTTGCCAATATGCGCCGAAGGATTGGAAGAGGAGATCCTGTACCTGGCCCGCACGTTCTCCTGATCTTAACACCCTGGATTTTTTCTTTTGGAGTTATCTCAAATATCTGGTCTATGAAATGTATATTCATAATAAGGAAGATCTCTTAGCAAAAATAATGGCCGGTTATACACATCTAGAAGCTTTTCCCGAAATATTCCATAGGGTCCGCGAGTCAATGAATCGACGGCGCAATCTTTGTGTTGAAGTAAATGATCAACATTTTGAACAATTACTATAAGCCATCGTTTATTTATCAATAAAACAACGTTTAACACAAACAAAAAAATGATTATAATGACGAAAATTATATTGTCTTTTTTCTATTCAAACGACTTATTTGCGGGCATATGTTTATTTAAGAATAAAAGTTTGTATTGATGTCTCCCACCACCTTTTAAAGTTTGTCAATATATTTTTGGAACACCCTGTTTAAGCCAAGATTGTAATGTAACAATAACCTTAGACAAGCACATCTTCCTCTAATGGAAAAAAGAGAACTAGTGGGCTGGCCTCTGTAGTTAATTCTGTCTTATCGGGCCAAAACGGGCTAGCAGGTCTAGATACTAACTTTATTAGTGAGAACTTTGAGCTGATTCTTAAAATGGCAAAATCATTGGGCGGTCCTGAAAGCAAAGTTCGTAGAAACCATCGTCCATGTGTGTGTTGTTAATCAAGTCCTCGTCTACGTTTGCATGTATGGATGTTACATTAACCTGAATTTTAGAAGTATCTTGACCCCATAGAAGACGTAATGCATGTATATAGAGAAGTCCGCGATAAAGAAAAGGAAACTAACTTTAAGAAGCTTTTGCCAAGAATTCTGAGGATTCTTCAAGCTTATAAGGAGTTAATTGCACCTCATATTAAAAGGGTATATAAATTTGATGAACGATTTGATGAATTGGTGAAACTAACAAATTGCCTTGAAAAGTTTTATTTCCCGTTCATGCATTTTCTATAATATTAGGCCAAAGAATCCTCCTTTGACTTGAACAGCATAGTGAACGTTGCAAACAGCTTCCTGGGTCAAGTGAATAGCGCCAAAGAAGGATCCAGCTTTATGGATTATTTGCCTATGATTATGAACACCATAAATGCCTTTTCTGGTAAGAACTTCTACTCGTTTCAGGAACAGAAGCAAAAAATAAATCAATTTACAGGGCCGGAAGCAGACGAAAGGGCTCAGAGTCATTCAGGGCACTCATGGGCCTTGCCCCCAGTTATAGAAAAAATCCACATTTACTTCGAGTCCTTTATGAGCTCGGATATGGGAAAGCAACTACTGAGCTACATCGAAAACCAAAAAGCTTTTAAGGTCAGATTTACGTTCTATTGCAAATCACTGAATGCATCGAAATGCAATTCAATAGGTATTCCAAAATAAGAATGGCAAATTTGACTATGAAAAGTTCAAGGAGCTGATTGAAAATCACTCATTCAGGAGACACTGGTTGCAGAGGATTTCGCAAAAAATTGTGGAGTATTTAAGGCTGATTTCTGATGAGAAGGTTCAGAAACAGTAAGTTTCCATTTTTCTAAAATGTTGCTCAAATTAAATCCTCTCAGTCGATCAGAATATGTACTCAATTTAGGTATATTGATATGGGAATCACCTTCACCAACTCCTACCTAAAGAACTCAGGCTTCCCCAAAGACTCTCTGCTTAACCCCAAACAACCAGTAATATCTATTACAAATTTCGCTAACTTTGCCGCGAAGAAGTATCTGGATGCTGATATCAGCGCTAGAGAATACGTGGAACCTACAGTATTATACATCCAGGTACTCAATCGTCCATTAATTTCAATTACCTCAAGTTATTTCCATTACGTACCCTCAGGACCTCTTGGCAATGGCCAAGAAATCTGTAGCTCAAACTGAGCTAACGGACAAATTAACTGACACTATTAACATGGAGATAATCGAACCTGTTACAAGGGTGAATAGGGCATACAGGTTCGCAAAATTGCAGCCTAAATGTGATATGTAAGTAGAAATACATTCTAAAATTTACATAATTAATACTCTCACTGTTACCGGATTAAAGTACACAACCCTTAAAATCAGAACATTTTTGAAGAAAATAAGCTTCCATTTTAGTAGAGAAGTGATATTTTGTGTTTTGTTATAAAAAATGATGTGCATATGTCATTTTTGACGTGTGTCATGAATCCACGATGTGCGCATGACACAACAGATTTTATTATATAGTGCTGACTGACGCGGATCCGCGGCAGGAAGTATTGTTATTTTAAGCAAATAATTTTATATATCAAAACTAGAAAAAACTGAATTTTATTATAAAATGTACTACTAAAAATGTAAAAAAAAAGCTACAACAATTATAAAAATATTACGTGTGATAATCGTCAAGGAAGTCTCCTATGCAAAGGCCCGAGTTTTAACAACCTTTTTTACCAAAGCATCAGCTCAACTTTCGAATTTTTATTTGTGAACAAACTCCGCAACGTTTTCTGATAGTGCCACATTTTTTTATTTACTGCTGTAATTTTTGTTACAGTGCGAGCTATAGGATTTTTGACCCTACAACTCACACTATATACAATACTTTTTCTAACATAGAGATCCATTCAGATGTGTTAACTATGTGCTAGCCTGCATATGTGCCCACTCTAGCAGTGCGCAAGTCATATTGGAAAATGAACTGCAAATCCACATATGGCGCGGATCCGTGTCATGCGTACTGAGGCTAAAACATATGCGTCACGGATCCGTGATGTGCGCACGCAGCGAGTTGAACATCAATGTTATTTGCAGGTACCTCTTCTGCCTTCTGAACCAAGAGGCACCTTCAAGCGACGCTGGAAGCCTTCCAGGACTGAAAAAAGTCCTTTATAAAGGATACAGTTTAGTGGCTGCATGGTTCCTAAGGGTGGATACAGGGAGTTCCTACTGGGACCTCTATGAGGTTATAACTGAACAGAGGAATTGCCAAGTACGTGCAAGCTTTGAAGGTTTACTAAAATTCACAATTCCTACGTTTTTTTTCTCAGGATTATTACAAGAACTCATGCGATGGCTTTTACCACGAGGAAGTGAAGGCCACCACGGAATATGTACATAATGAGCTTTAAATTGGCTGATAGGTTGAGTAATCATATGTTTCCATTTTTCGAAAAGTTAATATCTCAGCGATGTCAAAAAAACAGCTCACTGTATTCCTCTTCTTATTCTCTGAGATATTTATTCTACTCTGTTGGTACTATTTTGTTATTAAATAATTTATCGAGACTGTATAGCGTGAGATCTAGAAGTCTCAAAGACAAATTAAATGCATACAAATCCTTATATTTGTGATCGAAATTAGAGTGATAATTATTTTAATAAACAGTTTTAAGTAACGTGGAAGTGTTCTCGCTTGAATCATCTACATATACTTTTTGTCTGAGTAAAGAATTTTGACCTCTTCTGTAATTGGGTTTATCATTTTAAACTCAGTTCAAGAAAATTTTCCTAATTGAGCTATGCGATCAAATTTTGATATTAAAGGGGAACATGCACCCGCCGCGAACTGCAAACAAAGAGGTCAAGACCAGACGTCTGACTCCGAGTTTCCAAGTAACGACCAGGAAGTACGTGGAAACTAAACCTATCACACTCACGTGTCTATGTTGCAACTTGTTAACGTGAAAGATTTATAAAGTTTCTACGTTACATCGAATTTCACGACAACAATCGAAAAATGCGTGAAGAAACAACTTGTTTATACTTGCAACAAAGCTAGCCCTGGATCATCAAAGCAGTGACCCACTGGATCTTGAATTACTATCAAGCTATCATGTTGAGGGATTAGAATGTACGTGGGAATATGACTTATCACCTTAAGTGCGACATGTTATCATAGTCAAATTAACGAGAAAGTTTTAATTTAGTCATAAGGATGTGAGAGATCAGCCTATTTATATCTGCAAAATTCCTAGCAGTGGATCTCGAAAAGGGCTACCTTTAGATCTTGCATAATTGATCCAAATTTTTGAGGTTTCATAATGGATGCTTGGCTGGTACGTGGAAACACAGCTTATCTCTACCAACACCCTTGCTGCAGCATTACCGAGAAAATTTTCCGAGTGGTGTCAGACAAATACTCATTTTGATATTAATGAGTTTTGAAAAAATCGAAAACAACCATGTCACGGCCTTCACTTAAACATTGTAATGGTCGGGTACGTGGGAAAACTACCGATTTATAGCTGCAAGTTTATTACTTCGAATATTTTAAGCTTTGAATTAATATAATGACTTTTTAAGTTCTTTATTGGTTAGTCGGGGGACACGTGAGTACAGGACTGATCAAGTCAAAATTTTATTTAGTCATAGTTGAATTAATTTGTTGAGATCTCTTATTGGTGGGTCAAGAGACACGTGGCAGCAAGACTGATCGTGTCAGAATGTTATTTAGTGGTTAATAGTAAGTGTTTGAGGTCTTCCATTGGTTGGTCGGGAGACACGTAGGAACAGGACGGATCTTGCCAGAAACTTATTTGACCATAGTTGAATTAACAGTAAATCCTTGAGATCTTTTATCGATCGGTCGAGAGACAGGTGGGAACAGGACTGATTATGCCAGAATTTTATTTCGTCGTACTTGAATTAATAATAAGGTTTTGCGATCTTTTATTAGTAGGTCGGGGAACACGTGGAAACAGGACTAATCGTACCAGAATTTTATCTGGTCCTAATTAAATTCAAGTTGCCAATACAGGTAAGTTTTCCAAATGGTGCTAATTGAATATTAAATACATTTTAATGTTTAAAGTGGCGATTAGAGTTAGTACCGTTAAGAAAATGATGGAATATCAAATATTTAGCTGTACAAACTGAATCTAACAACATGTGTAAGTACTAAAATTGTAAAACCAACAATTTACAAATAAAATCACTGAAGCGAAATAGTTGGTAAATAAGCACTTCCACTGCCAAGGTTGTGTAATTAATTTCACGTTTTTCGAGGAAAAGGTACTGTTACAAGTTATTTAGACTTAAATTGAGTATACATATACATAAAAGTCATTCAACTGAACTATTAATCTATTCGTTTTTAATCAAGACCATTACTTGAGGAATTTTCACATGGTATACCTACATTCACATTAAGCATTGGCGCACTCATATGACTTGAGTACTAAATACCCATAGTACCCATGGTACTGTAGGTATACCCATGGTATTCTAGAGAATGGCAGTCTCCCCGAAAACTATAAATTGCTACACCTTTATAAACAGACTTTATTAAATTCGAGCAAAGTGTTCGACAGTTCCTAGTTTGATTATCTGTATATAGACCTTTCAATCCACTACTTTGAACTATGGTAATCGATACAGTGGAAATAATGGAAGATGCAAGATTGGAAGGCATTCTGCAAAAACACTTTACTAACCGTTTTCGAAAAGGATACATAAACGTGGATGGAGTGATGATGCCTGAGAGGTTCAAGGAGATGCAGAAGGAAATTAGTGAGTGGGAGGTTAGGGAGGATGATGTTTGGATTTGCAGTTTTCCTAAGACTGGTAAGTACTGAAATTTATAGAAAAAAAAGCCCTCAATTTATGTAATTACTCCTTAACGGAGGCTGCAAGAAACGAACAGCAAACATACAGGGTGATTCACTAACAATGGGACAACCGAAACCTGGAGATATTACACGTCAAATGATGACGATTGAAGAAAATATGCCTTCTCCGAAAGCTGGTAGTTTCGGATATATACAAGATATTACCAACCCATTCATTAAAAATTTATTAAGATCTAAAAGTGATATAAATTTGAAAATTTAGAGTTAACTTCGACATGTACTATTTTTTAAAAATATTTTCAACCCCCTGTCACTTCCGGTTTAACCGAAAATAGCCGTCAACTTGCTTATTTCAAATGGGACCCCCAGTATATTATTTTATTTTTAGATTCTAGGTAATATTTAAAACACATATATAAGGGGTATAACCTGTATGTAAATCACTGAGAACTTATTCAACGCAGACCATATAAATGACCTCATTATCACACTTCATTGCTTGCATAAATAATTATCAAATAATTTGAAAAGGGAACTATTCAATTAATTTTTCAGACTAATTTGCAGATTTTGATTTAAAAAAACACTGCGAATTGGTTTTTAGTTTATGCAAGAAACCGTAAACACAGAACACGAATGAAAATTGGTTAATTAACGCGTTAATAAAGAATGTTAATATTCTATCGATGGAAACCGAGTTGTTTTTCTTTAGTTGAATTCATAATTTTAACATAGATAGAGGGCAAAACAAGGAACCCAACTAACTACGATGTGACTTTTGTTCCATCTTGCAGGTACCACTTGGACCCAAGAAATGGTATGGATGCTATTGAACAACCTAAACTTCGAAAAAGGGCAAGTTAACTTAGGAGCGCGTTCGCCCTTTTTGGAGTAACTACAACCCACCCCTAAAAGGAAGAAATCTGAACCAAAATATTTTCAGGGTCTCTGCATTGTTCGACTTCAGACAACTGATGAAGGACATCGAGGATTTTCGACCCCCTGCATTCCTCCAAGACTCCCTGCACTTTATACGAAATCACGAAAGACCTGCGTGTATCAAGACCCATCTGCCCTTCAATTTGCTGCCAAAGGGCATACAGAGTGGAGACAAAAAACCTAAAGTAAGTCCCATCATTCAGCGTTGCTCAATAATTGAGTACCTCACTCCGTTGGTAGATAATCTACATTAATAGGAACCCAAAAGATACCTGCACCTCCTATTACCACCATGCAAAGTTGTTGGAGGGTTACACAGGGAACTTCAATGACTTTTGTCGGCTGTTTTTAGCTGGAAAATGTGAGTAAAAAAGAAGATCTTCAGACTTAAAATAATTCCAAACATCAGTATGTTTTGCCCCATACTGGAACCACGTCCTCCCATTCTGGAACCTTCGCCACCACTCCAACGTCCTCTTTCTCACCTTCGAAGAAATGAAGAATGACCTGCCCTCGGTCATCCGCAGAACTGCTAAATTTCTGGAGAAATCCCTAACGGACCAAGAATGCGCCCTTTTGAGAGATCACCTAAGTTTCGAAAGTATGAAAAATAATCCCTCTGTCAATTACGAGCTCGTCATGCAAATGAACAGGAAATTTAAGATTATCGACTATGAGGGAAAGTTTATGAGGTCCGGGGTGGTCGGCGGGTACAAGGAGGCGATGGACTGTGAGATGGTGGAGGAATTTGATAGGTGGACTATGAGGAATACGGAAAACACCGATTTCAACATTTATTGATTTTCTAGTGGTATTGCAACTGTACAATCATATTAAAGAAAAGGCGAATATTATTTAGCTCATTTTGTTTTACCTCTTTTTGCATAGTGAAAGTGCTACGCTGTTAGTAATGCTTTTTGGCCTCATCATAGTGAAAAGTTTCTTCTTATAGGTAATGTCTACTTATTCTCAACTATTGCAAATATATCATCAATATTAAAATTCGTTGTATCCTTTGGTTTTTAAAGTTTTATAGTAAAGTCTGGTTCCCACGTACCCAGTGATCATTACTTCTCAGGGAATTAGTAGTAAGTGTATAAGGGTAAGTGCCCCCATCAATTTCCCAATAGACCGGTACTCTTCTTCGATTTTGGTTTTTGAGGACAATTATTTCCTTTTCGTCTCCTTTTTAAAATCAACCTCTTCTTTTCGTTTACCGACGGGTAATCTAGCTCGAAAGCCACATGTATGGATTTACTTTCACCTATTTCTTACTAGACAAGTAGCTCAAACTCAGTGAGCAATGGACGCTTTGTACCGGCTAACCCATAAAATACCAAATAAGTCATATCCATTAGACAATATAGATTACATCAGATAATAAACGTTTGTGGCGTCCAACCTTCCTATCCCGCCGAAATGACCCATTACATTTTTATTATCGAATGCGGCTTTAAGCCCATATACAGGATCCATCACATATATGGAATAGTGGCAATAACTTTTTAAATCATTTTTCTGTCAAAAAATGTTTTAAGTAAAAGTTGCAATGTCAATTTGTTGTCACTTTTTTATGATCTTGAACTTTTTTTTAATTGGACCTAAAGGAAAAAGTCGCAGGGATTTAAATCGGGTAACTGAGCTGGCCACTTTATTTCATAAAGCGAAGAATTGGTACTGCTTTTTTTTATTAAAAATTGGAATTTCCGGAATACTATTTACTTGACTTTCAAAAAATATAGAAGATTACTTTTTTAGAAATTTAATTTTTTTAAATAAAATAAGAAAAATAACCTTTTTTTCGACATTTTTCTTATCTAACCCCAATAAAATATAATGTCTGTATGCGCAAATAAATGTATTTGAAAACTCTTTAAAAATTTGTTACCATTATTCTATATACAATATATCACGGACCCTGTATTTCCGTCCCATCTTAATTAATTAAAAGTCCGGCAGAAATTCAGTTAATAATCACATTCACTTGTAAGCAAAATGCGGACATTACCGGCAAAAATAGCTGCTCTTATGATGGCTGTTGCTTCAGTAGAACAATATTTGGCCATTTATTCATGCTAGAGCGGTGAATGAATAAGTTTCAATTAAGCATGAATTTTTTAAGTTAGAGCTAGGGATTGCCTGCAGACCAAATTAGGGTTGATCATACGGGAATATATGGGAAGGTAGGTCAGGAGTTAAAAGTGAAAAAAGTTAATACAGCTGATATGGGCCCTAAGCATTGAAGGGCTGTTTGGAAATTAGCGTCAAAAATATGAGGGAAACTTTACAATTTATCTAAAAAATTCATTTTAATTTAGTCTGCAAATAAATAAATGTTTTCCCCGCATCCTAGTTCACCTGACTTATTCCTGCTTTCCTTATTGAAAATCGGGGGGGTACTTGTGATAAATCGGCTGTGGTCAAACTAATCAATGAATTCATTTTTAATTTGTCAATATCTTATCAATTTTCCTACATAACAACGGAAGCTTTTTTCTTGCAAAATTAGTCATTTAAGCACATTAAAATGCACGTCATTTCAAGTGTTTCTTCGACTTATCCGCCTAAGGACAATTTTGCATTAAAATCATCAGGATCGAGTGGGAACTGGAAAAGTGGAAGAACTATTAAGCAACATCCGCTTACTTATATATTCATTTTCTTGAACTCTACATGTAGCTACAATATGACACGGGATATATGAATTACGACTCTTTTCCACAATTTTAGAAAGCCAAATCTGTGCCTCTGGTACTCTCCTCGATCCACCGATCAAACCTCTCAATCATCTCGCTGGACATGTAATTCTTGTAATCTCCGACAATTCCTTTTCGTATAAAATGCTTTCCCGATTTCTGATAGAATTCATCCCCTCTATTGTTATCCACCAACACCTATTAAAACCAATTGCTACAAACCTAATTTTGAACATAAAGAACTGCGTGCACCTGCAGGTTACAAGCCTTATTTTCTCTCATATTCTGAAAGCTCAGAAACTCGCAAACAGCATCCACATTCTCGTCAGTTAAAGACTTCCCTAAGAACTTGGCGATAGTTCTAACAGTTTGCGGAGTGCTAGCCTTCATTTCCTCATATCTTAAGACCAAAACATTTGGATCGTTCCTTCTGTTCCAGAAACCAAAGTAATGATGGAAAACTGAGCCGATGGGAAGAGCATCGTTTAAGAAAAGCTCGCAAAATGTATCAAAATCCACGGCTACTTTATGTACCAAGTTGAGGTGGAAGAAGTAAGACACGCAGAGATCCTTGGGGTTGCGCATGGTATAAACCATCTGGATGTTGATGTCTTTCAATCAGCTCAGGCAAGGCTACTATTAACTTACCTTAGGTTTAACAGTAAAAATTTCCTCAGGTAAAAGCTCAACGGCCAAATGGCTTTTGATGCATCGGGGTGAGGGTAAATCCTCAACAAAGCTCACGGAATCTCTAAACAAATAGTCCAATTGATCCTTGAAACTATCCATAGAACTTGGCAAGAGGTCCAAAGGCATGTGAAGTTTCTGGTAACGAGGAATTGGATAGTTGCAAGAATCACTGCTAGTTGAGTCTACATACTCGACCATTATCACTGAACATCTATGACGATTATTTTTCAATATTTTTATTTATATATTCCAAGACACTTACTCAATAAGAGGGGCCCTGAGCTGCTGCAGAGCTGTTCGGGCAGTTTGAAAGTCCAAGTTGTTTTGGATGAGCCAGATCATTTCTTGGCACCAAGTTGAACCTGTTCGTGGATAGCTGACCAGCCATACGTCATCCTTTCGCACCGGGGCCTTCCAAATTCTCTCGGCGAATTTAGAATAATCTACCGGTAAAAGACAATGTCCTGAAACACCCTTTTCACTTTTCCCCTCACGTCCATAAAATACTTTCATGCAGTGCACTTCCTGTTGCTTGGACATCTTTGTATTCTGTAGCACCTACTTCTGATCACAAGACAGGAAAATCTGCTTTTAAGAAAACGTTATAGCAATTTAACTTTCCTTCTTCATTGCACTTTCTCTGTCTATTAATGCATTTTTGCTTAGATGCAGGTTGTAAGCCGTTCTGCAACCTTAAATGAAAGGATACGGTGAGAAATTTTCGTTGGCTTAAAATGGTACCTCTTAAGCTAAAAGTACAAGTCATTACGCGAATATAAAAATGGAAAACGGTGCTTGATTTGCGTGTTTCTTCGCCTCAAAATCTTTGAAGTGGCAAAAACACTCCCTAGTAATGTGTTCTTTTACAAGACAAGGGCTTGCTTTATACTATAAGAAGTGCTTTGGTACGTAATACAAGGGCTGTCTTTTAAGTTTTGCGTGTAAAAATGGAATATAACAGTAGATAGCTTTTAAAAACTTTTTTCGAAGTATTCTCAATGAGGATCAATGCACTTTTGCATGCGCTGGAACCATTTCTTTGTAGAAGCAGTTATTCCACTCGTTTGTGCTCACACAGTCTGTTCTTGATTTTCAGAAAGGTAAAGAAATCCTTGGGACTTAGGTCGAGCCAGTACGGAGGATGTTCTAACAATTCGACGTCTTGTTTCGTTAAAAATTCCATTTTTTTTCCAGTTGTGTGCGAACTTATATTGTCTTGGTGGAGGTTGATTCGTCGTTTGGCGTTGTTTTTTTAAGCTTAGCAATGACTTTCGGTAAAGAAATGGTTGTATACCCGATCGACAGTAATAATTCTTTTATTTCACAGGGAAATTGTTGCTGCAAAAAAATACAGCGATTCAGCTAAACTTGTCTTATATAAAATTTTTATTCTACGGAAGAATCAGTGTATCGTATGTGTACTCTTGAATATTTAATGAATAGGATGATAAAATGATAGTTCCATCGCAACCGTAGATCATATGTGGATATCGCACTGTACCCCATGAAACTTTCCAAGTTCTAGCTGGCATACTCCCATCGACCTCCTCCTGGAGGAACGCTCAACCCTCAGCGCTCTTCCATGGGTAGCGAAGGTGAATAAGAGAGCGGCCAGAAACACAACCACTCAGAAATGGCAAGATCGCCAGTCGAGTCCCGAGGACAAGAGTCAGTGTACAAAAAGACTTATCCCTGACCTAAATTTATGAACTTCGTGTAAAATGACTGCTTGATTTACTACCTAACTTAGGCATTCAGCGGACACAGAAATTTCAAGAGCTACGAGCATCGTATAGGTAAAACGGGCCTAGATTACAAGAACACCTCTCATTAAAGGAATGTTGGAAAGCAATAAAAAGTGGGACCGTTGCAGTAATGCCATTTCTAAAATAGTCAAAAAAAGGACTGAAGGACGGGTGCCGCCACTCAAAAAGGATAACAACGGAATAACCCAATAAAGAAAAAATCGAATAAAATACGCCACATGATAAAGATGCAATAAACCCTTGCCCCTTGAAACACGACGATAACGATTGGATTTGTAGAATTATAATCAGCAGAATTTTAACGTCTCCTCGACACTGATGAGGATCCTCGAGGAACAGTCCCGGATCGTCGAAGGTCGGTTCCTTAAGTATCTCGAAATTTTTTAGTAGATAAGCGTCCAGAGGAATCCCATACTGTCCAACCGCCAGAACACCCGACTGGGTGTCTTTTAAAGATCTTTCTCATGATAAAAAAATTAACGTTCCTTCGCAACCATGCTTCTATTCATCGTGTGAATCAGCTAATAGTAACTATCATTATAGAAATTATCGCAAAACCTATTATTCTAAAAACACGGTTATGGCATTACCATACCATTAATTTTTGTGCAAATATTACATTATCTTTTAATAATTATATTTAAATAAAGTTCCATTGTATATAGAGGTATAAATAATTGCTCTTATCAAGCTGAAGACTGCATCACAGTTCGTTATATATCCGAAATTGCTGTAAAGGTAAAGATGCAAAGAAACCAAGAGCCATTTTATTTAAAAAGGTTTGATGGACGAAGAACCAACTCAGGAAGACATGAAAGTGAAACAAATCCATCAGAGAGCTTGGGAAAGTCTCTACTTCCCATAACTTATGCAAAATTTGCTGAAAGAATCTTCGACGCTCCTATTTACAAGGATGACGTCTGGCTGGTCAGCTTTCACAGAACAGGTAAGCATCCGCTTACCATCCTCCTGAAATCCTAAAAATACCAAAATTCACAGGTTCAACTTGGTGTCAAGAAATTATCTGGCTGATCAACAACAACTTGGACTTTGAAACAGCTAAAACAACTCTCCAGCAGTTCAGAGCTCCTCATATTGAGTAAGTTGCTTTATGATTAAAAAAATATATTTAACGGTGATGGAATCACGATGCAGGACCTCAATATTTCGTTACGTGTATGTGGACTCAGTAAAGAGTGACCTGTACACCTTCCCTATTCCTCGATACAAGAAAGCGGATTTATTCTTTGACCAGTTACCCAGTTCTATGGAGAGTACCAAAACAAAATTGATGGAATTGTTTGCCGATTCTGTAAGCTTCGTGGAGAACATGCCTTCACCCAGATGCCTTAGGACTCACTTACCAGTTGAACTTCTACCAGAAAAAATGTTTACTGTAAAACCCAAGGTCAGTATAATTCCACGTTCAACAAGCTTTAAAACACATTTCTCCTTTAGATGATCTACACCATGCGCAACCCCAAAGACCTTTGCATCTCTTACTACTTCTTCTGCAAAATGGTGCATAAGCTAGAAATAGAATTTGACGAATTTTGCGAATTGTTCTTAAATGATGCTATCCCAAGTGGGTCAGTGTTTCACCATTACTTTGGCTTCTGGAACAAAAGAAATGAACTGGACATTCTATTTATAAGATACGAAGAACTGAAAACCAATACTCCAGCAATTGTGAGGAAAATTGCACAATTTTTGGGAAAGACACTGAGCGACGATGGCGTAAGTGCCATTTGCGATTTCCTGAGTTTTCAGAACATGAGGAAAAATAAGGCGTTGAATTTGCAACTTGACATGCAGGTGCATGTTAAAATTTCCTTTTAGTACGCAATTAGATCTGTCTCCATCATTTTCTTTAGGTGCTGATGAGGACTCCAGAAACGGAAGACTTTTATGAAAAATCTGGAACACACTTCATCAGGAAAGGAATTGTTGGGGATCATAAGAATTACATGTCGGCTGAGATGATTGAGAGATTCGATAAGTGGATCGAGAAGAATACCAAGGGCACGGATTTAGCGTTTTAAAATAATTAATTTCTTCAAATTTTTCACCATTTAAATTATTAAATCAACAGTGCCAATGTTTGGATAACAACGTTCTGTCCTTTAGGATGCTAAATATGATATCTGGCACAAATTCCAAGAAAAAAGATAAAGATTACAAATTAAATATTTACATAAAAGTTTATCTATTATTGTTAATTATGTTACACAGTTATATGTTATTAATATATTCCCCTATTATGGTTAAAGGAAAATATTCGAACCTTTATACCTGGCGTCCAAAAGTAGCATAGAGTACCGCCCCTTTCTAACCATCATGCTGATCAGCAGTAAAACTCAGCAGTAACAACACTATCCCTCATTGACGCCGTTAATTAATCCCAAAGGGTAATTTCAGTGTTGAGGGAGAAAGCGCACAGCTAAGATAAAACAAGGAGAGTTCTTAGTGGCTGGGTATTTTGTGCCTCTCCTTACTCTGATGCAGGCTGGCACCACTGGATTGGTTGTAGCAAAGGGGAGGAGGACAGAGTAATGGTGAATCCTATACTACCGGATCGACTGCCACTAGACCGAGTATCGTTGGAAGATTTAGAAGCCTGAGGAAAAGAATGTCAGCTAGTAGAATACTCACAAAAATTTTATTTGCAATAAAATGAAAAATCACTATTTATGAAGAACATTAATCTTAGTCATTTTACTAAGGAAACAACTTCGTTATTTAATTAAATGAAGTTGGCTGAAGATTAAAATAATATAAAATAAAAAGCAAATCCTTGGTTTCATAAGTTTATTCATGAATTTTCGATAATACATATTTTAATATAGATTTATAGACGAACTCAACGCAGTGCAAAATGAATAATTAAACCTAAAAAGGAATAGCCTTCTTGAAACACAAAATGTATCCTTAATTAAGGTATCTGCAAATAATATGAAATCCGGAAATAATTTGCTATGTCACCTTCTGATCACAATACGGAGGGCACGTCCAATTAGTGATACGCTATCCATTTTTACATACGTACACAATATATATATAATTAACTAAACGTGATATTTATTATTTCGAATGCCAAAACCATCTTGCGTTGAATTCCATCCAATCTTTAGCGCAAAGATAAATCATAGAGTAATCCAAATTAAACTGCGCAAGAAGAAATACAACCAAATATACCGTCTTTGCTGATTAAAATCGTTATCATATTCTCTGCGAGCGTTGTAGACGGATACGTTGTTTATATACCATACCGGCTTTTGTAGGTTGCAGTTGGTATTCGTTCCCAAATCGGTGGAAGATGACTCATTGCAATCTGTAAAAAAAACATTTGATGAGATAAAATATGAGCAGTTCCATTACTGCGAACTGCTCATATTTCTGTTAAAATATACAAAGCCTTAAAAAAAAAGGGGTAGTTACAAAACCTAAGACGGGGGATTAGTGCAATATCCCGGTACGGCAAAAAAGTGAAATACTTTCAAACCTAAAAAGTTATAAGTAGGATTAAAGTGAGCAACTAAAAGTTAGTTAGTTGTCCCCATAGGATACAAGGGCTATTAGGATCTGTTGAGAATTAAATAATGCGTATAATTGAAATCGGAAACATAAAAAAAATTAAACTTACCAATAACATTAAAGCTCTTATCGAAACAAATCCTTATTTCACTTAGAAGGGACTCCTTAGACTTTTTGTCAAGAACGCATTGGATATCCGGGTTCTTAGTAGTCGCGTTCTTGATCAAATTGTAAATTAAACTAACGTTGTAGCTGTTCATACCAGGTATCACCCCGCCTACGGCTAGGAGACTAGCTAAATCAAATTCCCTATTTAATTGTAGACCCACTTTAAAATAATTGGTAACACTGTCCAATGCGGGCAAAATCGAGGCACAAGAGCCATGCTTTTTCCATTCGTGGGCCCAAAATGAATCGTTCCTTGTGTTGGCTTCCACGTTAATCCAGTAGGTGCTTAGGTCGTTGAGCATTGGTTTTAGATCATCGGGATCGAAATGTATTGCCGAAGGACAGAAGAAAGGTCCCAATTGGCCTAGACAGGAGAAATTTAAATAGTAAGGTAACGTTATCTGTTTCCATCCCAAAAAACGTGATAGCAAAAAAATGTAAACATCTTTCTATAACATATTTAAATTTTTTTCCAATTTGATGGATGATGTTGTGTCTTTTTGGGTTTTCAAAATATCAAGAATTGAAAATTTCACTACCTTCCACGGTCAATGACTAAATCAACATCGCACCTATTTTGGTTGGCCATAGTCCATGGATGGTCCACAATGTTTTATCTTGAGGTAAGTTACAGGTGTTGCCAGTTTTACTTTCTTCCCATTCGGCACATGCGGTGTTTGGCCATCGTTGTGAGTAAACCATGTAATCCCAATCATGGTAAGGAGTTGGTTTAGGTCCATTTTTGTATGATTCAATTTTCCTGAAACAAAATCAATGATTCATGTGTAGTGGGAATAGATTAATTATTTATTAGCTAAATAAACGCTATTTTGTTAAAACGAGTCGAGTTGGCATCTATTGAACACAGAAAACCCAACATATTTTATAAGCCAAAAACAGAAAAAAAAACGTCTTAATCTTGGCCTTCCTTACACGTTCTAGTTGGTTTTCTTACTGATATTTTAGGAATTTGTTTTTTTTAAACTTGGGCCAAAAAAACAGTCTCCTCATAAGAACCTAATTGTTTCTTCCTTAACTGCATACAGGAAACAAGTAACTACACTTTATTGGGTCTAAATGCAATTGTATATTGAGTTTAAGTGTAATTTCACTTGCTTTTACGTGCAGTTAAAGAGATAAATAAACGTTACGTTTTTATAGAGTCGCACATTAGAAATAAAAAAGGGCATCACAATGCATTCTTCGATTTCTTGTGCCGTCTATCAACAATTCCACACACTAGTTGGTAAACGTGAATAGGTTTCTTCTACCCGATAATTTTAGCTATTCACGTCTAGATGGCGTAAAAGAAAATTAAATAGATTTCTTTACGTAAAAACAGGTTTACTTATTGTAGTAATCTCATAGATGCCATACACTGTTATAAAATAAAATGACTGAGGAGCATAATCGGATCTGAAACCTAGACAATCGGGGATAACAATTACGCGTAATAAAAAAAAGATTCCATTTACTATTTTATTTTTTAATAAACAAAAGAAACGGCGAAGGTACTTTGCGATGGATCTCCAAAAACAAACAATGTTCTTGTCTGAGGACGCACCTAAACGGAAATGCTGGATTTTTTTATTTCGATCACAGTCTAAACGCCGTTAACTACCGCAACCCTTTAATGCAATAAATATATTGTTGGGCATCCCCAGTAGACTGCAGAGGTAGTTGAGTACCAATGGTCATCATCCAGTAAAATACTGACCTGTAAAATTTCTGAACCTGTATGTATAATTAAATGTTGAAATAAAAGGAAAAAATTCAACGTAACTTTCATTCCAAATTATTTCTGGATGTACCACGTATATATTACACATTGGGTGATAGTGTGTTAGTTAAGAAAGGAAAATTCATTCTAATTTAATTCGGGCAAATTAGTTGCATGACTAAATGTTCTTTATTCAAATTAAAACGTAATTTTCTAATAAGAACTCTAAGGTAGTTCTTCAAAAATGTAAAAAACAATACAATACAAATACCCAATATCTTAACATTTTTAACGACTCTTTAACCTTCTAAAGCTGAAGCAACGGAAACTGAAACCAGTCAATCAATATTATTATTACGATCAGAGCGTAGGACAAGAGAACAATGTTTTTTTTTCTACTGCTGATATCGCCGATACAAATTGCTGACTAAGGGCTATGTGCTATAATAAAAAAAATATGAGTATCTAAGAGAAGCGTAGGACTCAAATGAGGTAGTACTATAAGATCTGCTCCAAACAATAATGCGGTTTTGGTGTTAACCTCAAGTTTGGTTCTAACGCTTAATACATACATATATGTATCTTTGTCGAATTGTAAATGTTTACTATGATCATGGGTATTGCTTCGAAAACTCCCAATAAAAATTTGCGTTACTATGGCTAGTTTGTGTGAATTGCTCCTTAAGTAGCCGCGCATAAAAAAGACCAAAAACTGTTTATATGAACTATCTTTAACATACTAAGTACCTACTGGAAATATTGGTGACGTGATATTCAAAGACAAAAGTTTTCTCGCCGGATAAATCGAAGGTAAGTGGCTATAGTGGTTCGGCCGTTGATACTATACAGTAATTATGTTACATTTCAAATTCGACCATCACCATTGGGATCTCGGAAACTAGACATGATGCGAAGAATTTTAAATGGGAGCAAAATTGCATAATTTAGCGTTTGCCCAAATGCCTTTTTCAAAATTGGAATTTTTCGAGTACTTTCGAAGGTAACCGAAAAAAAAACTAAAAATTGGAGATTTCGTTTTTATTTTTTCAACGTTATCTGACAAGGAGGCCCAAAACAACAAGCACATTTTCATTGCCACTTTTTCTCAGTTACAGAATGACATTTTCAGATTTGCTATCCGACTATTTTTATGTCGAAATATCTAATGTGGTGCCTGTAAGAAAAAATAAAGTTGATGACGGTAGCCGAAAGACGAAAAGCCGGATGGCAAATCTGAAAACATCACCATGTAGCTGAAAAAAAGTGGCAATGAAAATGTGCTTGTGGTTTTGAGCTTTCTTACTAAATAACATAAAAAAAAAATAAAAACAAAATCTTCAATTTTAAGTTTTTTCGGCTATCCCAGAAACTACTGGAAAAATTACAATTTTGAAAACGGCATTTGGTCAAACGCTAAATTACGTAATTTTGCTTCCATTTAAACTTCATCGTATCATCTCTAGTTTCCGAGATCCTAATGGAGAGGGTCGAATTTGAAATGCCCTGTATTGCTTGCATGCATAAAGTTCTAAAAGCATGACAATCGAATTCCGAATGTACATATAGTTTAACTTATGTCAAAATATCTCTAAATTGAAAGGGATAATGTTGAAATATTTAGGAAAACATGAATTTAAAATATAGTATATATAGTGTTAAAGTGATGCATTTTAGAATGTTAAAAGGTGAAGTGTCCCCATATTCACAACCATTAGAAACGTTTGCCGAGTGACAAATTCACTTTTTATCTGAATTTTTCAACTCAGTAGAAGGAAAAAGAGGCAAAAATTGTATACATATTATACAATGCGCGCGAAATGCTTGGTCATTTTATGTCAGTTGTATATGATACTTTCTCCACGACTAAAACAATTTGTGAAATATAGAAGGGATTTGCGAGTAATAAACCACAAAATTTCATATTGTTGGCAACAAAATGTTTGTTTGTTTTGCTTTGTTGCTGCGGACAGCGGTATGAAGCCGTGGGAAATAAGCATATTTCATTATCGTTGCGCGCGCAACTTGTCCAAAATAAAAGAACACGGAAATCAAGAGTCTTTCGATATCATTTTCGAATCAGTAATGATGCAATATCCTGATAGACGTAGAATAACGTTATTTTTGCTGGCGTTGAGTTCTGTCATAAAGTACTTACGTGGTGTGATTTTTAATGAAAAAAGCTACCTTGCATTATTAACTTAAAAAAAACAAATACAAAACAGAAAAAACACACTCATACAAGCCAACTATTGTTTCAATGGGAACATGTTGTAATGTAAGACTCAAATGTGCAACTGCCATCCTGTCCCTCTTTCATTATTCATGTACAAATTGGAAGAAGGGTCAAATAGCACACACATATGAATATTATTATTCGATACCAATAAGCCTTAGCTGTAGTAGAAATGTTGGTGGTAATTTCCTTACATGAAACAGTGTTATTGAGGCTACGAACTCAGAGTGGTCCCCAAACATGAATATACAGTTCATAACTAACCATAATTTAGTAACACAGGGCGACTCGTTTTCAATAGAACGCACTATACAGGGTGTTTCAGAATTGCATGGTACTATTTGTGGTATATATTCTCTAGTACAAAATAAAGAAACATTTCAGACAAGCATACGTCCGGTGTCGATCAGTACCAGAACTACAGGGTGTTAAAAGTTAAGAAAAAACTAGGTTTTTATTTTATTGTGCTGAATCTACTGCAGATAGTTTTCAGTTTTTTTATATACGTATTAAGTAATAAATGCTGCGTAATACAAGAGTAAATTGCCTCCAACTACTATACAGGGTAGTTTATTTCCTGCGGTCTTGGCCCATAAAATCCTTTAGAAAAATTTACTTGTACGTAACTGATGAATTTTAATATTTTTCTTAAATTCTTCAATCTATTACCCAAATTTGATCTATTTTGATTTTCGAGCAAATTCCGTTCAGTTTCCTCATAAATTAATTAACTTATAAATTCAATTAAATCTACAAACCTACAGTTTTCAGTTTTTTTTTCGGAGTTTAGAAATTCTATGATTCCTTTCACACTATTTTTTAAAAACTGAAAGGATTTCACAGTATTATACGGTTACTTGATCTTTCATATTAGACAAATTACATACAGGGTGTTCAGTAACTAGGGGATCAAACAGAAATGTCATATCTAAAATCGAATTCTAAGCATAAAACAAAGAATAACTTTTTCTCATATTGGGCTTCATTCTCAAAATATCTCAGTCGAAAGCAAAAACGAAGCAATTGTAACTGCACAGAAATTCTTCTAGTACTGATTGTTGGTTTATCCAGTACGGTATCAATAATAGTGATTTCTTAGGCAACAGTGTGATTTTGAACTGGACTTCCACTACGACGATCACTAATTCCATTCTCACGAAGCCTTCGAAATGTGTTACTAAAAACTCAACGAGAAGGTTGACGCCTATTTGGGAATCTTAGATTGTATTTAGACACGCATTTCTAGCGTTCCCATCGCAATATCCATAAACATAAATTATGTCAGCATACTCTTCATTAGTAAACTGCATTTTATAAAACACGCTAAATAAACAAAACGGCTCAAAACGGTTAACAAAAAGGCTTAAAATGTTAAGGAACAATTAATTTGTTAATGTCAAACTATCAAAACGCGAAGTTTTGTTATCATGATTAGTGTTATATTTTTATTTTGAAATTGAAATATCTTGATAACAATATCTGATATGAGAACAAGTTATTTTTTGTTTTATGCTTAGAATTCATATAACATATGACATTTCAGTTAGGTCCTCTAGTTACCGAACATCCTGTATTCCTGTAAAAAATAAATGTCTCAAATACTGCCATGCAATTCTCAAACACCCTGTATATCAGCAGAACCTTAAGACAAAAGACATGGAATCCACAGAAACAAATTTAACAGTAATATTGCAACACCATGTATCTTCAAAGATAAGCTTTTGGAGGCATGTATTAACTTTTCAATTATAGGTCCTTTGTTATTTAGGCTAGAGGAATACCCCCTTAAATTTGTGCCGCACAATTAGCTAACATCTAGTAAAATCTTACGTTATGTCGTAACTAAGTAAACCATTTCTATTGAGAACGGTTTCAATAACAATGACGTGTAAATATGTTGCCACATTTACACGGAAATTGCCGATGTTTTGACCAGGGTTTTAATTGAGATTTAACATTAATTTCATGTTTTTATCAAGGCTGATACAAAGAAAACAGTGAAAGAGTTGTCAATCCAACGATGCCTACTAATGTTCAAAACAATACCACCTTATGGTACTTAAACTTGTTGATATATGTAATTAAATTCATATCTACAACTACGTGTGATGGGACAAAGATATTAAATTATTAGATATATTTGAACTTCAGATTTAAATTTTTAAAATTAGATTTAATAAAACTTAAAATATTCTTCATCCTGTATCTCTGTTTCAAAAAACTTTATGCTTTGCCAGTTATGATAATTCAATATTGGCCCTGGACTCAAAGAACCTCTCCAGGAATGAAATGGTTTTCCATGGGGTAAGTCAATGATTGTCAATTCTTATCAGAAGAATTGATCCTCAGAATCAACTTGAACCTGAAGGTTGCAATTCTTTATCTGTGAGATCACAGCAGAACATCTGAGGTCAACATTATCATAAAATATTCATTATCTATTCAACTTTTCTTCTGTTTCGGGACAGTTAGTTGAAAGGTTAGTTTGGGTCACATTTGATAAGTTTCTCAATACCTACATACCTACAGCTCCTACAACTTCATTCAGAAAATTTTATTTGTCCACAGCTGCTCCCATTTCTGACAATTAAGATCAGAGGATGCATGTCAAAGAGTAATTAGGACCAACACATGCCTTGGATATGTCTTAGTGCTGGTTATAGAGGTAAAAGTAATAGAAACGAAATCTATGAAAAAAAAATCAAAATTGCTGATAATGTGAATTTTGCTGTTTGCCAAATTACTGAATCAAATATAAAATTCTGTATAGAATTAAATAGAAGAAAATAAAATACTGAGGACATTCTTTGACGCATTGTTGATACTTCTTTGTGATGTAATAAACCATTAGGTGGTCGGCAATCCACAGGGACTATTATTTATTAATAAACCTCTGACTCATAAGCTTAAAATTAATTAATCTTTTAATTCTTTTGTCCCATCAAGCATAATAGAAATCATACTTTAATTCGACTACTACAACAGAAATCTATAAAATAAAATGAAATAAACTTACCCTTGATGAGAGAAAGCAATAAGGTGGAAGATCACAAGCAGCAATATTCGACGCATTATTTGATAGTTTTTGTTAAAACTTGGACTGTCGATAGTAGTTCATAATTAAAGCTGAAATGCGTTTGGCTTGATAGTGTATAAAATAAATTATGTTTACTATTATAAATTTATTCAAGTATTTTCAAGTATTGTGTACATATATCTAATCGGTTTCCTATTGTTTACGTTTCATAGAATGTAAAGGTGACAGAGGAAATTTGTGACGTTACGCGTCATGTATATGGGCCTCGATTCTATAGGAACGAGTGAAAATTAAATTTTAGTTGATATTGATTGGCCAAATAATTTCACTTGCCAATTTCATTGGACAAAATGACCATTCACACTTTCACATGCGCCTACAAAATTGGCGCCCTATATGATTCACTTATTTGACAGGAGGAATATTTCATTTCTAGATCACTAGAGACGTGACAAATGCGGTGCAGCTTTGTGCATTAGACATTACACCTGGTGTAAGTTTAGTCACGCTATATACTACTACAATTCGTTTAATTCCAAATCCCAAACTTTTCCTTTTTGCTTTAATAATTTACAGGGAGTCCCGATCTCGATGTGTTACACTTAGACAGTAGAAGACAATCGGATGTGTTTATAGTTTATGCAAAATTTTACTCTGTCCTTTTTATTGTGCATAACGACTAAAGTATGTTACTTTCTCTAAGTTATTTGGAACATATCGTTCTCTACACTTTATTATTTAATTTTTTGTTAGTTTGTGAAATGACTAATTCCAATAGTACAATAAATATGATAATTTACTACATTAAACGGCCACCCTATCTTTAAACTCACGCAATGGAAAAGTTGTGATTAATAAAGTAGATGAGCATTTGATAGCAAGTGGTAGCTCCTCCATATGGTTGGTTGGCCGATGACACTCCATGAAGATTAAAAAAGTTTAGTAGAAACGCTATGCATGTTTTACAATTCCATTAGTTTATAGATGCCCGTGTTTCTTAATTCTTGTTAAAGTACCTGACCGAAGTTCCGATTACATCCGCAATTGAACAGCACTTTCCGTTCTGCAAAAACTCTTAGTTCTTCCTTAAAAGATGCGCGGTCAATGCGAGTGACCAGCCGATGTATTTAACGAAGTTTATATGAACTCGGTAATTAGAGGAGGTGTTTATAATGGGAGACACGCTCAGTTGCACAATCATGGTTCAAAAGTTGGTTTCAACTAAACCCAACTGGCCTTCGAACTGCCTCTTAAGAAAATGTTTGTGATCACGAATGGAACTAATTTAACGGTAATGGGGTCGTTCAAGTATTAATCGTATTTTAAACCAAGGTTGTACATCTTGGGCTCTAATGTGCGATGGCATTTCCACCGGAGTAGGGCCCTTTTATTTGATCTGTAAGTTATACCATTGGAGACATTACCATCCACTTTTTAATAATAAATAAGTAAGTTTCCATAGCAACATAGCTAACTGAAATGAGTAGCGGGGTTAAAGATTTTATATCCAGCGGATTATCTGGTTCCACCAAAGTTGGTTCACTTCATACTTTGTATAAATTAATTTGAACACACCTAACACCGCACCCTCGGTCGGTGTAGAATTGTAAAAACCCCCCGGAACTGGTTTCAGAGCAACAAATGACAAGTAAACTTCGACTTTGGAGCAGATCTCTACTCTAATTCCATCGATTTTCGAAGAGTCCCCAAAAGATGACGCGTAAGTCGACAACTGGTTTGCATGGGCGAAGCAACGGTACGGTGTGGATTGGATTCGTGTAAAACCGAAGCCGCCATTTTGATGCCCGTAAGTGGGGATGTTCGTGATCTGTGCTGTTAGCCCTTCGGTATTTTTACAAAAAGTTTAAAAGCTGTTTAAATTAATAAAGGAGAAACAGCCTCAAATGGAATAATTGCAGCGGCTTCTCAATTTAGTGTTGCAATAGATT
Source organism: Euwallacea similis (assembly GCF_039881205.1). Classification (NCBI taxonomy): domain Eukaryota; kingdom Metazoa; phylum Arthropoda; class Insecta; order Coleoptera; family Curculionidae; genus Euwallacea; species Euwallacea similis. The sequence goes on from NC_089615.1 coordinate 4,832,224, forward strand.
CCGGGAGTGAAAGTGTTAAGTGTTCATCGTCACAAGAATTTCCTTCAAGTCGACTCCTAACAGCGTGGCTCCTTAGGCTTTCTTTGTTTCTACAGCAGATTAATACAAAAAGTAAGTAAATATCATAGATTCGGCGTTCAGAATTAGTTTTCAGGTTAATTTATCCTCTAAAATATTTATTTAGTATTATTAAGCGTGTCTAATGGTATTGGTCAACAAAATTTATTAGTTAGCTTCAGTTTAACTTTCTCCTGTATTGATGGGTAAAAGCGGAAATGCCTCAAAGCCTGTTTGTGTCTACTGAGATTAAGAATCTTATCATAAACACATGATTCATTATATTTTCAACACATATTCAAAATAAGTTTGGAAATCATAATCATACAGGTTCTTCATAAAACAGTGCAAATTTTTCTTTGAAGTTTGACATTCATTCGTTGCCTGCCTCTTTTCAATGAGGAGAAATGTTTTGAATATAAACCAGTTTTATTCATTTTTCTGTAGTATCTCATTTGCAAATATGTAAACATTACAGAATGGGAGTAGTTTTATTAAAATTACCAGGGAATTACCTACTTACTTACCTCAACCTGAATATCGAGCTTTCATAATACTTAATTTTCTGATTGTTCAAGTTTTTTATTGTTTTGCTGCTCCAGACAAATATTTTCTTGACATGCTTTCGAATGAGTAATGAATGTACTCACAAAGGCAAATGAAATAGGTTTTTGCTCTATCGAATTAATTTTAAAGCAGGTGCCTATTTCCATCTTCAACTGTTGAAGCAGAGATTGTTGAGGTATTGTATTGTATGTGTTTGAGTTATTTCATGGTGTGAGTTCAAAGCATTTTTTGAGGTTACATTCCGTCAAATTAGGTTTGTCTAGCTGATGCTCCCTGTTTGTTTTAATTTGTGCAGATCTGCAATTGCAAGTAGACAACTATTAGGGTAAGTAATATAAGTAACTGATTATGAGCTTCATTTCCTTATATTAATTAATTGACATTATGACCTCTCTGTTCAAATTCACAAACTTAATAGAATTGAGATAGAATTGACTTAACAGTCTATAGATATCACAGAAATTAATAAAATCTTTCATACATTCATAAATTTGGAGGTACATTTTTTGCATTAGTACTTTTGTATATCATGCTATTTCCATTACATATTGTGCATTAGTACTTTGGTGTCTTTCCCTTTACATATCATGCATAGGTGGAATAATAGTAAAGGCTATAATGGCCCAATCAGGACCATTATATCTTATCAGTTACAATGCTAAATTAGGAGTATATTACACAAGGTGTTTCCTAAACATCGGTGTCATAAATGCCATTTTACCACATGGTTGTAGATAAAAATATATTATATAGTGAAGTCTAAGTTAGTGAATGACTGTTAATAAATAGGTTTTCTCATTTTTTTTCTAAAGCAGTTGAATAATAGGTTAATAATTACATGAAAGTAAAGTAACATTTTACAAAAACATCAATTGTCATCAAATTTAGCAGATAGATTAATATTTCTGCTAAATATGCAACCAGTTATATTTCATCCTCAATCTGAAATCCCCATTTAAAATAAAAATTATATTTTAATTAGTACCTGTTATCAAGTTTTAAATTAATTTATTTATCAAAAGGAAGCAAATTTACATGCTGCATAAGTAAGTAAAGTAACTTTTACGAATATAAGATTTTGTTTATCTTAAATAACCGGAAAAGAACATGATTAATCAGTAATAGAGCAGTCATTATTAGCTATAAGTTTTTACCATTCACGAGACATTGAAGAAATGAAATTTTCTGTACTAGAAGTCAGCATATTATTCCGCATCTGTTTTATTTTATAAGTGTAACCAACCCCGATCTATGAAAAACGGCTTCATAATATTACGCTTCCCTGTCCATGTTTCGCCGTTGGTATAACATACTTTGGGTGGAATCTTGTATTAAAGAGGCACCAGACACACCTCATTCCATTTGAATTGAAGATTTTATGTCGAGATTCGTCTCTAAGTAATATGTTTTCCCAGTTTTCAACTGTCCAGTTCAAATATCGCCGTGAAAGCAAGCTAAGACGATTTGTTTCCGAAACTAACGATTTCTTGGCTAGGTATCTAATGTATAGTTTTACTTTGACCAATTTGTGTTGAACAGTTATTGGCTGAATTTCTATATAAAGAGTTTCAGCAATCATTCTTGAAGTAGACATCCAACCTTCTTTTGAAGACATTTTATTAAATAAATAAATAATTTCTATGTTGCTTACAAAATCACAAAATGACACAGCATTTAGTGTATAAAAACGCAAAAGTGCAAACAATTTGTGTACTAAACATGTGCTAAATAGCTTGAAAAGTAAACTAACTTGCAAATACTAGATTCTCAGATTCACTTACACTCCTAGAAATTTGACATCTTCCATTTCCTTAACATGTACTAAAAATAGTGTAGGTCCTAAGATGGAGTCTTGTAGCACACCTTGCTGTTGACAATTAAAAATGGAGTAATGCGGGCGACCAGTTCCCTCCCCTTTTGATTATACAAACGGTTTGCTCTCTTTTGCAAAGGTGAGACTTCAGTAGATCAACACAGAAACCACATATGTGATAATTGGAAAGACGCTCTAACAAGTTGTTGCTATTTATTGTGTTGAAAGCTTCAGACAGATCGAAAAATAGCCTAGCGACCCTCAAGACCATATCTAGTTTTGTAACAATTAATTTGTAGGCACTAAATATTGCCAGGACCTTCCAGGCTTGAGGCTGAATTGATTACATCCAAGCAACCGTTTAGACAGAAGTAAATAGGCTTTTAACCCGCTTATTCATCTAAAATATCGTTTTGCTAGGCCTTGCTGATTTTGGCATAATTTCTACATTGCTTCTCTCATTGTAACGCCCAATAATTTTATACATGCTGTTTGCGGACTAAATAAACTACCTGGAAATGGCAGTTAAGCTGTTCCTCTCCCAAAAGACATTCGCCACCATGTTTTTTAGCTCCGGATAAACTGGCTCACCTTTTGGCATACATATTTCTGTAAGTCAAATGACGAATAAGCTGATTTAACATGTAAATTTTCTTCGTTAAACTTACTTCAATTATGACCCCGTTTTCTGTGTAAATATTCGAAATGTTCCTCTAATGTCGCGGTAATAATGTCTAACGTTCATAAACTTGTTACAAATTACCTTATTTGACATTTGAAAACATTTTCATGTTACCTGTAACAGCCCTATACTACTAATGTCCTTCTACCAAAACAAAGGAGTTTGATTTACATGGATACTGTTGGTTTAATAAATTTAAAAAGTTCCTTTTATCATAAGAGTTGCTTTATTTTTGTTTGATAGTACATGTGGCTTATTACCTAGCCAACGAGCTAATCGGCCACATCGGCACTATCCCCATTGTTTTTTTTTGTTTTTTTTTTTTCAATTTAGGACGGCCATGGAATGTTAAAGGAAACACGGCGACGTTTCCTTTGATATTCATTTGTTATGTGTTGTTGATGTTATGATTAAACACGCGTTGTCGTTCTGTGTTTCGGATTTAATTTATGCATAATTTAGGTAAGTTTATGTAATTTCAGGAAATCTAGTTAAATCTAATAGTGAAGAAAGACTTATATTGTACCGCGGTTGAGAAATACTTATGAACCTTACGTCTTAAATTCCTCAGGGCGGTTTCAGGATTTAAACTTGACGTTTATACTATTGTGTAGCGCGCGGAATGTTATCAAAGGGTGCACGGTAACACTGGAGGTTTTTTAATTATCGTTAATGGAAAGTTCTTTTGAACAAATACCCAATAAAATAATGCTCATATCTAGCGTTCCATTGCAAAAATCGAAATAATCGAATCATCTTAATTAACCAGTTTTTAGCGCTTTATCAAGCTATTTATAGATTCTAGTCCAGAAGTATAGTATATAGGTCAAGATATGGCTCATTTGTATCTTTTAATTGAAATACAGGGGTACGAGGTTTTTTCATCGAACTTTGAGCACTTTGGATCCTTGTATTTTATTAATACAGAACTTGATGTAGATAATGTCAAGGGTAAATTAGTAATTTTTTATATGTAAATATTGCATGATGAAGCTTCAGAAGTCAAGCACAAAACATTAGACAATATCAGTTTCCCAATAGGCAGGGATCAATAGGTACTCTTGTAAGGGTCTTTCGATTTTCAGCACCCACAGGATTGAAACTTCATTTTGTTTGAAGTGTTTGTACTAAGCTTTTTGTCTAGCAGGTAAAGTCAGGGGTAAAGCCGGACTCTCATACTCCCGATATCCGACTATACTATGGTATAAAGTTAAACATTTACCCGGTGTCATATGTTTTTAAACTCCATTTTTTACTTAATATCTTTATTCTCATTATTTTACAGTTAATAAAGAGTTTATTTCAAGACATAATAATAGTTTCACGTCATTGTATCGTCGCATGTTGGACACCTGGGGCACTGACTAAGCCATAGTGAAGCAAAGACATTGTCTAGCGTTTTATAAAGGTAAAACTAGGACATTCTTAAAATATTCTTCCATCTTCTGTACTAACCCTGCAGAGTATTGTGTCGATTATAAGGTGAGTCAAGTCTTTAATAGATGTTAGTTTAGATTATAATTGGTGATACTGCTTTCTTCCCAATATTTCATGATAAGTTGTTTGCTGTGCTAATTTGTATTCAGTTAATCGGCGACACTTGGTACTATATGTTTTGTCGGTACTCGATATAAAATTTGTTGTCCAATTTGATAATTGTTTGTTTAGTAAGAATTATGGTTTTCTTGTTTTAATTATTTACTCGTTTTTACTGGTATTTTGTACGTACTTTAGAGTACCAAATTGTTTAGTGATTGCCCCCGTGTATAATACCAGTGTTTTTTACTCATTTTTAATAATTAATACTCGTCTCATTGAAGCTTGGAATGATGATGTTTAACATGGATGCGTACTTGCGAATACGATCATCAAGTAACCATTTCCTATTTACGTATTATCGCTACATAAATTTTGATTTAAGGGGTTCTTACAACTCATATTACGAATTATTATTTTTAAAAAATGTATGTAAGTTTTACCTGATTTTTTTACAAGTAGCTACTCAAGAACTATGACATAAAAAAATACAAAATATACACCTACCAAATAAATAATATATCAAAATAAACAACAAAATACTCAGGTAAACAAAATCCATTCATATAACAGTTACGGTGTTTTGGTGCGCAGCGCTATTCGTAACATTATGTTTAGATGATAGTCCTTTTCACATTATTCAAGATATTCCCTAATCTTTTACATTTAAAATTTCCCTCATAATGTCGCCTAAAGACTGAGACTTTAAGATTATAATTTCTAGAACCACCGACACTATGCAAATCAAGCTTATTATTTAGTCTTTTCATGGTATGTCCCAACTAACACGAGTATAAGGTTTAAATACATATTTTTAGAGTACTTTTCTAATATGTTGCAGCTTGAGACCCTAATTCTAGTTAGAATGCCCTGTCCTGTCTGTAAATGCAAAACTTTATATTAATTTGACTCATAAAAACGTCTCGCAACACCCTCAAACTTCCCTCAAAGTTAGCCAAGTAGGAGGGCGGAGTTAAAACTTTGCCGAACTTTGGAAAACTTCAGGCAGCAGAACTGAAACTTTTATAACAATAATTTTCCTTAGGGATAATTTCCCGAGTTAGAACATTTTAATTGGATTTTCTTCAAATTACCGGCAAATAAAACTTTTAAACTTTTTCCGTTTGGAACCGAGTTTCGTCAGTTTTGCTTTTGCCGCTTCGCGTTCTATAAGATCTCTTTAATCGCATTAAATCTGAAGTAAAATCCTTGGATATGATTCAACGTTGAGCTCGTAAATGTGCAAGAGCACAATGTCAGAAGAAAGTTGGACCAATTTTTCTACCGACAAAAAGATTTAAATATTTTATGAATTTTTGAAAATAGTCTTGAACTTGAGATTAATATTTGATAATTGAAATATCAAATACTGAAACAGCTCGTGATTATTGTCATGGTTATTGTAAACTGCCTAATAAAAAAACATCTTTTACAAAATTGTATGAGTAGAAGGGTAAATTAATAAACTTTAAAATAGTGTCGCAAAGTAGATGACTGGAAAAATAAGTAGAATGTGATCAGATAAATCTTTTATAACTGAATTTAAAAGTATCAAGTGAAAGTGCTTAAAATGACTCGTCTACAGTTGCTGGAAGTTTAGTAACATTTCATTTATTTAGTTTGAATAGTCAATATTTGAAAACTTAGGTAACAAATTTAAATTGGTCAGTTCGGATAGTTTTAGCTGCTAAAGATTAGCAGCCAAAATTTCACTTTGTATTTAAAATAACGTAATCAAGAATGGTAGGTATATTTCAGGAATAGGTTACCTAACATATTTAACGTGGTTATTATCTTTATTGATTCCCAAGATTTGGGTAAAGCTTGATTTTTTGCCAATTTCACTGATGAAAACATGTAATAAGCGAAGGATGTGATATTCCAAACAACACCAAAAAATAAATAAAGTGCGATTTAAAGATCGCCGCCGTCTCAGCGAACTTAGAAGTTTTCGATCCCTCCGAAATAAAATCGGGAACAGCCATCTTCTCGGAAAGTTGGCGAATAAAGTTTCCCCAAGTATAAGAAAACTTCCAGAGAACTTTCCGAAACTAAAGGCGGACTCCGCTTTTGCTCCCGTCCCGCCTAAAAACAAACTTCTCCCATAAAGTATGTAAACTTACACTTTTGTAACAATTTCAACTTTCTCGCTTGTGAGGACCCAACCCGAAGAAACTTTTAAAATCTTTTGAAGTTTATTACTTTATTACAGAGTGTGCTACTTTAGGCCAGTACGGGGAGTTGGATAAGTCGTGTGAAGTGCACAGGGTGGACTTATATTGGAATTTCAAGAACTAGGCATAAGAGATGAAATATTTTAAAACTTAAATTATGTTTTTGCTTTTTTTAATGTCAAATGCAGAAACTTATAAAGCGCCCTTTGACTAATCGCAAAATCGGAATAACCCCGGGAATAATTCGACTTCTCCCCTAAGTTTATTCCATCGTACGTGCAACAACTGCAGTTAAACTAACTGCAAACTACCGAACTAGCGGCCATCATTACTATGCGAATTGTTTGGTTTGCAGCCTAAACTTAGTTTCAATGTACAAGGTATTTCATGGGTATTTTGGATATGGCGACTAGGCACTTGTAGTTTGAACTTCTCGCTATAATATAGATATACGCTTGACAAAACCCAGTACAAATACTAGTACGAGTATAAGTTTCTATCACATAAATATACAAAGCATCGGAAACAAGATTTTGGAATTTGAGGTTCTTCTGTCTGAAGTTAGACCGTATGTTACGTTCGTAACTGAGCACTGGCTTTGAGGGACCTGAGTTGAAGCAAAAATTGAAATGTGTATTCCAATGGTGCATTCCAATAGAGAAATTCATAGAGGAGAAGGCATAACAATTCTTGTGAGAAATTTGTTGCACCTGCAGACGGAATATGGAAAATCCACCAAAACGCAAAGTGTTGAAACAGACTTTGTTTTTGATTTTTATTATGTGTGACAGTTTTGATGCTTTTCCGAGTAACTTGTCTGACTTGATGCACGAAAACTTCAAATTATGGAAATATATAGTGATGGCTCGCGATTTTAAAGTAAACTTGTACGGACAAATCAGACTAGTGCCCTTGAACTGATTTGTCTATTGAACACTTGTGATATAGTATGACATATAGAAAGGCTTATTAAGGTGACTGCTCACTCTGTATCACAGTTAGACGATATTTTTCTCACATGGATGCCAATGAATTTAAATCTAACATTCATATTAGAGCCACTTTGTATCACGATGGTTAGTGCACTATCACAGAAACCGGTGAATAGACCGATGAATAACCTTTTTTTATATAGAATTTGTCTCAGTTATTCAGCTAATTATTTGCCTTCAGCTTTAGTTTTAATGGATCATTCTAAATATGGTGATCTATGAGATGTAGACACGAGATAGGAACAATTTCACCAGTAAAACTTTGTTTCCCATTTTAGAGGTGACCCCGTAATTCTTTCATGTGGTCGCCACTTTAGTGTTAAGATACACTTTAAAGTTTCTGGGTTTAGTTAATTCGCTGAAAATGTTTCTTGGGATATGACACTTTTCTGTAACTATAGAAATATCAATGTTTTGTTTCAGGCAGCCGTCTTAATGCCGGACAATGAACTTCACTACCAGCGACGTAGTGTGACCTGAAGACCCGATCTTCTCTTGATTGTCCATCGTCGCCCCTCAGGACGGAGCGTGTGCACGTGGAAGTGAAGAGGTGCGGGGCGGGTGCGCCGCTACGCGTCCGTGTTGCTCCGAAATCGTGTGGTGTATGTGTTAACCGGGATATCCAGTTCTCCAACCTGTCCTCATATTAGTAAATGGACAGACGTAAAATGTTGGCAAAAAGGCCGAGGTTTGAACCGCGAGGACCCATTGCAAATGGCCCTATGCAAGCTCGTCCTTTGGTGGCCCTGCTCGACGGTAGGGACTGTTCAATAGAAATGCCCATACTAAAGGATGTAGCTACAGTGGCCTTTTGTGATGCACAAAGTACAAGTGAAATACACGAAAAGGTAATAGTTGATCGAGGGGCCAATCACTGACGTATTTTCGTGCACAAAAATATCATTAGCGATGTACCTCTCTTAGTTGGTATTGTGTTATCGATAAATTTTTTCGATCGCATTTTGTAACTAATGTTTTTCTATCTGGCTAAAATATATCTGGTGTCAAGTAGGTAGAGCGTTTGGTAAACATGAACCAGAGAGAATATCAATAATTTCATAAATATTTGAGGATATATGGGGAAACTATCTGACAACTTACCACTTATGGTTCGCATTGGTTGAAATTGAATTTGCAGCGAAATATTGAAAAAGGACAAATGATGGAAACATCAATTCTACTCTGTCAGAACTAAGGTATATCCAAGAGACAAATCCAATCAATATCCAACAAACAAATCGAGGAAAGCTTGTCACAAAGCATAATCTGCCCACATGGTATTAGGCTTTTTCGTAATCTTTCTAGGGTTAAGTAGATTAACATGTCAACTCTGGGATTTTCGTTTATTTCAGATTTAAGAAGTTTTAGAGTTGATTGGCCTGAGGTCAGTTTCTAAGAGCGTAAAATGCAGTCTAAAAGAAATCATTTCCATAGTAAAATGCAACTTTTTGTCTAGTATTTTATGTATTCCAATTGCTCATAATATATAGTTGGCTATCCCCATATTCCTTGTGCATAAAGAAATCTCAAGGTAGCAAATATGAATTCCTATTTTTCAATCTCTCTCTAACCTGGAGTATATGCACTTTTTAAGAGAAAATTATCCGCATTTCTAGACATATAAGATAACTGGAAAATAGTGACAGGTACAGAATAGATGCAAGGGAAAAGAGTTTCTAAATTGACGTTCTTTATAAACTCGTCTTGCCAAGATTTCACTCCCATTTGAAAATATCCCCGTTTCGTTTAAAACCGTTATTTGTTTTAATTTGAATTTGCAGTTATCTAAATATTTCTTCAAAAACTGTACGTGCTAACTTGTTATATGTGGCAATTTTACTAACAATCTTCTTTTATTAATTTTAATCAAGACTTAAACCTGATTTCCAAGACACCTCGCCTTTTTAAAATTTCTTAAAACCAGGGAAGTTATATTGGTCTGTGAACTAGAGGTATAAATCATAAATTATATCTCACGCATCAATTTTCACGGTTCGTCTAAATTGTCAATGTCTTTCTCTTTGTATATACTTTTTAGAACTTTTTGGGGTTATTTGATTCTTATTTTCATGTACTACTCTACACACGTTTTAAGTTGATTCCCCAGTGCCTTAGATACTGTTTTCTGGATATTGATTAACGAAAATGTTAAGCTATTTCGAATTGGGCAAAATACACATTTTTATTTCCACTCATATACAGGATGTTTTTTTTTGGTGTGCCTACCATTGCTATCTCCGAAACGATGAGAGTTATAACTTCGATTAAATTAGACTAAATTGGCTCCTTATGGAGCTGATTAAGGACACCGCTGCAAGGTTGCCACATTTTCAGTAGTTTCCTAGATATTTGAAAAAGAATGAAAATGGTCCAAAACTTCAATCCCTTGTATTTCGTATACTATTTGTGACAGAAAAGAAGTTTAAATTACAAAGTTTCATAACTTTTTACTCTCTACAAAACGACATATCGAACGTCATTGTACAACTGTTAGTAATTAAGTAATCGGTATCAACTTCATTATTTTAAATACGGACCTGGAATTTTTAATTCATATTTCGAAAGCGCTTTTTATTCCTGACAGACCCATATATAATATGTTTACATTTATTAACGTTTCAACCCGCATAATTTATCATCAGACTATTTTTTATTTACCTTTTTAAACTACTTTTTAAAGATATATATATATATATATATATATATATATATATATACGGTCTGTTTATGGTTGGTACGATTAAAGGCGGTAAAATGGAAGAAACCTTCAAAGTTTGTAATTGATGAATCATCGGGCCGGCTCGCTGGTTAAGGCCGAGTTTGGCTATAGTTTAGCAAGGGCTTAAAGGGTAAACAAGCGCGTTAAAGCAAAGGTGTTTGATAAGGTTTATTGTTCAGTTTATTGCAACTTTTATTGTATTTGCAAAGATACAAAAAAAAGATTGAAAAATTTGAGAAACATATAAAAATTTTTGATACTTCCTTCAAGTCTATAGCGTCTTCAATGATAAAATCAAGAATACTATATATCAAAGGATGTCCCTTCAACAAGTGACTCATTTTTGTAACAAATGGATCACATTTTCAACGTTTGCATTATTTACATCAGAGATGTGGTAGCCTCGAGGAGTTAAATCATTCTGAAATATATCTTATTATATCTTATAAACAAGGGGTAGACCACTTCACAAAAGTATGTACGTGTATTGCCAAATCTTTCTCTACAAGCGAGTGGTAAAGAGGCTGTACCTCATACATTTGCAAGTGAAAGTTTTGCTTTGTCGCAAGTGTGCGGTAAAAAATTTCTTTGCACGTAAATTAAAGCAGTATGTGTCACAGAGAATATACAGATTCAATGTTTTGTCAATAATTATCTCTCTGATTGCTGAAAAAAACTTTCAAATTTAGTACATCTTATTAAAAGCAAATGTTATATATCTGCTAAGTTAACAAATAAAAAAAGTGCAAACTTTTTAATGAGTACCCGTATCTTTTATTCTGAATCAACAAACAAAAACCAGCCAAACACATTGAAATGACCAATGCCAGTTAATCCCACATCAAGAAAACTTTTCCAATCACAATCCCGTAGCTGTGATTGAATTAATGAAATATTTAACAGATTGTCCCCATATTCGTAGACTGAGCAACATTTTACCAACAAACGCTCTATGTTACTGATTTAACACCTTATGCGGTTCCAGATTTAATTTCCCTTATTTAAGTATAAGTAGGGCGTTGAAGTTCTGTTATGTAACGCAACAAGTAAAAAGTGCAAACCTTTTGAAAACTCCTGTATTTTCTTTTGGAAACCACAAAACAATAGTTTGCTAAGGCTGTTTTGAGATATCGATCAAAACTATTAAATGACATATCATTCAAAATTCTGAAATTACGGTAACTGAGTTGAGAATCAATTAACGGATATTTCAACAATTTATTCTATAACAAGATATTTGTTTATAATAGATGATGGAAATTCTAACCAGGGGCATACATAAAATGGTTGTAAAAGCTTGATTATTAAAAATAACACATTTGGTATAACGTTTTTGGTGAAAAAAAATTAAAATTTCTTAGTTTAGATAGATTTAATTGCTACTAGCACAATATGAGAAGAGAACCCGAAATTCTTTCCTAACTTGATTTTGGTGGTGGAGATTTCGATGATGTTATGTGCCGTGAGACTTATAATTAAAGAAAGCCTTAAACATAGCTTTTTTGTCAATAGCAGAATATATAAGTGTAATCCAAGTCCGTTCCTCAATGATGAGATTTCACTATAAACCGTTTTGAACTAGCCAAACTAATGTTATACTCATGTACAATTGAGATCCTATTAGTAGTTCCTATTCAGATTCTTGTGAACAAATACCTATTACTTACTTCAAGTCCAAATCGTTAGGAATACTTTTAATTGAAATTAAACACATTACCATTATCAAACTGTGACATAATGCAATTTTTAGGTATTAAATGAAGCAGTTGGTGCCTTAATGTGGCATACGATAATTCTAACTAAGGAAGACCTTGAAAAGTTCAAAACTTTACGCATAATCGTACGCATAGGAAGCGGCGTTGACAATATTGATGTAAAGGCAGCAGGAGAATTGGGCATTGCAGTGTGCAATGTTCCTGGTTATGGAGTCGAGGAAGTAGCTGACACCACATTATGTTTAATATTAAACTTATACAGGCGGACATACTGGCTGGCTAATATGGTGAGAGAAGGAAAGAAATTTACTGGACCAGAACAAGTAAGTAGTTTGTATTACGTTAATGATATTGCAATAGAAGTTTGATGTTTTCTATTGCAATGTGTCCTAAAAGTAAAGAAAAATTCAATTACTTCACTAAACAATAACTTTTAGAGTCATTCTGTATGTTTCAAATAATCAATTTTTTAAGTAATATTAATTCGTTTAACTTCGAAAATGTTTTTGAAAATTACTGGAAAAGCTGTGTAAAGTTGCTAAAAACTACCTTTCACAAATTACTGTTATCGCACATTAAATCATTTGAATTAATTGACGTCAACCCCGTAAATAAAGAGCTAACCCCCAATTTGTGAATTTTAAAAATAAAGCTATAGTTAATGTCTTATTTTGAATAGGTAAGAGAAGCAGCCCAAGGATGTGCCAGGATACGTGGTGATACATTGGGCATCGTAGGATTAGGTCGGATTGGTTCTGCGGTGGCTCTTCGAGCCAAAGCGTTCGGATTCAATGTCATCTTCTATGATCCCTATTTGCCTGATGGCATTGAGAAAAGCCTCGGCCTGACGAGAGTATACACACTGCAAGATCTATTGTTCCAATCGGATTGTGTGTCATTACACTGTACTTTAAATGAACACAACCATCATCTGATTAATGAATTCACCATTAAGCAGATGAGGCCTGGGGCATTTCTTGTAAATACGGGTTAGTTAATCTAAGTATATCTTATTGGAAGTGTTATCTAATTGTACGTCTTTAGCTAGAGGAGGTTTGGTGGACGACGACGCTTTAGCACAGGCTCTGAAACAGGGGAGAATCCGTGCTGCTGCGTTAGATGTTCACGAAAACGAACCCTACAATATATTCACGGGTCCGTTAAAAGACGCACCGAACGTATTGAGCACTCCACACGCGGCGTTTTACAGCGACGCCAGCGCCACGGAATTGCGCGAAATGGCGGCGAGCGAAATTAGGCGAGCCATTATGGGAAGGATACCAGAATGTCTTCGGAATTGTGTCAACAAAGAGTACTTCATGGGACCGGGTCAATACCCTGAAGGTACAGGTAATGTTTTATTTATTTATTTTTGTTTTAGAGATGCAAATTGTGCAAAACCGAGTTCTTGTTTCATTGTGAATTGCTCACGAAAATAGTACAGAAGTCATGTGTAGTGTTAAATACTTTTGTAAATATCTGGGAAACGGTGATAGATACGAAAATAAATCAAGGGGCAAAACTTTTTTAGGTGAATAGCGAATTCACATCACCATAAAGAGATGTTCAGCGGCGTGCGACAAAAAAATCAAGATGGTTGTAAGGTTCTTAATTACCGAAACCATAGTGTTCTTTAATTTGAAAAATAGTTTTGTGGGGGAGTATATATCCTTAAACCTTTTTTTGTGTCCTGGATTTTGCTGATTTATTTAAACTAACGAGAATTTTTGCCGTATCAATTTTTACTATGAGCAGTTTAACTAAATTTAAGGGTTATTGCTTTTTCTCCCACAATGTTGTAATTCAAAATAATTAACAGATTTTTTCTGGTTTTTAGTTTCGCCCGCTGGTGTAAACGGTGGTTATTACCAGAGCAGCGGTGGCGGCGCTCTTCCAGTGCAACAAGCTCATTCTACAACGCCGCATGAGGCGCCGCCCCACGCAGTGGCCCCCACCCCCCCAACGCCACAGCCGACCGCCGCCCCCGTTGGTCCGCCGCCAGTTCAGGTACCGCCCCACGCTCTGGTGAGTACCACTGATTCGAGGGACTGAAGGATTCCTTTATTTACTTTACGCCTTTTTAGTTGGGGCTTTTTAGTTAGTTGACATGGACCCAGAGTGTTTTCTATGAATAATAATAAAATATGCTGAGATATTATTTTTTTATTACGAATTAAGTAGAAAGACTCCTTTAAGCTAAAGTCGCAATCGTTTAAATTGTCCAATACAATATTACATTCATATTTTAATTTTTTTTGTTTTCTCCAATTTTTTCAACTTTTCAAATATACGTCTGATATTTGAATCTACACTGTAATGCCTACATTTATTTTTAATCAATTTTAAGCGGAATTCGAATCGTTTTCAATTAAAATCTCAATCTATTGCATTTATGTCATAACATAAAAGGAGCTTGAGCTTATTTTTGATGCTCTTTTTAACACAAATTTGAGACAGTGACACATACAGGGTGTCCCGAAACTGATAGTCAAAAATGATAAGGTGTACAAGGGACGTCAAGATATTATCTACCCTTCCCATATTTTGTTTTTTATTTTATAATTGTTTTACCGTTTCCTTGTTAACTGTGAAGTTTTGGTGATTGAACTACTCTATAGTTTTACAATTCTATGCTCGATTTTTATTAAACGAAAGTTGACAATGACAAAAAAGTCATCGTTAGTTTAGTTTTACTGACAGAACATTTAAAGAAACTACAATTTCGGACCCCCTTCATATTTCATTTATCCAACAAAGTATCGAAAAAGTTGCAATCAATTATGATATATTTTTTCCCATAAATTCCAGTGGCGTGTTTTTTTCAATGGGACACCCTATATGTATATTTTTATATATTTTTAATCATCTCTCTAATAGTTATAAAAAAGCCATTTTTTGTTAATTCTAAATATGTATAAGAATGATTTATGTAATAAGTACGTAATGTAAGATTTTATGAGGCAATTGAGTTTATAGCCTAGTGAGTTTGTGAATGAATTCACAATGGAAAAGTCGAATAAAACTTCATTACATACGCATTACATACAAGTTTTATGTCCGATTTCGTGATAGTTTGCAACTTAACTTTGCACTGAAAATTATAATACATGCGAACCTTAATCTACTATTAAAGGACATTTATATGTCCTTCAATCAATATTGTCATTGTCAACTCCGCCGTAAACGTATATAAAGGGTGATCAACCTCAAGTAGGCGTTGAAATATCAGAGGGGTATGTCTTGGATAACTTCATCAACTGTTATCTATTTCTCAGACGTTTAATGGTAAATAGCAAATGGCTTCAATCATTGCCCTACATTTATGATTCACCACCTACTGTGAAATATATAATATAATCGGAAATAAACACATTTGTGTCATTAAAATAATGTTTTGCTTTTTAAAGTCATTGTAAGAAGCAGCTTTAGATCAAAGTTATGGTAACTTTTCCAAAAGGATAATATTTATTTATTGGTAAATTTTATGGTTTCCATGGAAATTATTCTCAAAATAAAGTTACTAGTACATTGGTCAAGTGACCCTTATAATGACACCTCTCAGATGCGAATTTATCTAATCTAACACAATTTGCAAAGATATGTTAAGTTAATAAAGGATTGACATTCTTCTATTTTAAGTATTTTCCTCACGAAATTATTGGGAAGAACAGTGTAGTTCAATACCGCTAGAGGATATTAGTCCTCGGAGTGGTTGGTTTTGTTTTTATCCTTCTAAGTGATTCCTGCTTATACGTCGCTATTTACCTACGACTGTGTGAGTGTGCCAACAAGCACGAAACCAGTAACGTCCTGGTGTAGGTCCATACAAATACAATACATATATACTAAGACTGCCCATCGCAGTTGGCGATTTGCTAAGATCTCAGTAGCTTCACTAATTTATTGAAAGATGACCCAATCGATTAAATTTTGAAATAAATTTAAAACTACCGCTGCAAAAATCTAAATCAACAGGTTTGTCAGAAGTTGACGAAGAAGTTATTTACACGTAAAAAGGGTTAACGGTTCTGGAAGTCTAAATTTTACCAGTCAAATACGTTTATCTAAATTAATATATTTTAAAAAAACAATAATTATGTAAATGCCTAACTTAATTGAAAAAATATACCAAAAATAATGAATGATTTGTTTCATAAGGCGAAAAACATCAGCATATTTACTGAGGCAGCGATATACATAACTGAGTCGAAGACGAGGCTACTAAGCTAGATAAGGCAGCAAATTCGTGTTTTTGCTGAATAAAACACAATTTTTTTCTTCGATTGGTACGGACTAAAATTGTAAACCGATTATAATTGTAAATAATTATAAAACACCGATTACATACATCCTAACCCAAAATCTATTAAAAAGAAAAGTAAATTTTTAATATATCTGAAAGTTATGAATACTTAACTTACTTCATAAGCAAGCATTGTTTTGAAAATCACTTCACGGAAAAACGCAATTTATATCAGGTTAACTAGATTAATGTTTTCAAAAATGATTTCTCAATATTCCTAAGATTTATTCTACAACATAACTTAAGGTTCGTTTTGAAGGAATTAACGGTAGGGTTAGGACTATATCCGCCCCTTTTCCTGTAATTAGTAAAGGTTTTTTCTAGTACATCCCGACTTAATGGATTCATTAATAACAATTTAAATCTTTTTGTTTCTTGTTGATCGTACATTTAATACTCCCTCAAGTATCCTCAAAAATTTTATGGGACACAAATGGTATCTGTGATCATAGATACCGTTTTTCGGAAATACCACATAATTATAGGGGTTCTTTAAATATATAGGTCACGTAGTGCAAAAACCGATGCACGTTAGAGAGCTGAAATTCTGTGATTTTACCGGTTGTATGATTAATTCAGTGCTTCTTATACAACATATAAATATACAATTTGTGAAACTTAATAAAAATGATAAACATACTTCCCTGACGGCATTCAGTAACAAAAGGCCGTTATTTCTTTACCGTTTAAAATATTCTTATGGAAGCAACAAGCTCTTTACATTGGCTATTTAATTGTTTTGGTATATCGAAAAACACTAATAATAAACTTAGAGTATATTCACACTAGTCTGCGCTCTTAAAAGAACAGTTTGTGATAAAGAAATTACCAGTAAAACGGGAACCTGATAGAATACGACGAAAAATTGGATGGTATTTACGTAAACACAACCGTCGCAGCAAAATAAAATGGCGGAATGAGGAAGGCGTGATTTACAAACGACAAATTTGACGACACTGAGCCCTGTTACCAACATTGTTGTTAATATTTCCATTATTCACGTTCATGTTAAATTTAAATATTTTACTACACGATAGAGGGAGGTTACCCTTAGATCTAAGTATTAGTTGCAGTTCATCCACATAATTATTGTTTACCTAGTGATGATTTCCTCGTTGAAAATTTCGTATTTTGAACGCGAGGGTTGGCAATGAAATCACATGATTTATGACGTACAGCGGTTTTTGTACTAGGCGACCTATAGATTTTTACCATTCGATGCATCAAACAACTTGTTCACGAATTCAATAAAATTGGCAGTGTCCAAATCTGTACTACTTTTTAGTACTACATATTTATGTATGTACATCTTTCTACATTGCTGTTGTCGACCAGAATTTATATGGCTGGTTTTCATTAACGATCGATGTTCATCGATAAATGAGGAACAGTCAACTATCGGTAGACAACTTTCAATAACGCCCATTCCTACGTACATCGGCATACTTTTAGTGCAAAGCATAGTAAATCCTAGCTTCTTTAAGAATATTCTTTTATAAGGTTGAAAATAATACTAATTAGTACAAAGCTATTTTCACAATGGCAGTCCCGTATCAATTTTTTCGATTTAATACCAAGTGTTAACGTAAACTGTCATGGAATTGGTCACTTATTGTGATTGACGAGAACCATCGAAATGCCTAATTTTTTTAAATTTTGCTGAATAATTTTTTGTAATAAAAATAAAAATTTGCTGACAACAGTAAATGCTCAATATTAAGCATCGAAGAAATATTAAAAAAGTCACTTGGCTAAACGCTCGAATACGTCCTTGATAACTCGACTGCATCTACCTCGTCTCGCATACTCTCTGGCAGCAGCGAAATAGAAAGTTTATTTACTTTAGTCTGTTATCGAATGATAAGAGGGTATTTTTTACCGACAGCAGCGAAGAGCTTAATACACCTGCATTCTTCGGGTTCATATCGTTTTTGCTATCGGCATTGCTTAGACCCCAGTAGATCTAGGAATTCGACGACGGCTGATCATTTTATGTAGATATAATATATGTTCGTTGATATTAGCATATACTTAACGAATAAATGTGGACAGTCCGTGGCAATCGCAGCGTAAAATAGCTGGTATTATAAGTGAAAGATGGCACCTCTCGGCGCATATCTGGATCGGGATATGTTTGTAATTCAACCGAAACGCGCGTCGTAAAGTTGTATTATTTGGTTTTTTTACGACTGGTAGGTTACTGCATTGTTACCGCTTCAAATTTAATATCGAATGAAGGGTACCTCAATTTTGCCTAGTGGTATTAACTTTTTGATACAATACAGAAATTTGATTTATTAAATTAAATATTTGATCATATTCATGTAGTTGTGTGTTACGCCCGTCAACACACTTAAGAACACTAAATTTACCGAATGCATATCGTTACGTTGTGAGCAATATTTGGGACCATACCTTTGAATTTGTTAATGGTTTGATCTAGCAATGACATGCGATTAGCTGATCAACATTTAGATTCTTTTGGTTGTTTTGTGGTTGCGTACTAGCGATACATTTTATAATGGAGTTTAAGGAGTTCGGTAATCTCTTTTTATTTCTTAATTTCAGCTATTGAGAACTAGTTACTGAATTGAGCTATCATTTCGTTTTTCTCTACGATACAGGAGAGAATAAGCGAATTTCTGTATTTACACTGTGAAATGAAGTGCTGGTTTTTTTATGTAGATGGATATTTCAGCTATTCGATTCTCGAACCTTAAATTATGGGTCTTAAATCAAGAGTTTCTAATCGGAAGGGCAACATTCCAGGTTAATAATTTGGATTGTGGAATTTGAGGGTCACAAGGGCGAGTTCGTATAAACTCCGACATCTATTTCTAACTGTTTGCATGTTTTGTATTCAATATGTAAATAATCTTTTGTTTGAGATTAAATTCTTCTCTAAGTTTATCATCAAATATTAAGGTTTAATTTTTATAAGAATCAACGTACTCTTTAAATATCTGTCGCGTGATTAGATCTGATGGATCCCTTTAATTTGTGTGACCCTGTGAGATCAAACCGACTGAAATTCGTACTGCACTGTGTTGTATTATTCTAAGCGAGACATTACCATTGGGGTCAGATGCTCCTAATAATCTCAAATGTTGTATTATTATTGAATTAAAACGTTCTACCGGAGACTTTGATTCGTGATGATAGGGTGCAGCGAAATGCATATTGACGTTGTAATTTTTTAATAATATTTCAACAGCTTCATTTCTAAACTCCGTAATTGGGGAATTTCGACAGTTTGGTTGGAGTTCTTCAAACATAAAATTTTGTGGCTGTTGTCTGTGAATAACGCTATTGATAATAGTGTTTCCCGATAAAACGTCCGTTGGCTCCGAGTTCAGTATTTTATACACATTCGACGTTGCAGGGCTTGTGGCAACTACATTATTCTGGCAGAAATTTGGGCGGAGTGTTATTAAAATTTGGTCTATGTTGGTTATCGAAATTCATAGGAGTCATTGATTGATATGGAGCAAAATTAGAATTATTATGTATAAACTAATTGAGTTTTGAGGATATTGGACTCGAATAAGATTGCATGGTTACTAATCGGAGTATGTCAACGTCCTAAAGGTAGAAACCGCTGATGGTGCACTTTACTGGCATAGTGTAACTGTGAAGGTCTTTGCTGTTGCAACATATTTACAGCTGATTTATCAGGTCAGCATCTATTTCCATTAGAAAGAAAATTATCGTCTTCTTGTGCGAAACTCATCGCTTCTTCTAGCGTCAAACCATTAATAAATGTTTTTAATATGAAACTTTCACATTCAGAAATTTTAAGCATTTACATCTCTCTAGCTTCATTTACCATGTGTATTTTAAAAAATATGAAACTGCACAAACCATGCATCTTGTAGACGTGCACCACATTACTGGGCATATTTTAAAAAAAATTTTTATTTGATATTATTAAATCCAGGATGTGCAAAACCTCCTGTTTTATAAGGTGCAAAGGTTTTAACGCGAAGGCTATATGTAAATATTATAGAATATGATAATTATAATTACCGCAATTTTACATCTATTGACCCCTTTCGGCGTTAAGTGTTATGAATTTGTGAAATTGTTTAGACATGCCGACATTGAAATGTTCAGAATATTGTTTTTTAGTAACCATACAAAAATTATTTTATGAGCGCTGCAGCATGCATAAAACGTGGACTATGATGCATGTGTAATGAAAACAAATTAACATACATTGGTAATAAGTAGTATATTTTCTAATAGATCCGGTATTATTCATGTTTAAACAAAAATGATTACAGTCCCAAATTTAACATTGTGCAAATTATAAATCAAGAACAAGAAGGCAAGGTGGCGTACAGCATTTTGTTGCTTTTTTCTCTAAAGTGCGCCATTAGATCATTTTTTTTTTGGCAAGAAACTTACTTTTGATTAAATTTATGACATTTATTTATTCATGTCACCTAGCAATTTTACTTTGCAAACATCAAGTCAACCAATATTATAAAATTAATTCAAATTATAAATACATATAATGGTTGTAAGAAACATCGCATACCAACCATGGTGAAAAGTTTCTTTATTGTCTCGAAACTATAACTAACCTCGAAGCTACGCGTCTCGTTAAACTATAAAATCTCTACAGTAATGAAACGCTTTTCACCTCTGTATATAATATGCTATTATTACTCAATATTTCTTCATTCCTATTAATATTAATTCCAAACTACAAACTACTGCTATTCTCATATTTTGCCTGTCAACGTTTTGTTTCGGAATGTGATACCGAATACAATATACACAAAGCCCTGGGAAACAGGAAGAAAGAGAAGCCCTAAGCCTTCGCCTAAGCGCTCTAAACCTGTTTGGAGTTCCAAAAATATGTATCTATACAGGAAATATACCTAGGCAAATTAAAATAAAGGAATATTGGAACACCATTTATGATTAGAATAACACGCGATTTTCTTTATTTAAATATTAGTTTTAGAACAGCTGAATAAATTATAGAATTTAAAAGTGTTTTTATATTTCCCCACCGCGCTATACGCACTTTTTTCTCGAACGACCTAGCGTGATATTTACGACCTATCATTTTTGACTTTCAGTTTTTGGACACCCATATGTATGTCCAATGGACATTTAAAATCGAGCATCAAAGTAGTTTGAACCGCCTGGCTCGAACAAATTCTAAATTATTTTGGATTCGATTTGAAACCGGTTGAACTTTCGATATTCGACGTTTATTCTAACATTTTGAGTCAATTTTCTCAAACCGCTTGCATCAAGTCAGCTTACAGTAATCTTCGTAAACGTAGTCAACGACATAAAAGTAGTATGTAGACAAACTCCAAGGAATAGATCTTTAGCTTATTTTAAGGCAAAAAGTTAATAATGAATGTCCTTTTGATAGTTTCAGTTTTTTAGCTTAAATTGGGATCACCAGTTACTTTTTGTGGCCCACATAGTTAGACATACCATAGAATATGATATTTTGTGGTGGAATTGAGATTTTTTATGGGGCCAGGGGTCATGCTGCTTTTTCTCACACTATACTTCTTTGTAAAGTTATGCTTATGTGACCTTTTTGCCGTAGAATGTTCTGAAAAATCAATCTCTAGAATTTGTTTATACACCCTGGATCTTTAAAATCCAGTATAATAAGCCATATGAAGATATTTGGAAACTACACTTACGAAGTGAAATTCGGAATTTTGAAAATTAGAATTAAAATTTAAACAGTCCTTAGGCGTTCTGGACACTGACAGAATTATTAATTTTTTTCTTCCTGTATTAAACTAAGACTTTTCTTTATGCGTGTTAACACGGAGTCGATTTTTATCTTGAGTCAAAAAAAAGTTGTAGCCTATAAAAACTGTATTTTTGTGAACTCAAAGTTAGCTAAAACATAATTATTTTTATGAAAAATTATGTGGGAGAAGTTGGGTCCATTGGGTTGGCTGCAGGTCTTTCTATGATTAGTGTGTAGTGATAATATGTCGAGCGAAACCTCATGGCCAATTTCTTTTCAGCCACTAAGTACTCCAGAAGCGGCGGCGAATCACCACGCACCCAAGCCGGAGCCGTCAGAAGTCCACTAACATTAAAAACAGGGAGTGTACCGCGTGGATAGTTCAAACGCGATTAAATTGATCACTGTTTTCATTTCGTCAGGCTTCAGTTGCGTTCTTTACACAACATATCGAAAAAAGTTGCAAAATTCTACATCACAGGTTTAAACATTTTTGTGGCCGATCTTCGACGAGTTTTCTATTAGCTTCCAAATATTTTTTTATTTAGTATTAATGTGCAAATGCAAAATGACAGAGAGCTACTGTTAGACAATTATTAGTTTTATCCATTTTATTATCCTGCTTAACCTGAATTACAATTACACTTCATATCCAGGTTAAAGCTAAATAAAACCAGAACTAACCTGGATGTGAGATATAATTTAGTTGCTAAACATTTTAGGGAATTAAAAGTTATTAATTTCGCTTTTTATTGCAATAATTTAGATGTGTAGTGGAGTAGAAAAAAAAACGGTTAAAAATCAACTTTTTCCGACGTCACGGCCATGTGATCAATCACTGTTCATCGTATGGTCGAGTCGTAGGTTAACGGATGCACGAAGGAAAAGTTTAACGGATGTTTTTCATGCATCCGGAATCCGATGATAGGATTTTGATGCATTCGTCATCCGACGATAGGATGCTACGACGAGTACTCTGAATGGTCACGACATCGGATAGAGTTAAATAATTTAAACTTCGCACGATATCGTAAGTTGTTATACCCGATATCTTGTTTAGTGTTTTGTTTTTGCTCACTTTGCAGCTAATTTATAGTTTATTTGACGCTTTTATAGCCAGTTAGCCAATGTTAGGTGACGGATTCGTGAAAAGCAACCCTTAAAATATGAAACGTTCTGTCTAATTATGTAAAAATTCAATGGTACAACGCCAGTCCAAATATGACGTTATGCATTTAAGAAACTTGCGTTTTTCCCTGAATTTTTTTTAATGGATTTGCAAGAGTGCGTATTTGAATGATGCAAAATATTTTGCACTTAAATTGAGTTGCTTGTTTATTTTTCGATATATTTTTGGGTTAAAAGTTAAAATGTTTTGTCTCTAATTTTTGGTGTTTTTGTTATTAACCCTTTCGGTCCATTTCTTATGTATACAAAATTTACATAAACAAATATATGTATAAATAATTGGACCACGTTTGCCTCAGAAAAAATTTTCAGTGGGACCTATACGTCCCATGGGGTTAATAAAACATTTTGAAAGTCAGTTTGTATTTTAGAACAGCGTTAAAAACGTTTGCAAATTATGAGCCATTTGCGGTGATTCAATGTCTGATATTGTATTGTTGATGTTTTCAGCGAAATGTTGAATTTCATCTGCCCTTAATATTATTTTTGCCAAGGTGAAAAAATTAATTGGGACAAATAAACCGCCCAGGAAACCCAATGGGACATATAAATTCCAGTTGAAAGCAACTTTTTGTTCAAAGTCATAAATCATGCATGTGGCGAAAATCTTATAACATATTTTTATCGTACAACACTATTAGTAACACTTATACCTATTGGTTTGCAATAAAAATTGATTTTTAGAGCAAAAACAGCTTAATATTTTTTTTTAACAAAATGAAGGATACGTGGTACCCATACCGTGTTTGGTTACGGTTCTGCTGAGAAATACATTGTTGCCACTTTGCTTTCTAAATAGTAAAAGATACTTAAAAAAAAGGTAAAGCATTAATAAGTACAAAATAGGACGATGTAGCCAAGTGGGAAAATGAATAGAGTCGTTGGGATTGATATGTCTCTCTGGGACCGAAAGGGTTAACCCAGTAAAAATAATATTTTTCAAATTTTTTTGAAAGAAAGAGTAACATATACTTCCAATTTATTATTTGGTTTTGATTTATGTCACTCTTCGTAGTTTCAGAAAAAAGATCCGTAAGCTCGGTAAATTAACATTTGCGGAATTGTGTTGATATGTATATTTCTACGTATGTTTGGGTAACTTCCTAAACAATGCACGGTGCGTTTTTCGATTGAGAACAACTTAGAAAGCCGTTGATTTTTTTTTAATCCATATCTACCCACTTATACCCAATAATAACGCGACTAAGGCTATTATAAGATATGGTTTTCCAAACATGTGTAACTATACAGAAAAGTAACGTGTTTTTAAATTATCCTTCTAAAACTGCATTTACAGAATTTTGATTGACAAGTTTAGTCGTTTCACAGTCGTTGGACAACGTGATTTAAAAACTTATTTCTGTATGTTACAACCAATATTACTAATATAACTAATATTTGAAAACCACAGATTTCCATTTGTGCACAGTGGTACACATAAGATGGTCATCCTATCTCTAAAAGCAAGAGGTTTACCAAAAAGTTATATAAGAATATTTCTGGCCTTAAATGAGTTATGTGAAATAATCAGTGTTTTGCACGAAGTTAAGTTTCGTGGAACGGTTAGAAATATAATGGGTAAAAGCATTTGAAGCACGCCATCTTTATATTTTGGACAATTCGAGCACCTCGAAAATGAGTTCAGAGTAGTAGTAACAAATCTTGTTAGTTCGGTTCATCTCCAGTCGATCATACATAAGAAGCAAAATGGTTGAGAAAATAGTGTTGAATGTTACACTGCAGGGCGGAGTTAGGAACGAATTCAAAATTGCCCGCCAATTTTCCTTCTTATTTCGGCAAGAGACGAACCGCGCTGGCGAGAGTGGATAAATTCGAAATAATTCATTGGAATACTCCAGTTAATCACACATAAAATGTGAATATGGCTTATCCTGAAATGTCTTTAATCGTGATGATTAAGTGTTTCTCGGGTTAGTTATGATTTTGTTTTCATTTTTAATAATATTTAAATGGTTCAAAGCGGGATTTATAAACTTTACGTTGGCGCTCGCTTTACCGTCGGCGCTAAAACATAAATGGACAAGATAAAGCCAATCACAACACCTCAACAAGGAAAATATGCACTGCCTTAATGTATTTATAACTTCTCTTGCGGTGCCAGTGATGCAATTGCTACGTGTAGTACGGTGCAACGTATACTCAATCGTACAGGAGCGAATTACACACGTGATCACATGTTTTCGGCCTAGTGGCATTGTCCATGTCAATTCGAAACTAAATTATATGCTAATTGATAAAAAGTTTCATCCTTTACGAACAGAAGTAGTGAACAAAGTGTTCACCGATTTATACTACAGCTCCAATGGTCTAAACATAAATTTTAACGAATGTTAAACATAACATGAATGCGTTCCATTTAAGATAAGAAACTTGCCTGCGAAAATTAAACGCCCCGCATATACACAAATTATTTAAGCCTAGAAACTTTAGCATTTAACTTTTTTGTGAGACTCGTATGCTTTTTGAACTAATCTTCTGTGAATCAACCTATGAACACGCTGTTGAATTTAGAAATTACAATTTTCGAGTTGTCTTTCAGTAGTTCTCAATGCAGGGTGTGCCAAATGGGGCGGCCACCACTGGGATTTCTGATTCTAAGAGATATGTCTCTAGCAAGCAAAAGTACAGAATTGTTCGAAAGGAGAAGGACCGACAGTATTGTATCAAAATACTGTAATCTCAAATCGACGCCTGAAATTGTCCCTAGTATTGTGCATTCTTAACCATGAAACGCGCCTTAGTTGACTCTACATACATATTTATGTTTTTTCTTATTCTTCCTAGTAAGTCGATAAAACTGGAAGAATCATCAATTTCATTGTGTAAAAGTCCTAACCGCGAAGATTGGCCTTTGCCTTACAATTTCTTCATTGTGAATTATTACTTAAGTTAGATTGTAACGGTCTTTGTATGTATTTTTAGTTTGGTCATGTTTGTGTACATATTTATGTCAGATGAAATTAATATTCATTATTGTATGAAATTTCTTCAAAATTTATGGCATATTGGCGGATTATTAATTCGGAAGTATTGCCCATTTCCTCGTGGGTAAAACTAATGATTCTCATCACTTATGTATAAAAACATGTTTTATTTTTCGACGATCTGCATTCTTTTACGGTGATTCAACGTGCGGTTAAAGAATGTAAATTGATCTTATTCTTAGTGTAATACATTTAATCAAAAACTTTAAGCATGTCGAGATGTTAGATTGAAACAAATGTTTTAGTTCTAAATATGAAATACTTAATACAACCTTATGTTGCCTCTTTTGTCTGTACATCAACGTGACATCTCTACTGCGCCTATGTAATAAACGCTTTGAAATAATAACTTCTACAGTATTTTTCAAAACAGAACTAAAAGAGTTTTTATGGGATCGATTTTTGGAAATTACTTGCAAACAAAGATTTTTTTAAATAATTTTAGTTATGCACAGTCATAAACAAGTAAATTTTCACCAACTCTGAATGCTGAGTGGGAATTCTCTAATAAAAATCTTGTTGGTGAAAATCTGCTTTAACAATATTTAAACGCGGGGACTAAATCCCCCAGGCAGTAACGTCACAGTGCAGTTACGTGTAATTTTGGTAACTGGTTCAAAAGTTATTTAGCCCAAGAGATCATTGCATATCCTGCTAGTTGTTGATTGCGAACATTCCAACCAAATTTCCAGCAAAATTTTAATGTAATTTTTTGTTTGAGAAAGCGGAAAGGTGTGCTATTTGCTCGTAGTATATTTTTATATAAATAATCACCTTGCTGAAAGTAGAAAAATGGTTCACCCACTGATTCATATGCAGTCAACTTCTGTGTGTGTCGCGTGCGTGTCTTGGGAGGGGGGTATGCAGTGATGTACTATAGGTCGTGATGAAAATTTTAAATACAGACGAATTTGTAGGGCTATGGACTTCCACAAATTTTGAAATAAATATGTGAAAATATTTATGTGGTTTTAATTTAGCGACATAGTTGACGCCTTTTTTTACTCTGAATCTTAGGCTAAGGGTTAATAGGATAAGTAAATAGAATTGTAGAACATAGAGGTGTAAAATTCCTATAATAAAATTTAGGTTTTTCTTTAAACTCCCACTGTATTAATGCGCACAATAAGATAAAGCAGTTACGGTATCAAAAAAGTGTTTTTTATTTAACAAGGTTCATAATAATACAATCTTTGATTAAACGAAAGCGGATATACAAAAATACTAAATAGTGCCGAATGACCTGTTTCGCATCACGCTACCGCAATGACGCGACTGAGAAATGCTCGTCTGTTTGTTGCTGCGGAAGGTGTTTCAGCAGAGTCAAAAATCACCCTCGCCTACAATTTTTTCGAAAAGAATTGACAAAGAAGTCAGGCTTGAATTCAAATCATACCCCTGACGATAAATAAAAATACATATTTTAGATTTATCCGAGGATTTAGCGCAACCTTGATGACGTTAGAAGAAATTTTCCATGCAAGGCACTTGAAACTTTTTCCAAATGCAAAAAAATATTCGTTAAAAAACCTCAGTGGGCGGTGAGTCACAAACGTAGGTCGTTGATTAAGTCGTACAGTTTTCATTTACAAACACTCAAACTTTTGAATCAGTCAACAAATGACAATGGGCACGTTCAGCAGTTGTACCAGAATTTGGCAACCGCTTGAAATTCAGAGCAAAAATGGCGTCAGCTCCCTAAATCTGTTTGCGTGTCCCTCAGCAGAAACCCCAACAGTTGCACAATTGTTGACTCTTGAACACGGCTACTGATAACATAAATTTATCCAAGACATGCGTCTGATGTTTCAACGCTTACTTGAGGTTTCTTTTAATAAACGCTCATTATTGTTACCATTACTTTCTGGATAGAATTGGGAATGGGATTTTTTTCCATTTTCGATGCAGTACGTTCCAAATTAGGACCAAACTGCCTTCCACTGGGCTTCGCTCTATTCCGTCTATTGAAGGGAAGCTACCAGCGGGTACATCAATATGTGATGCACCCGCGGTACCCCATAAATTTCTGACTTTAGTGCGATTTAATAATAATACCGCAGGTGGCAGCGAAGTTTTACTAGCTGCTTTGGGGTGTGACGTCCCCACGGAACCGAGTTACCTCAGGGTAAAAGCATAATAAAGCATCGCACCTTGACGCGTGGAATTGAATATTTGATGATTAACACAGTGAAGAAGTTTACATCGCCCTTTATCGCAGTCTATTTGTCTAGTTCCTTAGGAACAGGGAGGCAGTAAAAACGTTGCCCGATTCAGTTAGTGACGGTGCCTTGCCAAATAGCTTGGTATAGACCCTATTCATGGCAAAGGGAGATCGAAGATGGAATGTGTATCCAGTAAATCTACAGCGTACTAGACTTAGTGAATTCTTTCATTTGTATTAGCAGATTAAAGGAATCCTAACCGATATTGTGAATACTTAACTATCCAGCCTATGTTTAATTACATTTTTGAGCTTCTTGAACTAAGAATCGAAGGACAAGAATAAGACAACTTACATAAGCAGCCCCTCAGCGTGGAAGAAAAATTAGTAGTAACGTTGACGTAGCACGAAAGAATCTCTAATTAAAAAGAATACCCTCACTTAAAAAAACTCATTGTGACATTTTAACTAATGTCTACATGGGTACAGCAGTGTGGCAATAATAATATTAATGAACTAAATACTAAAACTAAAGTAGATATTAAATAAAACTTCCAAATATTTATTATTTAAATCTACTTTTCTTTGAAGGGACGATATGGTATTTACTTGACGAAAATGGGATACTGCTGATTAAACGCATCATACACTGCCGTTGTATGGGGGAGCGGGGGATTGCGAGAACCAATCACGGAGCAAGTTTCAAGCACCTCACCGCTGGAAAGCAAAATATTTTGTTCTTCATTTTACAGAGATGTGAGGATTAAGGTGCGATGCTTAGTGAACAACTTATTCTTTTGATTTACCATCGCCGGGCGGCGAGGTGAACGTCAAGGTACGCGAAGAGGTGCGATGCCGCACTATAAATTATCTAGTACCAAAATTGATGCGCGTCATAAATCACGTGACTTTATTGCCAACACTCACGTTCAATATATGAAAAGTTCAACGAGGAATTCGTCTCTATAAGTAAACAATAACTAAAGTTGAGCTGCAACTAGTACTTGGACCTAAGGGTAACCCCCCTCTAACGTATAGTAAAATATTTCAATTTAACATGAAGGTAAATAAATAATAAAAATATTAACAATATTGGCAGCGGGACGCGGTGGCGCCAAATTTGTTGTATGTTTGGCCGTTTTGACATTACGCCTTCATCATTCCGCCATTTTATTTTGCCGTGGCGGTTGTGTTTACTTAAAATCCATCCAATTTTTCATTGTATTCAATCAAAGTTCCCGTTTTACTGGTAATTACTTTACCGCATGCTGTTCTTTAAAAAACAGAGACTAGTGTGAGTATATTCCACCTTTATTATTAGTGTTTTTTAATATACCAAAGCAGTTAAGGAGCTGGTTGTTTTCTTAATAAAGTATTTGGAACGGGAAGGAATAACAACGGCCCTTTGTTGCCACTGAATGCCGTCAAAGAAGTAAGTTTATCATTTTTATTAAATTTCACAGATTGTATATTGTATAAGAAATACTGAATTAATCATACAACCGACCGGCACCACAGCTGAATTTCAGCATTACGCCTTACATTGGTTTTAGTACTGGATAGTTTATATGTTTTTACGCTAAGTCATCATGATAAATGGCAACTTACCCCTGGCTGTAGGCTGTGGGTAGTTGTCTTAGGGCACATACCCATTAAGCTGATATCCGTGATGCGGCCAGCCATTCGATTGACTACATGCTCATAAAAAGATATGTTAACTTAGGGGGAAACTTTACTTCTACTCGCGCTATCAGCCCCATGATGGTACGAATACATATAAAGTTTTCCCGTAAGTTAACATGCATTTTTATTGCATGCGGTCAATCAAACGGCTGATTGCATTACGGGTACCCACTTGGTGCGTATGTGCCCTTACTCATGGACTTGACCTTCGGTATTGAACTTTGACCAGTCTATTGGTGATGGAGTCACCAGTGCTGACGTTAAATTGTGAAAACTTTTCGATGCAATACGTCCTGAATTATCGTCAAATTGCCTAACCTCGCCTTGAAATGGGCTTCAGTGTGTCTTGTCTATTGAAAGTAAGTTACCAACGCGAACATGAACCTACAAAACTGCCCGAGATAATAATAATAATAATATTTAGTAAATAAAGTTTATTTTAAATTAAGAATGACGGTATAATTTCAGCTACCTTAAAATTATAAGTTCCGCTTCATGTGATATATTATAACTAAGGCAAATTTCGGGAACAGAAACGTCCAATGAAAATTGGGCTTTTACATTAAGATACATTAAAAAAATAGTGATGGCGTCGATTTTCATCAATGTTTTTGCAAGAACTTATCAGGATTAACCACAAAATCATACTGTATCATACTGTAGTATCTAAACTATGCAGCAAAAAGTACATTATAATGAAATGAAGAAGATATGTTGAGAAAACAGTTTTATTTCACTACAAATCTATCTAATCAGTACATTATACACATATTGTGCATAAACCCACAATTCAAACGTGGCAGAAAATAAGGAAATAAACGGATGTATTTCCTTGGCTCTTCCGTTAAGAATGCTCATTTCTCTATAATTTTGATGTCAATTTTTTTTTCCCAAGGCAAACATTAACATATAGGATGATTCCAAAGTCAGGGAAATACTTCTATGTATTATCAAATATCAAAAATTAAATATTTTCCTTTGAAACCTTCTAAAACTATTAATTCTAGTAGATAGACGGAGTGTTCAAATTTTATTTAAATAATTAAAAATTACTCATTTCAGCGATATCGCTTGGGATATTTGAACGAAATTTCGTAGGTGTTACTAGCTACAGGGGACGTATAATTTTCAATAAAAATAACGTTTTCAGGTCCACCAGCGGCGCGTGAAACTTTTTTGAAGAAAAATGATACACCACTGCTTGCTGAAAACACTTTGCATTTCAGTTAATATTGATATTTCAGAAAGCGCCTAGGGAAAAACTGCTTATTTTTTAAAGTCTTACATGCAACTTGATTACATCCAATGTAGCTAATTTCTAACGACGTAGAGCTGCAAGGTTCGTTGCTTCCCGTTATAAGTACTGATGATGTTGAAAATCTCATTTCTTTTTTGACAAAAATGACAAAAAATGTGCTGTAGTGTATATATCTTTTCTCCCTTCTATATATAAATATATATATCTAATGTCTAGGTTTAATATACAATTTTCCAGGCCTCAAAGCCAACTCCCCTTCATCGTTCTTAAACCACCCTTCCGTTTCCTTATTGGAAAAACCCAAACCCTTGTGCTGGTGTTTACCAGCTTGCTCCACTGCATTAGAGACGCTCGTATTCTTCCGGTATTTGTACCACCAGTACTCAAAAGCCAACGTGATGCATGCTAGCCCTATTCCAACGAAAATAACTATGAAAACACCCCCGATGTTTTGGATACTAATGCCATCTTGTTGATCGTCGGCTTTTTCACACTGTTTCTTTTCTGGGTTTTTGTTCCACCATTTTTCTTTGAGACGTTCTAGTTCGCGTCGATTGAGCAACTGAAGGATTCTATATAAAAATGATTTATTAAAACGTAGCCTTTTTAATATGTAGCATTTACGCGGTATTGAACTGATCCTTCAAGGGTGATCCCTGTTGCACGGCAATGGCGTAAGGCTTTCTGGAAAATTCCTCCCCTACGATGATAAGATCACAACTGGTGGCTTCCAGGTACCTGATATCAGTTGCGTCTCCCAAATAAGCAAAGCCTGAAAATATGTACTGTGCACGAAATCTATATTTTTATAAACATACCTTCAGATGAAGACTTGGACTCCCTCACTCGATTTAAGGCTGCTTCCAAATTTTCCGGTAAGCCAGCCTCCTTCATCGCTTGCCACATTTTCGTATATTTATCTGACACTGGATAATCCCACACAGCTAATTTGGCCCGCTCCACATCGCTAAGGCTATCATTCAAACTCATGTCCTTCCATATTCTTAAAAATTTTAAGTGAACTCATAAATTTTAAAGACATACTTGCCTACTCGTAAAATCTTCCCTCGATGTCTGCCATCCTCTGGAAATAAGTCATGGTCGAGCTGCTGTTAACTGGGGCATACTGGATCTTATACTGCTTGGACAAATCGTCCAAGGATTCTATGGGAGTATCCAAACGCGAAACTGTGAGAAAAGCGGCTAAATTTGCTGTGTAAGAAGCGATGATGATGAAGCCGAACAGCCACCATGTTGCTGCTACTAAGCGACCAGACAGATTTTTAGGAGCTTCACCTCCTCCTTGAGGAGTCAAAGACGTCATGCAAAACCACAGACACTCCTTCAAATTGAACTCTCGTTTTTCCTCATCATCTTTGTATTTTTCGCGATTGTTCTGGTAGCTGTAAGGCGACCATCTGTCGAAAACCCACATCAGGAAGCTATAATGCGAAAAATATGATGTTAAGGCTGCGGTGTAAATGTAGTCAAATTGGACATTTCAACCTGCTAAGTTTAGGCAACTCATAATACAATTCTCATTGGCAATTGAGTAGGTTTATCTCGAGGCATTTACCTGGTGAAAAAATACGCTGCTAAAATACACAACCAAACTTCGTTTTCCAGTACGGTCAAAAATTTAAAGAGAGAAGTAGGTGTTTCTGGAAGCTTCATTAATATGGTAATTCCCACCAAATCATAATACGGAACTGTAAAATCAATAACATTTTCTCGTTCAGCCATCACAGATAAAGATCCCAATCCGATATCTGCCTTTTTATCAATGAGGTCCTGTATAAAAATTTACATTAATAAGTGAATAGGTTTAAAAAACTTATAAATAAAACCTTAATAATGCCATTCCAATTGCCATTTTCATCCATATTGCCAAACTGCCCATCGCCAACCTCCACAATTTCATAGTCAAAATGAAGTATATTAGCAATTTCGTCAATAAGGTCAATACAGTAGCCTTTGAATTTTTTAGGGAGGTCATCATCTCTGTATATAAATGGCTTTTGCTGCGAAATAATGTGGAATATAAAAGTTTCAAATATCTAATTGTTGCTTACCACGACCGTGACCACTCTATAAACAACATCAACGGTATAATTCTTCATGTCTTTAGGAGCTGTGAGAGTCAAATTGTTATCAAACCCAGCCTGCCACACTCCCAGGGATACAGACTTGTCTGAAGCACTTGATCTCACATAAACTGCTGTAAGCGACATGGAAAACTCCATGTAGCTAAGTCCGTTTGTGGTGATTGAAAATGGACCATATGTAGGTGGTTCTAAAGATTCCTATATATTGGGCTTTACTTATTTCAGAATTAAATGAAATGTAGCTAAGTAGATACTTTTTGCAGATAAGAACGAAGATTCAGATTGAACCTTTTTGGACTGTTTTTCGGTTCGTAGTCGTCGCATGTGACGAAATTAGTGACGTTGTTCTTCTTCCAAGATCCATCGAGTAGCATTTCCCTAAATCATTATAATTTGGTCTTCTTTAAAATGATTAGTTATAATAGCGTACTTGATGGCCAAAAACGCCTTCAAGGCCAAATCGAAGTAAAACGCCCCATCAATTTCCGGCAACACATTCGACAACTGATAAGCGTTCCCAATATTACGAAGTCTGTCCTGATATTGTGTATTCACTAAAGGTTTTGCGAATAAAACCGTGGCGTTCGGTACTGATGCCTTGATGTCTCCAGCGTCCTAAAGACTGAACCAATTCAAAATAGGTTTTTTTTTGTGAAAATTATCTCACCTTAGTCATAACGTGCCAAGCGTACATCCGGTTAAACAGCTTCTTCAGATCGGCAGATTCCAGAACAATTTGAATGGTGTTCAAATCACCAAGAACAAAGAAGTTCTTCAGATCCAACTTCACCAAGCTGTCCAGTTGTTCAGGAATTTTACTAGAGTCATGATTGATTTCGTCGATCAAATGACGTGTAGCGACATTCTGCAGAAGGGCTTTGTATTTGTGATCCATTACTAGGGAAAAGTTCTGATTTAACCAAGTGTTAAAATTGCAAATCACCACTCTATCACATCAATCTAGATTTGTGTAATCATTTTTCTTCACCTTATTACCAAGGACGTATTTTTTTCTTAAATTTTTTATAATTTTTCAATGAAGCGGTACACCTATTTGCTTACCAAATGTATCGTCATATAGTATAGCCGCATTAGTGATGTTTTGGTTTAATACCAAGGTGCGAACCATTTCAGGAATGATGTCGCCCGGAGGAGAGATTTGCACCAGATATTCTTCTTCGTTTGACTGTATATTGCGCCATTGCCTCAAATCCCCTTGTTGCCCGTAAGATGCGCTAACTAGAAGGCATTAACTCATTCAACCTTATTTCATCATCATTAAATCACTCCTCAAACAGCAAAATTAATATATTGACGATTGATACGTTGAATCGTGATACGAATGATGATTGATATGTTAAATTCCTACTACAAAATCCATTTTACTTTTCTGTTGTTTATTACTAGACTATTGGTTTTTGATTTTTTAAAAATATACCTGTGGGCAGTCCCAAGGCTGACGTAAACGACTTTACAGTCTCTGAAGCCAGCCCAGCCCTAGTTGCGTCTAATACCAAGTGTGGTGGAGTATTGGAATCCAACATTTGCTGATAGGTTGCGCATACTATACATATTTAAGAAAAGGACCTATATTTCGGATTTAAAGAGATTATCAAGATATTACATGAGTCTAAAATGTTTTGAGAATCAGTCCTGTTTCCAACCACTCGCTGTATCTCGACGCTCAAGCCCAATTTTGAGGTTTTCTTAATGTAATTCATCACCACATTGATGGCCTTGTCGGCCACTGTGTTACCTTCCTCATTTACAAATACTAAGAATATTACAAAGGATATAGCGATGACCCATTTTAGAATAATAAAGTAAAGTTTTCCTACTTACTGACATTGATGTTTTGCGTAGTTTGTCCATAAGCAATTTTAGATGCAAGCAATATCCATAAACAAACGAGGAGAAACATTTGTAACCCACAAAAACCACTGAAGTAATAAATTCTTCCAGATCAATATTACTTATTCTCAGGAATACAGTATTTATAATCCTGTTAACTTTTCCTTGTATACACCCTCATGTGAAAATCGAATATGATGGGAAAGATACAAACAAAGCGGGGATATGTGGAATCTTCGCATATATTTAGGAATAAGTTCCAATTGAAAAATGGTGATGAGTGAAATGGTTAAACGTAAAAGCCTTCCTCGTATATTAATTTTTTCTTGAACATTTTAGTTGTTATTGCTTTGATGAAATTGGCAATTGATCTTATGCTGCTTTAAATGAATTTTGAATGAATGGTATTTAATAAAAAAATTATTAACATTACGGCTGTAAATGCAAAAACTATATCAGTTCATATGTTGCCAGGAAGGAGCAAAAACGAAAACATTTACTCAAAATAATGATGCTTTCGATAATTTATCATATTGACATTAAAATTATTTGTATGTCTAGAAACTGATAGATTGACAGAAAAATATATATTATTATATAGTACGCCACTGAATTCTGAAGATTATTTTCCTCAGTCACATACTCCAAACCTACACAATTTCCGAGGCAGAATTATATAAACTCTGATATGAACATCTTAAACTAGTTTCTGGTACTGTTTATGTTTCAGCCGGAACCTTGTACGCCATTGACTTCTCTTGTTTTGTGATGATGAGAATTTTAAAACTATTTTCAGATGTTATATTTCGAGGTAGTACCCAGCGCTATTTGAATTGAATTACCAATTTTTCCCATGAATGAATCCATTGATTCATATGCAGTTAACTTTTGTGTGTCACTTGCATGTGTTGGAAGAGGGTATACAGTAATGTACGAGTACTATTAGTCATGATAAGAATTTTAAAATACATACACATTTGTAGGGCTATTAATGTATATAATAAGATAAACCAGTTTCGGTATCAAAAGTGTTTTTTATTTAACAAGTTTTATAATAATACAATCTTTGGTTAAACGAAAATGAATATACAAAAATACTTAATAAATGTCGAATGACATGTTTCGCACCACGCTACAGCAATCATACAGCTGAAAAAAGCATGTCTATTTTTCACTGTTGAAGATGTTCCAGCAAGCTCAGAAATTGATTCTTAACGATTTTTTTTAATCAGCAAATATCAGTTCATAGTGTTACGTATAAGAATGTAAATAAATTTTAAAGATCTATAAGAGAACAGCCAGCTGTACGAGCATATATTTCAGGCCTGTTATTTGAACTGGTTTAAGAATAACGGACATTTTCAGCCATATATATGAGTCAAAACACGCCACAAACATATTACTTCTACGAGTTTTTCAAAAAGAAATCTTACGTACATCCAAGCAATGGTATCTCGGTAGATATTATTTATCATATACGACAATATGTTATTAATCGATGCGGAAATATTGAAATCTAAACCTCAACTAGAGAAAATGCATTTTTTAAAATTCCGTATTTCTAGTAGCGTTAATGCAATCTGTCATTGGACAAGTTAATATTATAATGGCACTTATGGTAACAATACCACGTAACATGCAATTTATACAATGGTGTTGCCGTGATGATTTACAACCAACAACTAATACTAAAAGCAATAAAAACATGTTGCGTTCTCAGATTTTCATCTAAGGGCAACTAAATGATAAAAAGATACACCCCTCCATTAATTTTTTCAAGTAACAATAAAGAGCGATAGACGGAGTGACTATATTTTATTGCTGATAAATGAAACAATTGCAATTTCACCACAGTCTTGTACTTTTAGCGCATTTTTGTGCAGACTTAGAGAATTTTCCGTTCGGTTTAACTAGACTTTTTGGCTTATTCACAGATGCAATACGTTCATTAAAGAGAACTTGTTAAGTTGGTAATGCAAGGTGTGGAATAATCCGAACTAAGACTCTCTGAACTTGACAGACATGGTCGATTTAGAATTTCTTAAAAATAGCAGTGGCAGCGGCTTTTTTTCCAATGCTATTTCTAACCCGACAATTTTGACATTTTAATATTTGTTTTTCACAATATTTCACCTTCTTAATGAGTTTTTCATATCTGAACGAGCCTAAATAATACACCTTCAAATTTGTTTAGAAAAATACCCACGTAGCAAAAAATACGCCATAAAGTCTTCCTATCTTCCCATTACTGGCATTGTGCATGTTGTTTGGTTTTAGGAGGTTTGGGTGGGGGACTGGGGGGTATGTCATTGTCGTCGGCATCAATTTCTTCGTTTGTGGAACTCGCATCCCTTGTAATTTGATACGAGTATCTGCTTACGGACGAACTTCGAGAATGTAAGAAACTCAAGTTCTCGTTGATGGCTAAATTGCTAAAATCAGCGATGCTGTCTTTGTATTTGGCCGGCAACGGAGGAGGGAGTAAGTCTTCTTCACTAATATTCGAATCCGTAGTACCTACAAGGGTATTATTATGTGTTCTTCAGTTTATGAAAAAATTGTAGACTATCGGCGAGGGGTAGAAGCAAATTAAAAAAACTACTAGAAAGATCATTTCTTTTGGTTTCCATTTCGACAGTGATTAAAAAGGAATATGTTTGTTACTGTCGTCATGTTGATTTTATACAGGACGTTTAGCATATTCCGTACAGAGATTACACGTACCCATTGAATCTCTATTACTGCTGGTTCCAGAACTATTTGTACCTCTAAGTTGAAGGTTTACACTACCCGGTCTTGAAAACTGTCCACTAGAAGGCCGGCTCAATCGCTTTTCCTTTTCTATTTCTGATCTCAGAGGTCTCGTGGAGTGTAACTAAAGAAGATATGATTAGATTAACGTATAAGAAAAGAAACGTAATGCATTATTATCCCTTTAGAATATGCATCTCGCATAAAAATAATTGCACCAATAAAATTTGGCTCAATTTCAAATTCAGTGTTCTTGCAGATAACTGAATAGAATTTTTTAAAGCTGTACATTGGGTATTGATTTAAAAAATTTCTACCTGTATTATCTCGAAACAGGACAGATTGTTAAAAAAATCGCCGGAACACGTCGATTTTATTATCGAGGAGGAGTAATTTTATGTAGAATTCACTCCGTCTCTTTCAACTCTCTACCCCACAAAATCACCCTTACAAATATCTCATCATTACAATTACAATTACAATACACATTACAATCTCTCAAAATAAAATGGTAAAGAGGGTTAAAGTTATATCATTTTAAAGGGCTTTTCATTCTCTAATTTTGGTACCTGATTTGTTACATGCGATTGTTCCGTTAACAAATTAGATGTATTTGATAATTCTAAAATCATTTTTCCTATAAGTGTTTTGATAGCATTGCACCTAAGATTTTTTTATTCAAACATATCTTATGATTAGGAAATTGTTGCAATAAATCAATTTACCATCAAAAGAAAAGAAGCATTAATCATTGCCGCAAATGTTTATCAATCTAATAAATTGCCTCTGTCCTCGAACAGAAATATCTACATATGTAGAACATGCATTTTTTTATGGTTTATTTTTGTTTGCAATGGAATGCCATTTCAATAAATTTCGAGATTATCTTCCTTAGATTGTGCGGAGTTGAAAGCGGGTAAAAATCCCACGATCGCTGAATAGCATACTTGGAAGGAGCTCAAATTGAATCGAAGAAAACTTTCGGTGATCGAAAAGAAAAAAGCCATAGGCGAACGTGGGGCCAGACAGTGCAGTGTGATATGTCGAAAATAAATGGTAACTGAAATCTTTCTTCTCAATGGCTACGACATGAAAATTTTTGTTGACTGTGATGACACTTTAAGTGATTTTTGTCACTGTTTATATGTCCTTCCTCAAGCATATACACGCTGTATATTATTTCGTTTCGCATATCGTTTTCATGGTTAGACCAATGAGTTGTACGCTCGCAAAAAAGGGTGTAAAGTTATTTGAAGGTTTGGAGGCTATCGGACCTTTGTTATCATTCGTCCTGTGACTCGCATTTTTAGGTGTACATTTTAGTACCAATAT
Organism: Euwallacea similis; assembly: GCF_039881205.1. Classification (NCBI taxonomy): domain Eukaryota; kingdom Metazoa; phylum Arthropoda; class Insecta; order Coleoptera; family Curculionidae; genus Euwallacea; species Euwallacea similis. The sequence continues at coordinate 4,871,850 of NC_089615.1, forward strand.
CGATTTTTATATAATTCAATTGAGTGGTAACACGTCAATTAAGATTTTCGAAAATAAAATTCAATGTCAACTGTGTGCATCTTTGATTTCAGTCGAAATTATTTGTTCATTTTGGCTCTTTTGGAGGCAACTCTAACCGTTTCCAAGATTTTTTTTTAAGTGTCAAATACATTATCCGCAAACGTGTTATAAATAAAAAACATTAATTCTGGGTAATTTGGTAGAGAAACGTTGTCCCTACAGGATCGCGACACGATGCTTATGGTAGCTGTTCAGAAGAGAATTAAATTTATTAGATCGCAATTATCATTCAGCACTCCAAATTGTTAAGTTTTAACAAACTGAAACAAAATGTTAAGATTGGTAGTAGCTTTATCTTTATTATATATGTATATCAATTATGAACACGAGATATAATGTTCTAAATTAGCATTGTTCACGAAAAACTTCGGACTTTTTTCGATCAAGTTTTCTTTGCAAAAGAAATGTATTTTTTATTGAGTCAAAGTATTTGCATAATGAAACTATTGCCTTAAATTTGCAATTTTTCTCCCATTTTGTTAAATCTGAAAACATGGCACGTGTCGTTTCCAAGGCCGATCAGCTGTACCTTAACAAAAGGCAGGTAGTACCGATATCACTTCGTAGATGATTCACTCGAATGTTAGCGCGACGATGGACAAGACGTTCGTAATGCGAGCTGCACTAATAATCGGAATAATCGGGATTCCTTGTGTCTTAAAGACTCATGAGGGTCGCAATTAATGTATATATGACTTAGTAAGTGAAAATGAGTGGTGATTAACTATCATTTTGTGAGTAAAAGTGGATGTTGCTGACGTGATTCTGGCTAATGTATTTGGTTCTCGGGGGTGAGTTCTCATTGTTATTTCTTGTGATTTACGATAAAGTTTTGTCAGATCAATGAGAACGTTGTAATTAAAATTTCAGTTACAAGCCGAAATTGTTTGCAATATTGGCTCTTCTGAAAGGTACTTAGGACCATGTTTGGACATGCCCAAAGAATGATATCACAGCTCGAATTGTTTCGAAAATTTAAAAAAAAATGTGTTTCAGGTTTCAAGAGTGCATCTCTCTGCTTCGAATAAAAATTAGTTTAAAACACTACCTGTTTCAAAGATTTTCAAAACTTTTTTAGAAATTAATATTAAATTTTTTTGAGCTTCAAGTTTTACGTATGGTAAGTCTAAAACATATCTATGGCTCACATTAAAATTAGAATTTTTAGCATTAAAAACTTCCGTTGTCGTTCTTGCGCATTTTCCTCACACATCATATATTAAAAATAATGTCAGTTCTTTGCTTTTTTTTGTTTGAATTTAAAAAAATTTGGTTTCAACGCTCTCAAAACACTCACAGGAAAATGATTTTAAATTGATCAAAGACGCCTAACTTAATAACGCAACAGTTGAAGTTAAGTATTAAAATATAGAGAATGAAAATCCCTTTAAAATCATGTATCATTTAACCCCCTTTACCATTTAAGGTATTTGAGAGGGTGGCTCTGTCGGGTAAAAAGTTGAAAGAAGCGCAATGAATTGTGTATTAAAATTGTTCCCCTCGATAACAAAATCGATGTGTTCCGGCGATTTAAAAAAAATCTATTCCGTTGCGAGATAATAAAAGTGGGAAGTTTTCAAATTGAGACGTATGAATAAAAATAAAATACATAAAATATATAAAGAAAATAGCTCCTGTAGACGTACGTATACAGGGTGTCAGTTTATAGTATATATATATATATATATATATATAAGTATATATAGTTTGTACCTCCTGTGTAAGTTCAATACGGGGAGTTCCGGTTCCACTTGTGGTAGAATTTGTACATGATGTAATGGAGGAAAATGGGTCCTCAGAAGTATACCACAACGTTCCTGAAGATGTTGGGGTAGGGGGCAGAACGACTTCCGTTTTACTTCTTCTGCGTTTAGAAATTTTGCTTGATTTTCTGTGATTGAAAGATGGTGTGACAGAAAGACTTTTGGACGGAGAGGGACCGATACTTTTATGATGTTGGGATGAATGGCTAAAAAATTCAACGAATTTTGTAAAAATGGCATAAGAAAAACTAGATTTCTTTAAATATCCTTTTACTTTTCGATATTTCATTTGGGTCATCTAGGCTAGAACTTATGATAGAGTTCCGCATATTTTTTAATACTTAAAAAGAATATAAAATTTCGCTATTTTGAAAGATAAAAAATTTAAATTTTTTAGCTGACAAAACAGTGGATTTAATATGCGAACAGAGCATGGCAAAGTTTGATTGATATAATGATTCAGGTGATTTTTTAATATAATTAAACGAAGAAAAGCAAGGTAACTTACTCAGGAGTTATAGTGACGTCAGAGAGCCTTGTGTCGCTGGTAATACTATAATGCCTTCTCATTTGTACTTCAGGTTCAAGTTTTATATCACATTTCTGAAAAGTAAAAACAAATAATCGATAATAGTTCATATATTTAGGAAATTAGGTTTTCCTAAATACATAATATTGTCATGCCGCACTTTCGAAATTAGGTACTAATAAATAAGTAAACTTACCCGTTTTCCATATTTCCTCTCTACCTCATCCTTCATAATGGTAAAACAATCTTCCATACGCTTTTGCAACGGCTGTAAGTTATCCGGTGCTTTCTTTTTATGAATTTGCAAGCACAACTCTAATAGCGGAATCTGGTCTGCTAGAAGATCCTTTAAGCGATTCACTAACACTTCATCATCGGCATGGCGAGTAAGATATTCGTCAGTGAAAAACACTTTTTCGTAATTTTTTGTACCTCCCATTACTGCAGCGTCTAAAATACCTAAAAAATTGAAAAATGCTTTTTAATTATCTTTTTGATAAGATGAGAATAGTAAAAAATGTCCCTTTTTAGGTTACTAAGAAAACACTTTTTGGAATTTAAGTATTTACTATTTTTGTCTATTTATTTTTTTCATTTTTAAGTATACACTTACCATGAAGCTTCATGCTCAACAAATTAATTGATATATTTTTATCTTTGTTAAACATGGAAACAAAATTGAACAAATCCTTATTTGCCCCATCTAAAGTTTCGATGGCATTTCTTAAGGGCGACACTTCCTTCATAATGGTTTTTTCCACTGGAAACCAACGCAAAATTCCAGGTAACGGGTACGTTGTTTGCAACTCGGTTTTCTCTAGCCACATATGAGCAAATTCATTGTCTGACTCAATAAAGGGATCTTTTCGGGTAAAACGACGCGAGAAACTGAACTTTTTGATGTTGTTCACTTTGTAGAAACAAACTATCTGATCACTAACAGACTTGCCAGAAAATCGTTGATTTTTCTCTTCCATCACGGGATCTACTTTATTTATTTGGATATCTGTTTTTAAAGGTCAAAGAAGAATTCCCCATCAAACAGAATATTTGTCAATTGGTTATACTCAATGAATGAAAAAATTATATTAACTCTAGCTAGTTTTTTTAACTCTGCCGCAGACAAAAAAGGATACATTGCTTATCTGATGTAGTAATATCGCTCCCAGGTGCGTCAAGCTTATTTAAAAGTTCCGCCCTCGGAAACTCATTTACGATCCTCGAATTGAAATCCTCAAGCCGTTCATATTCTTTTCCTCTATATATGAACACTTTATTCTGCAAAAATAGTGGGAACCCTCTGCCGTAGTACCCAACTCGAAAGTACTCCGGTTTAGGACGCGCATGTTTCATAATACTATCGTAAAATCCTGCCAGTCTTGTGTGCAGCTCGCTTAAGCGATCAAAATCAAAAGTTTCTTGCTCGTACTGCTCAGCTAGTTCCTTGCATTTTATTATTGCGTACTCCCACATCTATTAAATAAAACGTAAATTTCTGCAGAAAAACTATTTATATACGATGGATGATAAAAGTTTGAACCTCTCGCAATATTTCGAGAACCGTTTATTTGAATTTTATTATATTTTGTACTGAATATTAATGCGAAACTCTGAGTACGGCATGGTAAGCCTTGTTTTTGTACTAGAAGATATCCCAAAAACTTGAATTTCGTATAAAATCAATTTGATTTCAGTACCTAAAACCAGTCTTTAAAATGACTGAAAAATTAACCATTTAATTATTTTGAGAAAAGTTCCACGGTTATCGTATAAGTATTTAAATCCCCATACTCCATTGGAGACTTCGATTTTGAGAGATGAAATTCGATTCTGAACGTTCCATTTTCATTATATTGTATATTTAAACAAAAACCTACCTTTCCTTTACTATAATTGTCAATAATTGTGTAATAAAGAGCTTCTTTCAACTCACGATGATTTCGGGCGTTTATATACTTGTCACCCTTTAGTAATGGTGACAATGATTCATCAGTCCATTTCAGGAGTTTGGTGTGCAACTCTAAGGTAAATGCGGCTTCTGTATAATTATCGCATTCAATGTGCAAATCGAAAAGCTTGTTTAAGTATCTTATATACATTTCTTTTTTGTCGATTTCAGAATAGAAGTCCTGAAATTCATACATCAAATTATTAATTGAATGCGGTAGGTTCAATTTCAGTTCAAGTTATAATTACAAAGTCAGATTTTCCGTTTTACATAATCAATAAAAATACATAAGATTAAACTTACCAATAGATTAACTGTACAACTCATTGTACTATCCTTACTATCATTTGAAATGATATTGCGATAATCCAACAAACTATCCATTAGCCTCGACACGATCGTTACAAATTTAATGCCCTCCTCTTTCAACGTCGTATGTTTTTCACACAATTCTTTTATGATGTTGAAAAATAATTGTTTATACTCGCTATCTCCTTTTCCACCCTCAAACAACGCGTCAAGTTTGACTATCATCTCATTTTCGAAATCGTTGAAATTGCCCTTTATATGAGACGAATCCCTTTTCGTATCACCAAAACTCTCCAATTCCAACTTTGAGGAGTAAAACTCACATTGCATCATATCGAAAAATATAGGTATTGTGTGCGTTCTCAACTCCGTTTCTGGTATTAAAGTCATTTCCAATGTAAGTCCGACTAATGACGGGACAAATTGGACCTTGTGCAGACCTAAGTTGAACCACATGGATCTAACTTCGAACCCCATTTCTCTCCGCATATCATTGTACTGATTGATAATCCTTAAACGTTTATTGAAAGAGAAATTTTCCAACTGCAATGCGTCCTGAGTCATGAATGCTATGGCACAATGAAAGAAATTGTTCCAAGCGTCATGTTCGAACTTTTTGAAAAATATATCGCGAATTGTGTGAGAAAAGTATCGGAGAGACTTTAGAATTATGTTGTTTTGCAGCATAATCATGTCGAACCAGTCCTTAGGGAAAACGGAATTGCTGCTTACAAGTTCTTTAAAAACGACTAAAATTTCCATAAGAAAGTCTAGCTTATCAAAATCTGTCACAAATCTATCTATGTAGTGTTCATAATGGTCCGCAGTCATTTGACGAAATATGTCTAACATCACCGAAGCCATGTGACCCTAAAATAAATTATTACTAGTGTAGGTCAAAAGAGAATGTAGAGGAACAATCTACCGCATTGGGATTTTCCCTTTGCATTTTTATGTGACACTGTATGACAGTCCTTAAGTCAGTCTGAATTATTTCGCTAATATCCTGAAATGTGGGGCCTACATCCTTACGAAATAAAAGGACCAGAATGTCGCTTAACACTTTGATGCACAGTTCCACCTATTAAACAAAAGAATGTTATGAAAGTTATTAAAAAGGAAAACATACTGAAGGTGCAAAGCATGAGTCAAGAGACATTTAACTATAAAACTATGTGGACGAATTAATATCACCATAGTCAGATATCTCTTCCTAAGATTTTAGTGCAAATTGTAAAGCGAATGATGTCTTAATGTATGTATTACAAGGGATGGGAGCATATGATCACCTCTTCCGAGTATCCGACGTGTTGATTGACGCAATGCTGTGTGGTCCCTAGCAGCTGAGCTACCTTGGCCACTGATCGATTTTGCCTGCGCCCGTCTTGCCGCATCACAACACCCTATAATCCCACTACATACAACTACTGATCCAAAATCTCCGCCCAAAATTAATGGGGTGTTAATACGTTAAAGTAATTTAAAATCACCAGTAAAAATGAAATCACAAAAAATGTAAGAATATAATATTAACAACTAAAAATGCTAAAGAGTAGTTCTAACCTAATTCAATCAAGTAGATATCTAAAAGTCATGCCATGCTAAATTGTCATAATGTTAGATTGACCTGAAATACATTAACTTATTGGAAAAACTTATAAGATAATTAGGATTTTCTATATCAAGCAAATTCAAATTACCCACTAGAAAAGAAAATACACTACTAATGGCAAATGCAAGCATAAAAAAATTGTGCTAAAAAAATACTCAGTGCGCCAATACGACTGCCGAAAGCTATTTGTAACAGTTTTAACACCTTAGGAAACATTACGATAAAACACGGACAATAAAAAAGAGACGACCATATTGTCACACTTGGAACACACAAATGCGGCACTCCAAATACACTATAAAACTATGTTTGTTCATACTCAAGTAACATCACTATCTATTAGAGCGAAAACCGATTTCAGAGATTTACTGGTGTCTCAATAAAACAGGAAAATGTCCATCCCGATTAAAACTGAGAAATTTTGGGAGGTGCGTCGACTTTGTTTTTATCTGATTATAACAATTATGAATTGAATAAAGCTCACTCTTGAGACTCTAGTATTATAATAGGGCATAAATTTAACATTTACTTCACTTCAGTACCGGATAATATAATCAGTCAATTTGTAAATGATATTTATTCCATTATGATAGACAATAACATTGAGGCTATTGGCAAACAGATAGTAAACACATTGGTATGTACTATACAATTTACAGGCTATACAACTTGACTTAATACTCCCTGAATCAATTTTTGCTCTATCATATTAATGAATCAATTGAAAAACTTCTAAAGGCATGCAATATCTGAATAAAGTATCAAGCATAACATAATAATACCTATTGTTGTGAACTTGACATAGTGGCCAAGGCGTTCTCAGTGCAAGGAGGTGGTGTTTCAGCATCCTTGGAAAACAGGCGTGCAGAAAAATTACTTTTTTGAATTAAGAAATATAGTTACGTGAAAACGTTATGCAATTTTGAACCAAAGAAAATTAAACAACACAACTTATACATATATTATATAATAAAAAGATTCCAATTGAGCATGTTTTTTCATTTGTATTTAAAAAGCTATCGCTGCAAATGACGTCTACAATGAAAGTTTTATGATCACATCATTTAAACCAAATATAAAAAGAAAAAAGATAAAAAAGTCAACATTTAATTTATGTGTATCATAAATCATGCATCTCTTTACGTGATAGTTAGGATTTCCAGGAAACTTTAGACTTTCAAATCAATTTGTTCTACAGATTCCTCTTTACAGATTTAAGAAGCAAAATGTAAACTTTGTATTTACTCCGGTCCAATGCAATTGGAGAATGTATTAAACAGGCTTAGAGAGCACAGGGGCTCATTAAAACAAACAAAATGACAGTAAGCAAAACATATGTGAAAGTTGGAGGTGCAAACCGCATTCAGATGAGGTAAAAGTTGTGCAGGTGTCGGGCAATGGTTTCAAATTTAAAATAAAAATGATGGCATTTAAATGTATTTAAACTGTAGCGAGCCAAATCCTCTTTCCAATGATGCCTAAATCAACTGCGACTTCTACTACACTATTTAACAACTGCTACTATTTAAAAAAATAACTTTATGTTATACCTGCAAAACTGATTGAATTATGAAAAATTTCTATATCATCGTAATCTACTCAAAAAGTGTCCTAATAAGGTAGCAATTTATATTTATGAAACTAACATAATAACTAAATGACAAGGGTTTATCGAAAACGAAGGATTTCTGAACACATATTTCGTTTAAATACTACAGATAAGTACAGCTTCTGCCTGGTAAATTATTAAGTATGAAGATATATATTGATAATATAACTCTATTGTGAAAGCAAATGCAATAAAATACGTAGAAAACTGTATATACATACGTACATATGAAAGCCAGCCAATATATCTGAAAATATTTACCTCATCGTTGGCCTCGAGTAAAGTTTTCACTTGAACAGTTATAAAGGGAAAGATGATTTTCCTGCATTCCGAATACAAACACAGTTTACTATGCACGATATCGTTGATGGTCATCATTTTTTGTTTTGTCAATCTACCCGGAGGAATATTGTTCAGCATATCACAGAAAATAACGCTACAAAAATCTGTGTTCGCTGATTTCTCCCACATTAATTATCCAACAAACCTCAATTCGCATTTATCAAATATCAGCAAAATATCTGGGATTGTGTTAGGCAAATACTTTAGGCAAGCGCCTTGCTCTCTCAGCACTTGATCATTTCCAGATGACATCAAATAAATAAAGTCTCGCAGGAGTTCTCTGATGCTTTCTTCGAATTCGTCTCCAAAATTAAATTCTGGATAAACTTCAAGAAAAAGTATTCTAGAACGGGAAACGAATCGCATAATATACTGAAGTGCTTTCATTGTTCGGAATATCAAGTTGTCTTTAGTGGCTTCGGCCCTGGTACTATAACTCGCTTTACTAATGATGGATTTAAGAATCGAAATTAGTTTTCTAAAAATAGAATAATGAAATAAATAAAACACTTTTTTTTGTACTCACTTATAAGCTAAAGTAGCACTAAATCCTTCTCGTATATACAAATCCAAAACAGGTTCAAAGTGGAGATATTTCCAGTCGTTTGTTACTAAAGTTATAATATGTAGAAGACACTCGAAAACGTTGATATCATATTTATTGCTCTCAGGATCGTCCATTAAAATGTTAAATAAGGCGTCTAATATGTCCTGTAGAAATTTTACTATCTCTTCCCCGACCACGTACATAAAATTTTGCAGAGACAAGGATATGGCATTTTTATGTGAAGCCCAGTTTAAGAGGCCCAAAAGATTAACTGAAAATGATAGTGAAATGTTAGAAGGATTCCTAAACTTAGTGAAGCTACAGAGCATACAATAAAAAATTATCTGCCAAAAGTATGGGTATTTATTCTAAAGGCAACTCACCGTTTTGTGTCAATTTCGTAGAACAAATATTCGTAGATATGTTGAACGAATCTTTGGTACTTGCTGTAAGCCCCGCAAGCTGCGGTTTTTGATTGTCCTTCATCTCACTAGTAAAACACGGCAATTTGATATACTCCAAACTCTCCTCATCAAACTTTTTGTAATCAATCCTATAGACTATAAGATTGTGAAGGGCATCAGATAAAGTGACACCGTTCTCCTGCATCAATTTTACATAGCTCATTGCAAAAGGTTTTTCACTTTTATCTTTGGCTTCGTTTGAGGAACGATGCTTAAACGTAAATTTTAAGTGACTAGACTTGAATTCTTCTATTCTTAAAGCGATTTTTACAGTCTCATGCCATTGAGGTTTGTCCTCGTGGTAATATATTACTGAACGGTATTCGTCTATTTCTGGGACGCCCCCACCTAAAGTAATAACTCCCTAAAAATGTAAAAGAATAATTGACAACAGGTATTTGTTTTAAGCTGAAACGAAGATAGTTAAAGTTATCGACATTATATTATCAATTTATTGGCTGATTTTATCATAACATAACTGTTACTGAACTCAAGAAATTGACAAATACACGCTCAAATTCAGTTGAACAGTATAAACTCTATAGTTCTGGTTGATTATTTTCCACACATCTATATTATAATTTAAATCTCAGACTTACAGGTATAGAAATTCCTTCTTCATTACACACTTTAACCACCACTTCGACGTTTTTCTCACTTGTTTTATTGCCTTTGCTAAATTCCCCGTTTACGAGTGTCAAATACAGATCATTTCGCACATCCCCCGGTAAAATGACTTCGGGAAATCCCATTTTCCGTGCCCGGGACACGTTTCCGAGTACCAGATGCGGATTTTCTTCCCTAACCTGAAATAAATATTGTCAAATAACACTAAGATTTTGCTTCATGATTTAAAAAGAGAAGCTTTTACAAAAATTTACAACAGAATGATACAAAAAAATTCAAATTTGAGAGATTTCTAATTTGAATTCGCAGGAAAAATATACGCCAATGAATTTGTGAAACGCAAAAAAGGTGGTATCACTAAAAGGAATAAGATTTCTAACAAGGATATCATTACTCTCATTATTAAAGTAGCTAGTTTATGTTACTTTAGTTAGGGTTCTTCTTAGCCTATGATCGTGACACACGTCCACAAAATATTTAAAATGTAACTATTTACATTAAATTAAAAACGACATCAAGTAAACATTCTCATATACATTACTTATTGTCACTTTCTAAAAAAAATATACCTGTTTAAGATCGCCTCTCAGCAATTTCATACTGACAAACAATGCTTGATTCTTAGGATCCATTTTTTCCTTTGTGATGATTTTTCTTAACACTTGATCCAAGTTGTCTTTGTCACAACTAAAAAAAAAGCTGTCTGTGAAACTGAATAACACCTACATTGAAATTTTAACAGAACTAACTAAATAAACCAAAAATAAATATAAACTGCATGAAAGTGCAAAGTTGCAAACGTAAGTTAACTCTATATATTTTCAAGAGCAAAAATTCAATACGCTATTACATATTAAGATACATAGGAAGACTATTCTGGTTTTTATTAATAGTAACTCTGTTCACTCTTAATTGGAACGCCCTGTACATACGTCTGATAGTAGAAGTTTTGTTTATTGTTTTATCTCAATTTACTATCTCTGTTACCTTACCTAACAAACGGTATTGAAAACTCTTTCTCCAAGTCAGCGTCATACTTTGCGTGCATGTAGCCCGTGACATCCATTGCCGCCACTCCACAAGGTCTTCGCATATTCTCATATGGAGTTTTCCTAACAGTCGTACTCATAGTGCTCCTGCGGTGATCAATTTCTTTAACTTCCATCAATCCTATTCGTACCACATAACAAACCAAACATATTTTCTCTCGTTCAAGGTCCTTCTTTCCGAGATCCTAATATAACAATACATGTCACTAACAAATAAACTTCAAATTGTAAAAACATACGGTAAACATGACCCTCAAATTGTACATTTGATCTAAATCGCTCATCAATCCCTCTTTCGTCCATCTAACTACATAATTTTCAGTTATGGGTTTAAATTCTTTGGCATCATATAAACACATTAACAGTTCTGCATCTTCTGATATTTTACATGTAAAATTTTTAACTGCTACTAAAAATATATTGGAAAACTGTTGGATGGCGGACTTTGGTTGATAATCTTTTTCTCCACTCTGAAAGTTGAGACACTTTTATTAAAATATTGATTAAAGACCCACTTCTTATTTTTCTTTTATTAATAAATGAACATAGTAAAGCCAAATAAAATTATTATAAATTATTAAAAAATAAATAGTGTAAAAATACCAACCTTTGAATGTCTATTGTTGATTCTTTCGGTGGCGTCTTTGTGGTAATTAAAGAGTTGAATGGTGCTGGTCACATCAGAGTCGATTAGAATTCCATTTTTGTCTCTAACAACTAAATCCAATCCTAACATTCGATTACCTAAATCAATTTCTTCGGCAGCCTGTTTGGTTACCCTTTTAATTTCGTCAATTGGCAATGTGCCACTGATGATTTTACTACGTAGTATGACCAGGTCATATATTTGGTTTTTGACATCCTCAAATGCCTTATTGTGTGTCTAGAATTATTTGAAAGTTTGAATAGCAAATAATGGCTTCTTTGATGACACCGCATCTTTAATGCCATTATTTGAAATTTTTAAATTTCATATAATATGGAAACTTTCAAACAAAAAATGTCGGTCTTACCATGTACAAATGTTTCCAATGGCCTCCCCACTCTCTGAGGGTGGAAGTAATTTCCTGGCAAATAGCTGGGACCTTAAATACTGGTAATCCACCTTCAAACCTTTCACATTGTTTCTTATGGATGTACGATTTTGGAAAAATACCCACAACGTGACTGTGATTGATGACATATCCATGGTACCAATCTGTTTCTTCTTGTAGAATACGGACTGCATCCCCAACCGTTAATTTCAATTTAAAAGGTTCCTTCTCAGGTTCTTTATCATTAAAATTGTAAATTGCTGAAAAATTGTTTTCATGAAAATGGTTAATGTTCTGTAAAATATTCAAGAGGCCTCATTGTTTTCACAAAAATATTAAGCATTCAGAGGATTATTTTTAATTTTTTGAAACCAGTTGCATATCATATGTTTTGTTTAAAATGTTCAGGGTCACGTCAATAAGGACAGCACTGGTAAAATTTTAACCTTTTTTTTCCTCTTAAAAGGTGTGTCTCTACACCTATTCTATGCTCCCTAATTTTCATAAAAACATTTAATGCCAGAACGGACTTGTTAGAAAAAAACTAAAAAAATTATTATTTTTTATCACCTTGTATTTCTTACAGAAAGCAAAAACAGACTCATGTTAATATAAACTTTATTTTTTATTTGGGTCAAAGTAACCTACAGTAAGTAGTTGACAGACTTATTCTACAATACTCTTTATAGTGGAGTCAGTCAATATGATGGAATAATACTGATAGAGTAATTTCAGTAACTGTGAAAATTTGTTAAAAAACAATAATATTACTGCTCGGAAGCTCTTTATGTTGTCAAATTGTTCTGTTCGTGTATCTTCCACAAATAGTAATAGTAACAGAAACAGAGATAAATACCAATGTTAACAGCAACTAATAAAAGTTGAGTATGCTTTTCATTTGAGAATAAACATAGGTACAAAATGGTTTTCCTTGATTTTCTCGATGTCGTTGAAAATACTTTATACAATGCTTATGGAAAAAAAACTAAAAATTAGGTGTTGCCTAGGCCTAGATAGTACACAATTACTACCAATTAATACGGCTGCGATGTAGGGGAAAGAGGTCCAACTACCTATTTATTTTCTATTTAAGCTAAGTAGAACTTAGCTGGGGGCATTGTAATAATGTAGGAAAGCAGTACCACTTACCAATTCCAAAACTGTCCGTTTCATTCACATCATTCCACATGATTCCAAGTTTGCATTGACATAAAATTAAACTAAATAAACAACGAAATTAATTAAATAACACATCTCTCTTAATAAGAATTGAAAGAAACAAAATAAGCAAAACCAAAATAATTAATTAATCAAAATTAAAAATATTTTGATGGGCGGGGTGGGGATGCGAATTGAATTATGTCAATTGTCAAATTTAAAATGACATATGGCGTATAAAACCAAAAGAAGGGTTCCGAAATTAACTATTTCAGTGTGAGTGCATATCAATGGTCCTAAATCGAGAGAAATTAAACACAATTGGCTCATAAAACTTATTTTATTACCATCAAATATCTACACAATTTATATTAGAATATCATTATTTCCCAGATGTTTATTAATGTTTAATTAAAAACTGGTGGTCATTAAGAAAAATTTACTGTAGGTGTTGTAAACGTAGGCCGTTGATTAAGCAGTTTAAGTCTCGTACGTTCGATGTGGAATTATATGACGAACAATCTAATTGGCCCCTGGTTATGATTTTTGACCAAATATCTTAATTAACCTATTGATCCGTGTTCTCCCTATTGACCCAAAGGCTGCAACTATGGGAAATTTATAGGCCAAATAAATATAGTCGGGATTGGAAAGTGAGAAGTCGGGAGACTTGCGGTTTTGCCCCTATCACTTTAATAACAATTTCCACGAGCTGCACTGTGGAAATAAAAAGCTACCCCTATCCTCATGTTATTTTTAAGTTCACAAATGATATAGATTTTTTTACCCGGCACTAGTGCCGCAAGTGAAAAACGTTATAAGCGTGAATTCTAGGTCCTTCTCGAAGAAAAAACTCTAAGATCAAGCCTTCATTGGGATGGTAATCTGTATTGTATTTACCGGAGATTTAGTAATTCGTAAGTTCTTATTATTACAATATTAGAGTCAGTAATGAAATAATGACAGGTAAGATAACAGAGCCATCTAGGGATGGAGTGTTGCGAATTGAGGTTACATCTGCCGCCGCTACCAAATGGCCGTGTCGGGGAATCCCTCTTGGGTTTAGGATATGTCTTGGGGATGGAGAAGGAAAAGCAAGAGTAGAAAGTAAGTAATCGAGGTATAGAAGGGCAGAGATGTGATCGAGTACTAACAAATTCGTTGGTTTTTCTATATTTTGATAATACATTAACATTTCTTAACCATGCAGAATGTTATTCCGATATATGCGATACGCTTGGTGGGAAGTAAAGGGCACAGCCATGTTAATTGAGAATCTTTTATCTTTAGCGAGACACAAATAAGAGTTTTATACTGGTATTAAATTAGAATCCGCGAAAATCCGTATCGGGGTTATCTTTTCAAAGCTTTAAATACCTAAACGAGACATGCAGGTCCCGCCCTGACCATTCTTATCTTAGAGGCTCACACATCTACAAATTTAATATTTTTCCGGGAGATACTTCTACACTGTAATGAAGCTGATTAGAGAGTCATTTCTCAGCAGGGAAAATAAGGCAAACATATTTATAATTATTATCCAGGAGGTCGTAGTTGAGCGTTTTCAGAGTGAAAGAATTTTCATAATATGCTGAGAATTACTCTGAGGGCTAACATGTAGGGGTATAATCTCATGTGAAAATCTTCGAAAGATACACGTTCTGTTGACTGGGTAATATGGAATTCACTGGAACTTTCCTTGAGGGATATTATACACGGCACTGGAGAATGAGACTTATGAGCCCTTATCAGTTCTAATATGATTTGGGTTCTCAAGACGGCTTAGGTGGACATACTATTGTTAGTGACTTCAGGGACGAATCGTTTACTTAAATTGTGTAATTATTTAATTATTGTTTGTAAAGATAATAAAGTAATATTTTTATCATTCGTTGAGTAATATATTATTTTTCATTCATTTATTACAAGAATTAAAACTGTTTTAAGCAAATATCTTTCATCATACTGAATTTTGAATAATTTGGAAAAACAAGAATGTTTGATGCTCCTCTGGTGGGTTATCTTCACATGCGAAATGTGATTTCTGAACGAGCCCCTATGTTACTCTAATTGTTACTAACTACACTTATTACTTTGACTGATGACTAGTACGAATGATAAATGACATTTTTAACGTTAAAGTGACATTGACTTTTGCGGAATGGTTGGGAGGGAAGGGAAAATTTGAGCATTTTTTTGACAAGCTTTTATTTTTATTTAGATTTCAAAACTAATGAACAGATTTATTCTTCTATAGATTTATTTCCCGTTTATCATTGCTATTTTTTAGTTTTTCCGTATCCAGAGTTCTTGAGTGTGTAGAAATCATGCTTATACTTTAGGACTTTCATTTCATTTTTGTTAAAAATGTTGAACCATGAGGAGGCATTGTATTCTGCCACTTATGTGGAAAATTATTTAGACTGTGTTGAGAACTTTCCCAATGAGCTGCAGCGTCTGATTTCAAGAATGAGGGAACTGGATGTCTACTATTTAGGTAGGTTCAAATTCAAAGTTCTCAATGGAAAGGAAGCCAAACAACACATGACCTTCGACAAATTATTTAATGTAATATACCAAACAGGGTACCCCTCTTGAATTGCATTATTGGCAACAACAGTCAACAAAACCACTGCAATTGTCTCAGTAGCTATATGACCTTATTTGTAGTCAATTTACTTTCAAACTGGATTTATAGATTCATAAAAAGTAATGTAAAGTTAACATAAAATGGGCAATGCATACACTGCCCAGTGTTTTTGAATTGTATTACCTCTTTTTACTACCAATCTTTAACTCTAAAACTAATCATATGTTAAGTTAATCTCTAAACTTGATCTTAATTGTAGTCAAATATCTATAAGTGGAGCAATATTTGTGCTAGCTATATTGTGACTCACAGTCAGTTCTTTAGCTGTAACGGTCTTCAATCATTTCAATTCTTTCCAGCTCGTGTTAGGGAGGTTCAGAATCAACAGAAAAATATTAAAGATTGTACAAATGCAGTTCAAAAAGTACGTATATTCAAGAGGATGCAACAGGCACTCATTGCTGCCCAAGAACTGGGAGATGAAAAGATGAACCTGCTTCAAATTATACTTGATAAAATCGAAATCAAAACAAGGGGTCTAGATCAAGATTTCTGCAATTTGGGTAAGTAAAAACTGTCAATCAAACGCTGTTTTGAACACAGTTTTCCTATAGGTCTATTGGTTGACAATTCTGAAAATTTCTATCAACATAATGGAGTCACTCAGAATTAAATTGTGTCGTTTATTGTTTTAATTTAGATTTCGGAAAAGATGAACCAGTTCAGTCAGACATAAAGGAACCACAAGTTCCAGTAACTGCTGCTGTGACTAGTAATACTTCATCTACTACTAATAACACTGAAAGGCCCTTAAAAAGGGCCCGCAGGGGAGCACGTAGTGAAAAGGATTCAAACGCGCCTATGGAGACACACCAGATGGAACCCTCAACTCCTGAGCATTCCTTAAGAAGTCAAATGCCAGCCATCAATACAACAGCCGCAAGTGCCAGTCAAAAGAAAGGTAGTGCTGGTAGGTTCAATTCTATACTCGTCTTTAATATCAGTCTATGTATTAATTTGGCAATATTTATGACAGGCAAGAAAAAGAAACGCAAAGCTCGCCAAATCCAAATACCCAAGGAAGATTCTCCGCTTCCTGACGAACAAGCCATTGATCCAGATGAACCGACATATTGTTTATGCGATCAAATATCTTTCGGTGAAATGATTATGTGCGACAATGACCTATGTCCGATCGAGTGGTTCCATTTCTCTTGCGTCACGCTAACCACTAAACCTAAGGGTAAATGGTACTGCCCGAAGTGTAGAGGGGATAGGCCAAATGTCATGAAGCCCAAGGCGCAGTTTTTGAGGGAGTTGGAAAAGTACAATAAGGAAAAGGAAGAGAAAACATAGTAGATGTAATATTTCCTTCGCCACCTTATTCATAGAATCGCAGATTTCAGCCGATTTGGTGTGCGATTCTATGAGTACTGCGAGTGTTTTGTTTCGGCGGACTTTTTGGCGTTATGTCAAAGGAGGCCATGAGTGGCCATAATTTTTCTTGTTTATTACTATGTTTTGGCGTTAAAGATCCCTTTTCAATTAAATTGTTCTTTGGGATTTAGTTTTATTGAAATAATGAAGGTAGTTTTTGTATGGCTGTTATTAAGAAAGACTTGCCGTTGCATTAATAAAGTATTTGGGAATCATAGTTTTGTTTGAACAGGAAAATGTATTTCATTTTGCTAATAAAATAGCAAAAAAATTCTTAGTCGAGGCTGAAACTCCCAGTTTTACACTGTCGTTATTTGTACGGTTTCCAAGACATTTTTTGAGAGAAATAATATTAATTTGAACTCGTTCATTGAAAAACGCAAAATGTGTCGATTTGATTTTATTAACAATATCAAATCCCATTTACGATAGATTAGATTGCATCGCTATTCAATACATAGATGCCACTTCTAATTTTATGGCTCAGTTGATAACAGGTTAACCTAGAGCAGTTGTTATAACTATAACCTCACTTTTCACCTGCGAAAGGTGCATCGGCATCAATTGTCTAGTTGGATGCAGAATTTTGCATTTTATTTTTACAAAAATTTGTTAAAATCTCATGGTTTTGCTGCAAAATGAACAAAGTCATAAGTCGAACATTACTAAAACTAGTACCAAACGAGCTAAAAAGACCCCCAAATAGAAGCGCAAGACATGCCAGCACATTTAAAGCAGCGGTGATCACTGAATACTCGAAACCCTTGGAAATTCAAGACCGAAAACAGGCTAAATTGAAGCCAGGCCAAGTCAGGGTGCAAATTAGTTATTGTAGCGTAAATTCGGTAGATAATCAGAAGTTTAAACAAGGTGGAGGAGACCTGCCTTTCATTCCTGGCTATGAGCTTTCGGGGGAAGTTTTGGAAGTTGGAAGTAACGTTAAGAGTGACCAAGTCACTGTAGGAGAAAAGGTGGTTGGACTTAGTTTGGAAAATTTTGGTGGATTGGCAGAACAATGTGTGGTGAGCCAATTTGAAATAAAACAATAATTTTTCTTTTAAATATGTTTATTCAAAAAGATATAAGCTGGATTTATCTAGTACATAAAGGATAACATAGAAAGTCAGCTGTATAAGCCCAGTTTCTGTGCCCTAAACAAGACCCTACTACCTAAACCAAAACTTACTACTAAACAAGACCTAACTAATCCAAACAGGAACCCAAACACACTACTAGACATTCAACATCATTCAACATTACAGGAAACTTCCATTTCTGCTAATTTACTGTTAGTTGTTCATTATAGTTAGATGCTGATGACGTGTTTAGAATACCAGCAGAGGTCACCACCAAGGATGCAGCAGTAATTGCTTATGGCCATACAGTAGCTCTGTACACCTTTTCTAAATTGTCTACTCTTAAGGAGAAAGATCAAGTTGTGATTTCAGCTGGCCCAGCAGGATTGGGTTTAGCTGCTGTGGATGTTGCAGCTAATATCTACAAAGCACTGGTAGGTTAAAGGAAAGGTATTAATAAAATTGTTTAAATTTGCATTTAACATACCCCAAAATGGACTTGATAAACAGTTCCTAATGGGCTCAGGCCTTTAAGATTAAGATTTAAGAAAAAAAATATATACATACAATTTAATTCATTATTTTATTTTGCGAATATTGTACCTTCATCTGGCTAATTAGGTGATATGTGTTGTATGATCTATAAGAACTTTTTTGTTACGAATTATAAAGCGATTACCGGGTTGTAACGAAAACTGTTCAATGATGCACAGCCGGTACGTAGATAACGTAACTCGGTGGTAAACTGGTTCTGTTGAGGTGAGTTTATGTAAAAATGTTTAGTCATAAAAACGAATGAATTGGAAATGTTATAGTCTAAATATCTTTGCATAATTAATAATAAAACTTTTCATTAGGCTTAGAGTTTTTTGTAGGTAATTGGCGTAGTGGACACGGAAGAGCGAGGCGAATTGGTGAGAGAAAGAGGTGCGTTCACAACTGTTCATTTTTCTCCTAAGTTATTGAAAGAAATCTTAAAGAAAACTGATAATAAAGGAGTCAAGTTTGTGTATGATGCTGCGGGAGAACCTATGATGGATGTCATAGGTGGATGGTAAGTATTTTATTTAGGGCCAGTACTTCAAAGCGCTGAACTTTACCAGGAAAATAAAGGAAGCTTTCGTGGAAACGAAGAAACAAGCCAATTATGTGCTCTTATTTCATCGTTTTCATCGATATTAACATCTTGGCAAAATGATCAGAACTTTGATTTTTCAGCACTTAATGGATATTTTATATGATTTGGCAATTTTTTATAGTGCTTCCATTGGAGGAAAAACTTTCTACGCTTCGCCATTCTTCCACAAAACAATACCAGCACCTATACCACACACTTTCTCCACTATTGTGAGCCTGAAATCTTTAAGATCACAAAACAAACATTTATATAAAACATTAGTTAATGATACTTTAGAACTGGCCAATGAGAACTTGATTGGCGCTCATATTAGTGCTGAATTTAGTTTGGATAAAATCAACGATGCTTTACAGTTTATTGAAGATAGAAAGTGTACTGGTAAAATATTAATCAAAGTTGATGAATGAGTGGTGTGTGATTTATATTTGAATAATTATTAAATATGTTGTTTAAATAGCTGTTTTTTTTTTCTTTACTCTTTCCCTTACTTTAACCAAAAATTGCTACATTATTAAAGAGCGTGTAATATTTAAAGCACATGGTTATCTAATTGTCATTTTGCCAAAGGCGTACAAATATGAGCAAATATTCTCGAATGGATACTTGCTTTTACCTTTTTTGAAATACCAACAATCTATAGTTGACATTCTAGCTTCTTCTTTAAAAGATTGATTTATTCTTCTCTGTCTTTTGTTTGAATCAGATTTTGCTAGGATAGACGAATTTCAAGACAATTTTACATTCCCAAAAATTTTTGACCATTTCCAAGTTGAAATCTTTGCTCTATCTCCATTTTATGCTGTAAGCGAAGTAAAAGCAGTAAATGTAATTGGGCAATATTCCAAATATTTACTGTCTACTGCTCTGTTTCTGTAACACAACATTAAAACAAATCCCACAGGTTTTTACTATTAAGGCCTGTGAGTAATCTTTTTTTCAATTACGGACATAAAAGATGAGAAAGCACCTTCCATTACAGATGTTCAAAAGGTTATTTTGTTGAGTGGAGACTTGTCTGGGAAATGTGAAACTGGAGTACACTAACTTTTTTGGAGATTTAGAGTTAAAATCTCTAATGAACTTTCCGTTATATTACAGTGTTTCAATTAAATGGATTAAAAAACTCAAATTTAAATAGTTTATTTAAAATTATCACACATTTAAAGTAGCCTAAATCTAAAGTTTTCCAGCATAGTATAAAAAATACAGGTACATGCATTGGAGTAATAATAGTTTTACAATTTAGGAAGTGATTTAGATAGATTATGTTGAGGATTGAGTTTTGGAAATGCGTACTAGGACAGACCCATTAAAGATCGAGATATAATAGAAGGTTACATCGATGTATTATTCTTAAAAAAAGATATGCAGATCTGTATTTGCGATATCTTGAACAACATTTAAAAACCGCGTCATCTCAAACAGTGGTTTCTTAAGACATAACAAATAAAATCAACAATGTATTGGGACCTAACTGAACCTCCAGGATCAACGGTATACTCTTACTTTAGTTGCTATCTGGCATTTTCTCACTAAATTGAATTGCGACAAAAACCGACATCGTTAACTTCTCTCGCTTTTATCTGTAGACACAGCGTTGCATGAATCCAGAAAAATGCCTCTTCCATTATTGGCTATATCCACGTATTCTTTTTTTCCTTTGGAACATAATCTGTTTGAGTATTTGGCGTCGCGTTTTCTAATAACAATAAAAAATGTAATATGGAAATCGTAATGATATAGTATGATGCGTACCCTCTGCCCGGTAATTCAAGTTGATCTACATTTACGCTCCTCACATAAAGGTGATCGTTACACCAAAATAGGCAGAGAGTCTTTGGTTCTAACACGTTCATGTCGTATATCCAGTTTAGTTCAACTTTTCTAATACCCCCAGCTATAAAAGAGAGAATTATCTTATATTATAATTTTTATTATACTCATAAAATGAGTCGGTAGATAATAATGACTATTCTTTTTAAAAAATAACTTTCCCCTTTCATTATGTGTTTCCTTAAAGGTACTTACGTCTCAAAAAGATCCTCTTTTTTAATTAAATAATTTTTAATCAAAATTGAAGGGTGTGGTGTGATTCTTGATAATATAGTGGATGACCATTTCATGGAAAAGTAATACTTACCTAGGTCAACAGGATGGGCCACTACAGTGGTATAACTGGTACCATGCGCCAGCTTAGTTTCTGCAGGGGTAAGATCTACCCTTATAACTCCACTCGGACTATACAACGAAGCCTTAAGCCTGCCTTGAACCCAGTTCTCTGCATATGCAGGCTTAGCTAAATCGACACTAACTCGATAGACTTGTTCTGAAAAGAGAGGCATTTTTCAATCCTCATTTGTACCATTTCTCTTTAAATTTTGCAAATTAACACGAACGTGAAAATTTCCTTTAAAACGTCTTTTTTTTGTGGATGCACATTATAAGTTAACTATTTATCTTAGTCAACATTAAGGACCAATTTTTCCATGTGCTGTTAAAACTGCAGTGAAGTAACTGGTTGTTAAATTTCTTCTTGTCTTAAAATTGATCTTTATGTTTAAATATATCTCTTTGGGTTGCTGGAAACGTTTTTAACCATACTAAAAAGTTGACTTTAAAAATGATAGCTGTCGCTCCTTAACTAGACATTATAAAACCGGTCCTAAGACATTTTAGGATAAATTCGTAGGAAGCATAAATTGGTTAAAAAGTACATTGATGCCGGCAAAATGTGTTATTTATTTTGGAGACTGTAATATATTTTATATAGGGATTATTAAGTAAAGGAAAATTAGCACTCTAATATGTTTAAAACTTACGACAGAAAGGGTAGTCTCTTCCAGTTGCTAGGAAGTATTTATTTCCTACAGCTTCTTGCAGTTTGGCTTGAGGCTGGACTTCGTTTTCCAAAAATCCTAGACTGGTGTCTGCCTTGTATCCCATCACTGCACAAGTCGTACCGCCTTTGCATCCGAAGCATTTTCCGCCCATGAATTGTTTGAAGCTGGAGCATTGTCTGCCTTAAGGGAAAAAAAGAAAATAGCCTCGAAAATCTTTTAGAATGTCTTTTGAATATTAAATTATTTATCCCTATGATGGAACACAAAAATGTCACCCACACAGGCTTGTTATAAGTAAGCTTACCCGGGCTTCCAAAGGAATGTTTCATCATAGGCGTGAATGTAAGTTTCTGAATTTGTCACAGGTTAATTTATTTTTTTGCAAATTAGGAGTTTTGTGAATAGTCTTACAGCTTACCTATATAGGGACATTGCGTATTGATGCTATCAATAAATAGCTTGATTGCTCTGACATGATTGCAGGCCACCAGAACTCGAGACGCCTCCTCCAGTCCATCTCTAATAATACAATAATAGGAAAGAGTCTTATTTAATTACTTTCTGGTTTAATGCAAAGGGTGTGTAAATAAATAGAAAGCGCTATGTTGTAAAACATGTTAAAAATTTATTTTTATACTCAGTTTACTGATTAAAGTTGTTATTTAATTCTTGATAAAAAACCGACTTTAAAGGTAATCTCTAGTCAAGAATTTTTGGTACAACAACTTCTTAATTGCGTTTTTCAAAAATGATAAAAGTGTATAATCGGTCTGTATTTTCGTAGGCGAGGAAGATGATGTTTTCACAAATCTGATTATTCTGCATCTGCGACAGCACTATGGCGAAGAATAGGGGATACATACATGGTACTGCTTAGAGCGTGCCCGTGCACATCTTCAAATTCTTTACACTCATCAGGCAAGTAATAATAGAAATAGCATTACATACGGTTCCCTCCCGATTTCTACTCTATTAACCATAACGTCTGAAAAATAATGAGTCACGCCTTTAAATCTATGGTGGCCGAAAATGTGTATTTTACAACCAGTTAGAAAGTCTGCACTTTTTATTCTATATTTCTAGCCGAAAGTAATGTTTCACTGCATTGAAAAGAAAAGTTGACTTAAGAGATCGGCAAATCAATGTTCTGGTTCTTACTATTTTATTTTTCTGGTTCATTTTTGTGCCTGCGAAATAATACTGTAAAATTTTGAAAAAAACGAATATATACCGGGTGTAACATATCATCATGGAAATATTTTAGGTGGCGATAGTACTTTGTAAAATAATTAAAAAATGATAATAAGCTTATGGCCAAAAATACACCATTTTCGATATACAAGGTGGCAAAGTTTTACATTTTTTCTAATTTTTTGCTTTTTCTCACATATGCCTTCAGTTAAATTGTTTAAATTTCGTACATCTATTTTCTTTAACAAACCACTTCTCCCTCACCCTTTACAACAAAATGTCAAAATCATTGGTAGCCATATACAGGGTGTTATGTTTTTTTGGGCCATGCACTATTTTAGGTTTTGAATTTTTTGGACCACCCTGTATGAATTCTGATACCAAATTTAAATTCCTTTTTCAGTTCTTTAGTTTTTCGGTTTCCCGCAGTATTCGTAGAATTTGCGAAAATATCTATCGATGCAAATTGAGAAGTAAAGAAAAAAAATCATTCAGCTCAGTTATCAACTATGGGAAGCAAATCTCAACATCTAATCAAATATCTGAAAATAAAAATAAATCTAAACTAAAACAAAATCATAAAAAATGTGAAACTTTGACATCCTGTAAATCGAAAATGGTGCGTTTTTTTATCACGGGTCTATTACCATTTTTTTGTTATTATTTGGCAGAGTGCTATCTATCACTCCCTGAAATATTTCCATGATAATATGTTGCACCCTGTATATTTGAAAAATCTCATGCGAAAATTAAAAAGGAAATTTATTAATATTACCACTTTATAGTAGGTACAATGCAGCTGATATAGCTTTCAACCATTTCAATTGTCTAGATGTATATGTCGGAATAGCGTTTGCTGCGTTTTCCATTTTGGAGGAAAGGTATCTCTTTAAAAGTCAAAGAATGAAAAGACAGACTAGCGAATTCACTACCCCACAACCGCTCTTCTGCTCGTCAATCTATTAACTGCCAGTTCTTTGTCCCTGTTGTCTTAACTTTCCCAGTTCTGGTGAGTCCTTCAGAACCGTGGGAAAAGTACCTGCTAATCCCTATTACAAAGGAACCAATAGTTTAGTGTCACCCAAATAATTAGCACACATGGCCACTTAAGAGCGTCGTGGTATTAGTGACCTCGCTCGACAATGCTTTTTCTTAAGAAGGCTGTCAGCCTGCCCTTCATCTTATTGTCTCTTCTAATATTACATCTACAGAACTTAAAAACTAATAAATCTCCGACATATACTTTTTATACGCATTTCAATTATTAGTTACATAATTGCATGTTTCGACGTTTCATCCGCAAAAAGTCGTCATCAGGCCGCTTCGTGAATCTTTCAACCCGAATCTGAACTGGAAAAATAATAAAAGAGAGTTGACAATAACTCGAAATATTAATAGCCCGACACTTTTCGCATAATGTAACGAGCGAATTTGCGGAAATCGCTTTGCTGTCCCACAATATAACGTGAATTACATAAAATTGCATTCTAAATGAGTTCCACATATTGTTTAAAATTTCCCTATGCGATGAAGAAGTCGTCAGAAAATGTATGTCCTACATCCACTATTGTTTACATTTCTGGTTGCATTTCGTAACTGAGTTACGAAATGAAGGTACATGCTTCCATTATGTAACTAGTTGCGGAATGAAACCAGCTGAGTTACCGGTTCGGACTGCGAAAACTGTCACTTTATTAGTGAGAATTAGAAAAAAATGTGTCCTCATGCAATAAGGAAATTATGTATGCTTTGCACTATGCATCGCCTAAAAATTACACGCCTATAGGTTACCCTCTGATGCATGCCATTTGAAAAACCTTAGGTATGGGAAAACTCTATCTATATATCATCTAGGGATATGAAATTTGTCCAAAATAGTTTACTGTGAACTTTACTATTTATTACTACCAAATAAACAACCATATGAATTCGCCGAAATCGGGTAGAGAACTAACCTGAAGTATCAGGAGAATAGCAAAGCAACAATAGTGTTAAGGAATCACGAACGCGATAGAAATGAATGGGATGTTGTTCAGCTTGAGTTTGACTGAAAAAAAAGAAATTAGGAGAACAGAAAAGGGTCAGATATAAGAAAATTATATCAAACAATTGGAGCTAGAAGACGGAAGACGTTCCAGGTGTGCGAAGGAGGCTGCTAAGAAGAATGTAAAATGCACAATGATTACAAAACTAGAAATACGTAACTTATTACCGAAATACTGGAACAGCACTGACCTGCGACATTGCAATGAGATTTAGGATTGTAATGTAAGCTGTAACAAAAATTACCAGGAGATTAAGAAGCTGCCAGGATAATCTAGGCTATCGTCCTTCAATCGAGTCCGTTCCACGCTTCATTACATCATAAGTGCAATCATTCATTCATTATATTTAATGATCGGCAGTAAGAATGTTATCGTAAACTATTGAGACAAGCTCAATAGTTCTCAATGGTGTAAAATGGCAAAATTAATTTCTTTGTGAATTCTATCGAGCGTTTATTTCATTCATTCTCCGTCGCTTTGATCAATGGTAGTAGTAGTGTGGATCTTTATTTAATGATGGGGGGGATAACAACAAATAGGAGCAGCTCGGGTTTATATGTAACCTCCATTATCAGGAAACTAGAAAGTTTTGCTAGAATTATATGAACTTTAGATTAAGTCGGATGCCGCGTGCATTTTGTGTGTGCTGCTTTGGGTTTGATGATGATGATACGAGAAAATTCCACTTGATCGACTGTGAAACGCTTTTGTAGGAAAAACGCGTTTTTCCTTATCAGGTACACATAAATCGACTCGGGCTTCACTTTAACTAGATAGTTTCGTGTTCGTATTTATTCCAGAGCGATTTCGCGCCGTGCCAGAAAACAATAAAAATACCTACAAACATTAGAAGATAACGAAATTACCGCTGAGGGGAAAATTTATTTATTTCCTCCCAGATCATATGCCATTTAAATTCGTCATAAAAATATGTGGAAACTAAGTCATTGATAAATGGTGCATTCTAGAAGATGAGGTATGAACTAACGACCTCAGGCTCTGGTTAATTAGCCACGTGGCTAATTAATCATATGCGTAATCGCGCATTTTCTTTTTTGGTCATCTCGGTCTGGGAGACCATTAGACGGTCAGAAAAATGATTAAAACTGACTTTCATTTTTTTTCCACGTAACGACGCGCGAGCAATAAGCAGCTGTTTAAGGTTTCATTGCGAAAATGCTCCGTGACTATTATTGAGGCAACCTTCAAAAAATGTATCCTATATTAATAACTCTAATTTTGTTGATCTTGCGGAAAATACTTAATATAAAAAATCCAAATCAAACAATATCAGGGCAACAAATACGCTCTAAAGCAGGACAAATAAATTAGAGCTAACTATTTTTATAGAGGTCCTAACATGCTGCTGGAATGTGCTCTAAACACATATAAGTGTTACATTTGTAGCGCGAAAAATGAGACCCAGGCAAATAATTGGTTTCCTCATGGTTTAGTCGTGCATGCCGAAGTACTTATAAATTTCTTTGAAAATATGTATAACCGTGTGGGTCGGCCCGGTCTGACGGTCCCGAATTTACCACTACTCAAAAGTGACTCACCTCAGAACAAATTCATGGCGACTACAGGTCCAGAACGCAATTCGGCGCTACTTGGACCCTCATTCACATACCAAAATTTTAATTAAATATCTCGAAAACTGTAAGAGCTATAGGGAACATTCAAAAAATATTTAAAACTGACACCCTGCATATCGAAAAGTATATAGAGGGCGAATCTTAAGTAGGGGTTTTCCTTTTAACACGACACAGACCTCAAAAAACTAAGTGAAATCTTTCTGTAACATTTTTTCGAAATGTCAAAATCAACCGAAATATGCGCCTATGAAAATTTTAATATGTAACAAAATCTTTAATTATTACTCTCTCACGCACCGGCTACAAAAGATGTTTGAAATCATCGCTCGCCTTATCCACGACTCTGTACATGCTATTAAACAAGATTTTTTTCCTCGAATTATTTCTGCATTTTCTATCCGTTCATGTAACTATGCCAATGTGTTAATTTCATAGGTAAACACCAAACTTTTCATGTATCCCCACAGATAAAATCACATGGATTTAGGTCTGGTGATCTCGCTAGCCATCTTATTGGCCCATTACGACCTATCCACCTATTGGAAAATTAATTATTTAAAAAGCACAGTATTTTTTTTCATACGAGCATATTGCGGTTGTTTTTGAGATATCGAAAAATGTTATGTAAAGATTTTGCTTAGATTTTTGAGGTCTATGTCGTGTTAAAAGGAAACCCCCTACTTAAGATTCGTCCTGTATATTGATGTGTGATTTTCTTTGCAGTATATCGGCAGTTACAAGTGTGTGACTTAATATTGTTTTTTAATATTTACCTTATAAGTGTTAAGGGTACTAAAGGGGTTTGCGTAATATCGCACCCAGGCTGCTCCTTGCCATCGTTCGGGTAAAAGTCTAAATGGCCGCAAGGTTGGGACATTCCATATCCTGCAAAAAACGGAGTATGCATACCTAATAAGATAGGTATAAATTAATACTGAGTGCAACACAGAAATGGCGTGCGTTTATGATTCCATTGAAAAAGACTGTGATTGTCTCTGTGGTATTTCACAGTGGTGAATGAAAATTCTTGATAAATTGTGCGAAAATGACCTCACAATCTATTATATACTAAACTTAAAGTTATGCTCTTTGGTTCAATTTACATTTTGAAAACATTGCTACATTTAATGGATGAATCGGTTATGCTAGTTATCTGTGATAATTACATAATATTGCTAGAGAACATGCATATTAAAAACGATTAATACCTAAGAAAATAATGCCCTTGCCATCAGTGTGGATGACATCCACCAATTCTGCGTCAGATGGGTCTAGTCGTATATTGGCTGGCATGCCCTGTAATACAATGACTTGTAAGGTAACGATTTCTTTTAGAATTATTGAGAATGAGTATATGCATATATAACGGGCTTGGCAGATAAAGGATTGATTGAAACAATATCTCTCCTATTGCAATTCACACCTTTGCAATTAAACGAAAATTCCAAAGTCTCCTTCTAGTGAAAGCAACTGAGCTTCGAAGAAATCGATTTTATCTTGACTTTAGTATCTTATTACTTAATATATTCTTTTTAATTTAGGTCATGGTTCCGATTAGTTCGGATTTCGATCCTGAGGTGCACAAGTTGCCTTCTAAAGTACAGAGTGTCTGAAAATAACGTTGAAATATTTTCGGAGGTGATTTTAGAGATTCAAATAATAAAAAAGTTCTTATAAACATACCTCAAAAATGAATTCTTAAAAAGGCTAGAACCCTTTAAAGGGGGAAGTTTGAAGAAGGTTTTTCGCAATATTTTCGAAACGAATTAGACGATGCATTGAGATGAACGACTTCAACATTTGTTGTGAATAAGCGATAAGTCCTTAATATTATTAGCCTTGTTCTTGCAGGCTAATAAATAAATATTTCTATTACAAAGATGTCTAGAATCATCTCCTAAAATATTTCAACGTTACTCCCGGACACCCTGTATAAGAGTATAAACTCTTTAGCGGATAAAAGCATACTATGTGGTCAGCGGAGTTTCCGAATTTACCACACAGTTTGCAAGATGCCTGCAAAGTGGCAAAATTTTTAAATAGTACACACCTGGAAGTATGGCTCTGCAGGATCCAATCCAGTAATTCTTCCCAATCCTGGAACTAAATTGCCCGCGTATCCAGCTGTATGTGCTCCTAAAGAGTGGCCAATTATGTGGACGTTCTTTGAATCCAAATCGTAGTTGTTCTGAAGCATTACCGAATGTTACATAGAGAATAACGACTAAGTAGCATGAAAAGGTAAATTTCTGATTAGACTTATTAGGAAATTAGGGCCATTCATTACAAACACAGACAAACACATATGTTGTCTTATTGTGATCCAATTAAAATCTGTTATCTTCGAAGCAAATTATTTCTCTCCATGTAAAGCAGATACATATCTACATATAAAGATATATCTATGAGATAAAGATTTTATGGTGTTTATCTGTCTGGTCAAAGTAGACGTGTGCTAATGAGTACTTTCCTATGATCACTAGTACGCTACCATTAACACTTATACGCCTTGTCAGTTGAATGTGCTCATTATATTTATTGCAAATTAGCGGGCTTGAGTCTTAAAATTAATATTACTAGTATAAGCATAGCAATGTCTGTTTTAATTTTTACTTTGCACGTGTTGCATAAAATTAAACGGATTTTAAGACTACATTCATATACTGCGTATTGAAATTTTTTGTGCTGAGAAGCTCTGGTTTACATAAATCTACTTGGGTTCAATTCATGTGTACCTCCAGTTTTACCAATAAGCCACCGACCCATAAATCGACTCAAGCAACCAGTCCAATGTATGTCTAGTATTTTAATACATTAGTAAAAGTACCTACTCAGTACTAAGCATAAGGATGATAGAGTTGTTTAAACTCACAACTATAGAGGATGGGGTCATGAAGTCGTTCCGTTCCGTGCTTGTGAGGTACCGAACGGTTATATCTATATGAATTTGCCTACTTAAGAAAACTTCCTTAATATTCTGTTGGTTCGGTTAGTACTGCGGTCTGTGCATGTCGGGTGTACAGGGTGTTTATTAAGTATGTGTACAAATTTTAAAGAATGAACCATCGACTAATTTTAAAGTAAAACGTTCATGTGAACATGGGTCCGTATCGGCTTGGTTTTTGAGATACAGTTTCAAAATTTTTTTTTCTTTGGTATTTTGATTATATTTTTGTTCAATAACATGTCAATTCGATGAAATTCTGGATACTGAGAGTATAAGTTATGAGAAACTCAAAATATTTATTTATCTTTTTTTAATGTTAGAGGGCACTACATACAGTGTTGTACTTGGATTTAAGTAACTGTAACTCTTAGGGTTTGTCGCTGAAAGCAGCCGTTTTGGAAAAAAACGGGTTTAAACTTAAACCTGCGTTAGAAATTTGTGAGTTGAATCGCTGAGAGTTTTTAAAAAATACGCGGAAAATGTGTCTTTTGTTGATTGTATTGTGATGTGACAAACTTAGATCACTTACAAGACTAAGACTAAACTATTTTTACAAATAAGTTAATAACATTTATAATAGTTGCTAAAAATAACTGTCGCCTACTGCAATGCATGCATCAATTCGCCTTAACATTGATTGATGAACTCTTTCAAATATACATAGTGTCTGATTAATATAATCAAATAATAAATAAATATAATGAAAATACCAAACAAACATTTTTTTGAAGCCCTGTATCTCAAAAACCAAGCTAATACGGACCCATGTCATATGAATTTTTTATCTTAAAATTAGTCAAAGATTTACTTTTTGAAGTTTGTACAAGTACTTAATAAACTTCATGTATATACAGTACGAATCATGCATTTTCATGGTTAGAGAAAAATTAAATTTTAGATTGCTCATCTCGCATTTTTAGAAGAAATCAGAAAATAATATGATAGCAAACCTGTCTACTTACCACTAAATAATTAATGAGATAAGCTATCTCTAAACCGACTAGTCTAGTGTTTGCAGTAGCCTGAGTATAGAGAGGAAGACTTCCTCCTGCCCAATCTACAACAATCACATTGAGGTCCTCTGCTTTCAGAAGTTCGTCTCTCATATCTTTCACCTTAAAAGGAAGAGAAAATCATCAATAAGTTGCCCACTTTCATTTTGATATAGTATTTAGGTGTAAAATTGAAACAGATTTTAAATAAAATCATGCTTTATTGTCCTAAATGCAACAATTGAGTTAAGAGAGCAAACATCGCAACAATAAAGATGGAACAATATAAAGCTGACCGTACAAATATGGAATCTGAATTAATCTGAACTAACCTGGGCTAACCTGAACCAGCGAACATAAACTTATTATAAAAAATTGTAGTATAGAAACTTTGATCTACCATTTCGGCCAGACTGAACTTGACCTGATCGCGTCTGTTAAAAACAATTTTTATAGTATGCTCATGAAAGTTTGACGCCCATGAAGGCTCTCATATTTCGGGAATCGAAAATATAATTCAAATCATTTACACCCATACGTCTTAATTTCAGTAAAAAAATATATAGCTGGAGAATGTGGATAGAGGATTGTCTGCGTTGGGTGACGGAAATAAAGATGCTGCGCCAAAACGCATGATCGACTGAGATCGGTCAGCACAGTTGGCATGTTTTACTATACGTAAAAATGAAATGCATGATTACCCATTGAATGGACCTCATCGAAATGCCGATTTCGTTCATGGTACATAAAAGAACATACCGAACACGAGATTAAAACGCTTCCTTTATTCTATGCTATGAAGTAGCATGTAGATGGTAGCCACAATTAATTTAAAGCAGAACTTGTTAAGCCGGCATTTGGGTGAAACTGTTCTATAATTGGTGACAACGAGACATTTTTTAAATTTCATCCTCCAGAATACCACTTATAAATTTAAAATAGCATAGAACAGTTTCACTGTATTTTTTTGTTCTACAATCCAACAGCCTACTACAGATAGCTAGACACATATTTTAGAATATAGGAAGCTTCAAGTCCAATTAAAATGTTCACGGGCATAATCATAGGCCACGGTTTACGGCTGATGTGGCATAATAAAAAATAAAAAAATAATTGTTTTGGTCACTACACAGCGATTCGAGTTTTAATTACGCGATTTCTTGTAGAGATACTGCACAGGCATATTCGGATTTCAGCAGACAGGACGTGGCGAGTATAGTTATACAGGGTTAGCCACGCAACCCGATCATTAGAACATTTTTGACTTCCCACTATCGTAGCTTAATGAAAGTTGGTTTCAGACAATTTTGAATCCATATAAAATATTTCCAAAATGGTGGCACTTCCGGTATAACCGGAAGTGTTATCAACTTCGTTATTTTAAATAGAACTTCCTAATTTTTTTGTCTTTTTCGGATTTTTCGTTAAATTTTAAGGTCAGTTTATGTAAAGTGTCTTGTGTCAAAAATTTGCCATTTTCGAGTCATACCGGAAATTTTGAAAATTTTGACAGCTGCAAAGTCATGGAAATCGGCATTGTGTAATCTAGCCTTAAACTAAATTTCAATGGGCTACGATACTGAGAAGTCAAAAATTTTCTCATGAACGGGTTGCGTAGCTAACGCTGTATATATTATAGGTATACATATGTGTACTATAGGTATATAGGCAAGTATTCCCGAAGGGACATTTGCCTTTTCTGAAATACCAATAATCTACAGTTATTTAGAGGCAAGTTCTTGTGTCTTATCGGGTCACGAAACTCTCTTACATGTAAGCTTAAATATCACTATGTTTGACTTCGCTCAACATATTATTTAAACCGGTTCTTGTTGAAAGGTATGAGGTAAACACCAAAGAGTAGTTAATCCATAATTATTTTAAATCTTGACATTATCGTGAGTCCTCCAAGTTCATTGCCGGATAGGGTTTTGCCACACAGGGAAAGTTTACTTTTTCTTTCACTTGATAATGATCGAAGGATTTGTAAAATTTAAATAATGTATTCGCCCTATGGCTCTCGAAGCGGCAGTTGTGTGTACGTTTATGACACTTTTATATCGCTTCTCATAAAATTTAGCGAATGTGAAAAAAAATGTGAAACTTTGTTGTATGCGTTTGTACACTTGACGGTTTCATTGCAAAATGATAATTATCTCTTCACAGTGGACATAAAGAATGCAGTTAACTTACCCAGTTGGAAAGCGGAGTGTCTATAAATCCATGAATGATGAATTTGATTTTTTTCTCGGGATCCAAGTTGGACTTTTCGATGGACTCATTTTTGGCTTTTAGCAATTGGCCCTGAAAATAGCAAATAACCATACGAATATTCGACGATACAAGATGGTGCAAGAGACATTTTACCGAGAGCTACTTTTACCGTGTGTAACATATCTTACCAACTATTTATTTTTATTTTAACTGAAGTTTTAATTTTAATCATTTTTATTAAACATTTCTTTTTCATTAAACAACCTCACCGTAAAGACATTTTCAAAGTTTAAATACGCTTTAGAGGTTACCGAGGGCATTGGAGACTAGGGAGTATTTCTCACTTTATTGAATGAGTACTACTAATGAGCTTTGCATTAAAAAAAATTAATGAAGAATAAATTTGTTAATAAAAAAATATTCTCACCTCAGTAGGGTTCAGTCTGGTATATAATATAAACCTAGTATTTATCACAGATCTGGGCAAGGGGAAAACGTTGAACGGGCGGTGAATCAAGTGATACCAACTCCTGGTAATGTTGAGACAACCCAGTTCATCGTAACATCGGGTCTCGTTTTCGACTGAAAAAGCAAGAAACTTGGTTGTTTTTTCAATAGTACGTTTAACACTTACATGGCAGCCACGGCAAATTTAAATTGACTTCGATGCCGATTTTGTCCGATCTGGACCAGTTCACATCAAGGATCCCGGCAAAACAGAGTTCAGTGACCAGGTAAACTACACTGAAAAGTTGCACATATGACACAACCATTATCCGTCTTTAAAGTTCCAGAAATCATAAGACTTGGTGGACTGAGGCTGCTCAGCCCTAGTCCTTTTCTTTAAGAACCGCTTAAAGTTTTCACTGCACTAATGCTTTCGGGTTACAATATTTCTATTTGACCATGTCCACAGAATGATTTCACTTATCAGCACTAGAATTCACTTAGTGATGCTCTGATGATGTCTGGAGAGTTACTGTGCTACACGCCTACTGAAGAACTACACCTGTAACGAAGGAAATATGCGGTTAGAATGATTTAAAATTCAATTCACAGTTTCACGATTAAAACGTCCTACTGCTCATTTATTATATGAGTTGCTTAATCGGTCTCGAGTTGAATCATATGAGGATTACTAATGGGTTATTTACTCCAAAAGTGGATGCAATTGGTGACCATCCTTATGAACGCAGCATGTGAACATTTGCTGGGATTTTATCTTTATTTTTACTTTTTAATTATTAAATTTGTACTACGAGTGTAACAAAGAAATTCTACAGTTTTGCATCAAAAATACATGGGATGCGGACAATTAAAAATAAGCATTTTGGGTTAGAGGCAGTTTCTCAGAAGTAGTTATCTAGAAAATCATAGTGATTTATCAAAATATCGAAATAAAATCGAATATTTTTGTTTTTGCGATGAGCCAGAAAGTATTTTTATTTTTATTTTTCTATTTCGGGGCCAAATGTTGCCGGTTAACATCGAAACATTGATGTAAAGGTTCAGCAAATAGTTCTTTTCCTAACTTGTGCGGAAAGGAATAGTTTTTCACAAGTGACTGCCATTGAACGAGCGATTTGAGGTGGATTTTTGCAAACAGTCAAAGTGACAGTTGCGCAAGATTTACGAATTTTTCTTGTACGAGCACACTGTGACCTTAGTTATTTTGTTTGATGAACAAAAGTCACAGGCTTAGGCAATCTGTGTCGGAAAGTAACTGTTAGTGCCACTTTTCGGAAAAAAAGCATCTGATCTTTCCGCAGTGATGCGGGAAAGACCATTTTGCGCTTAATTCACCTCATGCATTAAGAAAACCCATTTTCTCATCCCTGTTATTTTGTTTTCTGATCCATACACCTGTGAAATAATACTCTTTTTTTTTAATTATTTTTTAACTTAGTCCGTCATTGTATAATTGTGAACATAGTGAATGTCCAAAGTTGATGCCTTTGGAATCTTGGAAACAGTAAGATAAAGTGAATTGAAGCTCCAGGAACGTGAGAAAAATTGAAAATTTCCAAAATTTTGTGAAAGCATTATTAGGCCCATTTTATTCTTTGCTGATAACTTTAACATTAAGCTACAGTTTCTATAGAAATCGAGAGTCTGGCCAATACCCGTACTCTATTTTCAATGTATCTATGGAATTTCGCTTATAGTAAAAGTTGATCGCACGTCAATTGATGGTTTAATGGAAACCCCGCTAGTCATTTTTTTTTGTTATTTAAGAAAGTTTTCATTTAAAGATAAGCTGAAAATGATTGCCAATGTTGGTCATAGTATAGGGAGAAATATGCTAAAATTCCATAAATACGGTTGATACAAAAGCATCATAGACAGACTTACTTTCTTCAATTTAATGCTCTTTTATTATGCATTTATCCAATTTTTGCAGTTGCGAAGAAAGGCTGGAGGCGGGCTGTAACCAGATCAAGAATTAAAAAAATTCGATAAAATAAAACAAACATGTATAGGCGTGATCTAATTGTAAACGTGAAAGTATAAATACATCACTTGGTACAAAATAATTAATGGAATTAGCATTGATATCTTGTCGTTGGGTACTATACCAAACAACCATGGTCAGAATTCTAGTCCACAATTATAACTAACATTTTATTAAAGAAAGAAATATCATGTATATTCATGAATTTATGATTTACTTGGCTAATTTGAGATTTGTGCCTATACTGTTATATAAATCGCAAGGTCACCTTACACTCTTCACTTCATGACTACGTGCGATATGAATGCCTAATTCTGTATTGTTGAGATAATTGTTATTAAAGTAAATTTGTTCATTCGTTGTCACTTAATGCACCAAGCTTGTTTAAATTAGTCGATTTTTTAAAGAAACTATTGAACAGTTTTTGAGATACATCAAATTGTCCAATACACCACCATGAAATTTTGTGATCTTTAAATCCGTAAGAAGCCACAAATATACAATATTGAGGAACACTGTGATTAAGAACATTTCACCAAACGGTACGAATTAGGAAGCTTACAATGGAACGTAGGAGGTATCTTTTCCCATTCACTAGAACAATAATTCTTCACGTACACAAAAGCACTGTAGAAACTTCCACCTTCAAGCAAAGGACCACAAATTGTCCGAGATCAGTAAATGACCCAATAAACTCGATTTCGGAGCCAGTACCATCGACGGTGCCATCGACAATACAGCATTAGCGGACAACTGCAAGCGCAAGTAACCATCCACTACTTCCTTCGCGGTACCAACCGAAAATGACGGGGATTGCGGCCTGGTACTACCACTAGGCTAATTTACCTTTCATGTCTTACAAACCGGTGTTGTCGAATTAATGACACCTGATCAGCTATTATCGAGTGATAAAACGTTTGAGGGGATTTTTATTAATTAGAGATGAATTGCTCTTACTATCTATCATACAAATAAATAACCCACAAACCATTGGAAGGTGGTCGCGCTTCAACAATCTCAACATGTTACATAAGAAGCTCAACATCAAAACAAAGTAGTGTTACGCAAGGGAATAATGAGTGTTGCAGTGAAAAGCTTTCTATCGAGGTCGTTTCAGGCTGGTTTGGAGGACCTGATGCACCTCGGAATGTTCGTAAAAAGAATTTGGTAATTATGAGTAATGAAAGTGAAGGATTTTGCGATGATTTGCTCCATTGATTGGTAAGAAGCGGTCGTTCAGAGTTAACGCTCGAAAACTCGAGTTGAAGAGATTCTTTTTTAAAGGCTCTTCATCTCACAAATCACTAGCGGGTAGACTAAAATGAATACATCTCATTCTATTCTGCTTGCTATCTGCATATCAGTGATGAGTCGACTCCGAACTTTTCTAATAGATACTTAATGATTGTTTATCCACTTGACAAACTTAATTCTCCCGTTAGTAACCACCCTGTATATAGTTTTTGGAAACTTGGATATAAAAATTTGCATATGAAAAAGTATTGTAGACTTTGGTTAGGAGCTAAGGAAAATCGAAGGAATTGTGGTATTATTCAAATTTACATATTCTAGCAGTTCTGCTCCCACGTACCATCGACGTGGCATGTTAGTGAATCGTTCAATGCAAAGCAGTGCAAATACACCTTTAGGTTAGACAAATTCGTTTGTGACGTTTCTTGTATTGTGCTGTGTTGAGAAAATTATTTTTTAAATTAATTAAGAAAATTACTATCCTGGTTGCTACGTTGGCAATTTAAAAAGGCATGAGTGAAAGTCCATATCATCAATACAACAAAATCATGTTTGGGCATTCTACAAATAGTAATTATTGCACGATTTTTGTTATTTAACCAGGTCAAATCTAAGGCGAAAAATAAACAAATATTAATGACATAAAATCCCAATTATATAACTTGATCATTTGCTTCAAAAGCAACGCTGACATGGCACATATTATGTATACCAGGGGAGCGCTCTGAGATGCCCTTTGGCAGTACTTTCTGTGCTGGAATGTCTGCAAGCACCTTCACCTTAAAGTGCAATACCTAATTACGATTTGATCGAGACGAAAGTACTTTCTTGGCGCCTTCCAATTTGGTTACGCAATTTTTCTGTCCACCGGTCGGTTTGTTTTCGAGATATTTATGGGTTCGAGTGGTTAAATGTAAACATATGATATAAGCAAGAATAATTTACTTTGCATATTGTCATTCACGATGGATAAAAGATTATTAGCTGAAATTTGAGATTTTTCATTATACCTATAGAAGACATCTGCCACATTGCCTCGTTTCTGGTCCATTTCCAAGTAGTAATATAATGTCAAAAATAAGTAATTTTTCCGTCAGTTGTCAGAAGTAACATGATTAAATAACATGACAATGACGTACAAATGATGACTGAATGTCACGGACCGATCACTTTATATCTTCATTTGAATGTAAGTTCACAAATACTATTAATTTATTGTGTTTTTTTAAGTAAATTGGTGGAGAAATGAGCGAGATATCCAAGAGGGAGTTTACGTTTTGCCCGATCCAGCTATAATTTGCCGGGTGTTCTCTGCTGCTGGACAAATATCGGGATTTAAAAGAAGGATAAATACTGTCAACTATGCATTTAGCATATGCCCGAGAAAGACTATGAACGCGCCTCAAAATAAAAATATTTTTTGAGCTGATCTTTTAGAGCACCGATTTGGATTCTATACGTATAGGTCTTGAATGCTTTACGTTATGAGTCTGGGAAATATATTGTGAGGCCCTTTTTAGAGCCCTCGTAGAATTACGAAAATTCATACAAGATGTCTCTGAACATAGTGCCATAAATTCAACCTCGTATTCAAGGTCCTAAATATGTCGAAAGCTTCATAAAAATATATATCGAAAGGCGCTGCATTTTCGATATATAGAGTGTGAAATTTGGTTCGTAAGGATGGTTTTTTTTTAATTAAAATTTTCGATAATATAAAATTATATCAATGATATTAAATTTCGAAATTTTTTTATAGAGATTCAGAAAAAGCACAAAAAGTTATAATAAAGTACAAAATTTCATTAATTTATTTTGAAACGTTTCGAAAGTAATAATAAAAAATCAGCCTCAGGAACCAACCTTCCATACTGTGTATATCGAAACCGAAGCTCCTTTTTTTATTTATTTGAAGTTTTCATCATATTTTGGGATCTTGAATGCATGGTTGAATTTATAACACTCTAGTGACAGTCACCTTGTATAAAACAATACAATTTTACACGCAAATTAGGTTTTTCTGCTTCTCATCGACTTTGTGAATTTTTGATGAAATTAATCCAATTGATCCACACATCCTCGAAACTTCATGATTCTCTATCCCTATTCCTTCGTGGATATTTTTCAATCTTCACATCTCCGCGCCCAACTTTTTATTACTTTTTATTTGCGTCCTTTATGGATTCCTCAGGTTAGGAACCATCGTCATAATTTGTATTATCTTTGTCTATTGGGTACTTATCTCTAGTCATCTTCTAAGCATAACTAAATAGTTACATAAACCCCATTGCGACGTGCATTGCATAATTTCTCAATCAAACAGAAAGTTTCTTCACAAATCCCGAACAATTCATCTATAAACAATCTGTTCAAAAAGCAAATATAAATTTTCCGTCGTAACATGTAACATTGTTTTCCTTTCTTGACCTTACAACCCAATTCATTTCCTGTAATGTTCGTAAGTGCAGTTTGCAACGTTTTTATACTGTTCCGGCACAATTATACTGGTTGCCATAAATTAATATAATATTTATATTATAGGAAGTCGCTATAGAACACTAACGGCCCATGCTTCCGTCTTGTGTGCGTGCTGTTGCAAATGGTTTAGGAAAGTAAAAGTATTACATACTTCCATTAAGTAATTTCGGTTTAGCAGTACGGCTTTTGTGTTTAAAGGATTGTGTCCTTTTTCAAAATTACCGTTATTTGTGTCTTGTACTTGTATGAATAGGTAACTTTCTTCATAGTCTATATAATTTGGCCAGCAATAGCATATCATTTATACGGGCGTTTGTTTCACAGCACTGGAATTTATGGTTACGTGGGTATTATGCATTGATTTTCATGAATATATTTAAAGAAATTGATTGCATATTGGAAGTGATTCTATTTAAATTGTGCGTACTTATTCCCACACTTTTAGAACTCGCACCAGAAGACAATAATAATAATAATAAATAAAAATTACAAGAATTTAAAAACAAAATTCATAAAAATAACAACAAAAAAAATAACGCAAGTAGCAGTGAGGTTTTCTGAGCTTGAGGGTTTGAGGGTATGGCTTGCCCATGGTACAGAGTTATCCGAGTCGGCAGAGGTATATTGGAGGGAAATTCGGGAAGAAGCGGATCGAATCTAGAGTTGCAAACGTATCACAGTGAAGAATGTGTATTTGAACCAGCAGCGAGGGTTAAGAGAATGCATGACTGGAACTGCCGAGGACTTCTGGGATAAACAACTTACAGCTCCGCATTAGTAGCTAATCTGCCAAGAAAATAAAATATTTTAACGTCCAAATCTCCTGCCAGCTTTCCTCATGAAAGGACGCATATTTATACTGAAGAATGAAAACACTCAACACACTTCAAATTATAAACCTATCACCTGTCTATGAAGACCATACAAAATCATTACATTTATCATTGCCAATAACCTCCACTAATGAGCATTTGGAAGAAAATAACGTACTGACCGAAATACCATAGGGATGCAGGAAAAGAAGCCAAGAATGTAAAGAACAACTTATCATCGATGCGACAATGGTCAAAAACGTTTGTTTAAAGAAGCAAAGCTTTCACATCGCTTATATTGATTATATGGAAACAGAAGGTGGTGAGGATCATTCTCTTCGTGGAGTCAGCAACTTACATCACTTGGTACATATTTACAAAACACCTAGATGGACTTAAACTATGACGTAATGTAACATCATGGGTTAATTCCTGAATGAAAAATAATCTTCCTATAGATTTTGCTATTGCCCCTTTGCGGGAGGAAAAACAACCTGTTGGAACATCAAGTTGTGAATGCTGAGAACTAACTCCTCGTAATAATTATAAAATAGTTAATCGAGTTATGTACTATACTTTTGTTTCATCAACATGTCCTCATTTAGTTTCTGACTGAACAAGTGAAAAAAAATGTAAGTAACGGGTTATAATTAAAAAGCCTTCGCACTAAGTGGTGAACCGTAAACGTATGGCTCTAATTAAGTCGTTTATTATTTCCATCAAACACCTAACGTCGACAATAGATAACAAATAAATTTATCTAAGATATCCCTTTGATATTTCAACTCTCATTTGAGGTTTTAGTTCAACAATCACGGTTTATAAGTCTTCATGGTGCCTATCGTTTCCTGGTTATTCACTCCTAACAAAATGTGTGATATGGAACGTGCAGTAATTATAAGCAAAAAAAAAATAGCGTGGGAATATCTACATGCTCCCCTTTTGAAACCTATCTACATTGTTTGGAAAGTATAACAATATACGTTTTACCAGTTGTTTAGTCGATAAAGTTGGTTAGTTTTTTTGAAAAAGTTAGTTCATTGTATGTTAATTATGGGTTCTGTCTATCCCAGGGCAGATGTCACACAAAACATTTCAAAATGAAAAGAAAATTTTTCAAAACATTTGTTTTTGGAGCTTTGAGAAAATATCAAAAAAACGCTCATCGTCCGATCTTTAGAAAATCAAGAGTATGAAAATGGAGGTCTAGAATTCAATGAGGATATGCTGCATTTTCAATGAAATATGCTTTGCCAATTAGAGCTTAGCTTAAACAGGATTTCCCGATAAATAGATTGGTAGACAAGGTGCTATAAAATAGCTAGCAAAATCATTGGATCTGACACCCTTCGACTTCTTCTTTCTCTTAAATGCATAAACTTTCCCCTGCAAATAATAACAATGACCA
Source organism: Euwallacea similis (assembly GCF_039881205.1). Taxonomy (NCBI): domain Eukaryota; kingdom Metazoa; phylum Arthropoda; class Insecta; order Coleoptera; family Curculionidae; genus Euwallacea; species Euwallacea similis. The sequence continues at coordinate 4,913,388 of NC_089615.1, forward strand.
TGTTTTTTTTCAAATTAAACTATCCGCAGAATTAAAAGGTATTTAAGATGGTTCGTTTTGAAACAAAGGACCTGTATACAGTATATATAAAATGTGGAATAAATTTATTATTTGTCAATCTACAAAGGCCTTTAAAACGTCACGTGGATTTTTATTCTCACTTGCAAATTTTTCGGAAAGGACAATTCGCTGGGTGAAAATCAAATTACTTTCAATTTGCAATTTTTCTACAATTTTTACAATTTATTGTTTTCATAAAATCGTGTTTTTTAAAAGAAAGTTGTCAGTTCATTCTGAGAAAGATAAGTTAAAATGAAACCAAAAGATTGCCAAAATAATAGTTATTTATGTTAAGTTTACGATCATATTTATAATATGTGAAATACCCATTTTCAGAATAATTTATCGATTAAATTGAATCAACAAAATTTCTAATAGTTTTACGCATGAATGGCTTACTCATGTTATCAATATGTTTCTTATACTCGGAATTTTAAACAATAAACATAAAATATAAAATTACTGCATTTTTGCTGTAATTTGAAGAGAGTTGATTTCATCTCGCTATAGCTCGTTTTTTATGAACTTCTCCGAATTTTTCTTATAGTTGCAGCACTTCGTTAGCTTTAATTTAGCATTCCAGAATATAATAGACAGATATGCCATAAGTATGTGGGTTTATATTGGGATCGTAAAGGTGTGTGCATGCAGGGAGCCCTAAAAAAGTTGTTTTAAATTTAAATAAAAAATGAATAAGATATGTGTTATTTTAGGAAAAAATAAAGTTATTTGGGAAGTATATATTCGAAAACACAACAAATTCACGCTTTTATGTCCGGTTTGATTATAAAGGGCTCTTTGTGATACCCGTTTGCGACAATAAACTGGTTCATTATACTTTAAAAAAATCGAAACTTAAGAAGACTACTTCAGTATCAGTTTTGTGCCTTCTTGAATTATTCCGTATGCAATTTTGTAAAATTCTATATGCATACGTAAGCATGTTGACTAAGGTTTATCTATGGCGAACTTCCTATAAAATTCTCTCCCCTAACGTTTCTTTGATTTAAAATTATTTAAAAAATTCTGGGAATATTTTGAAAAAAACTTCGTCGGTTTTTTTCCACTCGAAAGCCCCATGTAATATTTTTACAGAATATGAATATTACCTACATGTTTGTATAATTAAGAACGAACATATATAGAAGTTTCGACATACTGACTGCGTCCAAAAACTAATTACGTTGAGACATATTTTGAATTCCAAACTTCTTAAATGATTTGGCTGATAAAATTCGCCAACGGGATTACATCAACGCAGCAATCACTTTGACTATAGAAAGTAAATCTGCTTCATAATATCCCCATAAAATATTTTTAGTCAGATCTCTAAAAGATAAATAATGAATAACTTAAAAGAACACAAAAGATCAGGTTACTTCGTAAAGATTATGCGTTACTTAACAACAATTGAAAACGATATTTCAAAGAATTTAGCAGTTTGTGAGATGACAACATTAAATAAGCTGGTTCTGTATAAATGCTTTTCAATTAACCTTGAAAAGATCGTTTTATTAATGGTTGAGTAATACGTTTTGATAATGTAACGTTATCTACATATAAATTTCTCTCCAGAGCGAAAAAATGTCATGGTCAAATGGAAAAAAGATGAAAGTGAAATTGACGAACGCGTCTTGAAACTGAAATAATTCTTTAGGTTGAATATAAACAGGTGCGGTATAAAAGCTGTTGGTATAAGAAATAAATAACGTTTTAATCAAATAAAAAATGGTTTTAACACTTATTTGTGTTGTAATTGCTCCTACTGTAAAATCTATATTTAGTCGAAATCAGGTATTCGTAGGAAAATCTAGTTTAAACTTTCCTTTTCACTCGATTCTAGTTTTGCCGAAACTAAAGTAAAAAAATAATTGCCGACCTCCCAAGGTGATCCAAATGTTATGAAAAGAGCTTAGTTGGGACATAGAAAGTGGCTTAAGTAATTAAAACACAATTGCGAGCCCGTAAATTAGTAACAAATTCACATGTTGGCAAATTATAGGGTAATGGGGTATTGACCGTCGTCGGCCTTTCTGCACTTGTGGCAAAAACACTTGTCTCTACACATATGTAGATAATCGTGCACCGAATATAAAGAGAAAAAAGAAGTTCATCTTTGGGAATGCTCCAGTAAAGTTGAAGGAACTGTCACATATCGAACGAATTTAGAGTGTTCCAGTTTTCTGTCGATTGTTACTTTCAAATATTTTATGTGGTTTTTTGATTTAGTTATCTGACCCTCTGTTATTAATATCGGGGACTTGGCTTTAACTCAGTGACTTGAGCGTATAAGCTGGTTTTTGGTGGCACGTCTCCATTCGTCTGTCATTGTCTTGTTCTGAAGTCTTTCTGCTGTCTTCTCAGTAATTCTGTCATGTGCAATAAGTGTAGTATCGTCAGCATTTGTCATCTACAAATAAAACCAGTTCAGATGGAAACATAGGAATTGTGCAGGTGGGAGAAGGACCGCATAAGGTTTAATATGCCTCCGACAAAGACTAACGAAGTGGGTTGTGTGGCTAACGGTTGACGTGGGCGGAGTCGTTCCGGTGTTTGCCGGATCTCTCACCGTTTCAAAGTTTTTATTCATAATAAGCTATAGTGACGGATTAAATTAGTTTGAAATTTTTACTTATTTATAAATTGTTGCACATTTCTCCATTATAGCACAACTTAATTACGTCATTGATGAATGTGATGATGTGAATTCGTTGATATTTGGAAATTTGTTTATAATCTTTTGATGGGTTAAAGACTGAGCCGGCAGCAATGGCCTTTCGAGGTTTGTTTACCGTTTAAAATGATAGTATCTACCGACTGTGGTATGGGGAATGTTAGAAGTATCAGTTCGTTCTATCAAAATAATACGTAAATATACGCATTTATGCATATTAAAATTTCTTATCGCTGTTTTTTGCTTCGATAGTTTTTATAATTTCCATAGTCGCGAAGACAGCCAAATCGATACTTATCTACACATCGAAGTAGAGACCGACTCCGCCCACTTCGTTGTTGGTCTTTGTCGAAGGCATAATAAAACTTATGCGGTCTTTCTCCCACTTGCACAATTCCTATGTTTTCACTTGAACTGGTTTTACCTGTATAAATTTTTTGTCCTTTAAGCCATGGTTAAAGCGTCGATACCTAAGGGAAGTCTTATTCAGGGGAAAAAAAAGAAAGTGTTGTCGATTCGTACTACTAAGGTTCATCTAAATGTTGAAGAAATTAGTCATCGCTATACATACAAAAAAAGCATCAAAAGTGTCTACACGCTTAATAAACTGTCCAGTGGTCCGGTGTATTGAAAATGTTAAAATATCTTATTTATCATAAATTTCAAAGTGAGTTTCATCTACAGTTGCCTTTAGTAATATACCTATTAATAGTATATAAAACCTAATTAATAGTGAAAAAAAAATAATAGCAATAAAACCTAATACCTTTAATAATACCTAATAAATGCTGTTTTTTTAAATTAGTACTTAGTAAATAATTGATTCAGGTACCTATAGGTCTCCCAAGTAAAATCTATCTTTGCATGCACCTAATAGTTTTGAACCACTGTAATAGTAATGCATGTTTTTCTCTGACCTATTTTTTTGTGTGACCTGCCGTTATTACTAATTTCTTCAATATTTAGACAGATCTGTTTTTAAGTAGGTTTTGATAATACCATCAGATATTTTGGCGTTTGTAATTTATATATTAGACCTCTGTGCGAGACGCTGTCGAGTGCCTACTTAATATCCTCAAACAAACTTGTTGATCTTCTACCATTTAGATGTGTTGTTTCTATGTTTTTTGTCAAAAAAAAGTATGACCTTTCTCTCGTTTAATTTCTTGGCATGCTTCCAGAAATTAGTCCTATCAATATTGGTCTTTAAAATTCTACTTTTAAACCTCCGTGAATTTTCGACTTCATAACAACTCAAGACTGACGAAAAAACTTGTTAAAGCTAATGAAATATTCGATTGTTGTTTTTGCAGATTATTTTATTTCGGTTTTATTTCATGAAAGTAAAAAACACTATTCATTAAAGCGTTTTCCCTGATGAAAGGACAAAGTGAATGTTTCCTACACAGCTATTCCTCAAGTCTGATTAGGATGCAAACCTATCAAATAAAAGAAAAAAAATTAATTGCGGAAATCGGTATTAAATTGCTCGCATACTTCCTCTCAACACTAAAGTTGTTCCTTATAAAATCCTATCAATGAATCTTCAAACTTTCAATTTCAGAGCACTTCATTACATATGCGTATATTTATGCACTCATCGTGTGTGCTTGAGTCTTCAGAAAAGTAGGTAATAAGCTTACAAAATGTACAGTTACAAACATGAACTTTCTATTTAATGTTGTATTGAATAATGTGCGCATTCTAAGATGATGAGGAATTATGTAGTAATATGTTTATTACAGTTTGGCCCAAATTATTTATATGGTCTAATTGCGGCCTTGCAGAAATAAACAATTACAATGAGATTACAGAACTTATTTGAAAAAAAATAGTAATTTGCTAGCTGCGATTAAGGTGAGACAGTGTGCAGAGAGTTTCGTCATTGTCATGATAGAAACACCCGGGGCAGAAATGTATGTTTTTTTGCCTTCAGATGCTCGCAGAGGGCAATAAAAACATTCTACAAATTCAGAAAGCAAACTTTGCTGATTAAAATATTCTCACTTCATAATTACAATTACTTCGTAATTATGTTGAATTATTTTGATAATTGCGAACAGACGTAATAACATCCTAAGAAATGCACTTACTTTCCGAGCCATTACATATGACTTACTCGCACTAAGCGCACCTAGACATACGACCAATTAGCATACAAACCCAATAAACCTCCATAATTCGGAATACACCATCATCCATTATGCCAAGTTGGGTAATGATGTTTTGTGCATGTTTCGTGCGAGCCCAATTTTTTTGGGATCACGTATTCACATGGGTGTTAATTTGCATTAATGCAATAATTTCAGTATATGGGTAGGTGGATACTTGGACTGTGTTTAAAATAGAAATAAGCCCATGATGGGCAGCACATGCATACTAGTCAGTTAAGTTTCAATTAATTGTCATAGGTAGCCAAGGTTTAGGCACAAGGTTTATTGATTATTCCCGATTGATATAAGACGTACGCAATTTGTTATTTCTTAATCAAAGCGAAACTTTCGTAATTGTTATAATGTAATAATTCTTCAGTTCAATGTTATTTAAACCAATTGGAATTGTGTTGTTTTCTCTGCAATTTTCTGCACTGGGTTTGTACTAATCAGCTACATCCGGGAATGGTCCTGAGCGACTGGAATGGCGAAGCATCATTACAGAATTGGTAGATCATAGTATCATGATATTGCAGTTTCATAAAAATCGGTAGAGATCCAATAAAATTAATACATCGATCAAGAGCAAGAGTTAGCAAACACAGTGTAAAGCAGCTGAATTAGAAGTCGTGGTTTGCTAATACTGAAAGACGTTTGCAACAGATTAAAAGTAGGAGAGACAGCACTAATTTCAGAAAATTTAAGCTCGGAATTGGTAAAATTAGAGGAAGCAAGTCGCGATAGGTAATTCTGAAGGTTCCATTAAGATTTGTCAAGGAAATATTCGAAAAGAATTACTTTGAATGTTCCTTCAACTTCCAAAGATCTCCTTGCCTGCATTGGAATGCGAATATATGCTCCTTAATCAATTTTAGCAAATTTTTTAATATCATTTTAAAATGTATAATGAGAGTGAAAATAGATAAATCCAGTCACCCTTCTAGCGATTTTCTGATTTATGTGGTGCGTTCGGTTAAGTAAAACTTTTTAAGAAGCACCTTCCTAAGTCATAGGTCAAATGTAGGCGCTTTCCATAATTTACATATATTTCTGGTGTTAATCAGGAATTTTTAATTAGACATCAAATGCCTTAGCAAGATCAATTGTAACTTTCGCCTTCATGAAATGTAAAATTCATTGAGCCGCTTACAGCAAACTTACCTCACAACGACTTCAGCATTGAACTATGTTCACTTATTTATGGTTAGTTTCAGAGCACGACTTTATCGATATACTGTTTTTCCTACCAAGAATGCAATCTTTCCGCTTTCCTAAAATCTCTACTGGTTAATTTAAAATTTAACCTTAAATTTTTACTTGCTCATGAAATACTACTGAGTAAGAAATATTATAGTTGAATATGAAAGTAGTTGGGAATTAGTGAGTGAATTCTTTTGCTGCCGAACTAGGGTCAAGAATAGGTGACAATGATTTTACTTTCTTGTGAAATTATGAATAACTGGTTGGATATGGAATAAACTGGTTTAAGTAAGTGATCAAGGTATCATAATATACTCATATGTACACCACCCTTAATTTTTCCGCATATTTTTGCAAAAGATTGACGCTTCAAATTCAGGGTTTTTATTAAAGTCGCCTGAATATGGATTTATATCATGATCTACGTTGCCAAGGTTGTTAATTTTTAATTGATTTTCTAACTCGTTTATAGCTACTCTAGAAAAACAGTTAGTATTTGTGTTATACACACATATATTAATCTTAAAAATTGCAACAAATAATGTGCGTATTTTAATGAAACTTTGTAAGTATATTGAAAATATTACACAAAATAACTGATATAACTTCCGAGTAAACCGAAGTTCAGAAAGTCTTTAAAACTCGAATAATGTGTATAACCACCTTGGAAATTCACACACTTAAAAATTCGTCTTGACATGCTTCTAAGTAACTGGTCAATTTCCTCTTGAGGTAGTATATTCTCTTCTGTGGCAACTTGAATTGCATTTTGTAACTCTGCTAAAGTACGTCATGAGTTCTCCAGTATAGTAACTCTTCTTCCTTTCACGTCCCATACGTATTCTATGGAGGAAAAATCAGGATAGCGTGGAGGCCAAAGAAGCATATTAACATTGCGACTTTATAGATGAGCCATAGTTATACGAGCAATATGTTGTCCTGCTGGAAAAGCACATTTCCAATGCGTTGAATGTGTGGTATTGGCATGAGTTTTAACACTTCCTGTAAGTAATGCACGGCGTTAAATGTAAAATCTGATCAATTGTATTACTACTACCACTAAATACGTATACCAACTTTAGCCTAATTAGATGTCCTTCTAAAGGTGTGCTAAAAATAATCACATATATCCTATAAATATACGGCACATATTTCTTTTTCTAGACCCCCTAAGGATATTGTCCATAGCTTTTAGGCATATTGATGGTGCATTTTTTTAAATTAAAAATGCCCGTCTTCAGTAGAAAAGGAACTTTTTTCTATCTCCTCCGAATCGACTTCAATTTGGTGAAATCCACTAGTAAAAAAAAGGGTGTTGAAATAATGAGCTTTCCCTAGTTTGTCAAAAATATCAGTAATTTTGGGTAAACGGTACTTGCCATCAATGCTTCACTCGTTTAATTTACAATAATTCTATTAAACTTCACTTTTTTCTATCAGATATATTTATTTTCGTTAGGACAGCCCAAACTGGACTAGATCATGGTAAAGTACCACGTTTTATTATGTTTTGATCGGATTTTATGGAAAGTTGGTCTTTAACCACGCGTTTATGTGTCTCCGGGAACCACTATGTTTTTGTATAAATAGGAGATTCGTCATTTAATCGTAACTTATGCCTAATTCTATTAATGAAATCTACAAGACTGTCTTCGCAGTAGAAACTATCTTGAAATTTAAAGCATAATTTTCAAATCGAGCCACTTTCTTCTTCATTGCAATGAACTATTCGAAAATTTTTTAGGTTCTCTTTTAGAAATTTGTCACGTTTCGTATCTAAAGGTTCATCGACTTATATTTTTTCGATGAAATTAATATCTAATTCACGTAATTGGTCTGTGTCAAATGGTTCGTGAATATCAAGTTTCATTGAGAATTCATCGTTGTTGGATATCGTTGTATATGTAAAATTGTCTTTAATGTTTACCATGGCTTAAGGCATTTTCAGGTTTTTGCCTAATTTACAAAATTGAGATCATTGCTTTCGTTAATCGGAATTTTGTCTACATCTGTTGAACTCGAAATTTGATTGGAATGTTATAGTTTGTTAAAAAGGTGAAGCTCTTCGCTAGCATAATAGATTTTTCTGATTTTTTATCAGCATCCAAGTTTATGGATATTACAGTATATGGAATAGAAAGTTCTCTCTGATTAATGTTTACGTTTGAATTTTGTTGTTTCAGCAAATCTGCTAACTATACGAATAAAATTTATATGTAGCATTGATGTTAAGCATATCTGAAAGTCAACATTTTCTTATGGGAAAAACATACCATGAGTTCTTTTAATATTTTTTTTTACATTTAACCGATCTTTTCCCAATAATTTTTCGAAAGTTGTGGCATCTCCTTCTGATAAAATAGAATTCCTTGACGAAAATGTTTTCGTGTTTTGAAATTACCTGGTATTCAGGGTTAGCACAGTACGGAGGTGATTGGTTGAAGTAAAACATGTGATAAGTCCAAAGAAAATTTCTAAATTAACAGACAGACAAATCTCCAACCGCTTGAAATTTGTACGAGAGCACGCCCCTTTGTCCCCCGTCTAGATGGAAGAATATTCTTTGGTCACACGAATCGAAAATTTTTCTTTTCGGTTCTTCTGGACAGAGGCAATATGTTAGAAAATCGTTACAATCTGAATACAACCTAAAGTATACCCTGAAACCTATAAAACATGGTGTGTCCTCCATAGTGACATGGAGTTGTTTTTCATATTATAGTATATGTCCGATACATCGCATTGAGGGGATCATAGACCAAGTTGTCCATGTTGATGTCTTGTACAATGTAATGTTTCCTTACGTCAACGACAATATGCTTATCAGAAGTGTCTGCATACAGGATAATGATCCTAAACTCTTGAGCAAAAGGGCAAGGGCATGGTTTGCCGATAATAGGGTTGAAGTTTTGAGGTGACCTGCTCAATCTCCGGATTTCAACCCTATTGAGCATTTATGGACTCATGATAAAAAGGAGTTTCTGCAGCAAAACTATCCAATAATGAAGATCTGCAGAAAATTGTCTAGGATACTTGGAATGCAATTCCAATTAAAAAGTGTCAACGCTTAGTCGATTCAATGCCGAGATGTTTAGCTATTGTTAGTCAAAAAAGGTACAGTACAGAGTATTAATATTAATTTACTTAAATAAGTTGTTTTTTTTTTTTTAATTTTAATACCTTCCTCTTCGTTCTCTCTAACTTTTTAAAAAAGACTGCTCTTTTTTTAGAATATTTATTTTTGACAGAAGAATTTAAAGGTTTTTTTAAATTTTTAAATTAGAATAAAGGTTTTTTTTCATAAGTCGTTATGCTTTTCCTTGCGTAATTAGTGAATATTTATGTTTCTTAGAAAAAACAATAGGTTATTGAAATTTGCTCAAATCTAAAGAATTTTCTTATAAAGTACCTGCACACTTATTTTGCATCATATGTATATTCATTTTGAAACTCTTGTGAGGGAATTCTTTGTATTTCTTCACGAAAGTGAAATAATACGAACCAACTACAATTAAAAATTATCACTCTCATTGGTAGTATGTGGCGTGGGTAGAATATAAGCGAAATTTAATAATTTGAAATGGAAAGTAAACGATAACTGGGGCAGAATTCATACCCGACTTGCGATTTCGAGAGATGCGATCAATAATTATTATCGAACGTAAAAGTTATTTGAAGGTTTATTTTTAATTTTGGCATATACAATCACTTCAACAAAAGGGTGTGTCCCGACACCAGTTTGGTCTACATCCGGAATTGAAGGAAATCTGCGAAGACGAAAAATACCTCTTAACTGACCTACTCGATAAAATAAATAAAGATAGAAAGCAAAATTGTTTATAAATGGCATTGAAAGAGATTTGACCACCATAGATGGAAGATTGACTAACAATCCACTTCATTTGCCTTGTAAAAACAGTAAACTGTGTTCGACTAAAACGGGCATTTTTAATGCCAGTACGTTAGTCCTGGTTACAAAAAGAAAGTTAACTTCTTTGAACATCGAAAGTATACGAAAAAGATGCATATTTCGATTCTGATTGTTGATTGTTATTTACTTTTACTATTTATACAGTTTAGCAACGGCAGTATTGTTTCGTCATTTTTTTGCTTTATATGTAGACGAACAATACATAAAAATACTGATAGTGGTTACCATAAATAAACCACAAGATCTTTTGTATGTAAAAGAAAATTCTCGCCAGTTTACACACGTTTGCATAGTTGGGCCCTGCTTGAAGATTACGGATAACAGATTTTTGAAAGATGCATTTTTTGGTTGATTCCCTTCTTTCGTCATTTCGAAAAAAAAACATTATTTTCAAGTCTTCAAGTTAAAAGGGTTAAAAATCGAGAAAAACGAAATTGATTGTGGTTTCACATACCTGCGATAGGTAAAATTTATCTATTTTCGTTGTTTCAGAGGTTTCACCTTCGTATGGGAACTTGCTGCTCCAGATACTCGAGGATGTGAGGAAAGTTAACTATTCCTTTCGTGCGGCAAGATAATACCATCAACTAGTGCTAATAATCTACTTTAGCCGCTGGTGGATTTGGTGACATTGTGAAAGTAGGAGAGAACCAACAAATATTATGGTAGTTGTCACCTTTTTCGTGTAGTTTTGTATAGAAGAGCAAACACGTAAAAGTACTCTTCATTATCTCATTCGACGTACGTATTTCTAACTAAGTTCGTTTACCGAGTTGACAAAAATTATCTGCAAAAGACTCTGACCGAAGAATTTTAAGTGTTTTGCAGTTAAGCAATTCCTGTAGATCACTGCGGTTTTAACTAGGCTTATGGTGTCACGTTGATATCGCAATTTGTTGATTAGTTTGCTGTTGGCACTAATGGTGCTTGTAAAATCTTTTCAAAGGCTTCAAAAGAATTTTTGCAAAGATTTCAAAAGTCTTCAAGGCCCGCATTCGACATTTAACAACTTTAAATTTCCTATGCACCTAAATGAAAAGCGACTTTGTCTGTTTTCGTAATTCTGATTCCTCGACAATCATAGGAATTAATGAGATAAACGCATTCAATCAGCTGACGACATAACAATGCTTACTCCAATTTACTTGTGGTCTTTATGCAATTTTAATGGGTACCATGTCAGCTTTGACTTTTATCATTATACTAATGGATTCCGAGAACTGTCCTTATGGTAAATGCTACTGTTAATACAGGGTGGCCACGAAAAACATTTAAATTAAAAAAAAAAACAAAACAAGATTAATTTTTTTGAAAAAAAATTTGATTAAATTTATCTAACATGTTTTGTGGGGATACGTCATTCACTTCACGTAAAAAAGTGAGGCCAAAAAGGTGACGTCTATCTCCCCTGATGCAGTTTTTGATTCTGTCCAGGAGTCTCCTCCAAACTCGTTCCAGTGTTTCCTCAGTGATTAATGCCATCTCTTTACGAATCGCCATCTTCAAGTCATCAAAAGTACAGGATTTATGTTGATATACTTTCTCTTTCAAATATCCGCGCAAAAAAAATCACACACGTTAAGGTAAGGAAACCGCGGAGGCCAGGAGACATCTCCAAATCTTGAAATCACGTCATCTAGAAACAAGTGCCGCAGCAGATTTATGGAAATTTTTGCTGTGTGAGCAGTAGCCCCGTTTTGCTGGAATCATATGTTCTTTTACAAATTTTGCCTCCGCAGTTGTGGGAAAAAGAAAGCGTTGATTATATCCAAATACCAATTCGAGGTGACTGTTACCGCTACTCCATTAAAAAAAAAGGATTAATAACATGTTCTCTCGATATCGCACCCCACACAATTGCACGAGGTAAATGAAGAGGTTTCTTAAGGAGCTGCCTCGGATTTTCCCATGCCCATTATCTGCAATTTTGTTGATTAACAGTTTTATTTTAGAAAAAATGGACTAATTTTTTCTACGTGAAGTGAATGGCGTATCCCCTAGATGAGTTTTATATATATTTTTTCAAAAATAAACATTGTTCTGCTTTTTTTTATGTAAATGTTTTTCGTGGTCATCCCGTAATATAATCACAGCATCAGAAGTTTCAGCAGTCACAGTATAATCAATTAAAAGAGGAGTCATGTTATAATGAATTAAGTTTAACTCAAACTAACCTAAACCGATTTTGAGAGTCGACTAAAGCATTTAACTTAATCTGCGATAAAGACGGAAAATATTAAAGGATTCGGGGATGGTACCTATCTTCAGTACCTAGAAGGTTATAGTGGAAGGCTACAGAGTCTTGCTTTAGCCGAAGACAAGTGCTAGGGGCGCTTCCGTAGGGTTATCCTTCAATTTAGCACGATGGAAAATACATTATGGTATACAGGTGTTTTTATCTTGAACTCATTAAAATTTTGACCTAACCATTGGTATGGTAAGGACGAAAATAGTGTGATTGGAACATAATTTACCATGAAGATGACGGTGTTAACGAACTAGATAACCACAATAAAAATATTTACCGACGAATACGCCCCGGTTACCTGACCACATGTGCGCTATAGTTGGACGTTGTGCTGACAAAGGTTCAGCTACAATGAAGGTTGGTAAGAGCATGCTCAGACAACAATAAGCATGATTTGTAAAATCTGAAGACATTGAGATCACTTTCTCTGCCTCTTTAATTTGCGAATCGTTTTTCCTTCTAGGTCCATTGTCACTACTCATCGTTACTTATTGACGTTGTTACATCAACTTGATGAATACCCGGCCCGGCATAAAGCCGGTAACGAAAATCTCAAGAGATCAAGTAGCATTTCCTACAGACCAAATAAATCCGAATCCGTTTTCTAGGAAATCGGTACATAAACGAAGGCTTACATAACGCTTTCATAACCGCATGCTTGCAGAACTCTTTGCGAACTGAAATGTTAAAATCTAGAAGAAAAAGTGTAAACAGGAATGTTAATAAATTTGTGACCGCCGATGTCGTATGCGTGGCAGCTGCCCGACTCAATTAACTAACATTGTTTTCGATTTCGTTAATTTATAGCCGACATGAGATAATAAAAAAAGCTTCCTCAGACTAGTGATTTTGAATGAATTAATGAAATGTCTGCGTTGAGAGCGACACTGAACTTTCGCCTATTTCTTGACTTCCTTTAATGTTATGGTCATTGTCGTTAATTCTTCATATTATTTTGTTAAGTAATAAGTTAGCACTACTTCCTTGAATCAGTTTAAAAATGTTCATGCCTCACTGCATTTCTAATTACCATAAATGTTTATGATTATCGCTTTTATTTTGGCCACCATCAGCACGCGACATGTACCAATCGCTTTTACTTTTACTTCTCGGACCTTATCTAGTATAGAGATATTTGCGTGATGATTTGTATGAGAATGCGGGTAATCTATTAAAAAAGATTATTATTATTACTATTATATTGTTATGTTTGTTGAATATAAAAATCGGCAGGTAAATGGAGCTGCCTACGCCTATGATTTTGTATTTAAAATAGCTGTGACTCAAAGCCATAGATGGAAAAGAAGAAGGATTAAGGGAAGCGTCTTTTAAAATACAAATTTTAGCGATTTCAATAGCCATGTGTTTCACAAGGCGAAAAAGTAGCAGATTTACTGCCGCAGCGATATTCAAAGTTGTGAATCAAAGAGGTTCCGTAGTACGTAAAAAAGTAACGAGGAAGAAACGATGATTTTTTCTCCAGTTTGCTCCAACTGATCTGTTTTGCCTCTGATTGGAAAAAAAGTGATCGAGAGAAAAGGTAATTAATGACACAAAACAAGTTGTAAAGCGTTACCACTATAGCAAAAAGAGATTAACTAAGAGATTTAACTAAGGATTCAACCCGCACTTTTGCTCCCATTGCATTGAATTACTTTCAAAGCTTGTCTACCATACGTACACGAAAATATGCAGATTAGAAAGCGATGGAAGCGGCGTTCAACGCTTTGGACAGATTGCCGGAATTTCTAATTTTAAGCAAGAGACTAGGGCTACTCATAAGAAGATTAAAACCTGCACATACTGACAATAACAACTAGGCAAAACCAGTTATTCCATAATTACCTCCTGCAATCACGAAAATTTCTTGACAATTGGCGAATGAAGATTTTTCCTTAAATTTCGGCCTTCGATTCAGCAAAGACGCTGTAGAGGATTACTTAAACGCGCTTAAATATAGAATGGGATCAATTTCTTTTGTGAGAATTTTTAATTTTACCACTCACAGAGGATGTGAGCAAATTTCCTTTAACAGACATTTTTTCCAAATTAGTGTTTCAAAATTTCCTTGACAATTGGCGAATGCAGAGTTTTTCTGTAAATTAGGCCTTTTATGATGTTAAGCGAAGACAATGCAGAGGACTTCTCGAAAATTTGCAGAAGCACTTAGAGGAGAACGGGCTTAGTTCCTTTCGTGAGAATTTTAAATTTCATCATTGTCGCGAGTGTCAGAATGACGCTGGATCTTTCCAAAGTACTTAACGGTAGATATACGTAGTAATCGTTAGGAAAAGCATATTTTTTTGTAATAGGTACGGTACGAGCGACACGAGGTCCTGCAATGTGGCACGCGGCTAGCAAAATAGCATTTCCTGCAGAGTTTTTTCTAATTTTACTGTATGACGAAATCAGAATAAAAAGGCAGAAATTCGAATTGAAGTTACGTCAGGTATCTATAGCGTAAGTGTTTTTGTAGCAAATCGAATAGATATATTTTTTCGTTTTGCGGAAAGCCAGTGGTGTGCAAATAAAACTTGAACAACTATAGTATTTGCGTAACGAAGCACTTTTGCAGCAAACTACGTGCGACTATTTGTTTTTCGAGATAGAAACCGCAGTAAAATCGCGTGCATTAATACCAATAAATAATAAATTTATTTACTGCGTATAAATAAACTTACCTGCCCTTATCCGAGTCTGTATGGCCAATTAATAGCATTTCTTAGTAAATGCGACTTGACTGGCGTATTCAAATTTCACTCACGAAGTTACATGAACGTAGTAATGTAGAGCTGTTACATAATATACCGGAATCGGGGAATTGTCAAAAATCCGGAAATGAGGCGCACAGATATGCTTCAGATCGTCCGAAAGTAGGTTTGAGCATCAGGGTCAAATTGTAGTAATAGAAAAATAATGGTGGACACAGGTGTCGAGACTGGTATTCCGAACTCTCGTCGAATGCAGAATTTACTTTCCCTATCGCGGTGACAGCAGTGGCGTAACAGTGGAGAAAAGAAAAGTGTACGTGCGAACTGACCGACTGAGGTGGTTTGTGCAAAGGAAAACAATTAGTTCTATATCAGGAAATCAGATAGGTCTATGCTGAAAGGTTTTTGCTTATAGTATTTCTTCAATGCGCCTGAATTATTTTGTCTCCTTGAAGCTAGCCTAGAATGTGTAATAGTAGCGTACATGGTGGCCCCAATTCGCGGCGTATCGTTGGGATCTCGTAAACTATAAGAGATATGAGGTTGCTTAAATTGGGGCAACGTTGCACAGTTTAGCGCCCAAGAAAATGCCACTTCGAACTTAGAAAAATTCCGGAGGTATCCGGAAAAAACCTAAATTTCGCTATATCGTTTTAATTTTTTCCTAATTTTTTTTTGAAGAGATATTTCTGAATAAATGTCACCACATTGTTGCCACTTTTTCTTCCTTACAGGATGGCGTCGTGAAATAGGAAATCCGACGTTTCGTCTTTGAGCCGCCACCATCAACTAAATTTTATTAAATACGGATTTGGGTTTTTCATCTTGCCTTTTGTTACCTTTTGCCCTTCTAAGAACAATGACATATAACAACCGCCAAAAAAGTAGTAGGTATGGTAAAAAAACACCCTCTTAACTATCTATTACTCTCCTACGTATCGTTTTTAGCATAGGTTTGTCTTCGTTGCATTTTCTTCTGGTCGCGTAACAGACGTTTTTAATCAATTTTAGTATGTGAAATAAATAACATTAATAATTTTTTTATAGAGTATAACAAATAGATAGGACTTACGAGTATTTAAAAATAACTCATATCTGGACAAGCAGGTGGCCGTGGATTGAGTTCGCCGCCTATATTGGGATTTTGATAACCGTAATAGGTAAAATCGGTAAATTAGAGCAATCTTGTGCCTTTTTATGCATAAACAAAAAAGTGTTGTAAAGTTTAGAAGTTGCGACTGGTTTGAGAAATTATCAAGAAAAATCGATATTCTCAAATTATTGAAGAAGCATGTCCTTAAAGAGGCTTTCAAAAAACGTATTTTTCTTACATTTCAGGCAAGTTGATGTCAGAGTTAAAAATGCGCCTGTAACGAAGTAAAACTTATTTTAAGAAATATCTTCACATGGGTCCAGGAAGACATAAAATCTAGATCAGCAAATATCGGATTATTTTTGATAACACGGATTATTGCATTTTACAAATTAAAAAGTGTTTTAAAAATTTTCGGTAAATTTGAAAAATTAAAATTTGCAATTTTTATCAATACAGTGATCGAACCGTACGATAAATCACTAGAATTAATGGAAATAAAAATGGTACGAAATACGATAAGAATAGTGATTTAGCTCTTTAAAGGGATTAAATCTACACACTTGTACCTATGCCATTACCAAAGAACTGACCCTGAAATACTTGTATGTGAGAATTAAATTAGAAAATTGGTGTTGATTGAAGTTTCAACATGATTAAATTTAATTGGAAAACTGATGCTTTGTAGTTCTTGAATCACGGACATCGCCGATTAGCTGAACACAGTGGTGTAGTTTGAGGCTCATTTGCGGCTTCCTGACATCAAAGGAGAAAATAATTTGAACATCAATTATCATTATTGCATTTTCGGAGTTCGAAAGATTGCCACACGCAGTTTAATAAAAACTCATTGTATTAATGTTGAGGAACAAAACCACTGAAGTGAACTAGACCTACCAAGTTTTGAGGACGTATTCACACTTATAACTGTGCTCATAGGTTTTGAACTTGTATAACGATATATTCGATAACAGTCCGTTTTCAGACAAAAATCTCTTTTATATTAAAGATATAGATTCTGATAGAAGATAAAGAATTCTAATTTCCATTTTAATCAAGCAACTTTTAAGTGGAACCCTTAACTTAAGTTGGAGTTCTTGGTGAGGTAAATCGATTGTTCACTGGCGAATGGGCGTTTTTCGGCCTGCCTCAAAAGGGCTTCTATGATTCGAAAATTTAGTCGAGATTCCAAGAGCGAAAACTGCTGAGTCTTGTGACTGAAATGGTTTCATTCATATCTTCATGGGCGCACGCGGAGGTGTGCTTGTGAATGGAGTCTGAACGACACTGTGCAATGCCACAAGGCCCGTGATGAACTCGATCCTCAGGCCCTTACTGTTCCTGATTCATGTTACAAATATTCATTAGTGGTGTGTACAAAATCTTTGCCCATGACACCGCAACTTATTAACAGACGCTGTCCATCTGGAATCCGCGGTGACCACTATTAAACAATGGGGTAACTCTAGTAAATTATCATTGAATGTTTCTAAAATAAAAGTTCTAGGGTCAGATGTGACTTTGATGATGTGTACCCGGAGGGCAATCCTGTTGCCGGTCCTGGAACATCTGGGTTCCTGGGGTTTACTATGGACATCAGGCTGAGGCTTAAGGACGACGTGGTGGTGAGTTCAGGTTAGTTTTCCATCGAATTCAGGATTACAGGAATATGTTATCATTGCCCAAAAATTACTGTAGTCGAATGTCTTGGATGTTTGATGTGCCTGTTTTTCATAAAGATAGAGCCACACCTGATTCGTAAAATTTGCAAAAATTATTCAATTTATTTTAGTTCTTTTTATCAGGAACAGTGTAGAGAAGCCCAGTTTCTTAAAACTATAACCAAAAAAGGTTTATAGAATAAAAAAGAATAATTCTTAATCATCATTGCTGTGCCATCTAGGTTCAGCTCCTCTCGATCATCACGATCCTGCTACTCCATTATTGTATCGATAAAGCGTACGTAAAGAGAAAACCTCTTAGGCAACCTTAATTTGTCTCCAATCAACTATACCCACGTTTATTTAATCGAAACCCATTCAATTAAATATCGTGTAGAACTTAGTCACCGTTAGCTCCAACCTTGCGACACCACTGATTTCAATCATTCTCAAGAAAATTCTTCCAACAAATATAGTTCACTTGAAGGCAATTTGCTCATTTATCAAGAATAATTGTTGAGAGCGTTCGTTCGCGTTCTTGACTTCCTGTGATCACAGTGCACGACGACGTTTTATGAAACAAATAAGGTAGTGATCTCTATATGGTAGTGATCATAGCGTGAGCTTTGCAATGAAGCTTCGTTTCGGGCTATTTTTGTTTGTGCTTTTGTTGTGCGACCTTTCGACGGCTAAGCGGAGTTACGGTGGAAGAACAAGAACGAAGAGCAATAGTGGTGGATCGGGTTTTTGGGGAAGAAGGAAGAGTGATTCGTCCACTGGCTCAGCGAGTTCACGTGGCCATGAAGCTGGACAAGTTAAACCTTCTGCTCCGGTAAGTAAGAAGTTAGGGGTCGGTGATTATTTCTAATCATAAAACGTTGGGTAACCCTCTTAACAAAACAACAAAATATTATCAACGGTCGAGAGAAGAAGCCAGAGTAAGCAAGTTCTCCTACTATGTATGGCAAATGCTCCTCCCCTCTTTTTCAATAAAAAAACATTACGTATCCATATATCCATATGATCTATGCTTTTCAATAAGCAATAAGTAAATCGAACTTCGAGTGTTTCTCTGGTCTTCAGCGGAGGAGGTCCGGCTAAGATAGCCCTAGCTGTCCATCAACGGTTTGGAGGGACGTAATGGGCCGTTGATTAGGTGCAAATGTAATAGAGTGGGACCTGTTCTACGGAATGTATTAAAAAAATTCATTTGGGAGATGTAAGAAATTCCCATTATTTTTTTTAAGCAGAGAAAGTTCAAGATGCGGAGTTTTAAACGAGAGCAGCAGCCCTCTGACTAGACTTCGCGTGATATCTTACCGGGTTCATACTCTTCTGGGGGCCTTTAAATCCGCTTAGATTTAGTTACTGGACGGTTACTGCCCCCTGCTGGTACTTCGGCAGCTGGGATCCCTTTTTTAGGCCTTGACCATAGGAGTCCACTGATCCCACCTAAAGGGTCAAGGTTCCACGATCATGTCTCGATGGTCGCCGCAGTTCACTGGTCATACCTAGCGGGTCGGGGTTTCCCGGTTGTATCTCGACAGCTGAGATCGCTCTTTAAAACCAGGATGAATGGGTCTCCATTTTTGGTCCTGGACTGTCTGGGTCCTCCCTTTGAGCGCCGGTTACTTTCTTTCGCGAAGAAAATCTTCAAAAAGACACCCGATCTATTATTCTAGCGCCTGGGTAATGTGGGGTCCCCGTGGACCTTAACCCACTAAAAAACCTTGGGATTTTTAAGGAACCGACCTTTGATGTCCCGGAATTGTCCCTGGGGGATATATCTTCAGTGTCGAGGAGGCGTTAAAATTCTACTGTTCATAATTCTATAAATTCAATCCTTATCGTCGTCTTTCAAAGGACGAGGGTTTATTGCACCCCTATCATGTGGCATATTCTGCTCGGTTCTTTTTTTATTGAGTTATTGCGTTGTTGTCCTTCTTGATTAGCGGCACGCTCCATTCGTTCTTTTTCTTTGACCATTTCAGGAATGGATTACTGCAACGGTCCCATTTCGTATTGCTTTTCAACATCCCGTTGATGAGGGATGTTCTTGCAATCTAGGCCCGTTTTACCTATACGGTGCTTGTAGCTCCTAAAGCTTTTGTGTGCGCTGAACCCCTAAGTTACGTAGTAGTTTCTTTCCTTCTCGCTCGCAGTATTTGGAAAGCAGTGGACAGTTCGAAGTCTCATCTAGTGTCGCTACCATTCAGGAGAAGAACCTTCATGAGGGTTAGCTCGTTGGTGGTACATGAGCTAAATAATTGGGATACGAAGGATCTCACCATTGTTTCATTTTTATTGATAAACCCCACTTCAACTGAACAGGTTTTCAAGATATAATCCAATAAATTGCGTTGTATACAGAGTACGTAATAGATATGTAAATTGGAGATAAACATTAGTCATATATGCATATCTATCCGGTACCTTTCAAAAGTTACCTACAACCCCGTATTTGCCCTTCTAAAAAAATTCAAGGTTGGATCTGGTCGAAATGGCGGATCGTTTCAAAAAATCCGTTTGAACAGCGTTTAGGCAGACAGTCTTAAATTTTAATTGCTGCCTTAGTCATGAAATAATTTTATTTATGCATTACTTAATGGGAAATAAAGCAATAATTATTTAATATCGCAGTTAAGACACCGGAACAATGACAAGCATCCAAGCATTACTAACAAAATTAACATTTGTTTACGTTCGCGAATATCCTGTAATTTGTTCAGTTCTCTGCACACGTTCAAAGAATTCATGGTACCCATTCGCGGCTGCACCAAAATTGCAATATATGTGAATGTGGGTAAAAAATAACGCCATTACGTAGACAATGAAGTTCACTTCGGTTGAGATTTTATTCCTGCTTGTGGCGGTATCAATACACTTGTCGATATCGAAAAAATCTTCGAAAAATCAGTCACGGGGTGGTAGTGGAGGGGGTAGAACTAGTTCCAGTGGGGGTTATCCTAGTAGTAGCACGTACGGTTCGTCACGTACCAATTATGGAACCAACAGTGTGCCTACAGATACAAGATCTGCGTCTGCAGGGAGTTACCAATCGAGTGCTAGTCAAAATGTATGTAGCAATATTCCCGTAGCAATTTATCGTTTTTAGATCCTACAATACTAACATTCACAAATTTTACATTGTTACAGTCATATGTCTCATTCCTCATACGCATCATCACTTATTTAGGTCGACTACTCTAGAAAACCGACCTCGCAGGTTCAACAAACCAAACCCATAGGGTGGAATACTGCACAAAAATCTAGCAACGATTTTATCAAAAAAGAGTCTTCGTCCCATACAAATACGCAAAAGAGCCCCAATGGGTGGAATGTTGCTGGACAAGGAAGTAACGTTAATAATAATCGGAGAAACCCTGCATGGGATAGTTCTGGAATCAAGGGAGCTAATCAGCAATTATCCGCTAAAGATGGTAGTAATCCTGCTTGGGGCGGTGCAGGATCAAAACCTAGTTCTCAGCAAAATTCTCCTGCGAAGGGATGGTCTTCGGGATATCAAAATCATGTAGGCAACGTTCTTTGTAACTTAAATTCATTTGGAAACATTTCATCTACATCCAATTTCTTACTTCAGTTGAAGTTCACTATTGTACGCAATTTTCCTTCTTTGTATTGTTCCAGAACCAAGGCCAGATAAAGAAGGAAACCGCCAAAGTTCAGCAATCGGCTGTTCCAGGAGGAGCTCAGCCACCTGCACCTGGATGGAATGTTCAGGGACAAAATAAAGCAGGGAATAATGCTCCGGCGTCAGGTAGAAACTTAACAACCAAAAATGCTATAGCAATTACATTCTCCTAATTAGGATGGAAATCTGGATATCAAACCAATTCAGCGCCTCCTTCTTACCATCAGAACGCTGCTCCTCCAGGATATAATGGGCACACTTCCTGGGGGGCTCCGCCAGCCTATTCAGGAGTACAAGGTAAATTTTATTGATTTTGTATGAATATAAGTTAAGCAGCGACAACGATTAACAGGCTATGGAGGATACGGTCATGGATACCACCAACCGGGGGGGTATGGTGGGTATGGTGGTTACGGAGGCTACCATCCCCAGCAACAGTCGTTTGGAGGATTCAACCCTGGATACGGTGGCATGGGAGGATATGGAGGTAATGTTACGTGTAAATTTAGAGCGAATAATGTCCTTAGTACTTGCAACATATAGTTAAATTACGAACATTCGGTGTCCATCTTAAAGGACACTTCCCTCCGGTAATTTTCTTGATTAAACAAAAAGGTACTTCGAGTGAACAGAATTTAATCAGACTTCGTGCAAAGAAATGCTCTCAGCAATTTCTAGATAGATTTAATTAATACATGAACGTTCTTGTCTAGTCCGAAGGACACTTCCAACTAACAGTTTTTTCGGTAAATCAATTAACCAACTGCTACATTATAAATTTCTGTTTGCTTTGCAAAATATGGTTACAAAGTAATTTTAAACAAAACACATTTTTTCATCTATCTTAGGAGGTTTTGGAGGCTATGGCGGATCAGGATTTGGAGGGTACGCCCCTGCAAAGAAAAGCAGCTTCTTTAGCGCCAGCACTATCGGTAATGTTGTGGCGGGAATGCTGGTTTACAAGTAAGGACAACAAGTCATTGGTTTGTTAAAATTGTGCGAAATTGACTATTTCATCATTAGCATGGCATCGAATCTCATCAGCTATGGCTTGGGCCTTAAACGCCCCTATAATGTGGTCAATTATTATAATCAGGAACCTGATAAAAAAATCGAGGAAATAAAGCTGCCGGCCAACATACTAACTTTATGCGAAGGTGACGTCAATAAGATGTGTGGACAAGGGACACAAGCGGTAAGTACGCATTTTGACTATATGTTTGTTCGAAATTATGATTGAAATTTCGTCACAGTAGCCCAGCATTTTATTATTTAAGCAAAAAATTATTTATTAAGGAACTTGAAATATGATCGTATACTCGAAAATATGATTCCGATAATGATATCTAGTCTAATGCAGAGCTCCCACGGTCCGGGCAGCGTGGCACTCTTATTGTTATGAGGTGATAATAAATGGATTATTTGTTTTAATATGAGACGCGTAACAGGCCGCTCTGACGGTTCTCTTCTTTAGTGAATTAATTCAAGTTTGTTTTATAATTTGAGATTATGTCGATTTAATTAAAAATAAACAGGGACGTGACTATGTGTACCTGAGAAATATAATACTCAATCAAAACTAACAATTCCTATTCGCTGACTGATCCAACAACAAACGAAATTTTACAAGGTGTCTGGAAAAAACGCCGAAATGTAGTAGGTGGTTCTCGAGATTAAAATTGGAAAAAAGTTCATACCCACATACCCCAAAAGATTCTTTTTAAAGGGGCTAGAATCCCTTAAACGGGGAACTCTGAAGATGTTTTTTCGCAATAGTTTCGAAACAGTTTGCGCTAACATTATAAAATTCGGTATGCTTTGATAAGTTGGAATGGGAATATTTTTTATGTTAATAATCGCAGATTTTAGTCAGAGGCGTCACATGCAGGGCATCTCCTACATTAATGTTGCCCTAAGTTTTTTCTTTTGACATTTCTTAATTTTTGAAATCAAATTACTGAATCGCAAATATTTTTAACTAAAAAAGGCCTTTTTATTTCATTTCGTTAGGATATTACATTTTCCAGAAAAAAGGGTTGTAATAGAAATACTTGTTTATTACCCAGCAAGAACAAGGCTAATATTATTAAGGATTTATCGCTTATTCACAACAAATGTTGAAATTCGTTCATCTCAATGCATACTCTAATTCGTTTCGAATATAGTGCGAAAACCATCTTCAGACATCCCCCTTATTTCCGGACACCCTGTATATTGAACGTGTTTTCGTAAAACCGTCAATTTCCAATTTTGCAATTCTAATAACTATGGATTAAAAGCTAATAAATGTCTTCGTTAACTTCCAGATCTGCACCCAAAATGGAACAGTCCTCTGTGCAGCCACCACTACACAACCAGCTCCCTGCGAACAGG
The DNA here is from genome assembly GCF_039881205.1 of Euwallacea similis. Taxonomy (NCBI): domain Eukaryota; kingdom Metazoa; phylum Arthropoda; class Insecta; order Coleoptera; family Curculionidae; genus Euwallacea; species Euwallacea similis. The sequence continues at coordinate 4,937,144 of NC_089615.1, forward strand.
GTGGAAACAAAGTTTTATGCGTTAACACCACAGTGCCTTGCATAGACGCAAACGATCCTTTATGCCAAAATTCCACTCTCAAAGACAAACTACAAGCCGAAGTCAACGTACCATGTCTTACCAATGTAACATTGGACGTTAACCTCCTGGACAAAGATGAAACAGCACCCAACACCAAATACACTTACTGTGTCACCACCATGGCGGTTGCAGGTCCAGAATATAAAATTTGTCAAGAATATTCAAATTCCAATGATTATCGGAGTGTGCTGAACGACAACTATGAATGGTTTTTGGAGACCGATGAAGGGTTTAGAAGGAATTACTCTGTGTACACTCACAAAAAACCTATGGAAAGCAATGGACAGATTAATATGCCTGTAACGGTGTTGCTGAAATGCAGTGACAGTGCCAAGAAATTGTGTCCTCCAGGAACTATGGCTACATGCACAACGTTCAATGAAGTTATGTGCATGGCAGCTAAGGAAGATGTTCAGGAATGCGCAGAATTCAATACTACCTGCGCGAAGAGCACGATTCCATGCCCTGAAGGGAACAAAGATAAGTTTTGTGAGAAAAAAATTGAAGGTTCTGATTCAGTTATTATGGATATTCCCTGTTTCGCTAACATAAGTCTAAATGCTCCATTCCCAAAATTCAGTCTGGCTGAGTTTAACGGAACTTTGCCAGATCTTACTGCTACCACGAGTTACACTTACAGTTTTGAATATTGCGTAATAACTCTAGCTCTAGCTGGATCAGATTTTGATATGTGCATCACAAAGGAAGCGAAGGAGAAGCAAGGAAAAACCTAAAAATTACCCAAAATAAATTATACATACGTTAAATGAGGAAATTAGGTAAAATTTAGGTTCATATTTGGATATTTTTTGATTTAGGTATTTATTTCAAAAATTATTTGTTTTTCTGATATATATATATGTGATGACTTAGACTTTTCCGAGTTTACGATTCACTGTAGGAAATGCTTAGAGAAATAAAAATAAAATTGAAAATTTGATCGACCGTCTGTTCTACCCAAAAAATCCAGAATTTTACGGAAACTTCTTGATCCAAAAACTTAAAATACTGAATAAATTACAAAAATTGTTTTCAAAGGCATAAATTGCAAATACAACTTTGCGCAAATTTGGTCATCAAAAAATTTGTGGCGTTTCACGTAAGAAAATTAAGTGAAATTGAGATGTCCCGATTTCAGTGATATTTGGTTCCGCAGTATACATTCAATAAAGCATTGATATGCAAAGATCAAAATTCGAATTGGACAATTTCGACTTGTGGGTCAAAAATTTTCGTGATGGTCATAACATTTTTTCAGATTAAAAAAACGAAGTTGCCCGATTCAAGTTTTAACCTTAGCGCATCAATACTTTATTGTACGTGTATTGCAGTGCCAAATATCGCTGAAATCGGAGCAACTCAATGTTTATTTTTTTTCTGAGCAAAATTGACATTTACACCTCTGGTTTGCAAAGAATCAAATTTTAGTACGAATCGTGAAAATGATTTGAAAAATTTTCATTGTTCTATGCACCTTAAGCTGTGCCAAAATGTATCTCTATCACTCATCCAGATTTCCTTGGAGATATATATTACATAAGAGTTATTACATAGGAGTAATTAAAACACTCTTTAAAAGACAATATTATTGGGTGTTTTGAATGATTTTGAAGTACGTTTTCTCGCCTGGTTTCCAATAAAGATTAATAATAACAGATTTATTGCTCATTATTTATTTAAGAAACTTAAATTCCTTGTATTTTTGCATTTTTTGTTTAATTTAGCCAAGTTTATTTTATTTTATCAAATCTAGCAGTGGAAAAAAGATGCCATATTGTTTACCATTAGTAAACAATTTATAAAGAAAAAATACACATTAGATTTTAAAAAAGTGCATCAATATGCTATAGTTTTTGACGTCATTTTTTTTGACTGGTTGTGCCACCTAGACCTGAATTATAGCAACTAAAAGAACAGAATTGCCTTTAAAAGAGCTTAGCTCAAATGAATCTCTTCTATGAGCTTTACAAACCTGCACAAATAAAGTTCTAATATATTTGTGGTGCACGTAATTTAGGTCAGGTGCTGATTGTGAGTACCTGATTTACTTCCTTACTTGTTCCTTTTTAATTGTTAATAATTAGTTTATTTATAGGTGTATTATAATTTGGTTGTTGTCATAGATAGGTCTGGCAAACCACCAATTATTATTATTTTTTAGAGTATTTGCGAATAGTTACTTTTTGTCAAATTAGTTTATTTAAGTAGTTGTCAAGATTAAATAAAAACAGTTCTTTACTACATTCGCGATCGTCAACATCTTTTAACCAAAAGGACATATTTATTGTTTTTTGAGATAATGGGTCACTTTAATACCAATTTCTACGATTATAGAAGTGTTGTGAAACAGAAAGCGCTGTTGCTGATTCGTGACTTCTCCTATAACATATAATGGAAGGCGTTGGAAAATAAATGTCATATGTCTGAATTATAACCTTTTGAGTCTTTTGTTGGGTTAGGTTTTTGGATCTTTTTGTCAACAACCATACGAAACAGCATATAAAATTCCAAAAAAACTTTACAAAACACAACAAATAGTGCTGACAAGATGTGTGAGAGCGATCCTCAGATTCACGACGATATGCTTCTTCAGATGCTCACTGATTGTAAAACATTACCCTTCTTCCTGGACCACATATTTGGATTCCTTCGTAGAAGGTTTATAACTTGTACAATATACAGGGTATTAATTTGAAAACTTTCACTGAAAATAACTTGAAAATGACAAAAGTTACAATAAGGCAATTTGGCATTAATCTCTTCTAGACATTAAGGACTAAATCCACCATATTTTAGTCTTAGTCTTCAAGTAAGTTGCACCATAGTGGTGCGACTTACTTAATACCCTCTAAATGTATGTGTATGTCCTGGGACACACAACTACCTATTACCCAATTTCCAAGTCAAGTTCCAGTATTGTTAAGTCTCTTTGTTAAATATTTTTAGGACCGACTTTTATATAGAAACATCTGATTCCACTTCAGCGCTAGGTCTGCCCAAAGGCTTTGCACAACATCTTGTAAAGAGTGCCTATGTTAAATGGAGGCCAAAACACCAGGATGAAGCTGAGATACTACAGGAAAATGAGATTCCACAAGCTATTGTGGAGGAGGAAGTTATCACAATTGAAGGAATAGTTCCTGAGGAGGTTATTAATAGTGTCGACAATATGGCGATAGGTAACATTTACATTTTCACGCGAAAAGACTTAGTATGCCCAGTTGTGTTACCATGCTTCAAAAGTTGGTTCAGCATATTTGATCAACTGCTTAAGAATAACTGTACTGCCATTAAGTATCAAGAAAATTTGTGGGGTGCATTGAGGTTTATATATAACATATAATCACTACATGCATTGGCTCACAATAGTCTTGGTATCCTTCTATCAAACATATATTATTGCCTAACCCATACACTTCTCTTACATTAAATAATACAATCAGTCAAAGATATAATTATTGGCATGTACAAAAAAATTTAATATTCTAATAGTGGACAAACTAACACCTTGCTAAAGTCTTGGTACACTTCAATGCATGTTTATTTTATTTTTTTTTATTGTAAGAAAAATCATGGAAAGGCAGCTAAGGTATCATATTGTTCAAATTTTTCAATTTTTTCAGTTAAAAATTGTTTTAATGTTAACTTGTCATTAAAAAAATATATGGAGTTTCTATTTAAAATTTTGAAGTTGACACCTGAAACAGGAAAAGTTGAGTTAAAAAAAATCAACTTTGACGGTACTTAATAGTCTAAAAAATATAATTTTATTTCGTTTTCAGTTCATCAAAATCCGTTCATAAATAATTGAGTTATAGCTTTACCCGTTTTTTTTTTGAGACACCCTGCATATTGTATAAGAAATGCTAAATTTATCATGCAACCGGTACCACCGCTGAATTCCAGCATCACGACGTACATCGGATTTTGTACTGGAAGACTTATATGTGTATGTACTGTAAATGTAACTTGTTGCGAGAAGAGGTTTTATTTATCCGCTGGCTGAATATTTAATTTTTTTTGTACATGCCGATAATTACACTTTCAATGAGTTATATTGTTTAATGTAGAAGAAGTGTATGAATTAATAAGTGAAGTATAAATAAAAATTACATTTGTTTTCGACAGAAATAGACAATAATATCCGGTTTATAGAAGGGTACCAAGATTATTGCGATCCAGGGCATGTGAACCAACCCCTTTATCATATAAACGTCTTTTTAGAGGCATTAACAGAAGCCTCAGTACAACCAAATCTCACTAAGTCCCACAATATTATGTTTTCTATATCGGAACATTACAATGGATCTGTACTTGAAAATTACTGTTGGTCACAATCAATTGGAGATGTTGATGTAATCGTGATCATTCCTGAAAATGTTCCCTCAAAAGATCTTAAAGTCAGTATTTCGTCTCAAAAAGTTTCAGTTAAACTGAAAGGTGATTCCTTTTTTGAGGGTTAGTATAATCGATTTTTTTGAGTGGCTTATACAGTGAGTCAAAAGTGTATTTTAGGGGAGTTGTGTCAATTGTGTAAAAGTAATGATGCCTTTTGGTCTTTGGATAAGCAAAAACTTCAAATTCATTTAGATAAGCTCAAGGAAAGATGGTGGGACTGTTTATTAACTTCAGAGGCAAGGTAAGTGGCTGGTCATTCTATTTACAATGCATGACATTTGTCTTTCATGTGGGTTTAGGTGAGATATTTTAATAACCCTTCGTAAACATTTGATCTTTTTTGCCTTTAGTATTTGGACGCCGCAAAGTATTGATTGAACGTGTAATTGTGTCCCCTTAACAGTCGGTTTGTCTCCGATTCGGTATCCGGTTTAATTAAGATGTTTTTGTCATAATAGATTAGATATCTCAAAACTAGACTGTACAAGGCCATTTCACGAGCTGCCTGAAACTGTTCAAGCTAAAATAGAAGAACTCTCTTGGAATAACGAAAGAGAAAGGTAAATTGATATTTTTTTCCAACCGGAAATATTTATTGTATTACGAATATAAATAATGTTTTACATGGGAGTATGTGGAAGACCAAAAAACGAGTGCAGCGATAATACGCGAGTATAAGACTATACTTTGTCAACGACCATTTGTCATTACTAATGATATAACATAATAAACTCAAGTCTATTGCAAGATCTCGCTTATCGCGGTTCTGCCGGATCGTTCCATGTGTGCCCTTGTAAAATTTACTGAGACCATTTTACCTTTTAAGACATTCTTTACCATTCGCAGAATTTTACAGATATTAATATAATATTGCAAGATTATATACATATATTCGATAGTCCTTTATCTCAACAGATTAGGTCTACCAACTTCGGACGAGTTGGCGAAGCAGAAACTCTTGCAGAAAGCATGGAGTGCTGAGGGATGTCCATTCTCAGGGCCATTTGACCCGAATAAGGTGTCGTTTAAATAGACACGAGTTCAAGTGGATTTCGGCATTTTGCAAGGAGTGTCACTACTTCTAAGGTGACCAGTAGATTACTTGATAATTTTTTTTTAATTGTTAAATTAATTATAATATTGTTGTTTTGCTGTATTGATTTGCCCACAGCTAATAAATTTGTCTATCTAAAAGTGAGCTGTTGTTGTTCGGTATTCATATCTCGCGAATTACTTTTACGTTAGATGTCCAATCCAATATCAGTTTATCTAATCAGAGTCGTCTATATATCCGTTTAGTCAAATAGATGGCAAAAATCATATTGTAACAGAGGAATAGGAAATAGCTATTTACCTAACATGTATGGTAAAGAGGGATAGTACATTAAGAGAAGGTGTTGCAGGATGAACAATAAGAAATATTAATGTTCTTTAAAGTTGTTTATGAAAATAAAATGTTACAGTTGCCAGTTAAAACATTAAAAGTAATACAACCTAAAGTGTAAAAATTCATCACAGAATGCTAATGTAAGTTTCGTCCATCTTTGTCAAATATGGCACCATATTAATATTAAAGCTAAAAAACAGTAAAAGCTACATATAAAACTAAACATAAATATATGAGGTGATAATGAAAAAAGCTCACAGTATGCGATCAACCGTAAATGTACGACGCTGATTAAACTATTTGGAGTTTGCCATCAAACATTTTAAATAACTAACAGCTGATGATTGTACTCAAGACATATCTCTAATGCTACAACTCACACTTGAGGTTTTTTAATTATCACTCTTTGTATAAAGTCAGATTTTAACAATAATTACTACATTTTTAATATACTGCTTTGGTACTTAACTCTTTGTCTTGTAGGTATCTTATTAATTTGTTAAATATATCTATAAAAATATTATCAGTTAGAGGTTTCACAGAAGTCTTAGACCAACGCCCAATAAAACCTTTCGATACTCCGTTAACGAAGCATAACAGATTTAATTAGGTATAGGAATTAGCTTAGGCGGAGGCTGGAGGTGATCCACGTATGCTTTCTTCAATAAGCAGCATGACAATTAACTCGAAACCCTGCAGAAGAACGTCTTGGTTGACTTTTGGCGATTGCAGCGAGGAAATTAACAGCTTCAATGCTTGCCTGAAAGTGTCTTTACCTAAAAGACACTTTAAAGAATCTGAAATATATATATATGACACAAACAAATACCAGTGAGACATGTTATAGTATACCAGGAATAGATTTCTCTATACAACAAACATAATTTTCTATATCCATGGAGAGCACTTCTGAATTAATCTTTTCTGGAATGGTAACTAAATTTTTGGCTAAGTGGTCCATCCCTTTGTCAACAAAACTTGTAATATGCTGCTCAATTACGGACCCAAATAGCAGCAGGCTACCCTTAACTATAGGTTCCTGAATAATAGAAGAATTCGCGTCTTCTAATAACTCGCAAATAATGTCAAAAACAGCTTTAGTGATTGGCATTTTCCCTTCTAAATCGTCTAATTCGTCTAAAATATCGGGTGATTAAAACTTTAAAAGAAACGTCTGCTTTATTTATACCCTCAAATTGTAAGCCGGGCAAAAGTTTTGGTGATTGTTGATACACATCTACAGAGTCCAACGCGTCGTACGCAGCATCAATTTCTTTGTCTAAAACGCAGTATTCCTTACGTTCACTCAGCAATTTTTTCATTCGGATGAGAGTGTCGGAATCCTTTAAATTTAAGTTCAATTAGTATATGAGAACTTATGTAAAAAACAAGCTCAGACCTCAAGTTGTGGCTTGAAATTCCACATCTCAACAGTATAAAAATTCTCTGCGACGCTGCTCGGCAGAGCTGTTTTTATGGTGTTGAGAGTGTTGGAAAACACCCCAGTGGCTGTTTTGGTACACACTTTATAGAAGTTTGTCATCATACCGTCAAGCTCAATAGGCTCTATATCTGAAACGTTTTCTGATTCTATCTGCTTTTGTATGTAATCATCGGGCCTAGAAAAATTATGTCTCTTCCTCTGTATAAAGTAAAACAAGTAGTTGTTACATTGGACTAAGTGCAGGCGTTGATATACTGGACTCAGATGACCGCTGCTGTAGAAGAGATCGTAATTTTGCAATACTGGAAGCGAGATCTGCAGTGTCTTCGTATTCCGGGTCAGGACTGTCTGTTTCCGAAGTGTCCTCAGTGGATATTGATGGTACAGGAAAGTCGTCTGATTTGGCAATCTGGGATTCGTCAACAGCAGGTTTGCTTGGGGCCTTTTCCTGAAATAAATAAGACCATTGTAATCACAAAAAGAACCGCTCGTTTATATTGCCACAAAGAAACATTCCATTTTGGGACATTTGCAAGATCATTAGTTGTGTTAGGCAGACGTTGGTCATATGGCTATCGCCGCAAATGCCCTATTTTCAAGAATCCTCACCATCACTACTGGAGGCAAAGAATGGTCAAGTGCAAAAGTTGCAATTAAGGAAAAATTTATTTGATATCAAAAAATAGCATTTAGAAGCATCGAAAACGGGCAGTAAAGAAGTGTGTAGGAACATAGGTTTTGCTCACACTGATGTAGCAGTGAATTTCGGGTACTTCTAAAAAAAGGTTTGGGTTTTTTTCAACTAAAATTTAACGTCTGAGGGTACGTGGAATCACGGCCGATCCCGAGTAATTTTAGAATTAAGGCAGAAAATGAATAGATTTTAATGACCTTAATGGGATTAAATACCACTCATGTTAACACGCCAATCCATAGTATTTCGAAAAATATGTTCCACTATTTTTTTCTTTTTGTCCGCTATAATAGTTAACTAGGCCTTAGGTCAATTCAAATATATCTAGTATCTATTTTCGTCATGATAACTTTAGAATCATCCAAATTCAGTTCTTCAATTACTTAAAAGAGGTATAATTGTTACAATAATATAATAGATTTGATAGTAAAATTTGATTTGAAATCCATCACTTGGTTCATACTTAATTATTTATGTATTGTTATGAAAACGCAGCTCTACTATCGGCGTTGCCAAATTTCTACTTCATGACTTGCCAATAAGACATGAGTTGTTTTTAACATACAAACTTTCAAAAAGAGAGTAAATGTCAATACTTTATAAATCTTTACAAATAATCATAACAAATACAAATTAAAATGTTTTCTATTTAGACTTAAACGAAGATAATATATCGTCATTTCCTGTCTTTCATACTTAAAAACGGACAAATATGAATTTTGTCGATTTATGTGACGCCCTTGAATCCGCAAAGAAAGCCTCAAAATCAGAAAAACCCGCTATTTTTCAAACGTTATTCTCCAAGTGTCGCAGAGAATACTCTAAAGAACACGTTTTTTCCATAATAAGATTAATCATCCCAAAACATGATCGCGAAAGAGCATCCTACAATATGAAGGAGGCAAAAATAGCCCGAGTTTTAATCAGAACGTTAGCACTTCCTCCTGGAAAGGACAAAGACATTTTAATAAAGTCTTATTTAATGGCAGGCCAGGCTTCTGATTTCGGCGATGTTGTATATTCGGTTGTTCGCAGATATCTTTCTCATAGAAAGACAACATTAAGTATTGAAGAGTTGAATAATAACCTTGATAAGATAGCAAAATGTCCCAATGCAGCTGAGGTGGAAGACATTTTATTGGGTTTGTTTAGAAAATGCTCAGCTGATGATTCACGGTGAGTACACAAAAAAGTGTTATGTGTGCTGAAATTAAGCCCAAGTTCAACTTAAATCCAACATTAATATTTATAATTACAGTATTACACTCTTGATAATATAGCATTTAATAGGCATAATGTACTTAATGTCTTTGGCTAGATATATATGAAAATATATATGTTCCATAGTAAATCATATCCAAAACTAACACAACATGTACCTATTATGTAGTACATTAATCCTGTATCAGCAAGAGTTTTTTAATTTACTATAATCCAAGTGATAATAAGTATGTATAGCTCGGTAGCTCATAGTTTTGAAATTGGCCCGAAGGACCCATCTATTCAAATAATATACTAGGTGTCCTATTAAAAAAATAGTTGGTTATATGTCAAAACATTCTGCCCAGTTATTTTTCTATTAAGCTCCTGAAAAGTTCTACATTACTGCCTGCAAATTTTATATTTAACATAAGATAATTCATACTAAATATATATATAAAGTGGTATGCTTTTAATGTGGTACATCTCAATTTGGGAGGTATTAGTTGCCATAAAATAAATTCATTAAATTATTATGGTTTAGCAACTCTTATCCTGTATGAGATATAATATGTGTTTTAGATGGATAATTCGCATACTACTTAAAAGCCTGAAATTAGGAATTGATGACAACAAAATATTAAATTGTTACCACAGAGATGGTGCAAGTTATTTCGCGTCAAATACAAGCTTAAAGAAGACAGTTGAGGTGCTCTACGATGTCAATATTAATCTACATGAACTTGGTATCAAGATATTTGAAGCATTCAAACCCATGTTATCGAAACGAGTAGATACGGTAGTGTTCAAAAAACACTTTACTGAACACAAACATTTTTATATTGAGGACAAGTTTGATGGCGAACGATTTCAGATGCATATGGAGAATGGAAACTTTAAATTTTTCTCTAGAAATGGTTTTAATTATACACAACATTTTGGTGCAACATTTGAAGATTATAACGGTAATGATAAGGCATATTCAAAAAAATGTTCTTAATCTTTTTATGAATATTTTAGGTGTGTTTTCACCAAAATTGAAAGATGTTTTTCATGACAATATTAGAAATATAATATTAGATGGAGAGATGATGCTTTGGAATAAAAACACGCATAAATATGGTTCTAAGGGCATGGAATTGGATGTAAAAAAATTAAAAGAGAATGGGAAATACCAGTCTTGTTTTTGCGTCTATGACATGGTTTTGTTTAACGATAAAGTTTTAACTAACAGACCTTTAAGAGAAAGGGTGAACTTACTGCGACTTGTCTTCAAAAAAACAATTCCTGGCACGATACTTTTGAGCGAAATTACAGAAACATCTTCAAGGCAAGAAATTATTGATCAATTTAACCTGGTAGTCACAAACGAGGGAGAGGGGATTATTGTTAAAGATCCAGAATCCCCATATAAATACGGTGACAGAAATTCTGGCTGGTATAAAATGAAATTGGAATATTTTCAAGTAATAATAACCCAGAAAGTCTAGTTTAAATTTATTTCTTAGTTTAATTTTTCAGGATACAATGAACGATATGGATTTAGTAGTAATGGGAGGTCAGTTCTCAAGTTCCACCTCAGATCAGCTAAATTCGTTTATTGTTGGAGTTCAATCGGGTTTCACTGAAGGAAACAAACCAATTTATTTGTCGCTCGGAAAAGTCAGTACTGGACTTAAAGAGGATGATTTATACATGCTAAACGAAAAGCTAAAATCTGAAGGCAGAGTCTTCGACAATCAATTTAACAGCCCCTTTCTAGTGTTTGGCAAAGAGACTCCTAACTACTACATTGAACCTGACAATACTTTGGTTTTTGTAGTTCGAGCGACAGAATTAATCAGATCTAATGACAAATCATACAAAACCTCATATACCTTAAGATTTCCAAGGGTTGTAACGATTCGAAGTGACAAATCTCCTTCAGAATGCCTGACCATGAACGAGTTGCTGGAACTAACAAATAAAAACACCAGTGTCATCAAAATGAATAAAAGAAACATTACATTGGATGAGATTATAAATATCAAAACTCGCAAAACGAAGAAAAGAACGATTGAGGTGGTGAAATTTGAAGATACACGCCAGATATCGGACTTATTTGAAGGGTACGTGTTTCATCTATTTAATCATGAAGAAGGAAAATCCAGGGATGATATTGAGACTTTGGTTAAGAGGGCCGGTGGGCGCATACTTTATAAAATGGATGATACTGTTGATATTGTGTTGGTGGGAGATTATAATGCGAAGGCGAAACAACTTTGTAGCAAAAGGAGCCACTATGATGTCGTTGATGTATCTTGGCTATACAGGTGTGTATTTTTAATTCTATTGCCTTATTTACATTGCTTATATTGCCTTGAGCATGTTTGCTATTCATGGTATTTTGAAAATTGAATTCCTACATATAACCTTATGTCCATCTTAGATAGATATGCAGTTGGTCGGTCATATTTATTTGTAATGCAAATATCTCTTAATACAATGAATTTCATATGTGGTAAATAGTGGCAAAAATTTAAGTTTTGCGTTTCTATATACATATATCGATTATAAAAAAATCGATTTGTTCCTGGATATTGAAATACTGACAGTTTTTCCAATCTAAATAAGCATTAATTTACAAATGCTTGATTTAATTTAAACTAATTGGTATTTCGCATAAAATCCAATATATAGGAAAATGACTTACGTACTTTTCTAATATAGCACACATCTTTGACCATATGGAATTAAAAAAAGAAAAAGAGTAACTATAAATCACCAAAAATTGTATTTAAGCAAACCAGAACCAAAAATTTTGTTCAGAAAGCACAAAATTGAAGCGAAGAAAAAACATCCATATTGATTAAATATCATTGATGATCTAATCCACACTTCTACTATGCATAAACATCCCGATTAGTAGCATTTTCTAGGGTGATCCAAGACGGCAATCTACTGGGATACGAAACAGAGGAAGTTTATTGCCTCGGCAACAACATAAAAAATTGCTTGAGCGACGAACTGGACCGATACGGGGACAGCTACATCAAAGATTCAACAATAGACTCATTAAAACACACTTTTGAAATTATCAGAAATTTAGACGAACAACCGTGTTTTGGGCAAATGATCAAAATGCCAAATCAGAAAAGTTTCGAAAAATACATTGCCTATTTTGATAAATTTAAAACCATCAACGATGACAACACAGAAGTTATTTATACATCGTTGGAAGATGAATTGGAGTTCAGATATTATAGGGGTACAGTTTGCGGACAAATAGATGAAAGGACAAATTTGATTGTTACGGATGGAAGTATGAAAAGACAAGGATTGTTAGAAGATTACTGTCGCAGATTTAATCTTAATTGTATTGAGATAAAAGATAGAGGGTTTATATATGAAGACATAGCGCTGCATTAAAGTTGTTTTGTCAGAATAATGCTCGAAAAAATGCTCGTCAGCTTTCGGAAAGATATATAAACAATTCCTACTTACTCGTTATTAAAGTCGCAAAAGATTTCGACATACTCGTTAAAAATATAGTTGATACACGAAATACCTGTAATTTTTAATTTATAGTATCTATTTGTTCATCGATAAGAACTACGTTTAAAGGTATCGACAAAATAGTAAATTTACTGAAATAGAACTTACCAATAAGATATGACCATCATAATTTGGGGAATCTATTTGCGCTGGATTAATCCAAATAGACTCAGCACTCTCTGCGGAACTGGTTTTCTCCTGTTGTTCCGTGTCTGATTTTTTAAAGTCTTCTAATCGTTTCTTGACATGGCCCCGAACAGACTTTGTCATAGTTTTTGCTGCGGAACTAGTGGATAAAGTTGATTTGGCCGTTTCGATATTGTCTTGGAGACCTAACAATAGAGATCGATGTAAATTATTATTTCCTAACATCGTTGTGATTAAATGAATTAAATGGATATCGTTACCCTTGGAAATTTAACTGTGATATATCTTCCCAGCATATGCAAAAATGGGATAGATAGAGATTCCAAGATTAATATACATTTAATTTGTAGTTTACATTAGGCTCCATAAGATACAAATAGTATGTAACATAAAATAAATATCAATAGGAAAATTTATTACGAACTACAATGTTTTATTTTTGCTTCTAACTCACTATACATTTAATGGTAATAAAAAGATTTCGATGTTTTACCTGTTAAACGAAGCCCTTTGCGAAAACCAGCTCTTCCAAAATCTAATATTCCCTCAACCATTCCAGCAGCTTCGTCCTGAAATGTGACAATATATCCAGTATTCCTTAATTATTAACGTTTTAATACAAGTTTTGACCTAAATTTCGATGTAGTACGAGAAAACTCAATAAGTAAATCTGTAGCAACATGATTCTCAAACATTGCAAAACAATGGGTTTACAGGGTGCCCTGAAATTAGTGTACACGATTTTGACGAGGAATTTCATGTCAAAATATATGGTACAAGATGTATAGATACATTAGGTAGTTTAAACTCTACCTGAAGGAATATAAAACTAAAGCTTACTAAGTGATGTATCACAAAATATGCTGACCTAGAAATAAAAAAAATCAAACCAATTTAATAGCTAAAAACTTCATAAAGAGCTTAAAAAGTGGTATACCCAAAATATACGATTACCTCAAGCGCGACACGCAACATGCAAGCGAATATAGAAAAAAAAAACAAAAAAGGGAAAAGAAAAACGTACCTCCGGCTGCACATATAGAAGACGTTGAGTGTTTGACAGAATAGAAGAATGCAGAAGAGTGTTTGGTGGCAAGTAGTGTAAGTAATGGAGGGGTTCAATTTGCTTATCACCAGTTACCTGGAAATCGCCGATTTTGTGTAACGCATTGTTGACTGTTGCCTCCTGAAGATCTTTGATGTTGTGTAAGGTTCGTTCTGTGGCATCACCTGTAAACATTTGAATATTGACTAACGCTCTTCCTTTAGCCTTTAATAATTTTTTTATTAAGTATACTTTTTATTTATGATTGTCAACATTTCGCTTTAGTATCAACCATGCCATAATTCTACTTTAACATCCAGATCAAATTTGACAGATGAATGAAATTCTGTGTATAATAATTAATGAGCTTACTTAATGGTTTTATTGTTGTCTTCAAGCCTTCCATTGTTGGCATGTGAATGACATCAGTAAATAAATTGGCACTACTTGGGGGAGAGTCATGTTTTACATCTTCCGATTTTGCTAAATCTGAAGATAAAAAATAATTGTTGAAAGCAAGACAATCAAATTTTCTAATATTATCATTATTATTATGCCTACTTGTAGTAGAGTCCCAATTCCCTGGTTTTGAAGTAGCTTTACTGCCTCCATTATCTGAGATCCCATCCAACATATCTAGTGGGTCTTGGCCAAGAGACACACATGCCAGATCTCTAGAATCCCTCCAAGTTTTTGTTTTTATAGTATTCTTAGGTTCATATATTTTAACTGGATCGCTCCTTTTGGGGGATTTCTCAAGGTGTCCATCCTAAATGCAGGGCAGCTCAATGAAAAAAAACTTTGAATAATATATAAACTTTCTCACCACATCTACATCTGCCATTTTATGTTGCTTTCTGGGTCTCACAACCACAGTTTCTTCAGGTATCTCCTTAATTATATTCTGACCATTTTTTCTTGTGTCCCTTGTTAATTTGTGTTCAATTGAAGCTTTCTCAACTTTCTTTTCCAACTCTCTTGTCTTCTTAAGCAACTCTTCTTCATCTTCTTTCACATTTTTCTGCGATTCCAAGTTCTTTGCTTCTTCTGGCTCATCTTTTTTTACTGTGTCAAAAATATCAAAAAATTCAACAATTGATATGCGGCTGTATTGCTTCAAATTCAACCTGTCTTCTTCTTTTTTTGTTATCAACGCATTTAAAATTATGTAATTCAAAACTTCTGGGTTTGACAACAAATTTAATAAATAAGAAACAATTTTTCTTGCTAATATTGAAACTAAAATATGGCATGGTAGAGAGTTCCACAGTTCTGAATTAATGAAATGGCAGAGTAGACTGATTGTTGAGTGATGTGCAAAGTATTCTCTTGAATTTTTTGATCCTGTGATGCTGCAGATGTGAGAATACCTTGAAAATTAAAATATCATATGCTAACATACATTACTAATTTTTAAATAACCACCTTACCTATACAAATCTTCAATTGACATGTGGTACTTTTCCTTCCTTTTTAAACTTTTACGAAACTCTTTCAGATGTTTGAGAAACACATTTAGTAATCCTTGAATAAGAGAACTAGGATTTACTTTGAATGTGGTGTCTAATAAGTGACTTAAAACTTCTTCTATGAAAACTCTTGTTTCAGTAGGAAAGCTTGGATCTTCGCTAATACTGCAATACCAGTAGGAAATAAAGTATTTGTCAATGTCTGCAGTGAGTTTCTTAATACTCTCTAGATTGACCTTTATAGGCCTTTTTGCCACAGAGGCTTTAGTTAATGTCACTCCTACATGTTGCAAGATCTTTTCAAAACCTTTGCTTGAAACAGGGTCTTTTCTTTGAAGCAATTTGTGCAAACCAGTGAAGGTAACACACAGTGACCCGAACCACACAAACAAAGCAATGGCAACAAAAACCAAACCCTGAATGGGAACTCCGGGTGATAGTAGTTTCAACCCAACAATTCCACTTAGGATGACAAAACTCACTATTAACCCGTTACCATTAGTAAGAAGCGAATTAACAACAGACATTTTCTTGGAAATTGGTGTGACTCAGTTATCTTATCAGAGGAATATACATTCCGATCCTGAATATCTTCAAAATCGGTAAAACTTGGGGAATCCTCACAATAAACATTGAATCACTGCCCTTGTTTGTTGACAAAAATTATTACAAAAATTAAATGCCAGATGAAATATCAAAAGCAGCTGATTGATGACATATTACTTTTGACTTTCAGAATTACTAAGTTCGGAAAGTACACTTAGAGTCAAAAGAGTAATGAGAGTGTAGTGCAGAGCGCATGAGGTCGATGAAGATATTTTTTATTCTACTGGGTGAGCCAAATAAAGTTTTTTTGATAAGTGAATTACCCATACATTTCCTGGTAATTAACCTTTTTGCTTGTCTCTGTTACACAAGTCGGATTTCGAAAAATTTAATATTCTTTCAGATGTTGTTCAGATTATGATAATTAAGTATTTCTAGTCATATCATCATCATTTATCATGCACCGCAACCATTCGTTTCTAGTTAATTTTGTTTTCGTTACTTTATTTTTCACACTCAATAATTTAATGATGCGAAAATAATAGAGTTATGTTGATCTCGGATGCGCCTTATCTGATGTCCATAATGTAAAGAAACTTTGGATTATAGCCTTCCAATGCCGAAGGACAAATATCTAGAGAGAAGTCTATTGCACAAGTACATCAAGTTTTTTAAAAATGACATGTTTCTCTTATGAGTGCTGGTGCTTTCCCTGTAAAGTCCTTTAGAATTTGATGTTTGCTCTTCAGTGCTTTTTTCTCGCTAAAACCTATCAATTTATTTTTTTAGGAGTTGGGTCAATGAGAATCCGAATAATTCAGGAATTGAGGACTATTTTTATACCATTTAATAATATCGGGTCATCAAGTGAATGCGTCTTTTATATCAAAAAAAATTAAATGCATCCAATATCGTCCATCGATCTAGTACTTCCATCCAGTTTTTCCATTATCAATTTCCATGAATTTACATCTATCTAGTTTTTCTTTTGCGGTGGCATTTGTATTCGAAACTCATATGATGCCATGTTTAAATTTTTGAAGTCAGTGAAAATATCTTCTTCAGGGAGCAGAATTACGTTTCGTGATCTGAAGGATGAAAATTTGGGCTCGATTGCCAGGTTCGATGATTGGATTGAGAGGTAAATAATACTCTTGATTATCAGTTGGTGCAGGTCGCTGATGCACAGCGCAGGTCGTAATGGTTTCCTCCAACCAATAGCGATTTTTAGAGATTGTTAATAATATATTTGCGTTCCCATTTTCCCCAATAAGCTTCCTGATGAGGAGCAATTATGTGCAGATAATTAACTCATATTGCTGCGTTCCGTTATTTGTACGGCTACCTAGCTAAAACTTTTTTTTTTCAGGTCATATTTTTAATAAAAAAAATAATGTTGACTTATACCGGTCTCATAATTACGAATAACAAATTACCCGGTCTTAGTCCGAGTTTTTAAGTGCGTAGGATTTCCAAGTAACGCAAGAGGTGCAAATCGGTGTTAAAATTTATCGTGGTGAAATTCAAGGTCTGTCACTTGGCAGCGGCCTGACCAAAGTTGTAAGTTTCCTTTCGCCGACCCTGTTTGTTACGCCTCTGCGTTTTGGGTGACTGACTTTTATGCGAGTCTAACTATTCAGTTAGGTTCGCGATTGCCGGTATAGGTACAATAACCGACAAATGTTTATTTTTTATCGAAAATCAATTAAAACATAATAAGTAAACATTTATTTCGGTTGCGAATTATGACGATAACGAACATTTCTCGGTTGAGAAATATGTGCCATCTCAATGGGACTATTTGTCAGAGGGTTGGAGGTTTTGAGAGTCTCCTTTTTTGAGAGTGCGAAAAACCACATTTCGCCTGCTTATGCATGGGTAAAAAGCAGTAAGTACCGCTTTAGTGTATGCACTCATGGCACATTTTCCTCCACATTTTCACTGAGCTTCGCCTATAGCAAAATCGTGTAGCATTAGGGGTAGTTCATTATTATTCACATCATATATGTTCATATACGGAGTGTCCCAAATAAAGTGAGTTCCATGGGGATTATGGAAACGGTAAGGGGCGCAAGGTGACTTAAAATAGAAAAAAGATGCGCATTTTTGTGCACATTCGGAAAATATTCTAAAATTAAAAATAGGTACGAGGATTGTCAAAATATGAGCAAAAAACTGAAAATTGAGATTTTCGAAAATCATAAATTGTGGGTAACGCGATTGAGTATCCTCTACGAAATTGGGCAGTTCTTAAGTCTCTTTCTTTATTATTGACAACTGCCAATCTAATAGCGTTCTCATAGTTTTTTCAGGCCTTTTAGATTTTGAGCAATTATATCCAACCTTGCCATTTCTTATGGCCGCCATATTGGATTTTGGTGCCGTCGAATAGGCAATAAAAATGCTTTTTAACTATATATGATAAAGGTGCCTTTGAACTTACCAAAATAAACAAAAGCGCCATTTCATCTTAGTATGCTTAGAAATAAATGCTTTGCTTGGCGCCAATAAGAAGTAACAAAGTTGAATATAATTGCTCGAAATCTAGAAGGCCGGGAAAAATTCTGCGAATGTCATTCGATTGACAGTTGTCGATAATAGAGAATTGCTAAATTTCGTAGAATTTACTCAAACGGTTTACTCACAATTTATGATTTTCGAAAAGCGCAGTTTTAAGTTTTTTTGCTTACATTTCGACAACGTGCATGTTTTTAATTTTGGAACATTTTCTCAAGGGGCACAAAAATGCGCATCTTTTTTCTAATTTAAAATTACCTTATGTCTCTTACCGTTTCCACAATCCCCGTGAAACTCACTTTATTTGGGAGACCGCATATATTATTTACTATCAAAATAATGGAAATAGCAGTTGAAGTAATCGAAGTCTGAAAAATCGCAAAGTAGGTATCTTCTTCTGAAATTTCAAGGAAAAAATCGAAATTCTCGCACTTTTACAGTGCTGCTTTCTGTTTTTGAATTTTTTTGGGCCTTAGAGGTCGCCCGTGGATGGCGCTGTTGAGATGCGAGAGTCTTGAAAATCCATAAGGACGCTCAAAACACAACGAAGGAAAAAATTATCTTCAGTTTCTAAAACAACACAGCTATTGAAACAAACCTTACTAAATCTAGCATTCCAGAGATCCGATCTGCATCTGCTGATAAATTTTGCGTTAAAATATTGCCGATGCAGTAAAACCCGTTTCAGATGTCTACCATATCGCCACAATGCGCAACGTATAGTCCGATAAATGTATGGTTTGTCGTATTGTTGGATTTTTTCGGTTCATTTCAACTCGCCAGAGTTTCTTTTATTTTAGTCATTGTAATGTACTGTACAAGGGAGTTCATGTTGATTCCATCTTCAAGATGCGGACGAGGATCAAGGTTTAAAATCGTTTTGCCTTGAGATTTAGAGATGCTTATCTTTGGTATTGTTTTAAGTACCCGTTTCAAATGGTATTATTATTTATGATGTCTGATGCTTGACAAATCTTCATCCGAATATAGATAGTGCAAAATGCGTGAGTTGCATATCACTAGGCTTCAGTTTCCGAGTTAGTGGTGGAATACATGCCGACCTACTTTCAGAATCGCGCTGAATTTAACAAGTCAAAATTTCCCAACAGGATGAAATTATAAGTTCTGCGGTTCTTTGCAGATCTCTCTCCACGGATCGAAAATAACATTAAAATATCCGAAATTGTTGTTTTTCGAAATTTAAAAAATGCGTATTGTCAAACGCGAAAAAGCGCTCAAGTGCAGTTTCTCTGCAAATTTTGCTCTTTTTAGAATAGGACTCAACCGAGAATGTTGACTAATGAGTGGCCTAGGGAGAAGGGCCCACTATATTCCTGCTTTTCTTGAGGAACCACAAATGATCAAACCATTTTCGTAGCGGCAGTCTCTTTATCCCCGAATTGTGTGTTCCTACTTTGATTCACTTAGGGCCTTTCTTTCCTCGACCGTTTGAACTGACCTTCCAACGTAATTTCCAAATGGTGAATTAATTTCATCAGCATTTATGACTTTCAAGCCGATTGGGGGAAACTAAGTAAGATCCGGTACGTCCATGGGCAATTTTTAACCCTCATCTTGAGCTACAAGCAATAATACAAATTATACAGTAGGGTGTGATTAAGCGCAATAAAAGAATAAACACAAAGTTCACAAACTCGGTCTTAAATTACTGTGTTATTAATTTTTTTCTGTATTTACTTTATTCTTCGGCGTAACATGGGATTATTCTTGATTATCCACGGCTTGCAATCAAAGCTGCCACTGGTGTTACTCAGCATTGTGTTACCTACTACTTTCTGGTTTTATTTTGAAATCTTCTCTTTATTAGACATTCTTCGCCGTACTAGAGGGCAATTATCTAGCAGCTATATAAGGATTTGTTTTAATAAATTAATTTAGCAACCATATCTTCACTTTTACCCTTGCCCCACATCCGGGCCATTTCATGCACGAACTGGACTTCCACTTTGCTAATTTACATGACGAGCTATTAAAGGGGACTCATTTATTTGCAATATACCTTGTCCGACATTGCAGTTAATTGGATGATAACATCTGAAAGTAGATCATAATGCACAAAGATGCAAATGAGATATAAACAAGCGTTACTTTCATATATGTAGACGTGAGTACATATCGCAGAACATTCGCGAAGTTTCATAGGAAATACAAAGTTATTGTTCTAGGTTTAGACGGTTTTAATTGGTGCACAAAAAGGAACTGGGCACTGAAGTTGGCCGAATTAAAAAAGATATGTGGATGCGTCCAATTGGTCCGCAGTTTGAGCGTGCGCGGCTTAGTCGTTGCTCTTCATACGATAGAAGCGTCAGTTGCCCACGAGCTGTCATTTAGGGCATGAAACGTGATTAAGAGATGGATGTTTCCACGCAAAATTTAAGAATATCAGAATTGTTCTGTTTTAAACTGAACAAAAACTGACGAAACTACAGAAATTATTAATTCGGCTAGGGGAGATGATTTCGTTGGTGCGTCAACTGTTAGAAGGTGGTTTCCTGAGGGATTTTTTTTGTCTTGAGGGCGATCCACGTCTGGGCGTAAAAAAAGCTTGAAGACGCAGAACTTCAAAATTCACTAGACGAAAATCCGTGCCAAACTGAAAAAAAGCTTGTAGAACAGTTAATAAGCAATTTTAGTTAGATTACGGGTAATGAGAAAGATTCAAAAGAAAGGAAAATGGGTTCCTCACGAGCTAACCGGAGATGACAAAAATCGAAGAGTTGACATGTGCATGATCTCTTGGTATAAAAAAAATTCTTCATAAAACTTTTACGGGAGATGAAACCGTATGACAATCCTAAGTATAGAACATCATTGGTTGATCCAAGTCAGCCACCCACATCAGTTGCAAAATCTAATATTCATGTTGAGAAGATTTTACTATGGGTCTAGTGGGATCGGAAAGGAGTTATTTCTTACGAGTTTCTGGAACCTGGTGAAACTGTGACAACTGAATGTTGTAAGGCCCAAATAATCAAATTAATTGAAGTTAATGAGGAAAAAGACCGTTTATGGGCCACGGAAGTCTGAAAGAGATATTGTTCCATGACAATGCTCGAGCGCATACCCGACGCAAGAACTCATCTTCTCCATAGACTGGGAAATTCTCCAGCATCCGGCATATTCTCCAGACTTGGCTCCTTTCGACTTCCACTTAGCCAGATCAATGCAGTCTCAACTAGCTGATCAGCGGTTCTCTAAGGTTGAAGACGTTCGAAAATGGCTCGATAACTATTTTGCCTCGAAACCATTAAGCATCTATCGCGTGGGCGTGCACCATCCACTCAATAGTGGCAAAAGACCATAGATCGTAACGAAGATTATTTTGATTATTAACATCTCCAGTAAGTATGTTTTTAACGAAGCTTAAATTCGCTGAAAAATGCTAAGGTTCCATTTGTGCACTTACTAATTACTGGAGTTTGAAATGTACAATCGCACTCTTCCGCCAGAAATTCAAATGCCACAAGCCTTTCACGAACGCGTTAAGTAACTAAAAAGTTCCTCATTCTTAAATAAACACTGCCTTATATGGGAGACTAAAATTAATAAGTTTATTAAAATTGTATTAATAAAATTACTATGGACGTCCACGTCCAATTCGCACCTAGCAAATTATTACTTGTCAATACTATTGCGATAATGCCTTATTCGGCAACGGATCGAATTCCGAGGCAAACTGGAAGTCTGAAGTGTTAAAATTTCCCTGATGGAGCAATAACTCATGCGAAATAAATTTCAGCATCTTAAATTTAACTTGCTGACCATTAAATTGGCTCGAGAATTACCATACAATATTCCAGCCACAAGAAAAATTAAGACTTCGCCACTTACACGTATAAAATATCGATATCTTTTGCAAGTAACCTCACATACAAAGCTTAATTACACCAAACTTGCCCTTGGTCAGGCCAATTAGCACCAATATTTATTTATCAATCAAACTGAAAGTCAGGAACGCGATATTTCCGATTCTTTGAGATGCAAAACATGGACATTTAATTCATTGTCTCCCTTTAATGGCTATAAAAATGTTTAATACTATGCGAGGTGCTGTGGCGTTTGGTGGTTCGTCATTAAAGGCAAAGGTCATTGAAATTTTTGAATGGTACTTACGTACGTTCCTCCACCGAGGCACCGCAACATCGATATGATGAATCAGTCTTTAGGAGATATTGAAAGCGTTAAGATGGTTCAGTAAAGCAATTTGAATCGGAGAAAGGAACGTAGCTAATACTGCACTTCAAGCTTTAAGCAAAAACAAGAAAGGTGCTAGTGATTTTATCGAGAGCATAGTTTTCATGAAAAATTTGCCTATGAATGATACCTTTCCTTCTACCTCAGTTTTTGAGGCCTCTATTTCCAGCTTAATGCCCCCACCGAGCCTGCCAGCACTTCAATAGCTCGGCCCTTAAAGGTTTAATACTTCTCCAAGTTATTCGCAGTTCGCATAAATATCGGAAGTATTTTTGGTCCTTCGATCGGGGCAATTACCGACAAAATTTACACATTCAAGAAGAACAACATTTTCAGGAAACTTCCTTATGACCTGAATTCTTTCGAGCAGATTTACATATGAGAAATTTCCGTCCAATCGAGAAAAAAGTTTTTCCGTTCCTTCGACAGAAGAAAAGGTTGAACGAACTTTGCAGAAATATTCACAGAATTTTTGGATCTTCGAGCCTGCTGAATCAAGAAAATTTATACGTATTTGGGTATTTAGAGAAGAACCTCCAATTAGCGGAAATCTTCTTGTTATTCTAGTTCTTTCAGACGGGTTACCTTTGAAGAATAATGCATCGCATTTTTGGTTGGACAATTCGAGCCGGATTAGCAGCAAAAATGTCCACATTTTTTTTATTTACTCTAGAAGAACATTTTCAGGAACGCTCGTAAGTTCACTGTATTTTAGGCAGTGTAAACAGCAGAAAAAGTAAACCATGTTATCGAAATAAGGTCAACCTGACCAGTACATTCACAACAGCTATAAGCAGACATTAAAAACAATAAAAAATTACAGGTTTTGAAAACGAGAACCGTTTAGCAGCAATCGGCGGTTTGCAATTAATACGGCAATTAATATTAATTTTTTTCGACTCCATGGAAAACACATCGGCGTTTTAATTTTAACTTTTGCGACGAAAATTTCATTCTTAAAGTAACTCACGACTTATGGTCCAGTTTTTGACCTTCCTAATATAAGTCGTAGTCCCACGTACACCCGCCAGTACCTGAAATCCCCAAGATCTTCAAGTCAAGACGTGAACCGCGACTATCTCGAAACTAGTCCGAGAGTCACACGTTCGTTGATACAGTTCAGCGAGCTCGTTAATGTAGCGACAGAAAATCGCAAGTGCGCGCTTAAGTCGGGTTTCCACGTACGGCGCGTTCTTTGAGATTTCGAACAGTCCCGGAAGGCACATGGAAAGATTGTTGCGTGTTGCACGCAATTGAAATATGCGAAGCAAAATTGTTTTTGTTCCCGGGGTTAGTGGAAACAAAGCGAGAACAGGATGGCCGCTTTAATTCATTAGAGCTTAATGCGTGATACCTTTTTATGCTCATACTTCTTCCTAGCGCTGCGGCGCCGCTATTCTTCTCTCAGACTCCCAAAATCCTCTTTTAACAGCATCAATTTCTAGAACTGCCAAGTTCATGTCTCAGCACCAATAAGCTGCACCCATATCTCAGCTTAACAATCATCATGGTGGAATGAAAATTTCATAGAATTTTGGTATTTTATGCCCTTACAAAAACTTCCTAGCTGACCATTTTTGGGTGTCACGTTTTTCAAATTTAATTGCGTGATAAATAAATAAAGCAACAAAGATTGTATTCTTTTTTTTCGCGATTACAATGGACAGTTCATGTGAACACCACAATATTATGACTGGCATTGAATACACCAAGAGCCCCAAATTTAGAAGAATGTGAGCTCGAATTGATCTATGAAGCGATACGTTTGGTAGAAATCATGACAGCAACAATAGAGAATTAATTGATGTTAATTATATGAAGGTAAATTTTTCATCCGGTTTTAGTTTTTTTTAAGAAGCTTTAACAAAGGATCTAACTTTAATAGGTATTCTAATACATTTACGAATCTTTCCAAGGTGTACAGGGTGGACCAATGAAAACTTCCATCTTTGCAATTCCGGTAATTAAAGGGACTTTTAATGGCACTAAATCTTATTTACAATTTAAGATTTTTCGCAGATTCGTTACATCGTCTAAAGGGTTAAAGATGGGGAATATGAGATATATTGGATGCAATTGACTCACTAAATATCCATCCATTCTAAACATTTTCCTCGTGCATAACTAAATAACACTTAATATTTAAAATACAAGATATTAGAAAATAGTCCTGATGTCGAAAGTATTTGCAGTAATTTTTGTGGATTTTGAAGCGTTAATTTCATTTATTTTCAATTTTTAAGTTGTAGTAAGTTTATTCAGAGAATGCAAAAGTTTCGATTTTAATCTCGAAAACGAAGCGGGATAAGAAAAAATATCAAAAGAGAGAAAAGTTACAGTTTTAATTGCTCTATTCGAAGTATCTATTCAGTTATACTGTTTTATGTAGAATTCTGACTTGCCTTGTGGGCACGCTCCTGAAATTCCTGGATCAGCTCTTCTATATCTGGAAGATACTCCATAATACTGTGATTAAATAGCGACAATTTTAATTAAATCGACATAAGATTTTTTTAACAATGAAAATTTGTATACTTTCCCGAACTTCAACACCCCGTTTTTTGGAAATGAAGCGACTCCGGACAGATATTTATACGAACTTTTTTCCTTACTCTGACCCAAGGAATATCTCCTTAAATTTGCGCCATATATTTCGGAAACACCCTGTATGTAGTCCGTAGTTTCCTGTCTTCTTGTATTGCTCTTTCTCGCACTGGGCGTATTGGAGAGCTAAATTACCATCTTCCGAACAAAATCGCGATCCCATCAACACCTCTTGTAAGACCCATGCGTTTACCCTGCGATGACCTTATCTTGCATCCACCCACCATCCGGCAACGTGGTCATCCTGCTATAAGCAGCTTTTCTTGCCCGCTGCAGGCATTTCATTTCTATCGACGCGCGCGTCTTGTCGCACTTTTGCTGTGGTTGAGTTTCCTGCAGTCTGCAGGACAGCAACAATACGGTGCTCTTGAGTCGGCGGTGCGCGAATTCTTACCTGACCAGTGTTGCCCAGTTTACTGCTCTTTCGTGGAATCTGGATATTTTTTTTTGGGGGGGAAATTTGGGTGGAGAAAATTGCACTGATTCTGGTGAGTGCGAGATTGATGTTGATATAGGAAAAAAATAAGTTATAATCCTGCAAACCATCTTAGGCCGACTCGATTTGGGAGATATGGGAGAATTCGCGTGTGATGATGCCACATGGGATGATTGAATCGATTCCGAGTTTCTCCGAACTGCTTGCATAATGGGGCTTTTGCATTAGTATTTAAAAATGTTTTGCAGGTTTTTTGCGCTTTTTGTCATTTCACTAATTATGGTCTTGAGTTTGAGGACAGGAGAAAGTGCGGTCGAGGTGCGATTTGTGTTCGCAGCATTTAAAAACTCATGAACCGTGTCAAGTAGGGAAATTACAACCTGAGTAACGCGCTATTTTGAGGATAAGTGTTATTGAAAACTAGAAATTAATTAATGCTATTGGTAGGTCCTCGACAACGAGCCAAGTCAAATGAGCTTAAGTAAGAATTGATAAAGTGTTTGCTTTATGAGAAATAAGGTAGTCATATGAATATTGCCCCAAATCTGATTTGATTCGGGAACCAATTCCTAATTTCAAGCAGGTAATCTTAAGGTGGATGCCTTCCACAATTCCTTATTTTTAACCGATGTGCCTGTGAAATTTCAAAAATTGTTCACAATGTGGTTTGAAACATTTTTTGAAAATAGATTCAAATATATACCCCGATTTGTGTGCTTTGTGCGACCCTGCTTACCTACTTGCCTATCTAATGAGAATATTGTTTGAACACTTTTAAAGTGTCACGATTATACAGAAAGCATATAATTTTCCCATTTATGCACCGACATTTGAAAGTACCAGTTTTCGCTAGAATAAACAGTTCCGGAACGTAAAGTGCTGTAGAATCACTCACGCAATGTGTGTTTTTGTCATATTTGGCCTGCTTCTGCTAGTTGTCATATCATCCTTGGAAGAGTAGGAAGTTGTTTAAAAGAGCGTCACAAATGTTGAATTAATGTTTATGTAGCAAAGTAATATTTACGTACATATGGAAATAGAAGGAAGTCTTCCCCGTTGGTCTCTGAAAGTCTTTAGTTTGTCGGCGAAGTGGATTTCTAACATGAATTTTTCATAAAATTTACATCCGCGATACCACACAAGTTGCGCCATTGATTTTGTTCCAACTTGACAATTCTAAATTTCCTCCACAATCGTGAAAATTGCCGGAATTCGGTTCGAAGTAGTAGTGGTGTATCAGGGAGGAATGTGAAAGCAAAAACCTCGAGGTAAAATTCTTTTTCAAAAATTTAAAAAAATACAATTTTATTTCAGTTGGACATCTCCAAGTCTCGGTTGTTACCACTAGAATATCCAGAATTCAGTTTGCAGTAGCGATGGCATATTAGAGAGCGCTTTAAGAGGAGAGTCCCAAGATAAAGTTCTACTTCAACGGCTTAGTTAAAAAAATCCTAACTGGGATTCACGACAAGTTACGTCACTGCCGTCATTTTCATTTAACGAATCCCCGTCGTGACCACTAATATTTCCAAAATTTACTTTCAAATATCAATGGCGTATCGGAGGGGGATTTTCAGGGAAAGCCAAGAGCGAAATTCACCTTAAAAAGGAAATCGCAATTCAGTTTAAAAACAATTTCTGCTACTAGTTTTATTCTAGTTTGCCACTCCAGGTCTCATTCACCATCACTAAAATTTCCAGAATTCACATTTAAGCAGCAGTGGCGTATCAGCGAACGTTTTGAATGAAAAACTCCAGGATAGAATTCGATTTCAAGGGCCTAGTTTTGAACGTGCTGACACCGAAGCCAAATCCGCCGTCGATTTTACAAATCCGGTTTTTAGGTCAACCAGATCACGTAAACGTAGAGAATATGGACTGTTCACGCGCAGGATCTATTTCCTTGTGATACCAATTACGTCAGACGTAGTTTGCGGCTTGCTACGCGAAGCGTAAACGCAGTCGCGTCGAATTGAATTGCCCACGTGAATCCCCGATTTACATCGAGCGGCACTGCCTTTGCCCATGTCTGTGTCCATTTGTGTCGTTTGAATTAAGTGCTGCTAGAAGAACTGCAAAACATTATTTGATATGTTACGTTAACTACTTCTTGTTTACTTCACATCTCATGTGTGTAAGGTTGGCCTTAACTCAAAATTGTATGGTAGTACAATTTTACGTTTAATTACGTATCGATGCAAGACATAAAACCTGCGTTTACGTCGACAAATTACGTCTATTTTGATGTCTGACCTCAGCTCTCTATGTTGTGAAAACCACCTATTAATATCGTCATTAAGTATATACTTACATAAAATTTCTCTATCGGAAAAAATTCAAGCATTGAATTAACGCTGAATTCAATACGTCATCGTCATTGACAAACCTATTAAAAACTATGTGGTTGAATACTTATGCGCTTTTGAAAACAATTTTCTCAAATATTTGAGAAAATCCTTAGACTAATATTGATGTCTTATGCCATTACCCGCAGCATTTAATAATGACGTTATCGAGCATGCATTAACGAAGATTCATATATTTTTAAAAAATGTCAAACTTTGAAGTCTATGGGTTATTGTGATTGTCAAAAAATTATGACGTCATCCAGGATGCCTTTACATAGTCAAAATCTTCAAAGATTTGTGATAAGGTTCAAGCTTTGGTCCTTGATGTTAAACTAGATTTATATACCAAATAAGATAACGTAAGAAATAGGATGAAATAAAATAACGAATAAGTTGCAGCACGTTTATAAAGCCACAATAAAACAAGTTTCTTGTTGTTTTATTTGGTGATTTTTGTGTTTAGTGCTAATGTCGTTTTTATTGTGGATCAGATAATATTCAGTTTCTTAATGGACACTTCAAATCAACCGTTCTTATTTTCTTATTCCTTATTTGCTGGATGAACATTATTACTGACAATCATAAAGGCCACTTATTCATTGTCACAATATTAATGACATCATCGAGTATGTGCTTATGAAAGAATTCTACTTAGAACTGTTGTTGCATATGAATAAGAATCTTCTGTGCTTGCGGATTTTGTTTCTTTTCATTTCTAAATTTAGGAAAATTTTCTTATACGCCCGTAAAGACATTTGGGGCTGCGTATAAGTTTTAGTTGGTTTTTGAAGCCCTACATAATCTACAATAAATCTTGGAGATTTTCAAGAATTTTTTTCTGTTCTGTTTCTGTTCTTTTAATGAAGCTTCTTGTGATTCCAGGAAATAATTTTGTACCCCTTGAATTTTTTTACTTCCTAAAAAATTATAGCCTCACTTGGTTCTGCTTCCACTGCCACTACACTTGAGAAAAAAAATTTGACCAACTCTGCATTTTCCTGAAAGCTGCCTACCACGATCTAAATTTCACTTGCATCGACATTTTAAACACGTTCATTACTCATTTTACCATATTAGCTCCTTTCTCATAAAATCATAATATTATAACTTGCACCCATTAGCCATAATAACAATTTCGGTAGCTTGTATACAGTGTTTGCATAATTTTATGGCCTTCACATACATACATTGATTGCGATTTGAGTCTGACTGGTTGACATTTAACCGCCTAAGAATTTATTTTTGTGTCTCGTTACCGAACTGAAGCTTTTGTTTAACTATCGCGATTCAAGCCGTTTGATGAATGAATGGCTTGAAGAGCAAAAGTGCAGAATTAATTGGCAGAGCTGATTTATTGTTTTCCTCTGAATTGGGCCATACAGCTACGTTATTGAAATCTTTATAAGTGGATGGATAGGTGAAAACTTGTCTGTCCATTAGATTTACCAAAGCAAAACACCTGTTACAGCCTCTTTTTCTCAATTTAATTTCAGCCGATCGAGTATTTAACTGGCAACAACGCATTTGGCGTCATTGACTGGTCGCGGGCCGGACCTAAGTCCTAGTGATTTCGTCACAGCAAGACGGATTCCCTGAGGCTGCGGCAACCTGGCTAAGTAGCTCATCCTATGGTCTTTTTGGAAGTGGGTGTTCTGCATTATTGGGTGAGTTTGACTTCGGCTGTTCAAAAATTTCTCAACAACAATCTAGTAAGAAGTTCGGCATTGCATAAGAACAAAACGTCAAATCGATTTTGTCTCATTGTGCAAGAAATTCTGACGAACTCTGTCGTAAAGCTATTTCCAAATAAAGCGATTAAATGAGGTGTAGTAGATTTGCGGTTTAATTGCCATTTAGGAAATATTTGGCTTAACAGACGAGTGGGGATTTTTGTTTCACTGGAATTCTGACTGATTAATACTTCATTTTTTCCCAGTGCGAAATACATCGTTGAAAAGTCTAAAATTCGTCCCACAAACTATGACTAATTCATCTGATATGCAAAATTTATGGTTATTATAAAAGTCAGCATCGATGTCTCCAATCGGGCATTTCATTATTGCAAAGTTTAACTAAGTAGATGCTAATTAATTTTATGGGTTAACGGATTTATGCAAATGGAGAGCGATCTTTATTGATTTTAACAGTCGTTTATGTGGTTTACGACCCTACAAAGATAAGACTTTACGGTGTAGTTGAGATATGAATTAGCCATTCACAGATTTTTCGGAAATACACATTTTTTTAATTTTGTTGGTAGATGTCACCAAAAGAGATGGAACTGCTTTTTAAATGGACGGAAAAGTACTACTTTCTTATATTTGTCAACACTCTTGAACCTGAACTAACTTGATCTGGGCAGGAAAACACTTATTTTTCTCCAGATCCTAAAAATCAGTTTAATTGAAAAATTTTAGGGAAACAGGAAAAAATTACGGAAAAGACCTTTTCCGTGCTGACATGACTTTCCGCGCTCCGTTTCGTCTCGCTGGGGAAGTCGTCACGTGCGCCCGGGAAAACGTTTTTTTCTAAATGAATGAAATATACCTTAGCCATTTCGGGATTCTATTGATTCCATTATAATGGAATTCAGCGAAAACACTATTTACGAGGTCTGTCTTTTATATTTTGCATACAACGACATAGATGACGACGTCACTCAAATGTCATTAATAAAACTTAACTTCAGTCTTCAGTTAACTTACATCCAAAATTTCAGTGCGATACGTATAATGTTGTAGATACAGTGCATTTTAAAAGTTGACAAGTTTTTTTACAACTTTCGAAGATAATTATCTCAACAAAAGTGTCTCATCGAGTTGGTTTCCGTTTTCGGCAATAAAACATCACATTAGTCGACAATTTCGTTGATATGGAGGATTCAAATGTGGACGGATGAATTTTAGTGACGAAACAAGGGCAGGTGCACCAAAAACGACAGTCACTCACGAAAACATCGATGCTGTGCGCAAACGCATCAAGGAAGATCAACATGTGACACATCGCGAGATCGAGGCATTATTGGAATTTTAAAAACTTCAATTCAAGAAATTTTGATATGAAGAAATGCCTGTAAAAAAATGAGTGTTCCGTTGGATACCGCGTCCGTCTGACCGAAGAATAGAAAGAAGCTTGGGTAAATTGGTGTCAAAAAACTCTAGACCGCAGGAAATTCTGAAAACGTGTACAGCATTGTCAGAGGTGATGTATCGTGGATTTACTCATATGAACCCGAAAATGAAAGTCAGTTGTCTCGGTGTTCTAAGGTGGAGAAAAACCAACAAAAGTTATCCATTCTCGAAGTGTGTCCAAAAAGATGGTCGCGACATTTGTGTGTCAAAAGCAGATCATGCTGCAACACTTCTTCTGCAAGATCAAAGAACTATTACTGCCGATCGGTATACAACCATTTGTTTGCCGAGCTTAAACAAATCAATCCTAAACGACGAATTATCC
The DNA here is from genome assembly GCF_039881205.1 of Euwallacea similis. Lineage (NCBI taxonomy): Eukaryota > Metazoa > Arthropoda > Insecta > Coleoptera > Curculionidae > Euwallacea > Euwallacea similis. The sequence continues at coordinate 4,968,665 of NC_089615.1, forward strand.
TCCATCAAGAAAATGCAAGTTCGCACATAGCTGGCAAAAGAATCGAATTTTTAACGAAATGAAACGTCGAATTGTTAGACTATCCTCCGTGCTGGCCCGATTTAAGTCCCAACGATTTCTTTACTTTTCCGAAAATCAAGAACGGGCTGCGTAAGCACAAACGAGTGAAATAACTACTTTCAGAAATGCTTCCAACATATGCAAAAGTGTATTGATTGGGGAATACTTCGAAAAAAAAAAGTCTTTAAAAGCTGTCTCTTGTTTTATTCCAGTACTATATACAAAACTTAAAACATATCCCTCGTATTAGTTCGGCAAGTAAAAACAGCTCGTCAACTGATTGTCCCTTAATGTACTATTACACATTTGAATATCGCTTATTATCACCGTACTAGGCTTCGACTAATATAGCAAAAACTGTTTCTAAATAATTCTATAATTTTTTTAAAACATGCAAACTGTTGCAAACATCAATAAGAGCAATATTCATTCAATATTCAACATACATAAAAAAGAAGAAATAAATCACACCTCTCGACATCGCCATGATAAACCGTTTTTTCTTCGGTTTGTACCTGCAGCGACCCCCTCCCTAACATTATCCTCCTCTTAAGGCTATTCATTCGGAACAGTTGGAATTTCATGATATTTCGTTACCCGACCACGTAAAAAAACATAACACGATAAAACAATTAAAAATAAAAATAAATATCTTAATGCGATTAACTTTATGCGATCTCCTGCATGACCATATAAGACTCTTCCCAATATTGGATCAGTTTGGGCAACTTTCCCACCTTCCTCATCGAGTTGTACAACCACATTAACTCACCTTCTTGGAAATCGCGGGAGTTAGCAAGCCATATTTTATCTGAATTCGAAGACTGGCCGTCTTTAATTTGCTGCTAATTTGCTCATGGACAACGTTTAGCTTCTCTTTTAAATTATTCACGAAGCTCTCCGAGTCGGTTTAACTCCTAGCAAATCCGCTGAAGGCCACGTTTCCCTTTGAAACACCACTTTTTTAGAATACGACCAGTAACTTCGTGGATGGAGCCCCAATATCATTAATAGGAGATGTGGGTAATCATGCTGATGATCTCCCACCATTTTTTATAGATATTGTTCCATAATCCGGTTAAATCTCTCCATCATCCCGTTCTACTGTGGATTTAAGAGAGTTGTCGTTTTTTTCGAAAAGTTCTATGACCTGCTGGAAAACTGTCGACTCAAGGTTGCGGCTTTGGTCCAGATGGACCTCGAGAGGGACTTGGAAAGAAAACTGCAGAAAAACTCGTTTGCGGGTACTCTTGCCACTAGGTTGGTTGTCTATTGCTTCGGCAGGGCATAAGCTTCAGACTATTGCGTAAAATAACTTATGGCAACCAAGATGTATTTGTTGCCTACCTCAGTCGGTGAAAAGGGTTGGTGATGAATTGCCACCCTCTCAACTGGGGCACCTACCTATTTGAGACCTATTCGAGACTCTTCCGTTGCACAACAGGCTTCACATTTGCAACACCAAGGCTCGACGTTCTCACGTTGATTCACTCCGTAGAATTGCTCTTTTAGTCTAACGTCTTATTAACTCCAAAGTTCCACTTGCTCCATTGTGTGTTTTCTTCATTAAATCCGATTTCTTTCTATCAGGAATAATCAATTGACTGACTGCGGTTTTTTGGCTGTTACTCTCTATCTGTGAGAGAGTCCATGAATTCCCCTTTAAGACCTTCTGTTGGTCCTTTTGTTCTGATGGTGTCTCTTCAAGGATACTATCTAGATGCCAAGCAAAATTAACCCAAACTAACCTATTTCTCGTTTATGTCAGTTTTGTGCAGATATATTGAACTTTTCCAGAATATAAAAATTATCGCCTAAAGAGCAAAATCTGGCCCTTTTTGTCATGAACAATACTAAGTACAGGTATTATTTGTCTAGTGTGTGCATTCGTTCGTGTCTTTACCAAAACCAAAAAGTTTTTAATATTCATGCTATCTGCCATTTTTCTACCCGGTCTTGAGTGCAGGCAGAACCTTTTCGTGCCTCAGTATAGAGTATTGAGATTAAATTAGTATGGAAAATAGTATTTTCTTCCCTTAAAATGATGACACAAATTCGACTTTCGATGGAGATTTCAGAAAAGATAATTTGTAATATTTTGTAATGAAGTAAAAAACATTATAATTGCTGGTTTTAATCAATCGCCGTAAGTTAAAGAAAAAGCCAACGCGAGGTCATTACTCAATTCTCTACTTCCGCTCCTTTCCTCGTATATTAGTAAGGTAACATAACAACAGAATGATAATTTAAAAATAACGGATTTTCGCTCTGACGCGGTTAAAATGCAATTTTGTGTCTACAAACCCTGATCTAAATTTTATTCAATGCCTTATCCTTGTACAGCCATATTTGACTTCCAGGCATCTATCTGACTTTATAACTGAATTAATAATCCATTTTGAAAATGACTTATTAATTCTACTGGGTTACGTCAGTGCCGAATTCTTGTTATTGATGTCATTATCCATTACGCTTCGATATTTATCTTAAAGCTCAGATTATTGTTGATAATGTTGCTCCTTGACAACTTGCTCAAATTTATTAATGCTAGAGAAATGATTTAAAAGTAATTTTAGACGATTCATCAAAGTCTAATTTAATAATAACGATTATCTTCTGTGGTGATTGATAAAAATGATGAAAAAAAAAATCGACGGATAATAAGACACAAGACACTTAAAGTTTCTGTTAGCTTAGTTGCCATTAGTGTATGGATCACTTAAATAAAAATTCTCAGTAGGCACAATATAACAATAATTAATAACTATCATAATATCAGAATTAAGAATCAGAAACAATGATTTTTTATTCGGGGTTCCTCAAATAAAGTGGGTTCCATGGGGATTATGGAAACGGTAAGAGATGCAAAGCGATTCTTATTAGAAAAAAATGTGCATTTTTATGCCCGTTCAGAAAACGTTCCAGAATTAAAAATATGTACAGCAGCTGTCAAAATATGAGCAAAAAACTGAAAATTGTGATTTTCGAAAATCATAAATTGTGCGTAAACCGTTTGAGTAAATTCTATAAAATTTAGCAGTTCTCTATTATCGACAACTGCCAATCGAATGACGTTTTCAGAAATTTCCAGGTCTTCTAGATTTCGAGCAATCATATCCAACTTTGTTACTTCTTATGGACGCCATATTGGATTTTGGTGACATCGACTAGGCAAAAGGTGAAATGATGTTTTTATTTATTTTTTCTACTTTGGTAGATCCAAGGGCATCTTTGTCATACTTGTCTAAAAAGTTCTTTTCATTGCCCATTCGATATCAACAAAATCAAATATGGCGGCCATAAGAAATAACGAAGTTGGATATAACTGCTCGAAATCTAGAAGGCCGGAACAAATTCTAAGAACGTCATTCGATTGACAATTGTCGATAATAGAGAACTGTCAAATTTCGTAGAATTTACTCAAACGATTTTTTCATAATCTATAATTTTCGAAAATTACAGTTTCCAGGTTTTTGCTCATACTGTGACAACCTTAGTACAAATTTTTTATTTTAGAACATTTTCGGAACTTGCACAAAAGTGAGTATTTTTTTCTAATTTAAGTCACCTTGTACCTCTTATCGTTTCCATGATCCCTATGAAACTCACCTTATTTGGGACACCTCGTATATGCTTCAATACAGCAATGAAATGCAGCTAATGGTCAATGAATTTATTTCGGTGAAGTATAGATCAAAAGAAAGTTTCTTTGCTGTGTTGCCTTAATTGTTTCCTAGGAATCGTCAAAGAAACTGTTAAAAATATCGATTGTTCAATTGCTTAAAAAATTGCTTAAAAAGAAAGACAGTGAATACAACACCATGCAATGTCTAATTAAAATTATGCAATTTTTATTGCCATCAACTTAATAAAAATGTTGTAAATGTTTAGATATCTAGGTTCCTTCATTAAAAAATACTTCGACATTGCTGTCTTTGCGGAACTAGTTAGTTCTTTTAGGGGCATTATTACATAACCCTTAAGGAAAGCTTGCGATTCAAGTTTTCATTCTCCTTTTAAATATTTACGTTTTAGGAATAACTTGGGTGTAATTATCAATAATTTTAATTCAGCCTAACAGTGAAATTTCGAAAATGAATTTCAATGTTTTAAGTTTCAGTTCAACAATTTTAAATGTGGTTTTAGCATTTTTTTTATAAACAGAAAAATCGTTTTCACTCACCCAAATTGATAATTTTTTAAAGTAATTTTCAGTAAATTTCACTCGCCCTTATTAGAAAATTCTGGGGGTAATCTCCATTGGAAAATTTTAGCAGAAGTGGTCGTGACTGTTTGACTAATTGAAAACAAAGAAAAATGAATAATTTATGTGAAATTTTTAGTAATTATCATTCTTCCAAATTAAGCCACATTCAATGAACCAACTAATCTAATTCTTTCTAATCTAAGCTAATCTAAAATTTTTTTAATTTAGTCTGTCTGAATAATTTTGAGGACATTGTGTAAAAAATGTAAAAACATCTAAAACATTAAGTCGAATTTTAGATTAGTTGGGTCTAAAATTGGTAAAGTATTGCTACAGTTGTGGCGGTAATAAGAACATAATTTCTAATAAAACACACATTTGATCCAACAATCTTCCTATATTGAGGTCACAGGACACTTACAAAGAAGCTAAAGCCAATATCTCTAACGCGCCTCTTCTCTTTGGGGCTGACCTCTAATAGCATTCATGATGGGTCAAACAGGGGTCGGTTGAACTCGTCTTCAGGGTGGGTTGCAGAATGGCTAGTTATATGTAAAAAAGCAACATACCTGGGCATGATCGGCTATGATAAGAAACCAAAGATGTCTTTTGGCCGTGTATTTATACACGAGCTGCCTTGCTTGTTTTGTGCTGAACTTGACATTGGATTAAATAACGCACAAGGCGCACATGTCCAAGTTGAAGGTGTTATGAGCACCAGCGTGTGCAAAATAGCTGTAACAATATTTTAGAGTATTTCACCCTTCTCCACTTCAGGTCACTCCTAGTCAACATCCGTTACTTTCGTGACTAAAGTTTTTTTGCATGTTTTTGGAATTTCGATTATTTGTGATTGGTTTTCGTCTAAATTTAAAAAAAAATCTTGGACAACCCACTTGTCCAGTTTGGTCCAGTTAGATGTTTGACATATTCAAGAGAATAAAAGAATTACTGGATGTGACTTGAAGCTTTCTGTCAATAGGATATTTCTTTAATAGAAATTCATGTACTATAACGAAGAAATGGACTTTGTGAGTTCATGATAATATATCGTTTTGCGGATGTAGGAACCCAAGAATACTCAATATGATACGTTAACATTTAATTTAAGCATCTACTTCTTACTGTGTAGATACTAGGTAGGACTGTAAGGGTTTCAGTGAGTCCTTAAATGACAAACTTGCGTTTTTATATTATTTTTCCTATCACCTATTTTTAGCTAAACTTAAAGGACTTCTCCGGGCAGCGACAAACACAAGATATCCCCGTTTTCGTCATTAAGAAAATGCTGCTTCCTGAACCATCTGAAAAATGTCGCATCTTCCCAAATTTCCCCATTCGTAAATGATAATATATTTTTCAGATCCTGAAGTTGTCCTTAACAAATAATATTGCCCGAGACAACAGTTTTCTAAGGTGCGGCCGTTCGAAACAGAAGATGCGTTTCGATAAATCCTAAACCTTTACGGCCCCTTATTTGGGCAATAAAATGCCTTATGAGATAGTTTAATTAGTTAAAAATAGTTTTGCATATTAATGGTGACATTTAGTATCTCATGGAATGGTAAAGCGTATCATTAAGCGGATTAATGTATTTTGGAGAGGGATTTGACCGACTTCCGCGTGTTTTACCGAACCGCCAAAAGGATCTTGTTGCGGCAAATGTTCACAAACTTCTTTTGCATAACAAATACAAATACATAATCGAGATCTGAGCATCACGACGGAAAGACCTTTTAAGTTCGTATAAGGGGCTCCAAGGTTTCCTATGGTGGCTTATACCCTGTTTGATAAATTGATATATTACCAAAAAAGTACTTCCATCAAAAGAGTGTAAGAAACAGTCAAGGTTCAGACATAATGATTTCGTTAGGATTAGCAGATAACTTTTAACTGGTATTATCATGTGCGTATTGACAGGCGTGAAATTCGTTCTTGAAGCGGTAAAAAATATCTGAAAGAGCGAACAAATCAATCGAAGTTCGCAACCTGGTAGAAGGTTGTTTATGTTAATGAATTGTGTATATGGCTGTTCCGTGTTTTTGTTATTGCTTTTTTAGTGTTTTATATGTATCGCTACTGAAAGACAGGATTTATTTACCTTTTAAATTCCGCTGACACTTGAATAGGTGCAAGTAATCTCTTTGGGTAGAATGAGGACAGTAAGTCAGTGAATTGCAAGTAGTGCAACTATTTCATATAAATGCATAAATCAATAATTAGCGGTCATATATGAAACGCGTATCTCTGAAAGGATTGGCAAAATATTTCGTTTCACGTACGGTCTTCCAATTAATAGAATTTAAGGGTAATTTGGAGTGGTTTGCGCTGCAGTTCAAAGTCATTCATTTTTGATACTTTTTCCGAAAAAAAGCAAGACCCCAGTCGGAATGAAGGCGCCTTTAATAATACTTGTTGGAATAACATTGGGAACATTCTCCATAGTTAATAAATGTTAATTCATTGACGAAATATAGAAAGACGAACGAATTTACTACTACTCGACCACACCTCTACCTTTCTATGTCTCGACTGCCATTTTCTGCCTTTCCCTTTCCCTTTCAGTCCTGAGGAGGTGCCCCAGTCCAGAAGGGGATTCCCCCACACTTGGTCATCTAGTAGAGGTGGCGATAGTAACCTCGTTCGACAATGCTTCATCCCAGGATAGCTCTATCAGTTTGCCCGTCATTATCTCATTACTAACTCTAATAGCATAATACTAGAAACTTATAAACTTTTACATATTGGATATACTCATTCTAGACTTACTAGAGATACTTACAAGAGGTTTTTACTATTTATAAAACAATGCTTAACTACAGATATTGTACAAATTTTTAGCATTTTTTCCCAAAAAACACGATAGAGACATCACAAGTTTAACGTCTTTAGCTATATCCGACCTAGAATTCTTCTAGAAACATTCACAATGTTTTTAAGTTGTTCAACAATATTTCAACAGCTTTTAACAAAAAATCCATACTGAAACCAGAAATTTGGTAACTTCAGCCAAATTCGTTTCGGCGTGTTAAAAGTACTTGCGCAATTTTGTTTTTGGGAAAACTGTTGAGTACCATTAAATTACCAATCCCCTTTGGGGCAATGGTTATCCATGGGTAAGAGCTTCCACCTCATTTTTGCTCTTTTTTTTTAAATGATCATTAAAATGTATTTAAAAAAACAGAAAATTAAGAAAGAATCAAGTGCCTGAACGCACTTTTAGTCTCTGCACAGACATAATTCAGTAAAATTTGGCGGTGCTTAAATGGCGAACAATTACCCAGGGGCGACAATTTATTATTCAGGCTCCACCTTATTTTTATTTTTTGTTTAAGAATTGATTAAAATTAATAACAGATAATGCCTAAATAAATGTCTATAAAATACAGGGTCACTTTTATGCATGGGAACAATGGATTATTACGAAATCTGACCGAGGCAGAGCAGATACTAAAGTAACTACTTTATTACCATTAAAAGGCATCTTGGTGTATACTGTGTCCCAAAAAATCATAACAGCTAGAAGTCGTCTTATTTTAATTAAGGATAAGCTACACATACAGGATGATACAATCTGAAAAAATACCTACTATGGTACCCCTAAACAAATAAATACTCCTTTCAGTAATGCTAAAACTGCATGTGAAGAAACATGTAGTAAAGAGTTATCGGTAAGTGTCTCTACCAATTGCGAAGCTGTTTCAGATAGCTGTCCTTCTTTCAACTCGTTGGTTAAGCTTTAATATCAGTTTGAAAAGCACTTGATTTACCAGTTAGTTGTTAACTGACAGCTGACGCTCCTTAACTGGACATTGAAGAACCGGTACTTAGAGCTGGTTCTTCAGTGCCCTGTTAAACTGCATGTTATGTAACTTGCAGTCAAGGCTAGACATCAGTCAAAATGTCTCTTTTAGTTACGGAGGTGGTTCATATAGCTGACCAAAGTACTCTTAAATCACCCTATATGGGCCTTATAAGTCTGCTCTCCTGAACTGATTACTCTAAGTTTGCATACGATATTTGTACAGCAAAAATGTCGACAGATCCGATTTGTTACACTGAAAAATCTCTTCGCGGTTTAGCTGACAATACAAAATAAGTAACTGGAAGAAATTGACGTCGCGTATTTAGAAGACCATTGGATTTTGGACTAAGTAGTGTTTAATTACTACCTGTGGTAGGGTCTTGAATAGACCATTCAGGGATACTGTAAAATGAAAGCCAAGAGTATGAACTATCAGCAACGATCATAATAACGACTCCACATATGCAACGTTAGAAAACTTAGTTCAGGAGAGCTCACTTATGAGACGTATACAGGGTGATTTAAAAATAATTTTATCTCAAAAATCCTTTAAATGTGTCAGAAACGCGTGGCATTGGGTTCATGAAATTCGCCTCGTGTATCGGAAATTCTCAATTGAACTATTGTTCAGGTGCAGTTTTACTGCAACGGTCTGTTCAAATCGATTTTCCTATTTGAAACTGAAACCGAAATAATTTTTTGATTTTTCTTTTTTTTGAATGAATGCATATTTTACATGTTTAATTATCTGGAATTTTCTTCTTCTTCTTCTTTGAAATCTCTTCTCTGGGTTCTGTACGTATTTACTTTGCTTCATGCAGCATCTCCGATTCTGCATCTGGAGCTTCGTCACGACAATTCAGTATTCCTGCCAAACTCAGATCGTCATTTCATTGAAATTAAATGTTTATGGCTCCCACTAATTTATTGGTGCCATAAGACCGACTTTAGGATCTTTCAGTAGCGCTTAAAAGTACCAACCATTTTGCTCTTGCTTTATTGCACCTATAAAATTCGCCCTTGCACGTCAACCATATGGGTGATAGTACGCCGACCACGCAGTCAACCACATGCCGCGTAAATGCGGCACATGAAAATCGATTTGCCGCTTTTAACAATGACATCACACCAATCCATATCATAACAAACGCATTTTGATCACCATTACTTTTGTTTCAACTGGGCAGTAACAGTCTTTGAATGATGTTTATTCATTGATGTACCCACCGTTTTTTGCAGTTTACGGTCACCCATGGCCAGTCGTGCTGCGCAACATCCGGGTCATCCTGGTCATAACTGCATAAGACGAATGTAAAAGAGAATTTATGGGGGGATTATGTCGCGATAAAGCCTCATTTTGCTTTGATGCTCCTTGAGAGATGATACATATTGTGCGTATTTAATGGCACAAAAAGAGATTCGTCATCTCGATGTTTACGGATGTTTCAAGTCGGTCCCATTTCCGAAATAAACTGGGTCGTGGCACAGTTAAGTCAATAAGAAAAATGCAAAAGTCAGGTAGATGATATTTGCGCAATATTGACTCAGGTGATTAGCACGCCACTTAGCGGGTGGGTACCCGAATTGTTTGAAATGTTAATGTATAGTGTTCATCGCTCTTGCTTAAATTATTAAGGTCTTCCTTAAGGTTGGCCATAGCCTCAACACATAACTCTTAAAGGCACTTTTGCAGTCTAAGTCAAACTAACGCTAATTGAAGTTTCATTTTAATACATGTAGTTTTAAAGGCGAGTTCTGTGCGGTTAGGAGAAACGAGAAACGGGGGGCTTATAAAAGAAATTTAAGGTCTATCTTTGGTAGAACCAGGCTAATATTGATTTGACTTAAACCAATTTCATCAAGCTTTGAAATTAATTTTACGGTCGTAAAAGAGCAGTTCGAGTCAGATTTCTGTAAAACACATTTTTAGTCCATTCTGATGTAAACTCAACAACTTATTAGCTTATCAATTTAAAGCACTTTAAGTACAGTGAGAGCGGCAATGATTAAAGTGTGCCGCTCTTTACTGAAATTCGGCTTTAATACTTTTTCCACTCAAGGCCAAGAACTAAAATTCTCAATTCGCTGGGCTCCAATGGTGTACTTACTATATTTTCGATCTTCTGGGAAAGATTTGTCTATTTCTATTTAAAAAAAAAATCTGTATGGAAATAAAATTTTATTTAATGCTCTTGTAAATTTAATACAAATTGAAGCCAATCAAATAAGTCTGGATCAAGTTGGTTAGCTGGTTTTTAGTTGTTTATAACCACAAATTATAAATACAGTTTATAATACGTGCTGGAAATTTTAGCCATTCTGCTGGAGACATGTCTCTCTTTTGAAAAACTGCAATTAGCATGGCAGGGATTATTGCATTAACTGCCTCAGTAATGTCTTCTCGCAATTCCTCTAAAGTATGTAAACAATTTTGATATCCAGTATTTGAGTAACCAAACAAAAAATAGTCCAGTAGCGTCAAATCCGGAGACCTTGCAAGCCATGCAGTTTTACTAATGACAGTCTCCATAAAATTGCTTTAGAAATATTTTAGACCTCCAGTAAAATATTAGTAAAAAACTATCTGTACGCCTTTATGACAGTTGTTTAACAATGGATAAAAGAAGTTTTGATAATTTTTCAACGATAGGTTCACTATTTCGACGAAGCAGATACTTCAACCATTCTTGCTCGCACTGTAGAATTGTTCTTAAATTTACCACGAATGAAAAACACATCGCTGTTCTATGAACATCGGAGTATTGATTTGCTGGAGGTTGGTGTTGTGAGAGATGAAAACTTTAATGTTGCTACCTACTCATTAACCACCAAAGGAGAAGTACCCTTTCCTGATGAGTATTGATCAACAAAAGTTTGGACCTGTCTCCAGCTAACACAATAGACATATAAAGAATATTAAGGGATATTTTGAGTGTTGTTAATTTAGGGGGAGGAAGTGTGAAGTTTCTTGGACTGACGCAATCCGTGCATAAACCAACAGGGCTTATTTAGATAATGCCCTTGTGTCCTCGGAGGTGTATGTGGAGAAAGTAAGTGCGGATGAGGCTGGTATATCTGAGCACCTATATATGTCAAATTCTTAAGTTAAATAAGATTATTATTGGTGGGACTCTGAGAACATTTAAACCTATAACGCAGGGAAGACTGTGTCTTGACGTGAACCCTTGAGGTTCTATAGGTCAAAATTCGGAAGTCCACTATATGGTTGAGACCTTTATTAATGTTATGTACACCTTCAAGCTTTCTATGAGAAGATCTACAAAACGAGGTCTCAATAGCAAAACAAAATCTCTTGGTTTACATACGGAACCAGCTTAACTCTCTTAATGAACATATGAACCAGTATAATTTGTTGGATCTTTCCAAATAGCATAACAAGTTTAGGAAGACATGCAGAAACTCTATGCAGGAGGCAAGAATTGAATCAAATTATCGCATGATCAATGTTTCTTATAGATGTGAAAAAAGTAAAAATGAGAACTTTCCAGCCGAATAAATTTAGTTTTTTCCTGGGTGGCTCTGTGGTTGGAGACATTCCAATTAGCAATTCTGTACCTGCTGACTATTTCAAACCCAACGCTTCTGCTTCTTCATTTTATTTCATGGCAGTCACTATAAATCAGGTTAGAGATATATCGAATAGGTTGAAGAACAAATCCAGTTGTGATGAATACGGTCTTAGCACGAAGTTAATTAAAATTGTTATAAAAACTGTAAATTGCATTTTGCTCTTTAACAAATTTTGCTAATATTTGCCTTATGAGTGGATTTTTCCCTGATAATCTTCAGATTGCCTTGGTGAAACTTGTTTTCAAGGGAGTATGAAGAAATGCAAACAGTTGAACTCTTTGTAACTAATGATCTTTTGACTGAAACTCAGTGGGATTTTAGGAGGGGCAGGAGTTATGGGTAAACTTGGAATTGGTTTCGGGGGTATGGAAGTTATTTTGTTTACTGAAGTATAACACGGTGCTGCTATGTGCTTTCAGTAAAGCTTCCGTCCGTGCACATCAAGGCATCCCACCGCAAAATCTACTATATTTCGAAAATTCCGAAAATAGTATACAGTTTCTTCGGACTTATTTCAACTCGAGGTTCCAGGTGGTGGATATCGAAGAGACGTGATCAGGGAAGGGCAACATTGATATCGGAGCGGTTCAAGGACCAATCTCGGCACCTATTCATTTTAAGCGGCGCTTGTAAAAAGTATTGCAATAGGAAAATTCTAGATCTAATTTTAGTTCTGGGTATACCGTTGTATTCCTTATTGAATTATCCTTCATTTGATATGTTACACTGAGTACCTTTCCATTTGAAAATACAAAATTAGCAGGGGTAGCTGGATAGGGGTGAACATTTTGAACATCGAAAAATGACGCATTAAATGCCTTTTTTTAAATAAAATTATACGTGTTTAAGCATTTTTTTTAATATCGGACGTATGAAAGTTACAACCGTGTTGTAATACTTTTCACAAGCGCTGTATACATATTAATGGTCCATCATCAAGCATTAATAGGGAAAGTTTTACTCTCTTTACTGATGACTCCAGTGTCTTTGGTTGTTAACCCCTCTGAGGGATCGTTAAAGGGCTTTCAGGTGGCAAGGCAGCGGGCTGGTGTCTGCTTCTGTGCTAATAAACACTTTTTTAATACCAAGAAAACTAAAACGAGTGTACTTAAAGGCAACTTTTATCAGTTATGATTTAACTGAGGCTTATGCAAATTAGGCTATTGTTTTAATACCTAGTCCAAATGGCAGACTTGGTAAGATCAAAGATGATATCTAATCTTAATGGTATCTGAGAAGCATTGAAATCGATTGTATTTTCAAAGCAGCTGTAATTTCTATGAGGTAGATTACTTTATGATAATGTAAGAAGATTATTCCGTCTGCAGGATTATTGATTTTGAATGGTCACCGAAGTCGGTTCTCTTCAATGCTTTGATATGGAATATGGTCATCAGCTTTGTTTTACGACATGATCACATTTCCACCTGTCGTGACGCAATCACCAAATTATACAATAGCTTTAAATAAGGCAGTCCTGATTGGTTTGCTGGCACTGCTGGCAGTCCATTATTGATTGCAATCACGATTCTTTCATCTTGAAGTAACCAGCTGTTGCATTTCACTTGCTGCTTCGCATTATCGTCCACTGCCGTTTACGGAGACCGTATAAAATGTATTAGTTTTGCTTAATGAACTAGACGCACAATAAAAGCAATTTCGCAGTTATAACAAGAAAGTTTTTTATGCTGAAAATTCTCTTGATGTCGGATGGCCTCGGCCATTCGTCCATCCATTAGGTTTATTAGTTTTCCAAATAAGGTGCATAGGAGAGGAATAAAAGTGGAAGAACAAAACTGGAATAGTTGCATGCACGCTACAAACGCACTGCGGGAGTTTTGCAAAAGAAAAACTCGAACGATAAAGAATACTAAGAAACAATTACCCCCTGAGGTGGATCGAAAGGCTAAAGAGTTTCAACAACCTGTCTATCATACATTCGCCAAATATGGACAGGTTAGGTGGGGCAAAAAATGCGTGAAATGCTTGTTACACATACACCACTTAAGAGCAACTTCAGGAAAACCGATGAAGAAACTTGGCCATTAAAGAAAAATGCAGATTGGCATATTTCTGATGACATTTTTATTACAAGTTAAATTACAAAAATGATTTATTTCGGACATCGCACTGGTCAGTGAATGAATGAACGGCGCAGGGGTGTGGCATGGCTAGTCCAAAGTGATTTTCTTATGGAATTCTGCATGGGAAATTGCGGTAATTCACTCATAGTGTGTCTACCAAGACCCTGGAAAACTATGCGTTCACCTTCTTCCAGAAGCGCAGAATCTTATATGTTTTCTATTAAGTGTTAAAAAATGCGATTTTTAAAGAGAAACTTAAATCTACGTTGTGCACTTTGGTCTGATTCGGGGTCTAGAATTTCAAAGCTGAGACACCGCATTAAAAATTTTCTAAGCAAATAAATGGAAATAGCTCGGTAAGTTTCCCAATTCTCTAATCTCTAGAGATAGATACTTTTTCAACAACTTTTGCATACAACAATACAACCCTTCGATGCCTGTGTCATTCCACTTCGCTTTGACTCCAAAATATGATTTTTTCTATTGCTCTCTCTCTCTCTTTTATTTGAAACGTTTTCCTCTTGTGAATTAATTCTTTGTTCATAAAATAACTTCACTATTAATGTGAGTAATGTGTTGTTCGGGAATAGTAATATTCAATTACTCGGCTTAATAAGAAAACATACACTGCGTGCTCGAATCGTGTAGGAAGGGCACCTGGTTTTTCTGCCAAGCAACTACTCAACATTGAACGAAATCAAAAGTTGTTTGAAATAATTTGTTAGTCTAATCGGGACAGCGCGCGAAAGTAATGCTCACATTGCTCCGAAATAATGGTGCCAAGAATTTTTAACGTTGGTGACAATGTGATTTAAAGTCATCGTCTACGCTGAAATCGTTTTAGCGGATAAATGAGATATTGAATAAGGTCAGTAATTTGTTATTGTCAATAGATTTGTGGTATGTGGCAAATTTGAACTGTTACCTACGTAACACGTAACGTACCGTAATATGTAACGTACCGTAACACGTAACGCATCAAACACGTAACGTAACGTAACACTACTTTGCTTCAGGGCAATGAAGGGCAATGAAGACGCGAAAATCCATTTTATATTTGATAATTCTTAATTACAACATTAAAAAACAAAATTTGTCGATTTGTGTCTTCAAATTTCGTACTGTTTCTTGCACTTTTTTAAAAAAGACAATGACACGTTTTAAATAGCGAACAGTGATAAAACTAGAAATTACTATTTTTAATGATTTTTAAAATAAATTAGAATGTCAATTTTTCTATAATATTGTTAAGAAAAGCGTACAAGCTCCCTACAAAAAGGCACTATGTGAAAGCGCTAAATACACAGGGGTACAGTGATTTATTTATGTGCCTAGTTTTAGGCAAATAAACCGCTCAAGAAAGGTGGAGAATATTGTTTCTTAACAAACTGGAAATCCAAATTATTTGGGCTTGGGAGAGACTGTTGTTGAGTTATGAGCAGCAATCGATAGTTGGGCGATAAAGATAGAGGATGCAGTACCTGCCAAATGGGAGTTCGTCAGACGCCTTTGTAAACTCAAATAAGATACCCCCAATGAAAATTGGACTAGAAAGCAACCTGACTTGCAAAATGCAAAAATCTTAAGTTTTCATTTCAATAAGCAGTAGGGAGTGTACTCCACTTATCAAATGAAACTAGGCAGGCACTACGCTGTTGGTTGTGAAAGCAGATAAAAAAGCAGAAAGCAAAAATTAAAAAACGAGAAACAGATCCTGCGATATCAGATAAAGATCTCTTGCATGAGAATACGTTATCATTGAGAGCAGCAACCAGATGGGAGTATTTGTTACTCAGAGGCGTAGATTACTCAGATCCACCTTTGTCAAGTACACAGGCGGAGTATGTTGCGGCGACTGGAGTGGGTTAAAGAAGACGGATCAGGTTAATGAAAGGAGTGAGCATATTGATGTTAGGTATAAGACTGTGAATGAAAAGGTTAATGATAGAACTTTAAAAATTAAGTGTTGTCGAACAGATGAGCGATAGCTGGCATACTTACTAAAATGTTAAGAGCTGTTAAGGTTTTGAAATATATAAATTCTTTGGTATATAAAGTTTAATCTCAATGTTTGTAAATTGTCTGTTATTTTTAATTTATCATGAAGTTGTTAAATTTGTATGATGAATTTGTATCTCCTTTATCAAATACTTTTAACCAAATTTTTAAAATGGGCAGACAAAAAAAAATTAAAAAATGAAAACAAAAGTAAAAAACCCTATCTTACCACGTATAATAAAATAACGAAAAATCTACATTGAGAAAGAAATCATAGGCAATAAAAAACCAATTTTTACATTTTAATAAATGGTAACCTGTTATTATAATGTACCCACAATATTGCTGTTGATCACGTACACGATAAAGACTTGTTGAATACCATCAAGTGCAATAAAAAGCCCAAGACCATGGTATATGTTCTCTAATATGGGTAGATATGTAAATTTTTAAATTTTAAAATATAGCAGATTTACATGAGAACCAATGATGTCGTGTGCAGCCTTCAGACGGCCTTGATGCACGCACCCGTGCTTCCATTGCAGCATGAAATAGTTTATGGGTAATTTTGCAATTCGATACAAGATGCAGACACCTCCAGCTATGCTGGAGATTCATTACGTGCTTGTCTAGTGAGGAAAATCTGAACTGTATAAGTACGAAGTGCAATGAAACTCGAGACACGCAATGAAAGATCTTCTACAGAAAATGAGACACGTTCGGATTGATTGAATCTTTATTAAAGAAATGTAAGGAAATATATAATCTTGTCCTGAAACCGCAATTTAAAATTCAAAATTGCGACTTGCACGGTTAAAAATCGAAGACTAATTTCAAATACTGGCAAAAAGGTCAAAACAGCGTGCACCAAGAGGGGCTAAATGGCCGCATGATGCAAAATGTACCAATAAAACACATAATGATGCTGGAAAAAATCGGCCATTCTATCGCACTTGACGTGCTCCTTCTAGGTGCCAAAATCCGCCATTAGCCATCATATTTTTGTATGCTGTCCATGCTAATCTGTTGACGATTTCGCCTTTAATCTCAAAAAAGATTAATTCCCGCGAATCACCAATTGAGTATGATTTATCGAGGCCAATGGCTTCTCATCTGAATCACCATTTCAGATTAAAGTCCGTTCAGCTAACTTGTTAATGTTGATTAAAACATTTAAATTCAGATTATATGCCCTGTACAAAAATGAACTAAGCAAATTGCTGCGTCACGGGTCGTTAGCATTGATTTTTTTAATTTTATTATTTATAAAATGGGATTTTCTCGCAATAACCGTTTCAAGTCCAAGGGGATTAAGCTCAACTTTACTACCTTCTTTTTTTTCTTCATCAGTTCAAAAGGCTTTTCTGCATGAAATCATTAGCTCAAAGAGCTCTTCAAGCGCATGACTGACTGAGAAAGGCTATTTCCGACAATGGCATCAGGAACGTTTTTGAGTATTGGATTTGAGACTTAATAAAAGAGCACCAGATAAGTGAATTTAAATATTTGTAACGACAACGCGGAACGTGTTTTACAAGCTTTTGCCACATAACACAGGAATGATTCTAACTAACAAATATTCTTTCACGAAAAGATTATCTTACATGCACATGCAAATCGGTTTAAGCAAACTGCTTATCTACATTAGAAAGCAACAAAACCAGATACTCGCGTGACATTTGTAATTGCAAATCCAAATCCAGCAGATAAAATAAATTAAGCCCAGATAAGTCTTTCAGCGAATTAAACCCACTTTATGGTTTAATTGTAACATTAACATAACCCCATATACGTTTAAGTTCGAAGTTCAACCATATGATAATTATTACACCAGGAAGTCTTTGCAGAGAATCGAATTTCGAGACAGACTGTTCTGGTGCTTTTTCCAACCCACACGCATACTCTGAATGTAAATAGGGACCATTGAGCAACATTCCTTTTCACTTTGATAACGTCTTTAGGTTAGAAGTGAATTCTCTTCTTCACAGAATTCCCTATCAACATGTAATGGGTGATTTGATACGGCAACGATGGGTCCATGCGGTTGATGTTAGAATAACGGCAAAACCTACATGGGTTCATTCATAAAATTTGTATAGGCGAGTAATAATGGGTTGGAAAGTAATATGAGGTTTGATTGTCGTTAAGGAATTTTGATTTATGATACTGTAACGGTGCTCTCTGTGGGAGTTTTTTGGCTGGTAAATATACTATTAAATTTCCCTACATAGGATTGAAATTTTCTTCGGTAATTATTTTTCGTCACACCGCACTGTTATTTACATTTTTGCAGAATCCTCTACGAAAGTAAATCTAACAAACGAATATAGTCGTCGCGTAAAAGATACTAACACACGCTTGTGTTAGTATTTGTTCACGCGTGCGTTAGGACAATAATTGCTTTATTAAATAATGTTAAATAAAGAAAATAACCTAGAACAAATTGTAACTTAATAAGCCTGTAATAGATGCTTACATTTTTTACCACTTTGTAATAAAACAACACCAAACCAAGCACGGAGAGTCTATTTGTCCATCCTACAGTCGGGGTCACGATGGTCTATAATTGGTGTCCATCGGAAATTCCCGGTCAAGAATACTGTGCATAGTTTCGCACACAACATTATTAGTTTTATAAACTTGAACTTCGTAACTTATTCAGCTTTAAATTTCTTTACTGGTTGTTGTTTACTTCATAAATGTAACAGTATACAGGGTCTTCATTTTAAAATCAACCGCTCGAAATATCTCTTGATTGGAAGAAAAATTTAAAACAATAAAAAAAGTCTATTTAGATATCTCGAGGAAAGTTTAATTTGATATTAGAGAGAATTGTATCAGTCATCCTCACCCTTCATTACCCTCACTTTACTATTTAAAATGGCACCCCTCATCGAGTGACACATCATTGCAAGTGGAATTCAACTTGCTATGTAACTGTACCAAGAAAACTGAAATCGGTTATTAGAGTCGGGAGTTATAAGGAACAATACATTGGCGAGGCAATGGTAAAGTCTGTTTAGGGAATGTCTCAATCAGCGATTTCTTGAAAAATGGGTTGGCACAAGTGCATTAGAATGGCCTGCACGATCTCTAGATCTCGGTCCACTATACATTTTCCTATGGGGTTATTTAAAAAACAAAGTGTTTAGAACTTCACTTGAAAGTGTTCAAGAATTGAAAGATAGAAGTTTCTTGGACTGTAGAAGTGTTACTGGACAATCTTTGGCCAATTTTTGCGAAGAATTTGAAAACGGAGCGTTTCATGTTTATTTCAACGCTAATTTTTTTCCAAATTGAAAACTTATTTCTGAACAAAAAAATTTTTGAAATCGGATATTTATTTCCGAATAGAAGGAGTGTTATGAAGAATGTAGGTTTTCTCAAAATTCTCATTTTTAAGTGTCGCCTCATAAATATAACCAGGACCGGCCTTATAGAGATCAAGGTTGGACCCAGGGCGGCAGGCCAGGAAAGGCGACGAACTTTCCTGGTCAGCGATTTTTCTTGAAGGTAGGGGGGCAGTGATTAAAAATTTCGCCCACAGCGCCAGATTCGCTAAGGCCGGCTCTGAATATACAATTATTTGTCATTTGCTTCAGTCATCAAAAGTATGTGTATCTCAACCAAATAAACCGTTATATTCCTTCCTGAAAATGCATCATTCATTATTTTATAAGGAATGATTGTTTCGCCGGCACCCTACCGGCATAGTCGATTGCACCTCCATTTCCAAACATGGACTTGCAAACATTTCTACATATAAACGCCAATATACCGTAACATGTGCGATTTTCTTGTAATAATATTCCTAGCAAGGCATCTAATAGCAGTCTGCCCAAGTACATTGGCGTGTACCTTTGTTTGTTATGGGAAGTACAACATGTCAGGTATCACTAATTAACATTCTTTTGAATTGGAACTTTTATACAAATTTGCATGCCATGAACTTTAAACTATCGATAAATTTGTGATTGCTATTGACAATAAATGGATAAATGCTGAAGCTTTACTTAAAGCCCGCATGAACCACGCCTGTGTCCGAGCCATATGTTGCTTAACATCGAGGAAGTGATTTCTTAGAGATAGGAAAGTTTGGGTCTAATAGCGGTATCTGTTTTCTTAATTTCTTTGCAACTGTTGTTGTGATCAGGCTGGTCTAAACCATCAAGCGTGATGTTAGGAACATCACAATAAACAGACCCAAAAATTACTTAACGCCGAAGGGAATCTGCATTATAGTAGAAGAGGTTCCGGGTGGCAAATTAGACTTAAGCTCATCTCTAGCATCAGCAACAAATTGTAACTTCTTCATGCGTATTAAAGCTCGTGCAGTTTTTATGAGTTGTATTAGGTTTATGAGTTGATGAAACTTTTTGCTTTAGGGACAAAAAAATCGTTACTGTAGCTAATATCTAGGAGTAGCGATGATTTTTTGAAAATTGTAGTTTCTGTATTCGCATTATGCTATCTTTAGCCTTCAACGCTGTAAACTCCCTTTGAACACCTCCATCTTGACCTATAAATCACTATTAGAATTATTGCGATTATCGAGGAGATTGAGGGTCATCGAACTATAATATAAAAAAACCGCTGCAATGTCTAGCTCTTATCTCGCAATGCTAGATATAGCACATTTATACTACTTGTAGAATCAATTCTAATAAATTCGTCTGAATGCCTCTGTTTTGTTCCACAAATTCAGATTGAAAAAACGTGATATTTGTGAAGGCGACTCAGGGATGTAACGCCATAAAGGCCTTAGTGATTCGCGTCATTTCTACCAAGGGTAAAGATTTTTTCAAAATCGTGACTTCATTAATACTGTTTCCATATTTTATGCTCGATCAGATTTGTTTAGTCTTTGATTCCGGGCCTCTCTATGTAGTTCTATGGACAACTATTAGGTTCGATGCTACAAAGACTCGACGCTCTAGTTTACCCCAGTTATTACAAGATCGTCAGAATTTGAATTTATCCTAGTTTCATTGTTGTGTAAGATCTTATTGGTTAATAAATTAACGTGCTTGATATACAGTTGCGTGCAAAAGTTTCGGGCCAAAGATGATTTATAACTAAATAACATACAGCACGAAATTAGGAAAGTGATACGTAATAATATAATTCCTGTTAAATGTACTCGCAAAGTAAACAAATTAAAAATTTATTCAAAATAATTTTTTAAAAAAGTTTAAAAAAAGTAAATATTTTGCCGCGTTCAAAAATATCGAGCCATATTCTTAGAATGGTTTTATTTTTCTCTTGGAGAAGATATTAAAGCAAATATTGATTGTTCGGTAACGAGTGAGTGGTGGAATTAATTCTATCTTGTTAACATGTCGAAACGTATTCAATTAGAAATATGTCAATGTGTTATAAAGTTACATGGATGAGCAAGAAATTCACGTGATATTGCTTCATTATTATCGGTCGGAAAGACGACGGAAGACAATATTATTAAAATATAGAAAATTACGAAAATACTCATACAAAGCACGCTTCGGGAAGACCGAGAAAAACTGCTACTAATCGTGTAGATAGTCTGATAAAAAGAAAGCAATCGCGGATCCGAAAAAGAATGCTGTAGTAATAGGTCGGAAATTACAGGATGGAAATCTTGTAAACATCAGTTACAGCACTGTTTCTCGTCGATTGAAGGAAGTGGGACTTGTTGGACGACTGAGTACTAGAAAACCACTGATTGATTGGTGCAAAAAATAAGAAGACAAGATTGGAGTCTGCAAAAGAAGATCAGCACTGAGGTGTAGAAGATTGGAAAAAAAGTGCTTTGGTCTGACGAAACAAAAAGTAATTTCTTTGGAATCATGGAAGACGACGAATAAAAGGTGCTCAATATAATTCTAGGTATCAAATACCGAGTGTTAAACACGGCGGCGGTAACATTATGCTTTGGGGTGCGTTTTCGTGGCAAGGTCGGGCTTATTGTTCAAATTGATTGCAATATGATCGCTGCCATGAATAAAGATATTTTAATAACACACCTGCTTCCTTTTGCCCGTCTAAATATGCCGCGAGGATGGATTTACCAGCAGGACAACGATCCAAAACATCGATCTCGGCCAGTACAAAATTGGTTTAGTACTAATAACCTACATGTCCTGCAGCGGCCAAGGCAGTCTCCCGACTTGAACCCGATTGACCATTAATGGCAGTAGCTAAAACTGAATGCGAGAGCTGTAAATTGCTCTAATAAGTATGATCTTTGGGACAAAGTGCAAGAAGCATGGCGCAATGTTAGAGAAAATTAATACAAAAGTTAATTGAGTCTATGCCACATCAGTGGGCCGCCAACAGGAATGGCTACATAGTACTGAATAAGTCATAGGTTTGCAATTTTTTAAGTTTATAATAAAATATCTTCTAATGTGTATTTATTGTTCGAATTTATTTGGTCTGATAGTTTTAAACCCGGAAAATATTTACTCTTTTTATACTTTCTTTTTGTTATTTGGGAAGTACATTTAACAAGGTTCATGTTACTATATATAATTTTCCCGATTTCCGTGTTATATGTTATTTACTTATAAAATCATCTTTGCCCCGAAACTTTTGCACGCAACTGTACATCTCGAGGTTCGGGAGATACTTAATAAGGTGCTTCTGGGCGGGTCTTTCTAGCCTAATATTCACAATGTTGTTTTGGGAATAGGGCGGTTATAATAAGGACACTGTCTGCTAAATGTTACATTAAGTTCCTGATCGTGCCCATAATAGACTTCACAATTCCCGATAATGGCCGTAATAAAAGTTTCAAACATTGAGCTTTCCTTCTGCGGGCACCATTCATTAAGCTGTAAACAACCGAAATAAACCCAGTTATGAAATCACGCCTAAATATAAGCTTTTCACCTATTATTTATTTGCTGTACAGTTATAATAATCACCTATGAAACAACTTACCTACATGCCGTACCAACCTAATACGAAACGGATATTTTCTCACAGTTTGTAACGACCAACGGGCGCCATGTTTTATTTTCAGCTCATAAGATTATATTATATTATTAGTTAGGGAAACCTCGCTCGATAACTGTTAACTCGGTCGGTTAATAATGTACAATTAGTTAGTAACTGTCATATGTGGTTATTATGGGAACAAGCGATAACCAACGAAATTGGACGTTTATTGGTGCATACGGGAATTGTAATTAACGCATGGATAATGGATTAATGATAATGGTACCTGCTTTGAGATGGATTGTAATAATTCATAGCCATTTGTTCAATTGATAAATACTTTTCACATACAAGTACAATGTTGGGGAATATGTGTAATTAACTTGGAAATCATGGAATATTTCGTTCCAGTACAGAAATCGAAGATTAATGAAGAAGCTTGTGAATTTTTGAAAAAATGCACGAAAAATTTGAAGATAAAGACGCCTTAAGAATATCGCGGGAATTATCTGCCAAAGCCATGTGAAACAACAATAGTTGAGAATTAATACTCAACGCATAATACTCGCGCATAAAACTCAACAAATTGAAGATATGGTAATCGATCTTCAGGTCCAGGAATCCTAAAAATCGCAGTGGCAACTTATGTAAATTTTACAACTTTTTTAAAAATCTAAAAAAAGATCGCAAATCCCTGCTAATTTCCAAATTATGTCTCGGGTAGAGAGGTCAAGTCGAAAACAACTTCTTTTCTTGTTGTTGGATTTTTGAAGTCATCGCTATGCAAATCTGTTAATAGCTGAGAGGAGTCAGGGGATGATATTGAAAAAGGTATAAATACACTCAGAATTGTTGTAGCCAGTTGACATTTCGAAAATTTACTTTAGTTAATTTTTGGTAATTTTCCAGCTCGCTAGTTTGAAACAGATACTTTAAATTAATGAATCGCTCCCAAAACCCCCATAGCGATTTTAGCATGTAGAATGAAAGCAAGGAACTTTTGCGTAAGACAAGTTTAGTTAAATTGCTCTATTCTTTCATCCTCTAGCCCCCGCTACTTGTTTGTGCCATAGTTCCAGGGCGCTCTGTATAATTCCAAAACCATTCAACACCGACTTACATAGCTGCATACTGTGCACCTCTAAATTGTTCTCTCCTGTTAACTTTTCAATAAATTATTATTTTTTAAAATCAGCAATTTTCGCTATCGATGACCCAAGCAACATTTAAAAAAATAAACAAACGTGGAAAAATAGTATTTTTTGCCCTATTTAATGCTGCTTTTGAGTCTTTAAAAATAATAGTTTGTTATAAAGTTAAAAGGACGGGACAATTTAGAGATGCACGGTATATTAAACTCCCACTCCAGAAAATGGGACAAGTCAGTGTTGGTAAGGTTCTGGGGGTCCATCATTGTCCAACATGGAGTAATTTTATCTTCCAATGGAGTCAAAGTGGCACACTTTGAAGAGTTCTGCTCCTCCAAATGGACCACTTCGTCACGGCACCGAGGGGCACCGCTTGGTTGCTTGTGCGAGTGACTTCATCGCGCCACGGAACCGTTAATGTGGAAAAGCAGTAAGAAAGTCAAAGTTCAGGTTAGTCGAGAGGAAAATGGGTTCTGATCATGAAATTTCACTTTTCGACGTTGTGCAATGTAGGCTTTTTTGGGGGAGACTCTGACTTACATAAACGCACTCAACAGCAGTGGAAAAATTGACATCTGACAATTCTACTCGCTCGTGCCACTTGATATGCCATTTGAATGGCTGATGTGAGTGGAGAGCTTCTAGTGGACGCCGCTTGTCGGCTAAAAGTGGACGTTGCAAGCAACAGTTGGCATTTTTTTTCAGTTTTGACCAGTACACCGTCCGAATTTACGCCTTCGGATATGCAAATAATGTTTGTTATACGAATTCTTCATCGCCAATCAAACTTCTCCTCGTATGTAAGTTGGCATAATGAAACAGCAGGTAGCCGAAAGCGAGTTTTCTTCAATTTCGTTAAGTGCTGTTCAACTAATAAAATAATCCGTTTTCACTTAATAAAACTCAATTAAATGTCTGTTATTTAAATGCAACAACTGCGGCAGCGCCGAGATGATCGGGCAATAAATCAAAGCCCGGTGATTTATAATGCAACTAACCAGCGTATGTCAAGTCAAGTTATAAAAAATCACTTGCCAGCTATAAGGAATAAATCAGGTTTTGACGTGAAACTAGAAAAAGTATTGAAACAATAATTTTGGGTTTAAATTCTTTTATTCCGGCCCCATTCACCATGAGAAGGAACTGGATTCCTCGAGAGTCTAAGGGCCGAAAAAGTAGGACGCGTTAAAGAATTCTGGCACGTGAAAAAATCCATAAGAATACCACTTGCGGCACTCGACTTAAACTTAACTTACCGTACGTACGTAACTTAAGCTTAACTTAACGCACTTAACGTGATTTGAGCTTCTCTTCTTCCTAAACCTGTAAACCAACAACAACGAAGGTATTTGCCTTGTTTCAAGGCATATTAACGGGATGCCGTTTGCTCACTTTCGGTGTATTAAAAGCAAAGAGAATAAAAACTTATCCGGCTAGTTCTTTTCCTGCTACCGGTCTTGGATGTTGTCTTCAGCGGGCCTGCGTAACTGCAGGAGCGGTTCTATCAGCAGTACATGTCGATGTCCCTTGCACTACTCGAACATTTATTACTGGAGACTATAATTCTTTGTAAAAGATGTCCCGCAATTTGCCATAGTAAAAACTCCTCAATTAATTGCAAATTAATTTCAGTAAGTACACGAGTGGTTAACGGTAGTTGTCGCGCGTTGGAGGCACTACAAAAGTTGGAAACTCGTCCTTCCGATTTGATAATAAACATTCTTAAGATCGACGACTAAGGCGATGGAATGTGGTTTTTCTACGAAACAAAACCAACGGTCGCGGTTGTTATTTTTTTAAACAACTTGCCAAATTTGTACCTTGCAAGGATAAGATATTAATGCATCCAACCAATTTATCGACAATGCAGAAATTATATGGGTATCATAATCTAGAGGCACCTTGAGACTTAATCTGAAACCTGCTTTTAAGGCGTACGCAAGAAAAATCTTTAACAACAATTAATAACTCATCTCTTTGAAATAAAGGTACCTGTATTCAAAGTAAAAGTGGATCGATCTGAAGGGTACTTTATCATGTACAAATTGCAGTCTGGCTGACGATAATAATTATCGTAAAGCCTCGATGTGTTAAATATAATTTCTTAGCATGCAACTTTGTACAACACACATTAAACCTTGAAAAATGAGTCTCTCGTTCACCATATGCCATGCAAAAAAAAAATTTGTTTCAGGAGGTAGGAGCTTGTGCTTGTGACCAAATGAATCTAGTTTTTTTTGCGAATTTTTTAGTAGAAATAGAGCGATCTAGTAGACAAATCTGCCAATGTTCTCTGTAGTGTTCCCACAGTTCAAAGGATATCCATCTGAATACTCACAGAACATTCTTCCTTCAAAGTTAAAAAGTGAGACAAAATTGTTCTTACTGAACATTCATTTACCTTTCTATATTGCTCTCCCATTGTAGCAAATCGAATAATTTACTGCAACGTAAATGTACGTATAGGTTGCAGGCACCATCCGTTCAATTAATCATCTGTTCGTTCCAAACAACTAAAGCCGCAAGCCCCGTTCTGACTCAGATTCAGAACTGGGACTCAGGCCTTCAGTCTTCCGGACTCAAGCAGGTTCAAGGTCCCAAGCCCATCCGAAGTCCCAAGAGTTGGGGGCGTGGCTGAAAGTCTGACTGATTATAATTGTTAGTCGAAATGATCGATCACTGATCGAACCGATGGATCAGCGATTCCGAATTCCAACTCTGTATTCCATTTTCCAATTCTCTATTCAACTTGCTCAAATTGAACACGCGATTATTTGATAATGCTGTGGAGCATATGCATATCTGGTGCCATGGAAGCGAAGACCGTCTCTTCTTATACGCGGAGGATTTTGCTATTTAAAGAATTGTTATTCACAGGTACCAGGGCCAAGTCAGTTAGAATTCCTAACTTTTGTAGATCCATCTTAAAGAAATATACTGAACTTTTAAAGAAATTTGCATAAAAATAAACCAAACCGTCAACCCTCTTTAGAGCCACCTTCTGTTACGTGTATCAAAACCAAACTGATTATTCAAAATTGGGAAGAGTTTATTCGAACTTTCGCTTAAATTCAATGTTTTCAGAGGCGTCCAAAAAATTTAATTTTCAACAATTCTTCAAATTCTGAAACAAATTTATGAAAAGTTTAACCAAATCATCGTTAACCCCCTTTAGAGACACCCCTGATTATGCATATTAGAATAAAATTTATTATTTATTATCGGAAAATTTTATTCAATTAATTCAATTTGTAATGCTCGTAGGACATCTAAAACACGTTCCTGCAAAAAAGTTTCTTGTCTATCGAGCCGTAGATGTATCTGAGATATGAATGGTTGGCGATGTGTGAAGAGGCGATGGCAACAGTAACATCAGGAAAAGCAATTAAATTCTATATGATATAGCCTTCGTCTATATCTGAAAGTATATGGTTCATCTAATTAATTAACTTATTAATTCATCTCCTCATAGATCTATTCTAAATTGCTCAAATGCAGGGATGGATGTTCAGTTTCGTAACCTTTAAACTGCCATATTATTTCGTTATTTTAATTTTAAAGCCTCTTCCCCAACCGATATCGCTTTTTTGAATCTCTACTGATCCCTACTTTTGATCCTTCTTATTTACTTATTATGGAATTATCCCGCACAGTGAAGAACATACTAAAAGCATTTGTTTGGTTCAGCAAACCCATCAGCAAGCAAGGGCAAACACATACTGATCTTTTCATTGACTTTCATCCAAAGCTTCCCAGTATTTATTTACACTTTAAAAGTTCACCGTCCATCTCACCATCATCAGCTTAAAAGAGCTTTCAACATTTTTTTTTACATAATCGAATGCCATTGTGAGTCGTTAACGTAGCGAGCCAGACATAAAATTCCTAAAAACAAACATCCGCTGAAAATGGCGAATTCCATCAAGGGCCTTTGTCCATTGTATTTCGGTGATGGAGCAGAAAAATAAATAAATAAACAAGCTACTTTAAGGCGTACACTGATTTGTTTATTGTGTTAAACCGTGTCTTATTTGATTTGCGGCGCTCATGAGAGAGGAGATGTTAAAGATCGTTTAACAGAGATATGGTAATTCTGGTCTGACTTTTTGCTGCCGTATGATTGAAAGCTTTTCTTTGATTTGCCTTGATATGCGCAATATGTGGCTCCGTACCGTCAAAAATATCTATAATCATGACTTCAGCTCAAGCCAGGCTTGACCATTGACAGCTACTGCTCCCACCGGTCGTGCAGACCAAGTGTTACAAAACTGTTTGAAGATGAGGTGTTTGTAACCCCGTCAGATCTCAATATTTCCATCATTACTAAAAAAGTTTTTACAAAATTATTTTTGCTAGAAATTGACTGCGCCTTACAGCGAATCTTTGTACAACCAATCGGCAGAGAGGTCTTGTATTTAACACGTATATTGAAGAGCGATTAATAATTTCAAAGCCATTAACAATTATTCGATCGTTTAATGATTTTGAGACTCAACTTGAGACCGGCTGATTTTTAATCACTGCTATTAATAATACTCTTGCTTTAAACAGTAAAATTAAGTCAAGAGGTGTAAGATCGGGAGATCTAGGTGGTCACTCAATAGTACCTATCCCGCCAATCCTTCTATCGGGAAAATTATTATCAAGACACCGTCGAACTGCTAAAACATAATATGGAGGGGCATAATCCTGTTGGAAACTTACCCAATCCCGTCCGATATTGGGTGTCAAATAACGGTGATCGGGCAAAACAATCAGGAGATGAAATTGACCTTGATGTTATATGGTGTGTTGTAGTAAATTCACTGAACTCATTTTAAGTTTTAAATGTATTCTGCCTAATTTTGGAACAATTGCCATATTTCACGTCCGCCCTCGCAAGCACGTCTATTTCTCACCTCACGTTGTAGACAAAGACATTTCGCCGTCATTTTTCCTACGACACGTTCAAGTTCACGACGTTGACCTCTTCGCCTGAAGTGTGACCTCCAGTTCAAGAACATTGTAAAAGTATTTATTTTCGTTTTCATTATAAACATGTTCTGCCATTATTATAGTGATAACTGACTTCCAATTGATAGTAATCTCGAACAACGTGACTGAAGTGTCCAAGCGGTACTTATTGGACAATGAAACTGTCGGAATAAGATTGGTATTCAGCGCAATAAATTATGATTGTTTCTGCGGGATAAAAAGATGAAAGGTCCAATTACACTCGACTTCCTCGAATAATCGCATTGTGGGCGATGTGTCGTGTAATTATTGTCATTGCTTGGCTTAATTATTGTAAATTTATTCATTTACGTTTTAAGAGCTAAACTCAAGAAACACCATACGAAGTTCTCCGAAAGAGATATTAGCATTTATCTACTCTTCTAATTAGGTATTTACTTTTTGCTTACCACGTTAACAAGCATTTTTAGGCAAAGGAGTAGCAAAAAGCAGGAAGGGGCTAAATTGCATTTTCTCTTTTCAAAATCATCAAAAATGTGTTAGTTCCTTTAACGCACGTCGTAAGGCGGATCGTTAAGATTAGATGTAGCGGGTCCAAGATAAGGATGTCCAGCATGGGCATCCCGTACAAGGTAATATTATAGGTAAGTGACTTGAACTTTTAATTCCCGTTAGTTGTGCAAAAACCGACATCTAATCTTTATTGATTTTTCTTCTCTCTTTGGAACGCTTCCGAATTTCTCACATCCACTTGTCTTGAAGTCTCGAGTTTTGTACGAAATTCTTGGATAATTTAAATTCGAGAAAAAATTGTTTTGTCCGAGCTGTAAAACTTCAAAAATTTCAAGGCTTTTTCATTTTCACGTTGACGACCGCTTACTTTTCCGCGCACATTTAATGGTGCAGAATTGTCCACTTTTCCTCTAGGGTGGGAAACATTTTTTATTCAGGAATTTTTCCCAAAATTAAGGAGAATGTAGCTATTTTTGTGACGAATTGCAAAAAGTACTCTTTTCTGTGACGAGCAGATTTGTGCGGGATCAGGAGAGCGAGTTTCGCAAAAGGATGCGAGTTACACAAAATACTGGTTTTTCAATCCCAAAGTGTTTCGCACGACACTTTTTAATTTTTATATCGAGGTGAGTCTAATGTGGTTAGTTTTTACTTAAAACCAGAATAACTAGAATAACCTGTATTTACAATAATACAGGTGTACTGGTGCCGGACTGGTGTTGATAGACATACTTTTTACTGTCAAGCTTAAAGCTCTTTATTGTTTGGTGTTAACTTACAGCATAACTTTAGTCTAGTTAATCAATTTACGTAGCGTATTATAATATTAACGTATCGTTAAGAAATGGGCGCAATCTACAGATGTACGTTTTCCCTGCCATTTCCATCAAAGAGTAAATGGCGTTTTGTACTCATCACCCAGTTGTTAGTTCTCTGATTGTGATCCAGAGTTTTCGGTGGGTAATGAGTCTTGCCGTTACGTTTATTGTTGCGAGAACCTGCATTCTCGGTTCTCGATTTGCATTGACTATAGAGGTTGGTCCAAATTCGAGGCGTATTGTTGGGATCTCCAAAACTATAAGAGGTGCGATGTCGCTTCAATTGGGGGAAAGTTGCACAATTTAGTGCTCACGAAAATACCACTTCGAATCCGGAAAAATTCGGAATACTTCCGGAGATTTCCAGAAAAAAAACCGAAATTTTGCTATATAATTTAAAATTTTTCCTGATTTGATTTGAAGAGGCATTTCAAAACAAATGTCACTTCATTATTACCACTTTTCTTTTGAGGCTCTTTAGCATGTTAATTTACATTTATATACCAAAATTGAAAGCTTTCGAATAATTATCATTCCATTTTAAATAATATAATTAAATCGGTAATCTAAATCATTTTCAATACCACTTTTAAAGTTTTTCATCCTTGCAAATAGCGCTCTGAAGATAATTGAGCATTTCTATTACAAGCGTAATAGATGTTTATCATGTCACGCTTTTCAAGTGATGAGAATATTTTATTTTATTTTAATTAATATCAACTCTATAATTTATTAAAAGGATTTGATAGTATGACAATTTGACAACTGTTTACTTATTTTTAAAAAAACTAGAATGAACTCTATCGATAGCCACCTGCTTATCCAGATATGAGTTTTTTTATACTTATAAGCCATATCCATTTATCATACTTTATAAAGAATTATTTATGTTATTTATTTCACATATTAAAATTGATTGAAAACATCTATTACGCGAGCAGAAGAAACTGCAACAAAGACACACCTATGCTGAAAAAGATGCGTGGGAGAGTGATACATATATGCACTTTTTAAGAGGGTATTTTAATCATGTCTACTACATTTTTTGGTGGTGGTTATGTGTCATTCTTCCTAGAAGGATAACAGGTAACAAAAAACACGACAAGACATCCTGATCTGCATTAAAAAAAATTAAATTGATGGTGTAATAACGAAGTGTTATTTGTGCTGAAATATCTTTAAAAAAAAGTTTTTAAAAAAATGATATAGCAAAATTGAGGTATTTTCGAGGTGTCTTCGAAAATATATGGAATTTTTCCAGGTTCGAAGTGGCATTTTCTTCAGCACTAAATTGCGCAGCTTTGCTCCAATTTAACCTACCGCGAATATCTTATAATTTCCGAGATCCCAATGACATGCCACGAATTTGGACCGCCATGTACGTAAGAAGCTCGCGTGAAAAAGTTAAGCATTATGCAACTTTTTTAACGATACGTTAACTTCAACGATACGTGGTCTATAAACTGCGCTATACATATGAACGTGCTTAACTTTTTAGCGATTCATTAGGTGAACCTACAGCGCGTTTTTTAACTCGGTGGAACTGAAAAACCCCGCAAAGAATTTGAAATGGAACTGGTAACAAAAAATTGAAAACAGTGTCCAGGGTAAGAATATCTTAGCCTCAGCTCTGCTTTTTGAACGAATAAACCAGAATTCTTTGTTAAAAAAGCAGTGGTGATTGGTTGTCTACGCAATTTTCACCTCGAATAACAACCAATTTCGCAAGACCATTAAAAATACCAGTCGATTTTATTAACCAGTGTATTAAAATAAAGTACTAAAAATCTGACTTAAGCACCATTCAAACTGGCATCATTAAAGGAGTTTACGTTATTTATGCGATGTAGAGTATCCGGAGCATTTTAAATGTCAATTAACAAATTAAAAATGGGTTTAAAACGCCATACAACTCATATTTCTGCCTTGTTTTAAATTACTGCGGGGTGGTGGTTAAGGTTGCGCATCGGTTCTCATCAAGGAAACGTGGGAATGGTCGATCTGAAGTGGTTCTTTGTTTGCCCACCGCGTATTACCGCGATTATACCAAGTGACAGATCAAGTACAAATTTCTTTCCTCGTACAACATTGAACTCTGTGCGGTTTAGGTCGGGTCCATGAACTAACGAAAAAACGGCCATAAAGTGCCTTTGTCCTCTAAAGGATTTATCGACGAAATGAAAAAAAGTTGACATATTGTGGGTGGACGTGCAATGGTACATGATATTTCTCATTGTGTGCTGGCAATGCAAGGCGCGTAAATTCTCTCTCGACAAACACAAAAATGTGGTGATATATGGGCACGACTTCGCTATACGTTTGCATTTTCAAGGATCGTTTTACATAGAGACGCTTTGCGTAATGGCCTGAATACAGTAAAAGTAAAACTAATTAAAGATGCTTGCTAAGTGCTACTCCCAACTTGGTATTGTTCAAACAGTGGACTCATCCAGGAGGGTCAGTTACTCAAGCGCTGGTTGAATAACGGATGGAGAACATCCACCATTTCTCAAACTGTTCTCCATCTAGCTCTGGTTAAAAGAGGTTCAGAGGAGCTCATCGGGCCAATATCATGGCATGAATTAAGTCGCTTTATTTTGCACAAAAAGGTTATTTAAAATCTGTTTTACGAAAGCTAATATACAGGGCCTCCCTGAAATGAGCGTAGAATGCTTGACGAAAGATTCTTTAACGAAAAATTACGCTTTCTAGGCAAACTGGCCTATATCCAATGTTGCTCTGTTTTGCAGTTATAGGGCACCGAAGTTCTCAAATTAATATAGTTTTTTCGCTAAAAGCTTTTATCGATTTTCACCAATTTTGGAACTAAGACTTACTACATAAATTGGCGCGTTTTGCCGTACGCAGGGTCTTTTTTGCGTGGAAATATTAGAAATGGCGCGATGTTCGTAAACAAAAGTTTTTTACTTTTGTCACTCCCTGTATGAATGACTTTAGTTTTTCTCTTCTACTAGCTGACCTCATTTTGAAACTTTTTTATCTCTTGTAAAATTTTCGCCAGATACACAGTTTCTCCACGGAAAAATTATTTACCTATTGTGGCGAAGACAATGTTAAAAAAAGCCCGACACGACGCCCTAAGTGCAAGTTAATTTTTTGAAAATAATAATTTGTGAAAAAGTTAACAGGGGGGGTGGACGGTACAATTTAGAGCCGCACGGTATGTATCTGGGGCAAATGCATTTTCGTGTCCGACTTTAGACTTTAACATACACCCTTTGGACGTCAAAACAGTGTATCCCATTAGAGCAAAGCGATGAAACCGCTTTGAGAAAAATCGTAATTCTGAAACCTAACCTGCAAATTCTGACTTTTCGCATTCGCATGCGTGCGCAAAGTACGCTTTTTTCACGCGGATCGCGAAAGCATACATTTCATGTCTTGCTGCAACCGCAGAAATTTCACCAACTTACCACTCTAGCTATTGATCTTCCAGTCCAAACGTTAAGGATCTCACGACGAAAACAAATAAGCAAATAAAAACCGATTGGGCGCTATAAATCAGCGTTTGATTCACGTCCGACTTGGACGCGAAACAAAAACTCCAGGCATTTTCAGAGGTCGCTTTCGGCCAAATTCATGTACACCTGTTGGGCACATTTAAACACGTCTAAATCTTTGTTTATAACATATGGATAAACTGATGTATAGATAATAAACTCGTTTTTGCCTTATATTGGGAGCGCGTGGGCTTATATTTGACCAGTTCAAACAGAAACATAGAAGTTCGTTTAAAGCGTGTACCAAAGAGAACAGCCATTAGGTGCAATGTTGAGCAAATAGAAGCTGTAGGCAATGTACGGCAATCCTAAACAGTGTGTTAATTAAAGATGTTCATCTGATTAGGTGCTGAGGTAACAGGAGAATGCCTGTTCATAAACATAATAAATTCGTGAATTTATTTGGTCCACTGTATAGCTTTAAATAAACCCTACCAGGATAATCTGATTCCGATGATCTCAATATTCTTTCATTCCAAAGATAATCGTGATCGGAGGAGTATAGTGACTTTTTCTCGTGTATCTTGTCAGTGAGATAAGTTTGAACTTTTAGTGTGGTGTAGAATTGATCGTATCGTCACATGTGATTAGTGATTGTGTGACAATAGTGGTGATATAATCTAGTTGACGTTTCACGAGAACGTCCCAGTATAATTGTACAATGGACGTTTAGGTCTGTGGGAGCCGAGGTAATACTGCGGAAGATTTTTATTCAATTTTTTTTAATCAAAAGTTAATTTAATAAATTTTGAATTAATTCCCTTATGATGGTAACGAACTCGCTACCAATAGCAGATAGTCACTTACCAATTTACGAGGTGTCGAGCTTAATAACTTCCTAATTTGACGAGGTGTTGCGCAAATTTCCGCAACAATAAACTTTAATCGGTTTTGTGAGATTTTTTGAAGCAAGTTTCACTTAACCGGCGTCTGATATTTCTACGAAGCATTTTCAAATTTTTCTTTAATTTTAATGCGTGTGATTGTTGCCAGACACTTTAATTGAATCACTGAGCACAGAAACACCGTAAGTCACAAATAACTAGTTGTGAGATAATAAAAAAAAACGAATTCGATTTTCTAAACTCTCACCAACTTAAAAACTGACTGCAATGTACAACAACGTAACACGAAGGTATATTAAATAAAAAATTCTAACTTTATTCGATTAAGTTTAGAAACATATATTATTTTTCAACACAGTTTCCCGCCCTAGAACTACATTTTTCCCATCAAATTGGGAGCTTTTTTATTCCATTACTCTATAAACTCTTTGGACATTCCAGTAGCCATTGGAGCACCGCGACGTTGTCGAAATGTTGGCCTCAAGGTACTTGTTTGAGAGGTCCAAAAAAGTGAAAGTCGCAAGAGGACAAGTCGGGACTATATGGCGGATGTTCTAGCGTTCTCAGCCTAGAGCATCCAATTTTTGTCTTGTGGCATTGACCGCATGAAGCCTGGCATAGGATAAGCGAGTTTTTGCCTTAACCGCCCCCTCTTGCTACTTTTTCTCCATTCCATACCTGCCTATTTCGACTCGGGCGTGTAATTGTATACTTAAGTTTCATCACAAGGAATTATACGATTCAAAAAGGTTTCATCGTCGTGGTGAAATCGATTCAAGTAGATCAGTTTAAAATACTATTCCAGAAGTTTTGGGCTTGATTTACAAATTTATCATTCTTTTCTATGTTACTTATGTAATTTAATATTTCCGCCTGCGAACTGCAAAAAACGACCTATAGCAGAAAGTCAGGTGTTACGCGCAAATGCTATGTAATGAACTGTCACACTGTTACGTAATATAATTACGCACAGCTGACTCGCGCTGATCATCTTCATGATACCAACATGCGCCCTTTCAGGATTTTGTAATACAAACAAATATCATCTCTGGAGATTGGCAGGATTGCAATTTCATCAGATTTATGACGAAACAGCAATATACCAAAGGAAAAGCATTGTACACAACTTGAAAGTAAGACATTTTACTTCGTTCGCCGAAATTACCAACTTTGCCTGTGGC
Source organism: Euwallacea similis (assembly GCF_039881205.1). Classification (NCBI taxonomy): domain Eukaryota; kingdom Metazoa; phylum Arthropoda; class Insecta; order Coleoptera; family Curculionidae; genus Euwallacea; species Euwallacea similis. The sequence continues at coordinate 5,004,307 of NC_089615.1, forward strand.
TGGGGCACAAACTTTCGTCTCGCCTACAATATGCTTTTTACTATTCTCGAAATGTAATATACAAGTACTATCACGTTTAGAGCTTTTAGAGTAGTTTTTAGAGCTTCCCGAGAGGTTTATTTCAGTTTGGATTTGGATTTCAAATCTTATTACCTTGTTCAATTTAGATTTTTAACTTATCGTCCAGATATTATGGTTTAAGCAACGCAATGTTTACTTAAGTTTTGAACATTGAACCCTGTTAAAAGAGCGCACATATTTAGTGTAAAAAATCATAATCGAGTTCCACATTTGAAAGGAGATGAGTCGAACAATGACCGCCGCACAATAGCAGTTCCAAGGTAAAAAATTGTTGAATAAATTTTATTTTAAAAATTAGCATATAAATTGCTTTCTGATATAAGTCGGAATAGCGATTCTTCAAACGTCTTCAGGTCGCACAAAGGACGTCGGTCAGGCAAAAAATTGAATACTTGGGTAACATAGTTTTGGAAACAATTCATCAGTCAGGGATTGACAAAGTGGGCGGTAGACATCAAACATCTTTCGACTTTTAAATGAAACTGAGCACATTCCGAGACGTGATGGTATTTTATGAGCAGCCCAATTTGAATTGGACAGTCAAAGCTCCAATACCAAACAGTTTGTAAATATTATGACCAATTACTATTCAATGGACTATGCAAGGCGCTGAGTGAGCCCATTGGTGGTGGACCCGTATCAATCAATGATATACTTAATTATCATCAAATCCATCCGCCAAGCATTACATCATCAAAGGAAACAAAGAACACATAAATAAATAACTAGAATCTGCCTCTTCGAGGACATAATATTCTTCGCTTGTTAACTACAGAGAAGAGGGTCTCTCTTCTGTCTGTTCTTCGTTTGCTGACTTAACAAGCCCCGGTTAACGCCTTGTGGATTTTGCAGTTCAAATAATATTACACTGAAATGTGTCATCCCATTTCATGTTTTCGCTCGTTAAGTTGACATATAACCTGTTTGATAAACGAGTGTTGTACATGTTGCGGAAACGTTAGGTCACAATAAATTAGTAATCATAAAAGTGTACAACGTGTAAGGTATTCATCAAATTTATTACGTGTTATATTGCACAAAAGATGACGAAAATATGAATGATTCTAAAGTAGAACAATGAAGACGGGTACAGAAAGATTCAGAGTGCCTGTAGGATAAGGAGACGGCACTACGTGCCGTAGCTCTGCTCCACGTGTGCGTAGTTGACGTTCCATATGCCCCTACTTTTTCCGCTACGTGCCCATAGTTTTTGCTTTATGTGTCCTTAGTTTACAGTCTACGTGCCCGTATTTATTTCCCCACATGCCTATAGTTCTCCCGTGAGACATTCCTGAAGTCGACCGGTTCTGGCCGGTCTCCGCACTATTCATGCTCACGCTCTAAGTTTCTCTCCCTTTCGCGAATGTACAAGAAAGTTTACTTATGTATTTATTTTTGGCATCTGCTACGCAAATTCTCCATCTTTTTGTATTTCGAAGCCAACATATTTCACACGATTTTTCTTTTTTTCAGACTGATCTCAATAATCCATAAGAACACTGAGGCGTGAAGACCACCCACGTTCCGACTTGTGCACTGTGCAGCGACATAAACAATAGAATTTCGTGGAAAATGGAAGTGGTAGCAGCACCTCCACCCTCTACAGGGGGTTCACCGTTTCGGGACCATGACGTGCGCGAATGGTCCAGAATCGACACGCTTACGGGTGCTCTGGAGCGAGCCAGACTGGAAACGGACAGCTGGTCGGCCAACACTCGTGATGCTTCGCATCGATATGGAAAGGTAAGAAATAAATGGTCCAGTTGATGTAACATAGTCAATAATCTTAAGACTATGTATAGAGTGGGCCAAATTGGATCATCATAAAGGGAAAGTTCCATTTTTAGCAGAGATCGGTATACAATTTGGTCCTATACAACGCGTTAGATATAGAATGCCCACCTCCTTAACTGGATATCTTGCAGGAATTTATAGAATTTTCAATTTTATTATAATTTACGTGTACAGGGTGGTCAAAATTCGAAGCTCTCTATGGAATCTGAGAAACCACAACAGATAGAGTTTGGATAAATTGCACTTTACAAAATTATTTATCTTGTTTAGTTATGATGCGTTAGATCTACATGTAATAGATCTTAAAGTTGTGAAAACGTTGTCCTGGTGAAAGTCGAAAAATGTGTCCCACGAAGGCATATGGCCAGTAATCTAAGTACATTTTAAAAATCTTTAAATTACCATGCTTTCTCGTATAAAATAAAAATTTCGTTTCACTACTGATTTTAATACGTTTGTATATAAAATGATAAATGATAATCACGGTATTCACGATCTAAATTAATGTTTTTGTTGATTTGGTATTTACTTGGATACTTTTAATTGGATTGGTTCCGTGAAAGTTCACTTGCACTATTTTCCTTCTTGAAAGAGACAAAACTTTAATAGCAAATATTGCACGAAATATCAACAGCTGAAAACCACTTTGTCCATAAATTAAAAAATACGCACTTTTTCGGAAAATAACATCACCAAAGAGCACGTCCGTTAGCGCTATTCATTATAGCAATACCATTACAATTTCCCATTATTAATTACATTTAAAAGAGCCCGCAGACGGATCGCTGCGTTGCGCCTCCGAGTGGCGTCACTCGGTTGCTTGTTTCAGGGATTTTGTCGCGATACTTAGTCGCATCACAGAGCGATTCGTGTAGAAGAGAATCAAAGGAGTAGAAGGTTTCGATACACGGTGGCAAAGCCCAGTTTATCCAAGAAGCAACTTGATTCTAAGGAGGAAATTTTACTTTTCACCTAATCACAGTGGACACATTGGCATCTAAGCAATTATATATTTATATCGTTAATTAGTTTTCGACAACTGAAAGTGGTTCGCGTGGAAGAAATTTTAAATTTTCACTTTTTTTGCACACGGAGTTATACAGATTGCCTGTTCACCATTAGGATCTCGAAAACCGTAAGAGATATGAATTTGGTTAAGTTGCGTTATACTTGTGTATTTTTGTGTCGAACAAAAATTCGTTCAAAATTTGGAAAATTCCGACTGGATCCGGAAATATTCGAGGCGAACCAACATTTGCTAAAATGATTTTCACTTTATTCTAAGCTCATTTGATGAGATTAAAGGAAATAACCGTCCCTTCTTCGTTGAGACTTTTTGCCCTTTGCAAGACAGTAACATTGGATTTTTAAAACGACGTTTCGGATTTCGGGCGCCACCATCAACTTAATTTTTTTTAAGTGGACATGTGATTTTTCCTATGTCTTGTGATAGTCATTGATCGTCTGGCAAAGCGTCTGGTAAAAAGGCAGGCAGATGATACGGGTCTTCAAAAATTGCCAAAAAAATGCCGGTGCGTCTAATTCGGCCCGCAGACGCGTTTCCTCGCTATTTCCCAATAACATCAGTAAAGGCATTCAGATCTTCCTCTAATGCTAATTTAAATGCCTAGTCATGACCCCGTCTCAAACAAAGACGATCTAAAAGTGAATAGCAAAAAGATGAAAACGGCCAACAAATTTGCCCGGTCGAGGGAACATTTTCAACGCCCACGGTCGAACGAATATACCATAAATTAGTATAAATATAGTTTTTTGCTTGCAGATCATTATTAAATTTCCAAAACAATATAGCTTTCTTGTAATTTTATATGTGCAGTTTTGATCCTATTCATTATCCAATGAAATTATGGCAAATAAGAGTAATCAGTTAAGGATACTGAATTTTGCCTTCGTACGAGCCTCTATATTAAAGTTAACGGTGGAGAGATAATGGACGTGAAATTTTCATGACTTTTGCGATAGATAATGCGTATCGCAGATGATTACTCATAAATCCGTCGCTAAAACTCTAATGCTTGAAGCTTAGAAATTGGAAAGCCGCTCGCATTAAAAATCCGAAAAGAGTGCGATTCCACTATTGGAAACTCTAATCCACTCGCAATTACGTTGAAAATTACTTAAGCGTACATAATTACTCAATCGCAGGCATTAGAGATGCAAAGTGATTAAAAACCGACATAAAAAGGTAATGCGGTGCATTTGTTACCTATGGAGATGCCCAAAGAAAGGAAGAAACGCCATAAAACAACTCTTACTTTGCCTTAATTAATCAACCAGGCCGACTACTAATAAACAAATCCGGTCAATTAATAATAACTTCGTGACCAGCTGTTCCCGAGTCGTGAATACCAGATCCCGTCGTGACATTGACTTTGCTTTTCTTCCAAGAACATTGCTTATCGTACTACTGCCACTGAATGAGATGGATTTTTTAAATCGTTTCTCAAGGGTTATTTATCGAGGGATTGCTAAATACCCCCCGGATAAGAGTGGACATTTTCGTAATGCGAAGAAACCAACAGAAAGCGTTCACACTCCAAACAGAAAATTCTGCAGGAGTTGGAGGCAAGAAGAAGGCGAATAACGATGTGCTCTTTGCGAAGATACTAATTTTACGTTCCAATATAAATTTATACAGCTTTTCAAATCGTAAAATAGCGACAAAATATTTCCTCCCAGGACAGCATAAAACTGAATTTATCGCAATATTAGTCATCCTGTAATAATATCAACTATAAATAAAATCATATTAGTTTTACAGCTACGACAAAATTTTATATCTAAAACGCGTTTTACACAAAGCCATAAAGCCGCTTCAGTGCAATGTATTGCACTAAAAGGAAGTAAATTATCTCCCTCATCCGTAGGTCAGAAGATTCAGGTACTTCTGAGAGTCAAATCAATGTAGGAGGAAAATCACTGCTTAAATCCGGCAATAAATTCGCAGGATTTTAGTGGCTTTACGATTATGCATAGAGCTTTTATTTAATGCAAAATGGGTGGAAATTATTATGATTGTACAAAAGGGATAATTCAAAATGCGTCGTAAAGCAAAGAAGCGTTGACCGTCTGAGGCGTCCCACGCTTGGAGTATGGTCTTTTATTTATTTTTAAACTGAGGAAAAGTTATAGGCACGCAACAATGGTCCCAAATCTATCGAGTAACGAGTATGGAAATTAACAAAACTGTTTAAGGAAACATTTAATTGGAAAAAGCTGAAAAGCCGCAAAGGCGACGTGTTGATATTCAAGGGATGTGAATTAGCAGTTAGAACAGTTCCTCGCATAAAGTTTCCTCTTGACGTGTAAATACATAGCCGCGTAGGCAAGTTTTGTTTACAGTAATACACATCTCGGAAAAACAAAACTACAAGTATAAAGCGTTTCGATTATTGTCGACGGCATTGGCAAGAGGAGCTCCACAAACAACCTCGATTGGCCAAGTGACGTGGTCGTAACGGAGACGGGGTGACTGCTTCGCCTTAGCGCCGGGCACCGGCGAGGATTCGTCGCAGAACAATTAACGAGGGTGGCGGGGAAAATGGAAAGGCCAAAAGTTAACTGGAAAGTGAAAAGCATATAGGTCGATGGAGAAGCGACGAGAATTGCCTAAGTGTTTTAAACTACGTACGACTTGCGGAGGTACCTCGTCTTATTGCGAAGGGGGTGAGGGCGCTGCGAAAGGCCAATACCCTGAAAAGGGCGAGACACAAATTACAACTTCAAAAGATACTTTACCTAAAATTTCATATCATAATTACTCACTAAAATAATGGCCGATTTTAAATAACTCCAAAATCAACATAGTGACTAATGACAGATACGAACGGAACGGAACGTACGACATCTGATTAGCGCATTGTTTCCCTCAGTTGCTGAGAATAGAGAGCCGAGAAAAGTTGTAACTAATGTGAAGGTAAATGATAATGGATAAAATGACAATGATATGCGTGACGAGAGTCTGCCTTTCGACAAGGAATGGGCGGCACGTTACAAGTGCAAGATGATGTGTGCTGGATGACAGGTATGTGATAAAAGATGACATGTGACAGATGACAGGTGCGAAGTAAAAGGTGACATGTGACGCGATGAGTCGAAACGACGTTATCGAGTAATTTCGAATAATTGAGAACTGAAAGTTATTGCCCCTTTGGTAGTTGCGTTACTTCTAGACCATCTACTTACATCTGCAGAACAATAAATGCATATGTAACCATTTTAAATGCTTAAGGGGAAACTAGAGTAATGTTTGTAAATGCTTGAACATGACTTAAACAAGCAAGCTTTTAATCCCAGTAAGTGGGCGGGTTCTGTATCTGCGGCGTAAACAAAATAAGACACAATCCTGAGTGAAAGTTACAGAATGCAGAGCGTTGGATGACATACAATACATACACGTATATTATAGATTGCCCCATGTGATTTGAATCTCATAATAGCGTCGTTACTTAATTTTTGACACACTTTTTTCTAAAAGCCTTTCTGGAACCTACTTACAAAGTTTCATGCAATAATTGCTCCTGATTATAAGGTACATCCACGCCGAAGAGCTGAAAATTCATATATAAATTTTCTCCTTAATCGGTGTATCTTGATAATAAATCAAGTCTCACATTTGTCTTTCGGAGAAAAATTGCAATTTATGTGCTAATTAAAAAGTCGATTATTTATAGCGAGCCCGGGGATTTTAAAATGTAATTTAGATATTATCGGGCGACGAAAGGCCGCCTCGGACGAGATTAAATGATTGTTTTCAGAATTGTTCTTAATTAGGGACGTTGTTGAGGCAGCAAACTTGAAGCTGCATAGAAACATAAAATGAAACAGATATTTTAATTGTAAGGATTACATTTGCTTACGTACGTACAGGATTGGTCCGTATGCTTATACAACACGTACTGCCTTTATTATATGAAAAAAAGAAAAACTTTGAAGGGTTTATCCTAAATCGCCAGAAAGTGTTACGTAACACCACAGATGTCTACCGGAAAGTTAAAAAAAGGACTCAAATCCGGCATATTTATAATGGAGCACCGTATATGCATATTTCATAGAAGTTGAATAGACCTTTTTTTCTGATTTCAAGAATATGCATTGGCATTTGATTTAGCCGCTTTAGCGGTATTTGCATTTTAAAATAGGGATTATATTGTTTTTAGAAATCGCAGTTGCCATGAATAAACAAATGCACCGAACGTCTTTATTTCATATCATTATTTCCAAGATGAAAGTAATAAATTAATAAATTATAATTACTAATGACGTTCGGTCCATTTGTTTATTCATGGCAACTGTGATTTCTAAAAACAATATAATCCCGACTTTAAATGCAAATACCGCGAAAAGGACTAAATCAAATGCCGACACGTTACATATTCTTGAAATCAGAAAAAAGACCTATTTAATTTTTATGAAATACATACAGTGTTCCATTATAAATTTACCGGTTTGAGTCCTTTTTTAATTTTGCGATATTCATCTGTTGTGTTACGTAAAATCTTTGACGATTGAAGATAAACCCTCGAACTCTTCTTTTTAAAGTTTGTCTTTTTTTCCATACAGTAAAAGTAGTAGGCGCTGTCTAAGTACACTGGCAAACCTTGTACATGTGTCCGAATGGACAGAGGAAGAAACTAGCCCAGATGTTTCAACTAGACTGGCAAGATCATCAATTTAAAATATAGTTTAAATCTCATTCAAATTTCTCACAATCAATTTGCAAGAAATATTGCCTCACAACGCGAATTTTACGTTGTGTCTTTATAAGGAGAAGGCCAATAACCATCCCATTCGCGAATGGAAGGATAACGAATTCGAGGTGACGATGCGCTTTAACAAAGGCAAGAGGCAAAAAATCTCAAATAGGATGGTCCATCCTACAATGACTACAAAGAGACTACCCACCGGTTGACGTGCTCAGTTTTGTCTGTTTTTAATTATCTTTGTTCCAGTGCAGATTCATAAATAATAACTTTGATTATTCGTTAATAGGTAAATAAAGGGTGATCGTTAAAAAGTCTCAGGTAGGTGTTGAAATATCAGAGGCAAGTCTTTGGATAAATTCATCTGTTAATCTGTTGTCAGTTATATGTTTGATGGCAAAGACCAAATGGCTTCATTAATGCCCTGCGTTCATGGTTCATTGACAGCGCCTGGTTTTTTTACGGTCACCTGTTTGGAATTGGGTGCGGAGGATGATTACTCTATTGGTAAAGTGAACTTCAACTTCTTAAGACCTCATGCAAGTTGCAATTTTTTGAAAGTATATTTGCATTTTCCTTTCCGATCCTAGTTTCAATAAATATTTCGATATTGAAATCCAGAGTTTTATATTCAAATATCAGTTTTTCTAAGATTTAATACTTTTTCCCACTATACTTTTTCAATTGTTTTTAGCACATTTTCAACCTATTCTTCTGTCGGGGTTCCTTCCTTAACAAAGTACCTCGACAACCTGCTACACAAACCATCCAACCAATTGATAAACAAAATCAAGTCGTTAAACAGGATTTTGATGCAGCTCCAAAGAAAAAGTCTAACGGGGTTATGTCCGGAGAGGGGACTGGCCAAGAATGTTCTGAGACTGCAACAGGAGGTTATCTAAGGTCTCTTCCAAGTCCGTTTTAAGTAAAATGGTTATAAAAGAAAGGACCAGTTATTTGATTGCCAAATATTCCACCCCCGCTTGAAACTTAAAGTGATGTGGGTGATGCGCAATCCTGTAGAAACGGAGGTTTCCCCTGTAGTATGCGGATTTCGTCTATTGAAAATTCAATTGTTTCTCATTGAACTCTCATCTGATCAAGTAATTTCATGTAAAAAATTTTAATTATCTGCACATTTCCGCGTGTACCATTTGCAAAATGTTGTTCGGCTTTCGGTATCACTGGCTCGGAGTTCCTAACAAATTCTAATAATTATAACATTTTCCAACGATCATTTTTGGCGTCTTCGGGCAAAAACATGACAAATGGCTTTTTTGATGAAACCGCACCTTTTCTGATCCTTGTTAGATAACTGTGTGTAGTGCAAATTATTTACTCTTACCGCAGGACATGAAGCAGCTCTATGATCTAATAAGTAATTTACGTGAAAGCTCTTCATTAAAAAAAACAAATTATTTATTGCTCAGTCCAAACGTAAGAGAATCGGTCATAATTACATGAGGCAAAAATACATAGGTCATTTTTATTGGCTATTAAACATGATGTCTTTTTTAATAGCTTGGTCGTCTTTTCTAATGGCTCATTAATGGCCTGCCTCATTCATTTCTTAATTGCCCATTGTTTTACCCAGCTGTACCTCTAAAAGGTCAGGAGATATTGCTTTCTGGTGGCCAAATCTATTGTCATTTACTTACTGTAAACCCAATTCCTTATCTTTGGCCGAGCAAAGAAGTCTGCTCGTATCTTAAGGATTTCGCAACTGACTGCAATTATTGAATAATATGTCATACATTTACCCGACAACGAGGTCGTGAATTGTAAGTGGAATTATCAATATACATAATCTAGACTGTAAGCGGTTGATATAATTATTTCAACAGCCTAATCTAGATTCATGTACCGCTGTTAAAGAGGTACTGACTACAATTTCATAAATTTACAGTACATTGTCACGAAATTGCTTTGGCATAAAATATTAAAAGGTTTGTTTAAGGTCATAATGTAGTCAAATATATTGAAGCTATTAGGTTAGAAATCAGTTCATTATGAGGTTACCAAAAACGCTCTATTATTAGCTAATATAAGTAATGTGTTAGGAACTAAGCAATGCTAGAAAAAGGGAAAGTAAAGAGAAATTTTGCTACGAGCGTGGGGTAAAAAGTTTTACCGCACATAAATCAGTGCGAAAACTTTTTGTGGGCATTTAGCATTGACATGCGTGCGATAAGACTCCCACTCTCCAGAATTATTCATAAAAAACTTATCGGACACGTGCTATGTCTTTCCTATGTGAATCTCTTTTACCTTAATGACAATAGAATCATTTTCGCTTTCGTTTTTCATGGTTCCATTTGTATTATTTCCAGATTCTCCTTGATTCTCACATAGCGAGTCTATCAATTTCAACCTTTGAGTCTTTTTTGTCACGAGGAAAATCTCAGCGTCCGGTGTTCTAGCGGCTGGGTAGTGTGGGATTCCCCGGAGCGCCTACCCTCTAGAAACCTCGAGATGAAAGACTCTTCTCCAATGCCGGAACAGGAGGAATATATCGTCAGGGTCGGAAAGGACTGCGAGTAGTTACTATCAACTCCACTCGTCTTCTACTAGTTGATTCGGTTTGAATCATTTCGGATCTATTGTATTTCTTTTCACCCTTCGTGTAAAAAAGAGGCCTTCGTAATGGCTTCATTTCTCCCCATGATCTCCATCTCGATTTGTTTCTTTTCAAGTTGCTGGGCAACGCGACTCTTCCTCCTTTCAATCGCATTGTCTATGTCCTTCTGGTCTTATATCATGTTATTACCGACCCTAATGCATACATTCGACAGAAACTTTTTCTTTTTTCTTCGGCAATGGAAATTGTTCCTGCATGTTTGTGTTTTCTCCCTAGATACTTCTGTTTGCGGTGTGGCATCCATAAGTGCATGCCCGTTTGCCCCGTTCGTCTTGACCTTCTATGACTTTTCTTGTCGAGTTGGCCCCAAGGGCTGGTTTCTGATGATGCATTAAGCCGCTCCTTCGGCAGGCCCGCGTCCAGACACTCCCCGCTTTTACCCATTGTACACCCATCCTTCTGTCTTCCGCGCCTGTTACCTCTCTCCCTCCTCCAGGATTGGTTTCTCGGACTCGAGAGAGGAGGCATCCTCCACCACATGAAGGTGCGAATAAGTCTTTGACCCCCAATCTTTTGAGTCTAATTGTAAGTCATGCTAACTTGCAATTGGTATATTCTAAATTAGTCTTGGTGAATGGTTGTGAGGCCACGTAAGCCTAGTTTGGGGTCAACCTCTGCGTATCTACTCAGTGCTTTATCATATAGTTTTCTTAACATTGAAACTAACTAGAAGAAGACAATAACAAGAACTTACTGTTTTATGCACTTAAATGCAACAAAATGCCTCTGTGCAGTGACTAACTTAACTAACGAACCATTGCATGTGCACAATAACAATATCAATTTTGCAATATAAGTATGATTTAAGTACATTTATCCATTTAAATGATATTTATATTGCCGGTAAGGAACATTTTTAAGCTCGGTCACGGATATTAGCTTAGAAGTAGAAGGCGACTTTCAGCGTTGGTACACAACAAATGTCACGACCATTTACCTTTCCGAAGATAATTACTATTTCATAACGAGAAACATAAGTGAAATTTAATTCTTAAAAAATATTTTATATATTAAACGTTACATGCAATTTATTTAGCGTGTGAGAAGTATACGGGGTGTTTCAAATTTTAGTCACAAAAGTGGGATTTGGGTGATGGTAAAAAAAGATTTTTGTTATTAATTTGTCTCTCCGCGAAATCTAAAAAGCTTTATCTAATCTAAAAAGGGAAACCCTGATTTCATTTTCTATTTTTTTGTCTCTCAACAATATTGTTATTAACCTTGATATCATGCATATCATCCACATACATATATTCAAACGTGTATTTGCTGATTTTCAAAATTTTTGATATACAAACGATGATCCGCATCCGATTATTTTTTATAGACTATTCAGTATTTTGGTGCCTGTTTAGTATCACATAAAAATGTACTAAATTCAAATACATGTCCGTTCCTACATGTTACCCTCTCTGGTAGACAAATATATTGTTACGAATGCAGAGTTCGGATGTTTCCAATAAACTCGCCATCCACCTAAACAGTATTTAGTTACTAGAAAAATTAACACAACTCCAATTCGGCACCTCAAAGTACGAATAAATCACTATTTCAGTACTAATCATATTAATGTCGCATATTATTATCGCGCTTCATTCTTATCGCTACACTAGTCTTGGACCGTCCTCATTCTTAGCAATAGTCTCCTTATATAGCTAAAAGTTCTTTAGCTAGAAGATTCTGCAATTTTCTTACACACATGCGACATTAACATAAACAAATATACTAGAACATTCGACATACATAAGAAACAATAAATCACTCGTCGAGCGCCTACGGTAAATCCCTTTTTTTGTCTCTATATTTTACCTGCGGTGGCCGCCTGCCAGCCGTAACAATATACATCTTCAATATATCATCTAAAATGATTTCCAATTGACAATAGCTTTCTTATTGTAGACATTTTAGCTACTGAGATATAAATTTCATCGAAAATGTATGATTCATGCTACATAAATTCTCCAACTACTAGCATTGATTTATATTCGTTTAAAGAATTTTCTTCGAATGCTTTCTAATTATTAATAATAAAAATAAATAATAGTTATTTGTTTAACAAGTGCAGAAATCGTTACTTTACCGCACGCTGGTTGTGATTAACCGAAGGGGGCCAGGCGAAGTTCGGTCACCATTCGAGGGTATGCTAATTGTATCGTTCTCTGTAAGGTCATTTAACTATTAGCGTGCGATAAAATCTTTAGATCCACACGTGAGGTAAAAGGTTTATCACATGCATGTCAAGATCGAATATTCATAAAAAGTGCATGCTATAAAACTTTTTTTTAAATATGGACCTGGAATTTTTATTTCATATTTCGAAAACGCTTTTTATTCCTGATAGACTCATGTGTAATTTCTTTATATTTATTAACGTTTAGACCTGAATAATTCATCGTCAGACTATTTTTTATTTATCTTTTTAAACTACAGTACATGTTCTACTTTCTTATTAACCTATAATTATCCAAAATGTTCAAAGTATTTCCCATTCTCCCTTAGACATAATCGTACATTTTTTTTTCTGGATATATTTAAGCGTTCTGGGTGTAATGCTTTGGAACGTAAGGGTAGTTTTATTTTTTGAGTCGTCATATTCTCTGATGTGGTTTGTAAAATTTGACTTTTATTATTCCCCAAATAGAAAAATCCATTGGAGTTATATCGGGAAAACGAGGAGTCCATAATATTAATAATGCAATAAATGTTAATAAATGTAAACAAATTATAAATGGGTCTGTTAGGAATAAAAAGCACTTTTGAAATATGAAATAAAAATTTCAGGTCCGTATTTAAAATAATGAAGTTGATAACGATTACTTAGCTATTAAAAGCTGTGCGATGACATTCGATATGTCGCTTTGTAGAAAATAAAAAGTTAAGAAACTTTGTAACTTGAATTTCTTTTCTGTTACAAGCAGTTTACGAAATACGAGAGATTGAAATTTTGGGTCATATTCATGTTTTTCCAAATATTTAGGAAGCCACTGAAAATGTGACAACCTTGTAGCGGTTTTCTCAATGAGCTTTACAAGGGGCAACTTTTATCTAATTTAATCGAAGTTATAACTCTCACCGTTTCGGAGATAGCAATGATAGGCACACCATAAAAAAATACCCTCTATTGTTTTTTGAACTCAAATGTGAATTTTTGGACCATGAATTGAAACTGCAGAATTGATATTTTTGTTCCATTATAATCATGTCCTGAAATGGACTATTGAAATAGAAACGTGCGATTTACGCAACGTGTGAAATGTCCATTACACAAACTCCACCCAGGACAAAAGCAGAGGCTCGGCTTTCGTTTGTTAAAAAAATCATGTTATTATTACATATCTTTAATTTTTCAATTTTTACTTTCTCACACCGTCATTTCCTTCATATGATACCTTCCCAATAATTAAAGATTTTCTCATCTCCTCACTCAAACCTCGATGCAGAATGACCGGATCGTTTGCCCTTTTACATTCTTACGGTACGGTTTCTTGTTCTCATTTTTTATCATCACTTAAATCGTCTCTGTAATAGCCTTCATGATAGGTTAAGGAAACTCGATTGTTTTACGATAATATCCTTTACCAATAAAGGATATCTCTATTATTGCAGTAGGTCTGGTTAGCAGCCATTAGCCGCAGTGTCGGTCCTATATTGTTAAGGTAACGGACTGAATGATGATAAGTGATGTAACTCCAAGAAATCGAGATTTAGCTCTAGTGCACGGTGTGTATCATGATGGGCTTTAAACAACTCCGGGAGGTCAAGAGTGTAATTCATTACAATGAGTCAAAAGGTCAGGCAAAGCAAAGGGTATGTTTACGGCTGCTTACATATACGAGATGCATACGGCATTCTCCTTTTGTACTTTCAGGCACGGTGTATTTTAAAGTCCATCACGATTGTAACCGATTTCCATAAATCTACGTTGATTTACGACTGTGAGCGAAAGAAGAGTATGGTCTTCGAAAATTTGCATTCGTTACTCATACCTAAATAAAAAAACTTTCTTTTATGTCTGCGCAAAAAGAGCGTAGTTCATCCAGTAATGGTATTCCTACAATATTCTAAGAACATTCTTTGAACGAGGTACTTACGTAGGGCATTTTTCTCTTGGCGCCAATATTTATTTTTAATAGACTACACGATGATGTGGACGATAAAATAGTGGAGCTAATTTAAAAGGCTCGCCATCGATATCACAGAAACAAGCTTTTTACAGGACATAAAGAATGTCCTAGGAGACCAAACAACAAACTACACAAAAAGGAGTAAATCGAGTGTAACTTTACGACGTTTATTGCAATTCTTTTGCCAGTTCGTTTCATCTGTAATTTTCTTTGAAAAGTTTTTCTGCATTTTTGCTCCAGATCAACATACACGAACAACACATACAGGGTGGCCCGAACTTAAAGTATCAAACTTCACCAGCGTATTGAATATTTAAAAAAACTCTATACAACATTGGTCGAAACATGCTTCGTACAGAAAATACAGGGTGTCAATTTTTCTCTCCGATGCACTATTCTCGAGTAAGAAAATAAAAACCGTTCAAAGTGCAGTTTTTATTATTGTCTGATAAACAAAAAAAAATAAAGATAAACATAAAAAAATTAAGCATTCCAAGTATTTCGTAAACAAAGTAATACCGAACGTATTTCAAACAAGATGATAATTAGCATGATTTTGTTAATTCACTTGTTTTTCATACTCTTAGCAATCACTCAATCCCACATTCAACAAACCCACAAATCCCATAAGAACCAGAGATGAGCTAATTGCTTCCGTTCGAGCATGTTGTTAAGCTATACGACCAGTGCATATTGCTGAGGCTACCAGAGCAGCCGCCCAAAGATGCAACCAATGTGTTGAAGCGGGAGGCAATTATTTTGAGGCAATTCTAGTTTTCCAATGTTTATGTTTTTTTTGTTCATCATGCAATAATGAAAACTGCACTTTGAACGGTTTTTATTTTCTTACTCGAGAATGGTGCATCGGAGAGAAAAATCGACACCCTGTATTTTCTGTACGAAACATGTTTCGGCCAATGTTGTATAGAGTTTTAAAAAAATATTTTTAAAAGTGCAATACACTGGTGAAGTTTGGCACTTTAAGTTTGGGTCACCCTGTATACAGGGTGTTAATGTTGCCATATTGCGAACTCTTTTCTCGATAAATAATGAAAAAATGTAAACAACAAAACGTTCGTAAACGTCTCATTTCCAAAATACCATCCACAATAATTTACTAATAAACGACATTTCTTTGCGAGAATCCTGGTTTTTAAGATTTTTTTTGAAAAAATTATGCCTCATAAAAATGAATCTGAGCAGGCAATCATGTTCGAATGACCTCAGGCTAAATCAATGAGCGCTCGTTTAAAACAACACAGTTAGTCCACTGTGGTGGACAGCTCCAGCAGTTATGAAATCAATAAGATACGGAATACCGAATTGCGGCTAAAATTTTTGCTTTTAGTAAATGAATTTTTAAAAAACCAAGCAAGTTTGGAAATTGGAATTTTTTCATAATTTATTTCAGAGAACTGTGCTCTCTAAGTTTGTGACATGATTACATTAACGCCCTGTATACATAAAAGAAACGTATACCTATGGTTCTTATAAAATATGCGAGACCATGGCATCTACTGTAATAACATGCATGTGCATATTATGCGGAGCAGCAAATCCACGCATATAGGCAGCTTCAGAGAATTAATGCATAATGTACGCAGTGATGATGATATGAGCAAAAAAGTATAAAAGATCAGCCATTACCAAGCAAAAATTTACAATATACCCGTTGTGTATAAACCCCCCGTTGTGGTAAACATCCCATATGTCCTTGTTATGCGTCAATATTTAGTCCAGATAATTACAATTTTATGAGAAATTGTAAGAGAGAATAACGAGCCCGAAGACAGAACTCCACATCTGCTCAATTGAGAGAAACGAAATCCACTTTTCGGCTTGTTCGATTTTAAGAGGATTAACTGAACGTTTCACAGCCTTTCTTTGGCACTTTTTGGTCAATCTCGGTCAGAATTATAAGAAAAATGACTTGCCCCAAGACATTTTTTTTTCATTTTTATTAACGCATTTTCAATTCGATTAGAACATGAGTTTCAACTCTCCGACTCATCCAAGTTTTTGCGGGGAATCCCCTTCGGGTCGGTAATTTGTGGTTAGCTATCGATCAAAACCTGTTGTGCGCTAAAGTGGGCGAGGCTGCAGAAGTTGATCTGTCTGATCATCGCAGATGCATCCCGGATCATACCACAAGTGGAGCTCAGCGTCTTTCGCTGCGATTTCTGGAACTTCCAATCTACATTGTGTCTCTGAACGTAGTGCCATAAATTCAACCACTTATTCTAGCTCCCAAAATATGATGAAAACTTCATATAAACATTTATCGAAAGCCGCTTCGTTTTCGATATACAGGATGTGGCACTATGTTCCGAGACACCTTGTAGATCAAGGGGCTTCTCATCGAAGAAATAAAGACTACATATCATAGAAGCAAACACTATGAGAAGCCGGTTCTTCGAGGACCACTGGGCTCGATTGACTGAACATTCTAATCGTACTGCCGCAGTACAACAGCTCGAGGGAACAACTAAGGAAGAAACACCCCTTTGGAGTAAACATTCCAAAGGGAGATGGATTTACGTTGGAATGTCGTCAATCGCCATGTCACCAACAATTAGATTTGGCTTACTGGCAAATCCCTAATAACTGATGATACAGAGTCGCTGAGAGCCGGAATATGCAGGGCTGCCCGCAGGGGGGCCGAGTTCTTCTCCCTTGGAGACTATACATACCTTTCAAGCCTAGATTATTGTTATACTCAAGCTAGTCATCCAAGAGGAAGTTAGATAATAATGAAAAATAGTGAAGCGAGAAATTTCTGTCTATTCTGACGGTCATGCGGTCCTAACAGTTGTCTGCAAGAGCTAGATAAGTCCAAAGATCGTGCAGATATAAGGAAATCTTCTTCAGAAGCGACAGGCACAAAGAGAGTCGTCCTAAGATGAGGCGCTTGTCACAGGGGTGTTGATAGAAATGAACAGGCGTGGTTCGTCATCCTGTGGGTTAGTCTAAAGCATGGGAAGTCCGGCAATACAAGGCCGAGAGCGAGCCATAGGGCACACCTGCCCTAGTTATTAACAAATCAAATATTTTACCTGAACTGTATCCATTAACGATATTATGCCTAGTCATAACCTGGCAGGCAAGATTGCCCTCATTCCACTTTGCACAGTATAATATCACAATGGACGCAGTCAAAGGCCTTCGACAAGTCATAGAAGATCGCTGCGGAATATTTCCTTATGTTAAGTATCTATGTTGGTTTTATGTTCATACCTACATGATTTTCATTCCAAATTGCATTGTTTCAGCTTTACCATTTTCAAGGTACTCGCATTGAAGCTTTCAAATCGGTTTAGAGCGGTACCTAGGATCGATAAGAGAAGATGCTATCCAGCAACACCTCTAAAACAACTTTTTGAGCAAATTATGAATCAAACTGAATGACGAAATTAATTATTGTTCCGAATCAAATTTGAGGCAACAGTTCTGGCTTAACTTGATGCAAATAACACTGAAGTAAAAACTTTTGATAATCGTTACTGATTAGAATTTCACGTTGACAGCTGGTAGCTTCATCAAAAACTGCCTACACTCACGCAACTTTCTTATCAAGAGGTCAAGGAACGATTTTTCTTTGAATTGAAAACAAACCTCCTTCGCAGGCGAGGCAGACTAAAGAAGTCGCAGGATATCCTTCCCACCTTTCCTTACGTCACGACATTGTCTCCTGCTGCAATCTGTAATGCAACAACGTAGCCAGCGGCCACTGGCAGTACGTTTCGAGTCAGTACTGCCGAGAAAGGAACCCGACGCAGCCACGGGTACCGTACCGCGCGTTCTGTGTTTCGCGGTCATAGGAAGTCGTACCGAAGGTACCACAATTTGCGCTGCCTCTTCTTGCAGGTCAGCGCTGTCAAACCTGATTTGGTTTTACTCCGTTTTTGGTCATTTTAACCGTTCTGAGTAGTGTGAAGTCGTACAGCTGGCAACTGAAGGAATATGATCTAGGATATTCGTAGATTGCGTACCAATCTATAGCCTCGTGTAAGTGTGAATATCTGTGCCTTTCTACGATTTTTACCGGGCCGCGATTCGGTTCCACCGATTGGTTCAGGCTTAATTAATTTAATGATTTATTCAGTTCATGGTAATGGTTCATTTAAATTATCCAGTCCAACAACCTCCGAGCTTTAATAGGTTATAACATTATGAATCAGCGAAGAAAATCGCTTGAGGAAGTTTCTATATTGAAATTTGAGAAGTTATTAAGTTTTTTGCCCTATAAAAATTCTATATTGGCGCGGTGCGCGTCCTCACTGCAATCGAAATTTTCCAGTGATCGAAAATTGGATTATTAAAATCCATTACAATTTAAAATCGAACCAAACCATCCAGATTGCGAACGTAAGAAGAAAGTTATCAATTTTTTTTTGCTTCAGGTTGTAGACTCCAGAGCCCGCACTGGAGCAGATGGTTCCCTTCAGGCACAAGCCAGTAGACAGCTGGAGGTGTTCCATAGTCGGGCAGCAGGATCCAGGTTGCAGGTAGTCAAAACCACGACAGTAAGCAGCAGTAGGTGGTCTGGAAAAGCGGAAGAGCCTAATAAAAGACTGGAATTTGAAGATTTGCAGGTTGGTTGAATAGTTAACCTTTGAAAGAAAAAAAAATCCGTAGAAAAAAATTTGTATTGAAATTAAAAAGTATTTGAAATAAATTCTTCTCCATGACCTATATCCTCCACCCATGGCTCAGAGCGTGACAATTACTGGGTTGGAGTGGTTCTTCCGTATGTGCCGATCCAGGACTGTCCTGCATTAACCCATCTTCCATAAATGGGTTAATCGCCGCTCTTCCTCTTAGTTTTCTTTCATTTTTGGTTCTCTCTAAACGGAGCGAATTTCCTCCCCGATCCTTAGGTACCTCGGCGTTGCAATCAAAATCATACATTGATGAAAACTCATACATTAATGAGGGTCATTAATAAATGATTTTGTAAGCATTAAAAGAACTTGTTTATACTCAGTCGATTGAAATGAGCCTAAACCGCTCTAGGATAAAATTGACTTATACGGACTATCAGGTGCTACCAAATTAGTTTTAGTAGATTGATGTACGATATCTGTCGATTCCAACATCGGCATAATTTTCACTTTCAGTATGGAATCTTAACGATACGTCCGTGCTTAGGTTTATGAAACTATAAATCCAGCCTTCATCTATAAACTGAGCTCGAAAAGTTAGCTTAACTTCTTAACGATACGTTACGTAGATGTACCAACCAGGATTTCATTAAGCGGTGCTTTCCGTCACGATCTGATAAAAACCATTAAAATTCAAACGCAATTTCACGTGATGAACTGGAGGTATTCTCAATGCATATTAAAAGATTTTTGCCATTAATAAAGTTATAATATAATTTAAAGAAATAATCAATTTATTGATTTTTCTCACTCCTTGACGCTACGTCTAGCGGCTTACGTTGACGAAACCATAAATCCAGCATTAAGCTGGATATAGACTACGCACTTTTTAACGTAAGTCGTAAGACGTATCGTTAAGATTCTGTACTGCATGTTCTATTGATTTTAGAATGGGCAGATATCACGTCTTACCGTTGAGCGTAAATGCTAACGACACAATAGATATGTTTATTCTTCCTTTGACTTAACGTTACGTCTTGCGGCGTACGTTAACGAACCCGGGTTTCCTTACTTCTTACTTAATCTTTTAATTATCTTGCGAGTTTTGCTTTAAATTCGCCGTAAATCACCTAAACTTTCCATTACTAAATCCGTTCGTCGTGTCGGCTTATTTATTTTAATCCGCAAGCTATTTTTCATTGAATGTAATTTAAAAATCCACTGCAAGTGAACACTATCGAAAGGTTTACTTAACAATGACTGTGTTTACTAGACTGTAACCGAAACTTTTCCTAGCTGGCAAGGAGCTTACACTCCATCTTCGATTAACAGCAATAGCGATTTTCTCGTAAAATATTCAAAGTGCCCCACGTGCAATTTGAGGAATCCAAAAGAAGACCATTTGTGCAGGTAGTAGAAGTCAAGTGTGTGCTCGTTCGAAATTAGGAAGTTGACTCAATGTTTCACGAGAAATTACCTGCATGCCAAATACGCCATGTGGAACGAATGCTAATGAAAATGCAAACTGGAGGTGACTAATAGTAGCCATTATTGACTCAAATATGCGAAGATTATTCTAATTACTCAGTTTGTCTGATACTTTTCATCTAAACGGTCATATATTTTGCGTTTCAGCTCCCTCTGAACCCTCTAGACCTGTCGTCTCAAAAATCCAAGGCCTCAGTAGGCCGCAGCGCACACAGACGTCCTCCTACCAGACACCCCAAGACCCAAAACTTCACTTCGTCCACCTTCGCAAGTGATCTGCATAGCCAGCTGAGGAACGCCCATTTCACTGCCGCGGCGAACTTACACCGAGTATCCAGATTGTGCCACCAAATCCACGAATCTGCAGTTCGGAACGCGTTCGGGAAAAAATCCCCCTCGGTATCTCCTCGTGGAAGTGCCGATGGTAGTGCGAGTGGTGTAGAAATTACGGAAATTGAAAGCAGTAGTGACCAGAATTCGCATTCTAATCTGTCGCGAACTAAGAGTAATAGTAGTGAGGGCGTCCAGCAAATTCCGGAAAAGGAGTCCAACGCCAAGAGTGACCTGGAGGACTTGGAACAGCTGCAAAGCTGGAGGAGGAACTCCAAGGTTCGGCGAAGTTTGCCGTTTCCGAAGGCAAGTTCTCCTAGTACCTCCAAGGCTACTCTAACAGATTTGCCAGAAAATGGCGTCAGCGTAAAGAAATTGAGGGATGAGTTGGAGAAGGGGAGAAGATTAACCACAGCTCTAAGGAACAATTCTATTTCTGCCGACTTAAACGCCTTGGATAACATTATTCAATCAATATCAAGCGCCAGCTCCATAGAGCGCAGCTCTATAGACGATAATTTAGACGATCTCACTGAAAAAGACCATGCAACTAAAACTAAACCAAAACGAGAATCATTTGTAACAGCAGAATCTTTGCAGGAAATCAAAGGAAGACTTCGTAGAACCAGCTCTCCGGCAAATGATATTTACATGTCCAAGCAAGAAGACAGCGACGATGGTATAGGGAAAGAAGACTCCAAACTAAGCGCAATTGCTGCTCACAATCAAGTGAAGTCCTACATATATGGTATGGAAGACATGCTGCAAAGCAAAAAGTCTGTAATCGGAACTGG
Source organism: Euwallacea similis (assembly GCF_039881205.1). Taxonomy (NCBI): domain Eukaryota; kingdom Metazoa; phylum Arthropoda; class Insecta; order Coleoptera; family Curculionidae; genus Euwallacea; species Euwallacea similis. The sequence goes on from NC_089615.1 coordinate 5,025,880, forward strand.
AAGTCTTGAGTCTCGCTCCAAGTTCTCCAATGGCTCTAACAATAACAAGAACGAAGATTGGTATAATCGCCGGAAATCGTATGGGTTTGAGAAGGTGCATGGCAGTGAAGAGACTTCTGCAAAATCCCTAAAAGATAAGACTTTTGTGGAATCGAGTACTGATAGCGGAATATGTCGCTCGAGCGAAATAATGGTGGTTCCAACTGCAACAAGAGCCAACAAAGAAACCAACGGTCAATACAACTCGGAGAGTGAAAGTGACGTAGAAAATAAGTTTAGTTCAATTAGCAAAGCACTTAACGGGATCAATTACGGTAATGTCCGAAAGATGACTAGCATTTTTAGCCAGGAGGACAAAAGTTCAATTTTCAGCAGACAGTCTGAAGAGGCTTGGAATAGGCGGCTCAGAGATAACGACTTTAAGAAAAACGAACTCAAATCAACAACCATCACCATACCCATAGTCAAAAACAACAACATTGTGGACTTGTCTTGGAACGATGAACCCGAAAAAGACACAAAAAGGCATTCAATAGCTCTCGACGGATCAGATCCCTACAAAAAGGACAAAAACGAGCTTATAGAAGATGGAATTAGAAGAGCGAAGAGGGTGGAGTTTTGCAAAACTGAGGTTCATTTTGCCGCAGAATCTGGAAAAGTCAACATAGTAGAAACTGACGAGAAGCCTCCCCCTACCCAGAACTTTAGGCGAAGGCGCAGGAATTCTGGCATTAGTACTGATTATCCTGAGGATTTTAACAAAAACGGCCTTCCCATGCTGCATTTCGGAGACAGTTCGTATGAAAAAACCATGTTTGGCGTTAATGAAGACCAAGAAGTGGAGAACATTAACTCAGATGCGATCACTGAAGACTACAAATCCGCCGAACAAAACTCAGTCCCCTCAGCATTTAGCGTGGTGACTGTAAATAGCACTAGAGACTTCAATAATCACTCCGAACCTTCAGAAGAAGAGAAAAGAGACTGGATTTCAGAGAGTGATAACCTAAAGGGAATTCTCAAGAATAAACCCATAAAACCGAAACCTTATCACTTAGGTGAAACTCATCTTAATGATTCCGACGAGGATAGCAACAAATGGGGGGTACGATTGAGACACATTCCTAGGGAAAGTCCCACTATCTGGAAATCCACAGTAACGGTCCGTAATATATATCAAAATAATCCAGAAGAAACAAACGATGAAGCAAAAACGAACGATCTACCGGAGTTCCAGAAACTTCTACGAAACTTACGACCGACCACGAAGAAGCCCGACTATTTATCGGACAACGAGAATCGCTACTCGGATAGTTTCGCCAATATACGAGTGGTGCCGGCAGCTAAGGACAATCGACGATCATCTTGGTCAGTGGCGGACCGAGTGATAGTGGACGAGGAGATTCAAGGGAGTAGGGGGTATTCGACAAAGGTGAATTTTGGGGAAGGTCAGGCGACGGTGGTTCAAAATGACCAATCCACTTGGCCGCGGATGGAGAACTTATCGAAGGGTAAGGAAGATGGTTTGATTAAGGATTGTTTGTGCGATTTAGAGTGAAGGGATGGGATTAGTACTGTATTGGTGTGGAGCTACTAACTTTCTCATAACCTAACAATCATTTTCATTATCTATATTTCTTACACAGCGCAACATCACTATAGGCGTCTAAATGGGGACACTCACACGAACCTTCTGGGGCAATTTTCATTCCCCGGGTCTATTACAATAAAATAACAAGTTTTCTTCTCATATCTCATTTTTTACACAAAGAAACAATGGAGAACATTCTGATATATGATTTTTAAATCCTTTCGAGGAGGCCGTATAGGTTCTTCTACAGAGTGTCGCATAGTTCAAGGTACACATCTACCAAATATTAAGAATTGTGAGGGGAGTTATCCTTTTCTTAATAAGTTGATAATACATTATTTTTACATCCAGTTCAATTTTAGTAAGGACAATGTAGCCTTCAGTAATATAAATTCCGAGGATGCCACTTGTTTTATGGTCTTCCTGAGGATTCTGTACTTCCATAGAAAGGCTAAAAATGAACGTATAATATCCCCATCGCTCCAATTCTAAGCGGAATTTCGAGCTGACTCGTGGAAATCCGTCTTACTCATCTCCCTCATGATGTATTTGGTCTTGGAAAGGTTCCATTATTCGTGAAGCCTCGTAATAATATCTAATGCATGTCCGAAATTATCTTTTTGATACACTTCTTTGGTTCCCTTCAATGGAAATTTTTCCCATCACTCCTCCTCCCATTCCTGTTTTTTCCTAACTAATTTTTCTTTTTCGTCGCAGCGATTCAAGTGACGAAAGATTTGAACTTGCTCTTGAAAACATTCCGTTGTCCGCAGGACCTCGTAATAATTGAGTTGCAGGCTCGAAAAGTCCCTTTTAGCTCACTTCTGCCATCCTCCTTTTTCATTGGTAATTTAGGAACCTATTTGGGTATGTCTAATTTGTGACTGGTACCAGATTTTTAATCAAGAATCAGAAATTTTACTTCATGAAGAAGAGACTTCCAGAGAACAGGACTTCTTATCATGACTCGGAGAGTTTCACTCAATTCGCTTTCGGACTCTTTTTTCGAAGATGATTTGGGAACCTCTTGAGAAGTGTCTAGTTTGACAGTAACAAGAGATTCATCATGAAGAATTGGAACTTTCTTATGATGAAAGGAAGGTTGCCTGTCATGCATCGAAGATACGTGAGGATGAATGGAACTTTTCTTACCACGATAGGTAGATTTTAAATCAATGATTGTTTCAAGCTTTTTTTGTTTCGGGATTTAGGAATCTCAGCAGAGGTGTGGGATTTGACAGAAACAGCAGATTTATCATCACGAATATAAGAGATTCCGCTTGATGATAGGGAGATTTTAAACGATGAGTTCAGGTTACTCTTTGTTAAGCAATTTAGAAATCCGTTATAGTTGTGCGGTTTGTCAGCAGTATTGTACTCGTATATAATGCACATCATCCCCTCAGGAGAATTCGCTTGGCTCCTGATGCAAACTTTTCCTTCGAGAACGATAGCCGTCATATGCTCGTCCAATAATATACTATAAAGGACCTAAATCAGCCCACGCATCCAAAACTCTCTTACCAAAGGTCGTTAGAAACTTCCAAGATTTTCTGAATTTTCTCTAATAAAATCCCTTTCATTAATTAGGAACATTCAGAGAACCTTTTGATTCCAGCATTCTGAAATATACAGGGTGCATCGTATCATCATAGAGATATTTCAGGGGGCGATAGTACTCTGCAAAATAATAAAAAACGCTAATAGACCCATGGTCAAAAACGCACCATTTTCCATATACAGGGTGGCAAAGCTTCACATTTTACGTTTTTCTCGTGTATGTGTTGAACTAAATGTGGAAAATTTCGTACACTGATTGCCTTTAAGAGCCTCTACAACAAATTGTCAAAATCATCGGTAGCCACATTATGGGGTGTTATGTTTTTTCGAGTTATGTACTATTTTATGCTTTGTATCTTTTTTAGAACACACGTAAAAAATGGGCGTTTTTGGCCATGGATAAATTAGTATTTTTTTATTATTTCACAGAATACTGTCGCCCCTTGAAACACCTTCATGGTGATATGTTACAGCCCGTAAGCCACTCAGTGATGGTTTTTTATAGGAAACTATAACAATGTTCTTATCAAAAGCTGCAATATCCTTTACTCCTACAAATATGAATTTTATAGTATTTATCTGGAATTTTTATTGTTTTGAATTGAATAAACTCACCGTGAAGTACCGCCATAACAAACTTGCGATCATGTCGGTCAAGGTACCTACACCAGATCACCGTTTTTCCTTTACGTATAAACTTACATGCTTCCTGTATTATACAACACTATTTTATACAATTGTTTCTAATCATTTTAATTGCTTAGTGTGTCCGTGATTCAGTCCTTAACAAAAGTAGGTGTGTGTAATGGTGGTTGGTATAACATTATTCCCTGGATGTTGCATGTAATCTTTGACTGTACTAGTTTGCGGCTACCGATGTAATAACGATTTCCTGATGATGTGCTTACGAAGAGAAACGCAGAAAGGCGCTAATAAATGTTATTGGATTATTGATTCCGACCATGACAAACAAACCAGTTTAATTAATTACTTTTGCAATAGAAAGACAAGTTTTTTGTGCTATTCGTCATTGGCGGATACTTTTGCACTGAATGATTTACAATTTTCTTCTTTAGAATTGACGATAATTCATAACAAATCAGGAAGGGGATGGCAGAAAAGTTTGTCAATTCTCGATTTTGAGCTAAATTAAACGGTCAATGCTCCTCATTCTGTATCGACACGTGATTCTCGTTTGAGATACATTCTATAGGTACCCACAGCTAACCGTAGGCCTTGTAATTTAATTATCGAAATACACCCAAGGTCTTTATAAATGATAATGTAAGAAATAGTTGACTAAATTTGAAACAGTTAGGCGTACCCACGGACTGGAAGCGGTTAACATTCACTGTTACATATATCGAAGCGAGAAACTGTACCTACCTTGATATAAGTAGATAGAAGATCGTGAAAGATACCCAAGTTGCTAGTAATTATCAGGCATGGGTTTATTACAATTATTGTTATAGTTTTTATTGGGTTAACAAGTGCAGCAGATGGTGACCGTAAGAGCTTCTTTTCTAGGTGAACTTGGCCATTTCGCCATTTCACACACTACCACAGTTTATTTAAGATTGCTTGATGTTAGAAAGTGCCTTCAAGACAAAAATCACATTTTTCGCTACATCTTTATCGACCTGAAGAGGAATAATTAACGTCACGTGCGATTATTTAGTACCACTGCGGCTCCGCCTGTAGAGCCTCAATCCGTCCTGCAACTCCCTAAATATTTATTTTACAACGCGAAAAAGTAGCAAATTTACTGCCGTAACGACACATAGCCGAGTCCAAGACCAAGGCTGTGAAGTAAGCTAAGGCTGTGATTGATTGAACTCCGGCGTGGTAAACCTGCAATATGGACGCATACGAAAGACAATCTCTAAGCCTACACACTAGGCACAAAAACTATTAAGTTTATAAACAGATGATAAGGAGCTATGAACAGAACAGTTATAGGGGATTTGACCACAGATGAAAGCCTTGCGAAGTTCCATATAGGTTTGCTCAATCTAACTGTGTAGGCTCGAAAAGAGTAAAACAAAGGTGGTAAAAGTCTGAATAGGAATTTCAAAAACTGTAACAGGCATGAAAAAGACATAAAGTATTTTGTAAAATTCAAACCTTGGGATGTAGGTATCTTCTAAATTGTGGCTGTATACTGTGAAATTTGAAAATAAAGAATGCCCTGTATATGTATGTGCTATCTTCCTGTATAAACCAGACGTCATTCCCTTCGAAAAGGTGAAACCGTCAAGATACTAATTCTTCAACCTACTGTAAAGTATTTGGCTATAGCTACAATCTTCTATCTTAGTCCATACCTTTGTTTTGCCACGAGGAAAATTTTCAAAAGACACCCAGCCTGAGGTTCTGGCGGCCAGGTAGGGTCAGATTCACCGATGCACCTACCCACGGAAAACCTTAAGATGAAAGAACCTCCTCCAACTCTCGAATTGTCCCTGAGGAATATATCATCAGAGTCGGAGAGGATTGCGAGTAGTAGCTACTATCTACTCCACTCGTATTCTGCTAGTTGATTCGGTTTGAGTTATTTCGACTCTATTGTACGTCTTTTCGCCCTTCGTGTAAAAAAGAGGCCTTCGTAATGGCTTCATTTCTCCCCATGATCTCCATCTCGATTTGTATCTTTTCAAGTTGCTGGGCAACACGACTCTTCCTCCTTTCAATCGCATTGTCTATGTCCTTCTGGTCCTGTATCATGTTATTATCAACCCTAATGTATACATCCGACAGAAACTTTTGCTTTTTCTTCGGCAATGGAAATAGTTCCTGCACGTTTATGTTTTCTCCCAAGATGCTTCTGCTTGCGATGTGGCATCCATAAGTCATGCCCGTTTGGTTTCTTCATCTTGACTTTCACTCCAAGGGCTGATTATGCAATAGGTCGTTCCTTTGACGAACCCACAACCAGGCACTCCTTCGAGTTCAATGGGTTTCACCCTTTGAATACCCATCCTTCAAGCCTTCCGCGTTTATTAGCTCTCTCTCCCTCTTCCGGGGGTTGATTACCCGAATTAGGAGGAGGAGGGCTCCAGGGGTCACCACATGTAGGAGCGGATAAGTCTTTGACGCTCTTCTGAGTCTGTACCTTCTAGATGCCTCTATTCTCACCGCATTTGTTGGCTATTAGCGCATTTGATTCAGACATTTCGGAGGGTTGCCTCGTTCCTATCGACTCTTAAACTAGCCTATATACGTTTTTGTATAGTTTTCTCTCATGCGTTTTTATTTAGCACAATCAATACAATTTGTGTTAATTATTAACGTTCTCTCTTTCATACGTCCCGCATTACAAGAAGCTTTACGAGATCCTAAGTTTGAATAAACTGCAGTTATTTCAATACATAGGATGCATGCCCTCGTGTTTTCATGCTTTTATGCCCACACTCGGAATACCTATTTTAATGCTCAGACTTTATTAATGATGTACTTACCAAGGTTAATACTAATTCAACATCATTATCTTTAATAACGCTAATACTATTATAATTATTATGGTATTATATGATTATTGAATGAAATTAACGTTTACGTAAAACTATAAAATCAAATACTAATTTTAGCACATTTTTTCCGTTATTGTACAGGTGTAAATGGAATGAATAATCAATGAAAGTATTCAGGGCCAATTCAATTCCAACTCTCTAAAACGTGCATTAGGGGAAAGTCGAATGAACCTAAAAGAAGGAAACATATTTTCTGTGGCAAAGCACCTTCACGTACATTTGATATTGAGAAAACTCAAAAATTTACTTTTGAACACAGGAATTCTCTTTGTTAATAGCATTTTTTAATAGGAAAATAGAGAATTAGGCAGCTGCAATAGCTTATTCTATAATCAGATTCGCTACCTAAACCCCATTGAATAACTGTAACGTAATATTAAGGATCCACGAGGGATTCAAAAGACTTTTGTTGATGGGGGAGGGTTTTTCTGTTCGCTCAAAAGTTCTTTTTATACAGCGAATAAGTCGCATTAGAATTTTTTTCTCATTTTACATTAACCATGCTCATGTCTTAATTTAACACGAAACGAGAAACGATTCATTTTTGAGATACAAGGTATGGATCAGTAATTCCTATAAATTACTTTCAAAGGCGCATCTACAGCCGAAGAATTCAAAAATGTGCTCGGGAACCCGCTTACCCCAAGTTCCCCTATTGACTGTAAGAAAGCGTTTTCTGTAATTTAAAAAGTTTACTTTTGCAGCCAGTAAGAACCGGAAAGTACAGATCAGAATTAAGGGTATTGCTAGATTTTAATTGGTACGGCAATGACTTTTAGAGTAAGCTTACTAAGTGTAGTAACTCTGTTCAACAGGACAAATTTGCATTTAAGTACTGTAGTAAGCAAACTAAAAAGGGAGGGAAAAAGGAATCTCCCGTAATTGTAGCTCAATCTTAATTAAATATGGTCCTAATTCCAAAATATCATCCTGTAGATTTTAGAAACTCGATGTCGGCTTATGTAAGCAATATCAAAGTTCGAAAAAACATCTTCAAAAAGTAAGAATTTTGGAAAATATGTTAAAAAAACACCTTGATCGACCACACCCTATTACGTATGTCAAAAACGAACATGTGTACATTTGCCCGAAAATAGGATTTTTTTGAGTCACCCTGTATTTTGAAAAAAGCCCTGAAATAACGTATCGCGAACAGCCAAACAAGTATCAAATAAGAAGTAGTAGTAAGTAGTGTACGTATGACTCTATTGTATCATATTATACAAATTGTAGTGTACCTTTCGCTATTTTTGTGCATGAGATATCTCCCACCTCTTCAGTAGCGTAGACCAATTAACACCCTAGTGGAATGTGCGTATGGAAACTGTAGGATGCCGACCCATCAATCCGCATTTTTCTTGTAAATATACATTTGTTCACCAACTTGAGTGTAAATAATTATTGGCAAATCCCGAATTATTCCAGACTCCAGACAAATCTTAAACAGAGGATTAGTGGTGCGGATTGGCAGGCAAGATTCCGCCTCCAAACACACGGTATGCTCGAAAATGACCACCACTAGGGAGCAAAACAACATTACCACCACCACCAAAATCACCATAGATCTTTCCCCCTCGCCACCAACGACTGATAAACGATTCATTTACACCAAATATAAACGATCTCAAAACTCACTGCATAGCTTTAAGTCTACACCACTGGTGCTCAACACGCTCAAAGGGCAAAAAGAGGCTGTCGGTAAAATTCCTCAGCAACTCGAGGTAGTAATTTCTTGGTATTCAAGGTTGGTTCAATAATCAGTTTTGTCCCAAAGGCATTAAAGAAGCTCTATGAGGATGTTCGGAGCGATGAGGGAGACAGCGATGCTGATAAGGAGGTGCAGCAGCTGCTGAGTCGGGTATCTGAGAAAGATCTCAGCAGCATAGATAGCGATGCCAGCACCGTTGTTTCGGGAAGTTGGAGTCGGATGAGGGCATTCAAAAACATTTCCGAAATGGAGAGGAATAGTTTTAAGAAACCCACACTTAAATTTGATCTCAATTGCACTAATAAAAGTAAAGGTACACTATAATTTTGCCGCAAAATTTCCCCTGCAAAAAATGTTGCTTAACGATCTTTTTATGATACTTTCAGATAACCCAAACTTGCCAAATTCAGCCATCGAGCCGCATAAACCCAAAGCTACCTACAACAAATATAGTATACACGCCAATAGTAGCAAGTACTCTCCAGTAGTTTTAAGGAAAACCATTCCATTAAAGTCGACTGACCCTCAAGAACTGATTGAGAGCGTGCCGTCGAAGTTAGTCAATAAGAAAACTGAAAGCTCAACTTCAAATAGTCGTAGCAAATCGCCATCTAGGGAATTTAGAAACTTGCCAGATCCCAATTTGCAAGCTAAATGTGTGAGTGACAAAGCCGTTTTGAGACAGCCGAAACAGTCGGAAATGACTTACTTTGGGCTTGGCGCGAAGGGCCTGAAAACGACGAAAGAGCAAACCTACTCGCAGAAGCCCGACCTTTTGCAAAACCATAAACGAACAGTTTCGCCTACTGGTAGGGTCGGTAAACCTAGGAAACCAACACCTGAGAAGGAAATGGATGCCGAACATATTTATGAGAACGTGAATCCTGGTAAAACTACGCTGAAATCGCAACATATTCAGAACAAAGACTTTGATTCTACCATTCTGGATGAACTGACCAAGGCAGCGGATCAGATTTTACAGGTACGTATCTATGATCATCTCATAATTTTTCTAAAGAAACTTGCAACCCCCCAAACGCAATAACCTCCAAGAATTTTAAGCGAAAAAAGTCGGGTGACCATCAATAAAAGGCAGAATTGTTGGAAATGATGGCAAAAAGTCAAGCAAAAACTCACCCTGTATATTTATTGACAGCTTCATTGCAAAAATCGACTATTAAAAAGAAAATTTACCTAGCTCTGTGGGGTGCCCATGGAATTTATGTGTCAAAATCGTACACAATAATAGCAACGCTCAGCAGATGTGGGCAATTTTTACAATAATTTAGAAAAAGTAACTAAAGATACCACTTTTTGGTCCCCCTGTTCAGAAAGAATATCAAGTTTCACTACCGCTCGGTTGATGACACCATCAGGTGAAACTGAAATATAAATTCAACTTCACCATTTTGACAGGAAACATTTCTTGATTCCTAACATTTCCTATCTCGTGATACTTTAGATGTGCCCAGGTCCCCGTCTTCAGTCTCAAAAGAGCACTCAGTATTAATAGATAACTTTTCGTCAGAACCATGTTGAGAATATTCCTACTTTCCTCTCGAAACTTACTATTTTTCCTGCCACCTCCATTGAGATTTTTCTGATTAGCAGCACCCCATTTTGTAGAGAACCATAATCTCATATCGTTTGCAGGCTGTGAACGGTTATACCTCTGAAGACTGTCAAAACAGACTGAGCTCTGACGAAGAAGAATTCCGTAAACCCTTAGACACCATATCCGAAACCAGATCCTGGAAATGCTACAACCAGGACCTGGAGATAAGAAATCAGCAACGTATGAGACCAACCTTGGCCAGTGCGGCCAAAATAAAGGTGAAGCGAACTTCGTCTACGTCTTCCGTGGAGAGTTTATCCAAGGATCGAAAGAAGGTTTCTTCGACTGAACGGAAAATTGCTGCAGGTATTAATTCATTTCCCACAAGCTCTTAAATTCATTCACTAGATAATTCGTTCTCAGTTCCAACTGCAGCAACTAAACCAGTATCCGAGACCACAAATAAGAAAAAAGGTACCGGTGATGTGAACTCCTCAAAATCATCGACGAAGGCCAGAAGATTGCAAAGGGCCTCGAGTAGGGAAGCTCTGTTACAGTCTCATGGAAGCTCCTCGGAAGATCTTCCAACCAACGTAGAACTTCCAGTGAGGAAGCCCAGATTGGTAAAGAAAACTAAGGCAACTCAACTAACTATTAGCAGTGGGATTGAGCTTAAGAAACCTGTGCGGAAATCTAGGGAGGAGAAGGCAACCGAGAGCAATAAGAGTGAGTCGAGGTAAAATTGTTAAAGTTGAATGAAATGGGGATTTTTATTAATGGAGGATTGTTTGTAGAATATTGGGAAGTCTCCCGGAAATTCGACACAAGACTGCTGTTTCCACAATCACTAACATCGCTGAGAAATGTTCAAGAGATCGATCGAAAACAAGAGGCGAGGAGAGGCAACCGAAGAGCAGTACTAGAAAAGAAAGTAGTAGTAAAGGTACCTACCTCCATATTTTGGTCTTTCAACAAACGGGAAAGTGCCATTTACCGGATATACTTAAACTTTTATCTCATGCACGTGTCCTGTGTGTTTTATCGCCAAATTTTGCATCTTTCTGAAAAGTTTCACTTTCCGTACTTATGGTTTATTACTTTCAATCTCTAATTTGAACACATTTTCAGGGACCATTAGCAGCTCCTCAACGAGACCTACTTCTTCAAGCAGCAAAGCTCAATCGCAACGTCCAACAACTTCCTCGAGGGAGTCTGGAGTGACACAACATCGCATTTCGACAGCGTACGTACCTGCTTGTAGCGCTAGGCGGCGCCACAGGCACGCGCAGCAGGACGAGTGCCCCTGCTTGTGCTCGTGACAGTGCTTGCGCACGCGCTCTTCGTCGAGCGTTGCGCTTTCTGCTTTAGGTAGTGAAGGATGATCAGTGTCGATATTGGGTTTTAGATTACTATTTGCAATAATCGGAAATCGGGGAAACATTTTGTCTATTCGGATGCAAGAAGTTTTCGAGTAGAAATAAAACTGAGAGCAAAAGAATAGTTGCTAAAAAAAGGTATTTAATTAAATTCTATATACCTTACGTACTTATTTGGAAACACGCGAAAACAACGGAAAATTTGAATTGCTTGTTCTATTTAGAAGCTTATTTCGCCCTTATATTTTCTCGCATTTACCTAAATTTTCAAGTATCTTCGAATATCTTCACCGTTTTTTTAGCGTTACTTACTACGATTTTGTCTGATTATGTTTATTTAGTTATTATTTATTCAACATAAATTTCAACAACAAAAAAATCATTAGTTTGTCTGATATCTCAAAAATCGACCTAAGGGCAAAACATAATAAAAATTAAACTTTTAACACTTTGTATTTCGTCAAAGAAGCATTTGCGGACTCATGTTTTTACGATTCTTTTTTCATAAAGTGGCATGAGGAATTATTTCCTGAAGTGTGTATTGAAGATTCTGAAACAACCTGTATACGTCCCAGAAAACATGAGAACATGGAAGTAGATCTGGAGGGAGTACTGGCCAAGGAATTGGTTCTTCATAGAATATCTATTTAATCAATTAAAATTTACTCAAAAAGCATTTGTAGAGCCTTAAGGAAATGTGAACAAAAAGTAACATTATTTGCTCTCAGTTAAGGTCATGATTACGCATTATCTACTATAAGACAATACGAAATTATGAACCTGAAAAAGCATGGGGATCTTGGAAACGGTAAGAGATACTAAATAGGTTGAATGGTGAAAAAGTTGCGTATTTTAGACCCTAACAAAATGCTGGTTTAAAATTGGAAAAATCTCAACTACATCCGGACATATTCGAAAAAAAACTTTGGTACAACGAAATTTTGGTAAAATGTTTTCATTTTTCCTGACTTCATTTAAAAATATATTTCAAAATTATTGACACTTTATCATTATGGCTTTTTGCCCTCTGCAACGTGGCATTAACAGATTTAAAACCCGACGTTTCGTTTTCCTGTAACCATCATTAATTTTGTTTTCACAAATAATTCTAAACCTCCTTTTTAATCTGAGTCCAACCAAGCATGATACTTAACAATTTTATTGCTTTTTAGGGAAGATTTTGGTACTCCTATCGGTTTGTGTTGTTACGGGCCTGCTTATAACTGTATCCTTATAATTTCACTATTGTATTTAAAATTGGGCCTAGGTGAAATTCTCAAGCAATTTGGTTGGTCTTCATGCTATTGATTCTTATGTGCGACTCACGGTATATATTTCCAAGTCTCATACTCTATGTATTTTGAGCATGAATATTGCGGAAGTCGGGTTTCATTAACGATTTTAACTCCTAATATCATATGTAGTTCTAACGTTTCATTACTACAGTCAAATTAACCTATAAACACTAAAAGAATCTTCGTATGTAATATTATACTTGCTGTCGTTGCTAGTACTTATTTCCTCACAGCAAAAGAGGTATTTGAGGTGTTTATTAAAAAAAAAACTCTTTTTTTCTGATTTAACTGGATGAGTGCCTCATACATTTTAAGTGATTCGAAACAAAAAGCGTGTCAATCATCAAGGAATGTCTGTAATTCTGTAAACCAATGCTGTATCGCACTTGTACTGTGGAACCAAATCTTTTTGGAATCGGAGCACTCAATTTTCGTTAAATTTTTAACGCAAAATTTTGATGTGCGTCACTGGTTTTTCGATTATCAAACCTCCATAGACGTACTACCTAACAGAACTTCGTGCAGAGAGTAGGCAAACTGAGCTGTACCTGCTAAGCAGTTGGCGCTTCCTGCGGTTTATAGCTAGCGATATCACATTAGAAAAATGACAACATTCTGATGCACTATTTTGAGTCGAATGTGCGTCGACGGGAATCCTATGAACGAGTGCTACATAAATTTTAATTGATTCGAAACAGAAAACGTATCAATCATATAAAAGGATGGCCGTAATTCTATAAACCAATCAACGTATTGGTTATGTGCATGAAACATAGAATAATACGTATATTAGGTAGATGCTGATCATTCGTTCATTATTTAATGGTTAAATAGGTGCTGTAATAGCAATGTAGAATAGATACTAATTTGGTACTAAAATCCTGCTTAAAGAATACTAATGGATCCCCATGTTACATGTATATACAGAGTGATCCACCCAGAACTGCGTAAATAGTGATTCTCGAAAAGCTATAAAAGCGACCGTTTAAATGTAAAAATTCAAATATACAAATTAACGATGTTATCAGAACGTTTTCATGGGTCTATAAATTCGTCTATCGACCAGACGAGCGATGAAGAGCAATTATTCATTCGCTAATTTTCGCTTGTGCTCATGCCCCTTTGCTTATGCTTGCTCAAGTAATGTGCAACCTTACCAGAGCGCACAAAGTTTTGCGCGTTCACAGATGATCCCGACCCACGACAATATATTGGTCATAAAATTTGGATTACAATGTTGTTTCTCAATCGTCAGTGAGACTGAGAAAATCGTCTGTTATTAGACCTACAAAAAGAAAAATCAAGGAACTTTTTGTAGAATGACACCTTGATGATTTCGAGACAGTTTTAAATTGAATAAAGTTAAAAATTGTGAACACGCGATGGATTAACTCAAAGAAATTTAACCAGTGTTTTGAATTCATCGTCATCTCAACCTCAGGAACGGAAACGTAGAAATCGTTTGATTATCTGCGAGCGCTCTCTCGCTCATTCGTACGTGCGCTCGTTTGGTCAATATGCGGCTTAAGAAAAATCAAGTAATTTTGCATAATTCGCATCCCTCAAATTTAATGTTTTTTTGTTTACATTTTTATACGTTGCACCGAATTGTTATTAACAATTTGGAAATAACTTTTAACACTATTAAACGATTTCCATAGCCATTTCTGCGCGTTCTAAGTGGTCACTTGTGTACATTCAATTTAGCTAAAATTCATCTTATAATAATTTTCACTAAAGGGACTATTAAATTTTTCCAGAAACATAAAGAGGTGCCACCGTTCCGAAAACACTGCAAGACACTAAAAGGCAACCCAGATGGCAGTTGGAGAAGTTATTTGCATCGCCGTGGTTGGGTTGAGTCGTATATTGTTTCCTGTGTTCTATTAGATTCGTTAAATTAAATAGAAAAATTGCCATAAGGAACAAAAGTGTCTTGATCATTTTCTACCAATAAGAGTCAGAAATTGAAACGCTCAACTTATTATAGGGTGTGTATTTTACTTAGCGGAGAATGTTCTGTATTGGAATGATTTTGCGGATGTCTACTTTCCTGCCTAATTAGCATGTAAGTTCCTAAAACTTTTAAGTAGTATTTATTACGAGTAAGAATAACCATGTGAACTTAATTATGGCCTGAGGAATAATCAACTTTCTAACAACTTAAAACAGATAATTCAGCAACGGATCTCTACAATTTTTCATTCATCTTTCGTCCGGTTTAATTTCTGTTTTTTTCCAAGAATAATGCCCATTTTAGAGTCTAGATAACTACTATTATATAATAATTATGACTGGATTGACGCGAATTTCAATTTGCACAATACGATTCATAAAATAATCTAGGACTAATATTGTATAAAACCATGAAAAATGCTTTCTTAATGCTTTAATATTTTTATATACTTAATTTATTTTTAACCGTTCTCAACTTAATTGTGATTATGTACTGCTTATTGGTCATGTGATGTTTATCTATTAATAAATCAAAATGTTTAAACCTATGGGGTCAGTTCATTATTGGAAACGCACCTAACTGCATACATATTACGCCTGAATGTGAAGTCAAAGTCAGGAAAGCACAGAGAAGAGCCAAATGTGCAGTCTGAGTCAAGAAGTCATAGAGAAGCGCCATAAGTGCGATCTGAGTCAAAAGGGCACAGAGAAGAGCCATAAGTGCAGTCTGGGTCAGAAAGTCGTAGAGAGAAAAAAGCCATAAGTGCCGCCTGAGTCAGGAAGTCGTGGAGAAGCGCCATAAATAAAGTTTGAGATAGTAAGGCACAGAGGAGAGCCATAAGTGAAGTCTGAGTCAGGAAACCACGAAGAAACCCCATAAATGAAGTCTAAGTCAGAAAGGCAAAAGGAGACACCATTTCTCTGTAATGAGTTGTTGATCAGGATAATCGAATTTTTGTTTGTTTTTCCTTATCCAAGACACAGAACGATTATTTTTTTCTAAAATATACCAAATTTCCTATTCTAGAACAAGTGAAAATGCCTCGTAGTCTTTGTGGACAATATCAAGGGCGTACTAGGGAAGAATGAGAATCATAAAAACAGAAAAAAATTAGCGGCTCAATATAATCAACTGTAAAGTCTAACTGCACTGATCGCACATACTGAATGGAAACGAAACCCATAAAATCTACAACATTTTTATGACTTAATGGTTTAAATAATTAACGTCCGAGGCCAAGTACGCCGCTGAGTTTTTCACTTTTTACTTCTAGAACGTTCTAGAACAATTCTCGAAGCTCTAGACTCGAAGTGATCAAGATCAGGGGCGTGCCGCAGGGCAACGGTATCAATAAAATCTAGTAAATTTGGACAATTTACGAGAATAGGAATTTTAACTTCTTTGCAAGGCTGGGAGGGGGTGTGCTGCGACTAAGGGGTGACTTACAAGTGAGTACGGCGATTTCAGTTCTCCTTACCAATTTTATCATGACGTGCCGAATTGCGTTAGAGTCGTTTCGAAATATTCTCATTTAAGGAATTTTGCATTGGCGGCGCACTGTGGGCTGCGACTGTGATATAGTAGCGTATATTAGAATAAAACAGTAATTTCATTCAATTACACTGTTTCTTTAAATGGATAATTAAAATTTATTGTAACGTTTCTATGTAAATAAACAATATAAATATTCATTCGTTTATTCTCAAGCTTAAACTCTATTACCAGTCACATTGTGAATGTATTATGTTTTGACCTTTGCTGATACCAAGTTGTTGTCTTAAGATATCACATAAACATCAAAGTTGCTTAATTATCTTTATAATTTTTCCGTTCTGCGTAGGTACGGTTGTGCTTCACTTCAGAGCTCCAACAAAAACCGACAAGAAATGGTAAGTTTTTATTTTTTCTTCATTTTGTTTATTCAGAAAACACACTTTCCACCTTAGGAAAGCCTAGAAGGGCACAAATTATGGGGAGGACGGTTTAGCAATGCCACGGACCCTAAACTAAAAAAACTGAACTGCTCCCTTTACACAGATAAAAGAATGTTCGCTGAAGACATACAAGGCAGCCAGGCATATGCCCAATGCCTCAAAGAAATAAATTTACTGACTGAAAATGAGAAAGAAGAAATCTGTGTGGGATTAGATCGGATTAAAATCGAATGGCAGGAAGGTAGCTTTGATATCAAGAGCGGTGATGAAGACATTCATACTGCCAACGAACGCAGGTTAAAGGTGAGCAAAAATATTTCTTCTCAAGAAGAACTCCGTTGTTTTCAATATGCCCGAACAAGGAACTCATTGGTCAGCCAGCAATGAAATTGCATGTAGGCAGGAGCAGGAATGACCAGGTGGTGACTGATATGAAGCTCTGGTTGAAGTCAAATCTCATATCTCTAAAGAACGGAGTTCTACGACTGATCAAAACTCTGACTGTTAGATCGAATAAAGAAATCGATGTCTTAATGCCGGGCTACACCCATCTTCAAAGAGCTCAACCAGTGCGCTGGAGTCACTATTTGTTAAGGCAAGGGGCAATCTATAGTACGAAACTTTCCGAACGAAATGTATTTTTATATTCTAGTCATGCCTGGAGCCTGAAGAACGACTGTGATAAATTGGAAAACAACTTTAAGCTCCTGGATGTCATGCCTCTAGGTAGCGGTGCTTTGGCTGGAAACCCATTTCCGATCAACAGAAACCAACTTGCAAGCAATTTAGGATTCTCCAAAGTAACTGAGAACAGCATGCAAGCTGTAAGTGACCGAGATTTCATAGGTATGCACAGGCCACCTAAAATCAAAGAGCTTTAGATGCAGCTTTAAGTGGAAAATCTGATTTGTGCTTCAAATTCCAGCCGATTTCCTGTTCTGGGCCTCAATGGTCGGAATTCACTTGAGCAGACTAGCAGAAGATTTGATCATATTTAGCTCAAAAGAGTTCGAATTTGTGATCATAGACGAGTGCTACTCGACTGGAAGCAGTTTGATGCCACAAAAAAGAAACGCTGATAGCTTAGAGTTGATTAGGGGTATTGGAGGGAGTCTGTTTGGGCAAGTAAGTGGGTGTACAGGGTCTTGGTGAAGTACGTAGACAAGCTTTAGAGGATCATTCTTCAGCTCATCCGAAGGCCACAAAACAGAAAAAATATTTCCCTGCAGATCTGAGGTAAATATCTTAGGAACTGAAGGAGCTGTTTGTCTCTGCGTATGTCTCAGTAACGAAGAGTTTGCGGACCTATACAGATACGAAATTTGTGTCTAAATGGGCTGAAGATTTACCTCTCCCTTAGGCTTTGTCTGCATACTTCATTCCCTGTATGACACCATGTCCCTGTATGTTCTCTGATACAGGAAGCGAAACTATTTGAAAACAATTTTTAGTGCTGCAGCTTTATGATGGTGTTGAAGAGTCTGCCATCTACTTACAATAAAGATCTCCAAAGCGATAAAGAGGCAATGTTCACCACTTTTGATAAATTATTATCGATTTTAGAGGTAACAATGGGAACTTTTTTAAAAATAGTTATTAGGTAGTATAAACTCCTCAATAGCTAATGGAATTACGAGACAAGTCCCTGGAATAATTTGATTTTTATGATTATTGAAATATGCGAATTAACGCATACTCGAGACACAAGATCGATATTATAACTCTTCCAACCGTCCACTAAAATCGTATCCTGCTTAACAATTTGCGTCCAACCAACTTTCCTGGGTTGTACCTGCACCTCTAGGTAGGGTTCAAATGGTCCCTAAGAGCACCATATTTCATGGTTAACTCTAGATACGTGGAGGTTTTAGGGAAAAACATTAATTGGCGCAAAGTATTTCCGACCATATATAGGAGAATTTAACTACGCCTATGGGTAAGGTCCAACCAACTTCCAGGGGTGCCATAGGTCATCATCAACACTAGATGTATAGGAGTTTTAGGGCAATTGACACTAAATATTTTTGATCGCATATAAAACTATTTAACTCTTCTCATAAAGGATTATCGTCTATCAGAGGTGAAATATCAAAGACATGTCTTGGATAAATTCAACAGTAGTTCATGTACGACGGGCAGTGGTTGGTTGGATTGGGATTAATCGGTTAATCGTGATCTTCTAAGTATCAACACAGGTGATCAATAATGCATTGCTATTTAAAGTCAGTTGGACACAATTTTTTAATATGGTGACCTGTTGGGCTAGGTGATGATTTTGGGTCTCGAGTCTGTTCCACTATTGAAGAAAAGTAGCAATTCCCCTAGGAATACTGTTTCTTCTAGATTACGACTGGAACAGTTAAGACGTTGAAAGTCAACCCAGAAAAATGTAAATCGGCCCTTAGTTATGAGATACTAGCGACCGATGTGGCCTACTATTTGATCCGCAAAGGAGTACCTTTCAGGTTAGCGCACCGCTTAGCTGGGCAAGTGGTGGCAACCGCCGAACAGCAAAGTGTTAGCGTTTGCGACTTAACTTTGGAGGAGCTTAAAACAATTAGGTATGCACAGGCACTCTATCCCGAATTAACTTCAAATAGAACTATAGAAGAGGGCTCTGCGACACGTAAACAAATGCCGGTAAAAAATCATCAATGTCAAGTTTAAAGTATTGGTGCGCCGACGTGAAAAGTACAAAAGAGGGTGTCCAAATTTTCTTAGCATTAGCAATGTAAGTTATAGTAAAATATACAGTGCGGCTTAAAAAAGTTCAGCAATAGTAGTATACTTAGTACCGGTCTTATAGAGGGGAGAAGTTGGGCGACAGCTCAAGGCGGTAGAACAAGAAGGGCGAGGGACTTTCCTGGTTAGCGATTTTTCTTGGGGGAAGGGGGGACGATGATTAAACATTCCGCCAACTTTGCTAAGGCAGGCCCTGAGTATACGTTTTTACAAATGAGACCTTCTTCGGTATTATTAACTGTTCTATATACAATTCTAAGCAACAATGTTTATCGAAATTATAAATTAAACCAATATTTACCCTATTTTAACAATTATCTCCCCCCTCCAAAATGTAGGTAAACTTTACTGCGTTTTTTCGAGAAACCCGGTAAATCCTAAAATTCTAAAATAGTCCCTACAACTTTAGACTTACAACTCTTGTCTCTTCTAAGAGATAGCTATTAAGCTATTTCATCGGACCACCCTACATCCGATCGGTAGGTACAGGGCTATTCACACTAATTATGTCCAAATAAAATTCCTTTTAGTTCCCACTTCGAGGTGGACATTGGGAAAGTGTGGAATTACGAAAACAGCATTGAACAGTACCAAGTGATAGGCGGAACCGCGAAAAACAGCGTTTTAAACCAAATTCGATCTCTTGAGCAATGGCTTAAAAATCAAATCCCTGAGCAAGACGATTTGAATGAGGCGAATAAAATGCACTGGAAATGTACCTTTTAGTGTTATTTCAATAAAGGCATTATTTGAATACTGATGCGTGTCTTTAATATTTTTTGTCGGTATTAAATTCCCGTGACTTGCAAAACTATTCATCATCAAGCAAGAATTTTTTTAAGGTAAATCTTAATGTTCTTGCGGTTTAAACATTGTTACGATGACGGTATGGACACCTCTAGTTTATGCTGACCACAAACTTTGTTTTTTAAGCACCTTTTGATGCAAAAAAATAATTATAGGTAATTACAACTCAGGAGTAAGGTTCTCTAAATTTAGAACAGCGTCATAATTTATTGGTAAAAGCAAGTACTATACCTATATAAATGGGAATGACGATTGCAAAACTGAAAATGCACAAAAAAAAATGTTTCATAAAAAAAATACCTTAAAAAACATTAAAAAACTTTCTAATCATTTACCTATACTCCTACAGTAAAGACTTAGAGTTTGAAATAAACTTAATAAGATCTGAACGAAGCTTAGAAGAAAAGTGTCCGTACACGTCAAATTTAGCTTTCTAACGCGCAGATTGTGATGCACAAACACATTTTATGACGTCATTATTATCACGGATATGACGTCACCTCATCATTATTTAAACCGACAACACTGTTTTATACACCAGTTCAAGGGATACATTCACCTACATGCAACATGATGAGCCATTCCACACCTGAAAACTCACTATTCATCATAACCAAGATTGGATTTGCCTCTAAAAAATGGAAGTGACGTCACCTTGACGACAATACTGACATCGTAAGATACATGTTTAGTATTAATTTTAAAATAGTATATGCTGCGTGACATAAAAATAGATTACTGTTGTAAGTTGACACTTAAAGTGGTAATGATCTTTTGTTTTGCATGATAAAAAACAAAACTTTTCAAAGCCTACTACGACAAACATTTCAATAGTTTCATTTTTACTCTTCTGGCGCTTTTTGAAAATGGAAGAGTTCAATATGTCATCTATAAAAATTTTAAAAATTTCGTGTTATACAGAATTTGAAAAGAAATGATGATAGGATTACACGTCGCCCCATTTGTTGTAAAAAAATGTCCTAAGGTTTTATCTTCAAAATTGCATGGACTTTAGTTTTAAAACTATAGAGCGAAGCTACAAATAGAGTGATTCACCTCTTCCTATTTTTCTGGAAAACGATAAAACTCAAAGCATTTTTTAAATCAGGTACGAATTTCTGGTAAAACTTTCCAAAACGCTCCTCATTTAACCAACCCTACATCACTTATGGAGATCTCCATACATGTGGGTCAAATTTGTTTTACTGCATAGGAGTAACTTATTAGTTACCAAATAAGAGCACTCATCCTAACAATCAGCACAAATTATAATCAGTATCCAAAAATTAGCAATTTTAATTTGAAAGCATTTGCCGCGCAGTAAGAGGAATATTCATCGTACATATGAATCAGCATGACGTCAGAAGTTTGTCTGGCTGACGTAAGCTCTGGGTCAACATGTTCACGTGCTTACGTCATGCGCCCAAAGGGGTGCCCTACCGTAAATGCCGAGGCTCCGATAACCTTCTCCCTTTCTACTGTCCTTTCCAACATGAGATTATGTGCCTTTTGCCGACTCTGTTCTTTGCTGTATTATTTAAATTACTAGATAGGCATTCCATAAGTCAGTTATCAAAAAGATAAGAAGATATATAAGTATTCGAGTTTATTAAACTCCCAATAAAATAATAATCTTGCATCGAAGTGGCTAGTAAATTTCAAAATACTTGAATATGAGCAGTTGGCGGAAATAGAAAATAGCATGATAAATACTATTAGCATTTGATAAAAATTGAGTATTATTATTTGTAATTACCCTAAAGCCTTCACAATTATGAAATAATCTAAAAATTTCCAACATTGGATAATCTACATCCAGTAGTTATAAGATTCGAAGTACTTTTATTTCAACCCTCGTAAAGCTGAGGCAATCGGTAACTATCGCCCCGAATCGGGCGCTATCGTCGCCTGAATTTGACAAGATACATACGAATCGACTATGGGCAAAGAGAGGCGGGACGCGAAGGGGACTACTGAAATGTTTTCACAGGGTTGTGTACTCTTAGCGTATATTACAAATTCTACTGATTGTCATAGAACAAGTAGATTGATTCATTTCCTGCGACAACATAAATTGGAAAGGTTATTTGTTGTTAAAAATAAAACATTAAAACTAATGAGCACAGGATCACGAGTGAATATTTGTGCGCAGTAACAATATGAATTATGTATTACATAGCTCAAGTATTGATAGTATAAAGGATGCAATACATGCATTTGGTTTAAATCAATCATATTGTTTGAAACGCTAATATGACGCTCATAAGAAAATAATTTTGCACCTCAACTTCTGGTTGTTTTATTAACTACCGAAGTTTAGAACTATTAGAAGTTTAATTACGCATATATGTGAGTGCATAATTTTGTTTCAGGTAGCAATAGCGCCTGAAAATGTTAACTGACAAAAGCTTAATTCGCCAAAACATTCAGAAATAACGTAATTTTCTTGGAATTACTTACTTTTTACACCAAAATGTATGTTTTGTTCAGAGATTTTTTCTGTTTAATGTTCTTATTATTCTACTTCAGAATCGTCAAAAAGAGAAAAATTGGTGATCCAAAGGCAAATACTAAGGTAAAAAACACATTTTCTGAGAAAATTATTGTTTCTGAATATTTTGGCGAAGAAAACCTGAATTCTTACTTTCGCGGGTGTGGCGGGAAAAAATGATTTTTTGGTGTAGTGGATGCATTTTGTGAAATTTTGATTGTTAATCTATCATTGCATTACAAAAAGAGAAAGATAGCTGAATAAACAACAAATTATCAAGTAAAAAATATACGATTTTATTTATTTCTGAACATTTTGGCGAATGAACAGTTAATCAATTAATATTTGCAAGGGCTGTTATCACCAAAAACAAGATTATGCTGCCGTATATATGCGTAATTAAATGCTTGATAATGCCTAAGTTTTAAAAATAAAATATTTCTATCAATAGTGATTTTTACTAGAAATTCACATTTAACGCAAAATTGGGACCTCATCTGGAAAACATGCCAAGTCAGACGAACCGGGATATTTCCTCATAAGGAGAAAATGTTAAGTGGTTAGTGCTTCAGGCACACAGAGAAATGATTAGCACATCACCATGGTGCTTTACTGTAATGGTATGATTGTAATTACGCACATTTTGCAGTTGCGACTTCAGCGCAAATTAGCGAAACGCACTGTCATATGTGTGGATTTCTAACAGCAATTAATTCGAGTTCAAACGACATAAATGCGAATGGGCAAGGGTAATGCTGCTCGTGGTAAATCACGTAGACAATTCCGTTAGGTACCACCGCAGCGTTTGCGTTTTGCGTAGCGAGCCGCAAATTTAACGCCGTCAAAACTTTCACTCTCGCACGTCCTACCGCGAGACCCGGTAGATTCCTACGCGAAGCCCAGTAGATTACCGCGAACAAACCGTTGCGCGGCAACCCTGTTGCGTCCTAGCCGCCATCATTTCTGTGACGCGCACTCACGCTTCGTGCTGTTTTCTCGTGACGACCGCCCAGAAATTTTGACGTGGCTACTACGTATACCCAGTTTACCCACTCCGATTGCACCAAACTTGTGACGAGGAATACGTAAGTGGTAAGTGCCCAGCTGAAGAATATCAACGGCTGACACGGTCCAGGAAGCCCTTTGCATCAATTTTCACAGGTGCCACTGATATCCTTTAAAATGCTGACAAGTTGTTTTACCGCTTTTCTCCAAAAGGTAGTGAATATGGCGTCATATCTGTGAATAGGTTTTAAATTTAGATCCGCTAGTAGAAAGGAATTGCGTCCGAATTCGCGCAGTGCACGTTTTCCCGCTACAAATGAATGCGACGTGATTCTGTGATAACGCAAAAAGTGATTGTGAGCGAAATTAACGCAAGAATAAACGCCGTTCAGTGACAGCACACTGGGTTTTGAATCTCAGCTTTGGGGTTATGTCTGTAGCTGTGGGCATGTGTGTATAACAACCGATAATTCCTAATTTTGCGCTCTGATAATGGCTGGGTAAACATTTACGTCATCTCATACGTGCTTACGGCAATAGAACTGTTGTGTTCAACACAAGGCGTTTGCCAGTTATCTTGCTGATGTAATCTGCCGAATACACCTTCCTCCAATTGTTTTTAAGTTGTTATTTTGTGACTAAACAAGTCGAGCACTTACCCCCTGTTTTGCCCATCTAGTTGGTCAGGTTGTTCTGTAACCTCAAACACTCGCATCCTTGTGGCAGTCATCCTGCTGAGTCTACAGGGACATGCCTCAGAGCAAATTTCATCCGTAGAAAAATTTTATATTTGTGGCGTCTCCGAAACCAGTCAAATTTAAGCTAAAATAACATTTACATAATCAATTACTTTAATTATACGCTTTGACAGTTGATTATTGATGCCTCAAAGAGGCTACTCGGCTGAGCAAGGAGATTGGTAAATACTGCTCTCATACCTCCATCATTGTTTCATTGCAGGGGTGTAATTGATATCCTTCAGACTTTTTGACTCAAGTGACCCCACTGCTGTTCAAAGAGAGGGTTTAAGTTTGGCAAGAACTCCATACTTTTATCAATCATTATCAGATAACAGATCTCACTAAGTAAGATTGCAGGATGTCTCCCTTGGTTTGTGCTTTGATAGTGGTTGTACTTGATTGCTGGGTTAGACTTATAATAAATAATAACAAAAACTGATGGATTGCCACAAAGCCTTGCTCAATAACAAGTGGAGCACACTGAGGCCTCACTGCATGAATGTCTCAATTATTATTGAAGTTAGAGACATGTGTTTTGTAGCCAAGCTATGCTAAATTTCTGTGAACTAAAAGTTGACAATAACAGAAAAATTGTTACCATATTGTGCATACAGGGTAGTTTGGAAAATTTGCAATTTGAAACTCCTCAGTGTTTCATTTATACAAGTATTCTAATAAAGTTTTAGTCACAGAATCCAGCGGCATAGTTTAGTTTTTTCTATACTATATGGTTTAGACACACTTAGCTACAATTGTGTTTTTAATGAAGCACCTTATATATTCTTAAATATATTGAATTGTTTTGTTAGCAGCCCACTAAAAAAATAAAATAACTCTTAATTCTCAAAAAAAAATGAAAACTTGTATAAGCTTTTATATCAATCAAATGATTCAAAACTAGCCAATAGAGGGTGTCCCTTAAAAAAATCTGAATAATAAAAACCAAACTTTGCCACTAGATTCTACCGCGAAAAACACCCTATATCTAGGTGGCAAAACAGGTGGCGATAACTTTTTGGTTACTGTCAACTTCCATCTTATAAAAATCAAACACAAAATTGCAAAAACGCTATACCCCTAACTCCGATAATAAGTGAGATACCCAGTAAAACTCTCCAACTCGAGACATCCTGTACATAGCTTCTAGGAATAGGAAGTGAAAATGTAATATATCACGGCGATACCACAAGAGAAAAATGAGAGTATTGTGGATTCAACAGATACTTTGCTATGATGCGAAGTACATTGACAATAATTATAAGAAACCAACTACTTTCTACTATCTGCAAGAATGAACACTCAACGAGAACACTTAAATTAAATCTTAAATTAAATGTCAGGTTTTGCAGAGTGAATAGAGGGACTAGTTGTAACACGTACTTGCATCTTGGTAGACTAAGAAGGGGCTTCCCTAAATATCTGGGACTCCCTAGCATCGACCGAAGCCCTTTAAATTACATACTAGTTCAGTGCTATAAAGGTTTTTGTTGTGTTTAAGGTGACAAGTACATATTTCTGATTTAAGTGCGAGGCGCTTAAAAGTTGTATTTTGAGTTTGTCTATTTAAAATAATTATAAGAATTCAGTCATCTGTCTATTCTAATATCTCAACAATGTAATACTGTATGTTTGGAATTTTTCATCACGAATAATTGGAGGCGGCAAAACATGGGGCGTGGCGGGTGTTATACTGTTTTTGCACGGAAATATGAAATCTATATTTTTTGAATGTTAAATCCACCGTGTCTAAAATAAATAAACAAGATAACGTCAATATCCCTCGTTCCACAAACAACGGTTTGCAATGCCCACCAGAGTAGGAACTAGACAAATATCTTAATACTCCCTTTTGGAGAATCAACACTCACTAAAAATAATATTTGCTACACAATCTCCAAATGACTATGCCATTTCTCGAATAGCTCTCAGCGCTTGTTCAATAGAGGATGTCCAACTTGTGGAAAGTGCCATTTCCCACACGGGAATGCAGAAATGCACAGAATGAAAGTGTCAGGAGAGTGGAAATTTTGGAATCTTATAGGTTTTTTAATTCAATTCTTTCTCCTAATTCAGCTTTCAACCGGCAAATGAATTTTTCGAGGTGGCAAATTTATGTTGGAATTATTCAAACCACATGCTAGTTGTTACCTTATTAGACCTATGAATACAATGTCGGTTCTAAATAATAATAAAAAAGAACTCAAGTCTTTCACTTAAATTGAGTTGAACAAAGAATAGTTAAGAAATATTTAAGTAAAACAAATTTAAAACTGGTTTCTAACACCAACACGACTATGACACGTGAAGATAATGCTTTTCAAATAAACTAATATTTAGATACAACTTGCATCTAAGGGTGATTCATCGCCAGAATTATGACATCAAATCCAGCCGATTAGTTAATTTAAATATGGAAAAAACGCTTTTCATTGCCGAAATATTTAGTAAAATATACTTCATTGATTATTCATTGTGCCTATATCTTTTTCTTCAGAAACAGCTTCTTATCTGACTATCAGGATTTTTACGTAAACAATATACCGATAAAACTATCAAGGACGAGTTTGTCAATGACTCAGAAGCCTATGTAGAATTGGTAAATTGACATCACCCCCACCAAATTTTATTACTCTTTTCCAATTTGTTTCAAAAATATCTTCATAATAAATATAGAGGATTTAACAGTGGAATTCCTATTACGGCCTATTAGAATATGCATAATTGCTTGTTTTACTCTTGATGATTCCTTACTATTTTCCAGGCGCCGCAAGGCTGTAGACCATGGACGCCATTGAGGAGAAGTGCGATCCGTTATCCACAACGGCCCCGGAGAGTCCCATAGCATCATCGGTAGGAACTACTACTAACCCCCAACCTCACCTGGTGGCGGCTACTAACATTGTTCAGCTCACTATACCCCAAGCGCAGGTAGGGGTTGCATGACCCCAGACTGCGTTTTAAGTTTCCTTTTCATTATTCTTTACCAACCAAGCTTCAGAACAGTAATTAACAAAAATCTTCTCATTATTTGTTAATTATAACTGTTCCAGAGGCAAAGAAAATATTCGCTTAGAAATCGCATCACAAAGGGTTTGAAAATTTATTTATTTAAATCATTACTTTTGAAGCTGCCGGTTATTAACTACAAAAAGGGAAGATAATTTCTAATTCCCTCAAGCATTGTTTCTGGGTTCTGAGACTGCAATATACAGCTGCGATCTCATAACGTAATTACAAGCGTCTTTATAATTCTCAAACAAGAATTGTTATTATTGGTGACACCGCAGGAGTGGCGGCACAAATTGATATTTTATTACAAATTGGCAACCACTTCAACCACAATCGGCTTTGGTAATTAATGAAAAATCCTCCAGTGCCACTGGGCTCTCACATGAAAGAAAAAGTTCACATTCGAACCATACAACACATAAAAACAAGTTTGGTTGAGTTTATTGCAAAAAAAACACTTTTGCGCCATAGTGATTAGAAATGATTGCGAAAAGAGAACATTTGCCATGAAGGTATAATACTCTCGCTTTTGAGAAAGTCAATCTGTTGTATGAGAGATTTATTAAGGGACACCTTTTGGACTTACTTTCACCTAAATGTCGATCCCTTAGTATAGCCTCGTGAGTACGTTTTTGACGGTCCATTTCGCTCCACAATCCACCACTTTTCACTCCATGTAGAAGGAGAGTTTCTATTGTATTCAAGAGCTTGCAATTTCTCCTGGAGGAGAAAGGAAGCTAAGAAAACCCTGTGTCTAAGACCTGCTCACCTATGGCACACTCCAACGCTGTACTATGAGGACTCCTCTGCCGGACTTCCACTAGGTTTCTGATTGCTGATTCCTCAGTAACACTATTATGCCTTGGCCGAATCTGGGTCAGGCAATATATCTTGGGCTTGTTTACATCCCGCTGTCTGCAAAACCGCGAATTTGTTCTTTCTCACCTAATGATTGTTTCCATTGTTTGTAAGTCTCCATCTTCCTATCTTGTGCTGTGGTTCTGATTGCAGAGATGGTGGCCCGGCAGACCACTCTGTAGTCTCACCAACCTTAATACAAAGCTGGTCTTATCCATGAATGGCCACTAAACTCCAGAGTTTGGCGGTCGTAGGAAACTTTCAGTCTGATTCAGACTTGATATATTTCCAATTACCCTGCACAGTTGCCGTGTTAGTGCTGTTGTCTTGTTGCACGTTTTTTTCCACATAGCTTACTGTTGATGATCACCCCCAACCTCTAACTCGGTAATAGCAGTTTCCCATATAGCCTAGGTTGCTTGAATTCTCTGTTCTTGCTTCTGCTGTAAAGGACTAGCTCTGTCTTGTTCAGACCGACAGACAGCTTCATGCCAGTACAGCATGGGCGCGTTCACAGTTTTTGTCGGGCGAATGTCGAGTGTATCTAGTCAGTAGATTGAGTTGTGTTTTGCATTAGTTTGTCGGGCAGCGGACTCACTGGACACACTCGACGTGCACCCGGCAACGACTGTGAAGGTGCCCCATTGTTTCATTGTCACACAAGCAATTTACAATGTGTCGCAGGCACTGCCAGCGA
Organism: Euwallacea similis; assembly: GCF_039881205.1. NCBI lineage: Eukaryota > Metazoa > Arthropoda > Insecta > Coleoptera > Curculionidae > Euwallacea > Euwallacea similis. Next base: position 5,054,735 of record NC_089615.1, read on the forward strand.
ACTCCAATTTCAGGAGAAAGATTCTAGTAATTCAATTTTATAGGTATTACACTCTTTTTGTTATCTCCCTTTTTCAGATGCCTTGTAGGTCTGAAAGGTTGCATCGACAAATTGGACATAAGTTTTCTCGGTTTAAATTGAAGTGTTTTAGGCAGTTCTTATGTACATACTATTTATGTGTACATAAGGAGGTATAAAAACAGGCATTTGAACACAGCTGCTGATGTCATGAGAATTAAGAAAGTGATAAATTAGCAAAATTTTTAAAATGCGGAAGCACGCTAATTTTAAAATCATTTATCTATTGATTATGCAAAACATCTGAATTTTAACATTTAAAATAAAGAATTTCTGGGAAAAATTTAGTTTACGAAAAACTGAAGGAGAATCAACCAAAATAGCAAGGGACTGTCCCATAAATTAAGTTATTTAATTAAACTAATTTTTTCCCGGAATATCTCTGTTTTAAATATTAAAGTCCAGATATTTTGCATATTGCATATTTTCCATAAATAAATAAATTTATTTATGGGACATGGGCTTCGAAAATAAACTAGGAGAGTTAGGCATGGTTCCACATTATAGCAACGAAAAAACTGGCAATATTGTTAATGTTGAATTGTTCAAATTTTTTTACATGTTTTTAGTACTGAGTCAGTCAGAACTGAATCGAGCGTGAAAATGTACTAAAGTTTGTCCTCAAGGAGGTTAAATGCGAACTATGTATATCACTTTTGTAGTTAACCACAGTTTCACAAAATACCAGCAAGATAAAATACAAACTCGCAATCCCCTGTATAACCAGGATTATTTTTTTTACATCAAGATAAACATCATATATTAAGTTACTCTAACCGATTTAAAATTTTGGTTCGCCATGAAAACCTGATGATGGCAATAGTGACAGTGCCCGAATTTGACAAATTAGTGTGTTTAGAAGTCTAACAAATGGGAGTAACAATGGCAAACTGCCAATCATTTGTACAGGGGAAAACATCTGCTTTCTAGGGCGAGCCAAGATTTTTAATTAGTTGGAATAACGTATATTACATTATCAATCTTGATTAGCCCTATATCATTTTTTTTCCGTGCAAAAATACAATAAATGATAAAACTTACATATTTCAAATTCTTCACAAGACCTCAATGATACATTGAGTAGATACTTGAAATAATAATTTTATTATTGCCTTCAAATCGTTCACATATTCTAGTTATGAATCTTTATTATTTGCGCAAACAAGTGTCGTGAAAAGTGAACTCTGAGCAATTGCTTAATCCGTTTTGTTGGTAAAAAAGTTTAAGTTTATTCAGTGGAAATTGCGGTATGTTGAACTGGGAACGTGACACGTTTGACTCAGATATCCAGCTATTCCCACAGCATTTGGCAGGTTGTCTAGATGTGAGTTTATAGAGTTTTTCGTTATTCTTTATTATAATATGTAAACAAATTATTTGTAATGCCACGCTTCACGTTCTCATATACCAGTGACGTCAATCAAACGTAACCCATTAAAGTATTATTCAACATTATCTACGAGGCTAAAAATAATTTCGGTAGTACTCATTGCATTAAGCGTTTTAAGAGTAATGTCTCTGGCCTATCTAAAAACTCATCTTGCTGTTGACGACAAAAACCATCCTTCGGCACAATATACTTATTAATTTTGGTTATTTAACAATATTTCAAATTGATCGCCTTCAACGAAACATTTATTTTTGACTTATTCGAGTCATGATTAATTAATAAAGAATCTATTGTCTCGTTCAGTGGCGCAATTTAAATGGCTGCAAAGTAGGAACGTTTGTTTATAATAATTGCCGGTTGATTGTTTTCCTGCAGATTCGTTAGCGACGTGAAAATATGTCGAATAAGGCGCAAAAATTTTAGTATCACTTATAGCAAGGTTAGCAGGTTTAGGACTGATCGAAACCACCAAATTTCCTGCCGAAGATTGGCCGATATTTGGACTAAATTTTAGTCTTTATCAGGTCAATTCACGCTAACGATTCGTCATCTCCCTGTAAATATCTTCATGGAATAAAGCCAGACTGGTTCATATTATTTGGACGGTTTTAACAGTTATTTATGCAACAACTGAATAAACAGGCTTAAGGCACGAATTCTATGCAAAATTGTGTTAAATTTTAAATATGTGATTAAAAAACAGTGATTTTTTTTCGACATTTGAATAATTGATTCTTAATTTCTAAAAATTGGGTAATTATTTTTAATATAAAAACGACAGATACAATAATCCTTTTATTATACTGGCTGCGAGAGTATGGAATAATGGTATTTTTTATTAACGTTTCCTCCTATAATAAATGTTTATATTGCATTTAGTAAGTAGATAATTTTATAATTGTCATAATTGCTAGTAACTACAGAAAAAATTGCTGAGTTAGAATGCCACAGAAATATTACTGCCTATCAATTTATTTTGTTATTGAAATCATCCTTTTCGCCAATTCTCATGGAAACCAGCAGAAACAATATTAATTTCACTGCATTTTAGACGCTGTTTAGAGATTGTCAAATAAATTTTGGAAATTGTGCAGAGATTTCAGAAATTTAATTTGCATTTCAAAAAAATACATTTGTATTTCTAAATAATCTTTTTAATTTTTGCCGAGCTATTCAGTTTGCAATTTAGCGCTCCAGCTGACAACCGGCGCTTCACTTCCGCTCTAGACTCTTCAATATCTCATAATTTTCTTTAAACCAGCGGATGAAGGTGAGATTTTTATACTCTCGATGAGCCTATCAAATAAATTTTCAATGGATTTTGACGAAATTCTATTTACAAATTAAATTATATTGCCCAGTTCATATTTTAACCATTGACTGATAATAAATCAGACATAAAGTGCAAGTAAATTTCAGAACAGTTTGAAATGCGCCAAAGTAGTCCCAAATCATAACAATGGCGATTCCACAAGTGTTAGGAATTATAGGTCTGCATCTACCGTGCCTTTCTAAACTCTTCGAAAGAGCACTTTGTGATCGGCCTTCCGAATATTTGGATTCTTTTAATGTTCTTTACCAAGCATCAGCACAAGTTTCTACCGAAAAAAATCTTGAGAAATCGGGGTTGACTATATAACTTATTATTTTTTTATATTTATATTTGTATATTATGTAATTAATTATACGGGATGTTTCATAATAATACGTCAAAAACTCAGGGGATAAATCTGTGGATGATTTTTTCCTTATACCGTGTGTTTCTACACCTATTTAAGCTTCCAAATTTCCAAAAAATATATAATGTCGGAACAGATTTATGAGAAAAAACTTTTAAAAAAATGTCACTCTATATCTTAGACAAGAAGCGAAAATGGGCTCATGTTCATATGAACTTTTTCCTTAAAATCGTCCAGAGACAGATGTACTGTTATGAAACATCCTGTATATTAACCGGAATATACTTGTCAAACGCGTTCAAAACGAATCAAAACCCATTTTCATTTTCCGAAAATCGCAAGAAATTACAATATCAGACCAAAAGTGAAAGTAAAAACGACCATAATGCAGACTAGGTACCTACTACAAATTTTCGCAATATTCCCTAACATCAAAGAACAATCTATATAAAAGGTAGCTCTTTAGATGCCTTTTAAATTGTTTCGTGGACTTATTGACTTAAGATTATGAGGTAATATGTTACATAAGTCTGCACACAAACAGTAGGGACTTTACTGAACAGTGAAGAAGAATTAGGCAAAATAACGACATCTGTGTTATGTGTATTTAAATGATGTGAGAGTTTAGTGAAGTGTTTTTCTACAAATAGGACTGAGCAGAAGAGAAATATGCAAGGAAGTGATTGTAATTTGTGTCTACGTTAGTACGGTTTTGTGGATTTCCTGCAAAAAAATCTCTAATTAAATGCTTTTGAAGTATGAAAATTCTGCCACTATTTATCGATTGAGACCGTTTCCACATTCCTCACTTACTTTGAAAAACTTTTCCCGTTCGAACCAATGTCGAATGATCAAACTAAACGTTCGGATATTTCTGTGATTCTTTCATTTGATGGCCCTCACAGCTTTTCCCCGTGCGACTCTTGAGCGGCTGGAGAAATATATCGCCGGTACTTGGAAAATAATTTAATTTTAGATATACTAAAAACCGACTTTGCTCAGTTCTATATATGTCCGCATACTTGGCTAATGGATCTCTATGTGAACCCCCAGAAGTAAAGGTGTACCAATGGTGAGAACGTGAATTTTGTGTGTCGGATTCGATCAGAATCTGCTTTGCTGAACATATTAAGAAGCTTCTTAACTCTTTGAACGATCTCATATGTAGGAGATTATGTTTGGTGTTTTTGGCCGTGTTAAGTCCTTTAGTTTGCTGGTGTGCAATCAGTTACGTTCTATGGTATAATTTTTTGGGATTCGTTTGCTGGTATTGTGAATCTTTCAGCTGCAGAAAAGGATACCATGATGTCTTCTATATCTGCGTTTTGGAGCCTCTTACAAACCACACTTTTGGTACTCACACTACCATCTGGTTTTTAGAAAAAACTAATCAATTGCTCGCAATTGCTTACGAACACTTGCTTTTCTTTTTCACAGTACGACCTTGTTTGAAAGAGGTCCGTATTACAGACCTATAAAGGCTTTTAACTTGCTACTCAGTATAAACAAATTAGGTCAGATGGGCTATTCGGGAAGTGAATTAGAGCATGACTACTGGGCAAATGCTTTTACTCATTTACTTTCAACAATTAAGTAGTCTATTTTGTTAAATTCAATCAACTATCTTGTTCTTGAATTTGCTTGGTCACTATGTAATATCGTCGGCAATAAAATTATGTTTATTATGTTTTAATATTTAAATCAACAAACAGAACATTAGAGTGTACCTGATTTGTGTAACCACCCAGTCAAGCAAAAACAGCAAAAATTCATTACTTATTTTAATCGATTGATTTTAAATAACCCATAAAAAAAGAGTTATTCGATTGTTTTTCGAAAAGTGTCCTATTATTCAAACAGAAGGTTGTCCCAAAAAAGGAACTCGTTGCCTCTGCGAAGGTAGCCCAAAAATAACAGAAACTACATAGTTATAAACTACACGTTAAAATGTATGCAAGAAACGTTCTTCATTATACATAGAAATAAACATAATTTTTCACTAACATTCCACGTCTTGTTTTAAATTAAAACCGTCATATCGTTTTTTTTTTATTTTCATATATGTTCCAGGTCCAGAAAACGTTTTCGTTTCCATATCCCTTTTCATTTGAGGGACCAAAAAAAAGTCACATGAAGCCAAGTCCGGTGAGTAGGGTGGATGAGTTGCTTTTTTGTCCAAAACTGTCTAGAGCTTAATGTGTAATAAAGTCGAAGGAAAAGAGCTAGCTGAGAGAGAATTTCTTTGTGAACTTTCATTGATCTAAAAAACGATTTGATGTTGGGAATAAAGAAGTCTTCTATAGTGTTTACTCGAGTTACGCTGTGGTTATATAAGTCAGAAACTTTGACGTCACCCATTGTTTAAATTATTTACCAAACAGATGCGGAAAACCCAGTGATTTTATGCATTTCGGGACGTTTCTGGCAGAAGCGGCAGTCCCTTCTAACCCACAAATGATGGCATTTCTTGTTATTTTTGGGCTAAGTTCGTAATGTGACTGAGATATTTTGAGGGTATCGAAGAATGTTTTTGCACTTTCAGGAATAAAGTAAGTCGTCAACACATGTAAAAAGGAATTTTATTCAGTGAGCTGCTAAAAATCCAATTGGTTTTATGTTTTTCATATTTTATTTACACATTTTTCCCACCCAAAATACAGAGCAGCTCAAAAAGCAATTACCTCGTTTTAATGAAATCATCTTGCGCAGTTTACTACGTTTTATGCGTCTACCATTGTTATGCTCTTTGTACTATTCAGGGCTATTTGTCCAACTTAAAGTAAGTATTTTATTGCCATTTTCAGGTACAAAGTGTGATACAACCAAATCAGCAATCGGTCATTCAAACGGCAGCAAATATACAACCCATACTCGGCAAAGGAAACGTTATTCTAGTCAGCAAACCCAACTCCGTCATACAGACCACGCAAGGGAGTTTGCAAACGTTAAGGGTAAGTCCCGTTTATGACCTTTTCTTTGTTTAAACACGAAAACGCAACTAATAACCACACAAGTTTTGCATACTCTTCTTATCAACCAACGGCAATATATCAACATAACGTTAATTGATACTATATCCAACAGTAGGTAATTTCGAAGAGTAAACAAAAGTACTATGACGTCAATATTAAAAGTAAAGCAATAAAGTAACGTTTTTTCCGGCGTTGATAGCCACAGTTATAAATTGTTATTCAACAAACACTCGTAACGTCTGTGGAGCGTCATACCGTAGTTACCATTTGCCACTTTTTATATCTTTAATTAATTTTATGTTAATTACATTGCCTTTGAACCATTCATTGTTAGTGTTGCCTGAAATTAGAAAAGTCCAGAGTTCCGTCTTCGAGTGGATGGTCTCATGATCTTTCGTGAAAAACTTAAAGTAACTACATCGGTACATGGCAATTTGTCTCAGCCTCATTACCGGTATTTTGAAATTATGTGTATTTTGTGTATTATAGAGAATCCGTCGTTATTAAGGTAAGAGGTTAGATATTTGGTCTATAAACGTACCTTTAGCTTACGTCACAATTTAATGGTTGTGTAAAATAAGTACCTTAGTGTGTTATGATGTAATTCGGCAAAATTGGTTTGGGATTAGTGTGTTAACCTTGGACACTGCGATGTTGAAATGTCCTGATTTGGAAAGTGCGTATTTTTTTAAAACTTGGAATTTATTGTTGTTGAAATGCATTCACGCTGTTCTATACAGAGTGTAACATGTTATCATGGGGATATTTTAGGAAGCGATAGTACTCTGCAAAGTAATAACAAAATGCTAATGGAACCAAAAACGCGCCATTTTCAATACATGGGGTGGCAAAGAACCATGCGTTTAGTATGAGGACGTTATCAACAGTTCTTATAATTTTATTTTCGTTTAGATTTTGGTAACTCAGCCGATGATTATTTTTTCCCTTGCTTCCTTTACATTCCTAGTTTGCATCAATAAATATTTTTTGAATTCTACGAAAACGGTGAAAGATACGAAAATACTGAAGTTATCGAGAAGCTAAAGAACTGAAAAAATAATTTAAATTGGTATCAACATTCATGTATGGTGTTCCAAATAAGGTACAAAGCATAAAATAATATATGATCGAAAAAACATAACATCCTGTTTATAGCTACCGACGATCTTGACATTTTGTTGTAGCGAGTCCTGAAAAAAATAGGTGTACGAAATTTCAAAAATATAACTCAAGACATACGTGAGAAAAACTCAAAATATGAGAAAAAATGTGAAACTTTACCACCCCGTACATCGCAGCAAATGGCGTGTTTTTGATTAGGGGCCTATTAGATTTTTTATTATTTTTCAGAGTATTATCGCTCCCTAAAATATCTCCACAATAATATGTTAGACCCTGTATACGTCTCCAAAGGAAATTAGATAGATATTCTACAGAGTATTACAAATTTAACGCATTATTATTTTTGAAATTAGGCGAGACAGAGAGTAGATTAAATTGAGACAAAGTTGCACATTTGAATGTTGAATGATTTTTTAAACTAAATCGAAATAATTCCGAAAATTTTCGGAAACAAACTCAAAAAGGTCAAATTTGGTTTTATTATTATTTTAAAAAATTAACAGCACATATTTTTAAAGATCGAAGAATATGCACTAACATCTGAGCATAATACACCAAGTATAACTTTGATGTTAAGCAACAACTTCAAACAGTGCTCAAGTATCTTGTCAGTTTCCTGTTTTTATTAACACTAAAGAATTTATACCATATCATGAGTTTAGAGAGGTCAACGGCTTTTAAAAAATGAATAAAAAACACAGATCCGTATTAAAAAAAATGAATATGGATAGTTTTTGTAGGTAATATATTAATTATGGAACACCCTATATTTCGCATTACAATAAAGGGTGATCATTAAATAAAAACGTGAAATAAGTTTTGAAATATTAGAGATATATCTTAAATCAATTCGTTTGTTATCAGCAGTCAGTCAGATGTTCGATAGCAAAAAGCTTAATCAACGTCCTACATTTACTTACCTTTAATTTTAATCAGATGTTGAGTTAGCACCGTGAAACTTATATTTAACTATGTTTTTCCAGGTAGTTGAAGCTCCTGAGAGTGATGAGAGTTATTCCGAAGAAGAATCTCCAAAGAAAAGGCACGATCTGCTAACCAGGCGGCCTTCATACCGTAAGATACTCAATGATCTTGGAGGGGGTGAGATAGCTGGTATGTTCTTTGCGGCTTCCCACTACTATTTTTCCATGGATTTGTATGCCTGGTCTTACATAACAAAAGCTAATTTCTTCATTTCTTCATTTTTTAATTTAATTTTCTTGGTCTAAAGCTTAGTTATAAACCAATATTAGTTGAGGAGTCTGCTAGCTGTGTATGGAACAATGGTAAAATTATACCTGATATAAATTATTATACAACACAAATTTCTCATACCCTTTCATCTTGTTCTTTTTAAAAACTTAACAATGAAGCTTTGAAACCCTTGAAATTCTGAAAAAGCGGAATCTATGAAAATTAAATACAGGATACCATGTGTGTTATATTAATTATCGGTAGAAGTTGGTCATTTTCTGGGTAGGTATGAACTTTAAATTAAAAATTTGATTTTAATTTAATAATGTAAGTTTAGTACTAACGTTAGTAACAGTTGAAACCTGAAACAATAAAATTCAATATGAATTCCTGAGAAGAATTCAATATTAATTCCTAAAAAACAATTTTCAAAATAATTCAAGTTTCGAATTACTTTAAACTCGAAGCAGAGGCGTACAAAGTTTAAACCTGAAATACAAAAAAAATCAGAGTTTCGAATAAATTCCGACATGAAGCACAGACGTACACAGTTAATACCTGAAACAAAAAAATTTTATGTTAATTTCTGAGAAGAACTCAACATTAATTTCTGAAGAAAAAACTTCAAAACTGTTAGAGTTTCGCATTAATTTCGACATAAAGCAGAGGCGTGCATAGTTTAGATCTGAAAATTATTTTTTTATAATCTTCGAAACGGCGTATGTTGCAATATCATTCTTCGGACACGTCCGAGTACCTTTTAGAAGAGTCAAAACTACAAATAATTTTGACTTTCAACTAAAATTCTAATTATGTTGTACTCATTGACCTGACAAAACTTAACTGGAAACCACAAGAAACAATAATCAAAACTCACCCCTGAGCATCAAAAACCTGAGTCTGAATCACGTCAGCAAAACATCCACTTTTACTCACAAACTGACAGCTAAACGCCACCCACTTTCACTCACTAAGTCATGGATACACTAACGGCGCATCTCAAGAGTCTTTAGAACAAAAGAAAACCCGATTATCCCGATTATTAATGCAGCGTGCACAGATACATGTTGCTCATTGCCGCACTAACATCCAAGTGAATCACCTGCGAAGTGATATCGGTACTACCTGCCTTTTGTAAAGATACAGATGATCGATTTTAGAAATGAAACATGCGATGTTTCCAGATTTAGTAAAATAGGAGAAATGTTGCAAATTCAATTCAGCAGTTTCATTATGCAAACATACATCTACGAAATAACAAATACATTTCCTATTCCAAAGAGAATTGAAGAAGAATTGATGGACAACGAACTGTAAGGTTTTTCGAGAACAATACTAATTTAGAATTTCATACGTCGTGTTCAAAATTGATATACATATATGTATAATAAAGATAAAGCTACTACCAACCTTAACTTTCTGTGCCAGTCTTAAAATTTAAAACTTTAAGGGCTAAATCATATAGTAAGTGGTCTAATAAATTTAAATCTCTGACGGACAATAGCCATAAGCATCGTGTCACGTTCCTGCAAGGACAACGTCTTCTCCACCAAATTGTCTAGAATTCGAAAGTTTTATTAATAACACATTTGTGGACAACGTACTCGATACTTAAAAAATCTTCGAAACTGTTAAAGTTGTCTCCGGAAAAGCCAAAATTGACAAATAATTTCGGCTTAAACCAGAGGCGCATGCAGTTGACACTCGAAACACAAAAACATTGAATTTAATTTCCTAAATTATAATTAACAAACTAAAACCTATGTTAACCGCGGACACCGCCATTGAAATCGGGGAGCCTTCGTTTCGAGCTAACTCGATGATTAGTTTATTCCGGATTTCAAATATCTTGTTTATCGTGCTACCACTCGGCTGAATCATCTAGGAATCGATATCGGTACGAGTCATAGAATGAATGACAACGATGCGATGGCCTCCAAATATTAAAATAACCTTACACCCTTTTTTGCGAGCATACAGCTCGTCGGTCTAGCCATGGAAATAATATACGACGTGTATATACTTGAGGAAGGACATATAAACAATGACAAAAACCATTTAAATTGATCACTAACACAGAAAATAATATTGAGCGAAGTTCAATTAGGGACAATGATCAAACATCCTTACCTTAAATAAGTTTTCTGGAATTATGATCCGTTTAGAATCCTCTTAACAAAAACTGTCATTCCGCAGCCCTTCAGAAGGGAGATTTCTGTTACTACTTATTTTCTACACAGCACCCACTGCACTGTCCGATCTCACATGCACCTATGGCTTTTTTCTTTTCAATCGCAGGGATACAGGGTTGAAAGAAGCACAGTAAATTCTACATAAAAATTGTTCCCCCCCCCGATAACAAAATCGACTTGTTCCGGCGATTTTTTAAAAATCCATCCCGTTTCAAAATAATAGGGGTTCGAAGTTTCAAATTGACACTCTGTATATTCTTATCCTGTACAGATCATATCCTTAGTGTTCATATGCAATAATATGCACTTTTAGCAGGCCCTCAACTGATTTTTTTATGATAGTGTTACTATGAAAGAAAGGAAAATATTCTTGCATGATGATAGTTGGGTGCAAATAATTCACTTGGCAATATAACGATTTGAATAACGTTTTGGTAGATTAGCACTGGTTGTTGTGAGATTTGCATGTTGTATTGTAGTGATATGTTCGTTAATTTATTTCAAAGAAGTGACCAGTTCTCTCAAATGTTGGCAAAAAAACATATTTACTACAGGATCCTGAAAAAAGAAATCAAACCTCTAACTAAAGATTTTTTGAGCAGAAAGAAATTTAGGAATAGCAAATTGGATTCTTATTTCCAAAGCTTTAAATATACTGTGTATGTAGGCATTTAATAAGCTGCACATTCTTTAAATTGTAAGTGAATATCTCAAAAACTATAGGACTTATAAGGAAGAAAAAAGATTAAATTAAACCTTTAACACTCTGTAAATCTTAAAGCTTTGAGAAATAGGAATCGAATTTTTTTCGTCAGATTTTTTATACTAAAAAATATGGGGCTAGCAGATTTGCCTTCTTTTTCAGGACACCGTTTCTAATATGTATTACGAATGAGTAACTGATTGCTTACAGGGTATATAGTATAGGAAAAGTGTGAATTCAAAAAAAAAGTCCATTATTTTACCTTGCACAAGATACAGATATTTTTTGAATTCACCAATATTCAAACCCATTGTTTTAACTTAAAGGATAGAGGTTTTTTTTTAATTTCTTTATTATTGCATGCAAGACGTATGCCATGAAATTTTATACTCCAAAATACCGGTGCTATTTCAAGAATAATTTGCGGCACTGAGTGGTTGGTTCAAACTGTTTTATATTATATTTTATTTGAGGTGCGCTTTAATTTAGAAGAAAGTGACGCGAAACTCAAAAATAGACTTATAGCAACGTACAACAATCTCAGCAGAGAAATCCTCTCTAATGTTATTATATCGTCTTTGAGGTAACAAATGATAGAGAGATGCTTTCACACTGTTCTAGTTCGGCCAGTGAGAGATGCTGTTAATAATTGATATCTAATGATAATTTGTGTGAAATAAAGAGGCATTGAGAATGGGAACTTAATTTTCAAAAACTCTTCAGGTAGTCCCAACAAATCATTGTGATAAATTTTACCTTTTTACGGATTATTTTAAGGATAATTTTCAGTTTGAATGAAGTTTCACACCTTTGTCATAAGTGAAAGTTTTTCCTATCTCTAATAACGTTACAAATTTTAGGGAGTTGTACATATCAGTTTCCTGCACATCGCTGCACCACACACATTATCTCTGAGGGACTTACCCGGCCCCTGTTTAGATTCGTTAAATTTATTAACATATTCAATTTAAACCGTAATTTATACAACTGTACCTCACTCTACCAATTTTTATATGAAATAGCACCTGTTATTCGTTTCGCTCATTTTCGTCCGTAACGAAAACCAAAGTCATGTGGTATGGGATCATCTATCTAAGAAAGAAGTCATTCATTTTGTCGATTTATGGAAAAACAATGGGCTGTGACCAAATTTAGTTTCTAAACACAAAGTAACGTAATGCAGTTAGTTATTTTCTAAATTGAAGGTTATGTTACGATGTTCGCAGAGCCCAAGGTCGAGCCAAACTCCTCGGAGGCAGACAGTGAATTATCCTCACACTCAATCCCATACCACACAGGTCAGTTGTTGTCATGTAGAGTTTCTAGTAATGCGGTAGTTTGGTGTTAAAAGATTTTCCATGCTATGCAGCACTGCTTATACTATCAGTATTCAATTCTGTAGAGGTAACATAGATGCACAACTTTTTAAGTCCAATTTAGATATAATTGCAGTTCAATCCTGGTTCGGTTGGACCAGAACTGGTGCGTGAGTCGCTTCACAGTGCTGTCTTAAATTGTCACAAGTGAAAATGATTTTACAGGAATGCCATTGGGAAGTTTATAGCTGCCGATGACAGTAAAATGTAACAAACATAGAAAAGTTAGTGACAAACTATTGTCTCAAATGACGTTTTAAATCTGACAAACTTATTTGTCAAAATTACTTTCTGATTTTTTGCTTTTTTCCCAGCAGGCATGGCACGAATTGGAGCAGTTTGTCATCAAATACCAGTTCTAATTCAGCTAAGGGCCAAATTGTTAATGTGCTGTTAACTTTAACATCAAGCTAATTTCCATAGCGACCAAGAATCTGACCACTATTTAGGCTTTAATTTAATCATTCCATGGAAACTAGGTTGCAGTGAAAGTTGAACATTATTTTAATAATTTGGCTTCAAACCAATCTTAACACGCAATTATGCAATTAGGTCTAAGAGTTAAGTGTATGTGATAAGCGTGCAATAAGTGATTTGGGTGGAGGAATTCTCATTATCGTGGCCTACGAAATGAAAAACGATTTGTTCAGGTGAACTGACCTGAAAAAGTGCATTAATAAAATCATATTCTGGATCTGTTGAAAGCACCATTTTGACTTTTCCATACTTTTGGGACACATTGTATGTTTCATTGTATATCATGGCACATTAACTTTTGTTATAAGAGGCAGCGCGATCGAGCCAGTTTTAAAGGCTCATTAAAAAGGTTTCTTGCATTTCACTTGAAAACCGCGCGTTGTACAGAAAAATCGAAAAAGAGCTTTTTTCTTCCAAATTATATGTAGGATTCTAAACTGATTTTTATTTTATGAAAAAGCAGTGGCGTGCCATTTTTTTTATATTCAATGACACACTAATACGGACTCCACTGACAGAACTAAAAATATGTTTTTCGTCGCAAACCGTGCATGGAAATGATTTAATCAACGGCCTACGTTTACGATTCGCCGCTTATTGCCAGTTTTTTTAGTGAGCACCCGTTAGATAATTGACCAAACCAGCTGAGTGTACGAATCACATTGATCATTTCGGTTGAAATCATAATCATATGTCGAATGTGTGGTTTTAGTGTCTGCTGTCATTCTCAAATAAATTTAAACTGCTCACAAAAATACTTAAAACGGCGCATTTTTCGGTTAGTTTTTAGAATTCGCGTTTTGAAGGGCCTTGGGCGTATTCGCAGGAACAAAAAAGATTCCGAAAGTCCAATTCTTTTAGAATCATTGACAAACATTCACCTTGAAAAACGTTTTCAATGCTATACAGTAATTAAATAAAGGAATTACATTTTTTAATACCCTATAATTATTCTAATTATTTCAAAAACGGAAAATAGCGAAATACGTCCCAAGATATCGATCAAAACCATTAAATAATATTACAACAAGACTTATGGCGTTATCGTAGGTACCAAATGCAATGGGTTGAAAATTAACAATTTTGCATGGCATTTCCTTTATTCTGTATGGCACTGATGACATTTTTTTAAGATTCGTCAATAACCTTCTGAGAAACGGACTTTCAAGATATTTCCGTTCCGCAAGCTTCCGAATTACGAGCTCTGATAAATTATTGAAAGATGGGTCGTTTTAACTAGTTTTGTGAACAGTTTACTTGTCACACTTACATTAATTTTTTACTGTAGAACGATTCCACCCAAATCTTAAGTGAATTTAAATAACGTTGAGTTCGAGCCGATTGCATCAAAATGGTTTGTTGTCAGTTGCTTTGTGGTTTTTGATCAACGAAGCTTTAATAGCACTCTCCTTGGTGCATTCAGTTCCAACTTACACCAAAGGTTCATTCGATATCCATCACAATAGAAACTGATAATACTTAATGGAATGAAGCATCTGTTTAGAACTGCTGTTCTGCTTACTTCGTGTGGGTCTAAACAGTATTACTTTTATCTCTTTTGTTCGGCTCTTGTACACCACTTCTCTTTAAATTCAAAGTAAAGTGGACCTTACGGCTTCCCCTCATGAGCGTAAAAATGATAGCGAAAATGTTCTTTTAACTGAAAACAATTAGGTTGGTGGAGAATGTCTAATTGTTGGAATTGAACTACATTACGCCTGCCATTTTTAGGCTCATGAGGACTGATCACTAAATTAACAACATATGACAGTACATTGCCATGCGACAAGTCTGTGAATGTTTTGATAACAGCAACATAACGGGTGTATCAAAAATTCAAGATATCTGGACAGGAGTGCTGTAAAATGATTGGCGAACGTGAATGTCGTAACTTAATTGAATTAGTTTCGTTAAAATCTAATTCAAGGTTAAATTTACATATGATATGCATGCGGTGAACACGATTCGCTCAAGGCTGTCTTGACCTGGAATGTTTTGATACACCCTATGGAGATTTTTAAGGTTCACCTCAACAACTTGAATTAACGAAGAAGGCCATTAGGGGTATTTGCCGAGAAGTAAGCCCCCATTAAAATATAAATTTACGAACCCTAACGTTCCCATACCCTGTGTGTCGTAAATTAGTCTACCAAAAACTCTTTAGATCACAAAGTTATGATTTAATTTTTTTACGTGAACAATCATCTCACTTTCGTAAATTTTTCAAATAGTCGCGACTTACATCTGCAGAAATGCTAAAACAGATGCTTCAACCCGTGTTTGGTGGCAGTGTCTTTGGAGACAAAGTTTCAAATAAGTTCTATAGAATACTTATTTCGATTCGCATTTTCCACATATTTCAATCGATTAAAATAGCTCTTTTTCAGTTTTGCCCGCCACCGCGATACAGATATCTAGTGGGGAAGGCGGTCAAGGCATTCATACGCTGACCATGACCAACGCGGCAGCGGGTGGAGCGATAGTTCAATACTCACCTGGTCAAGAATTCTTTGTACCTGGTAAGAAAATTCTAAAATAAAAGCAATGAGTTCTCCAGTTATTATCTTGGAAGAATGTGCAGGGTGGTCAGACTTGAATTGCTTGGACAGTATACTCGTATGTCTATAGCAGTTGTATTTGCCAAAGAAAATTAACCCCAAAAGTATGGAAAAGAATTTCTGCTTCTATATGCGAAAAAAAGTGTCTACTAAGCCCAAGTTGTTACAAAACAAACCCTTTGTTTTTGAAGTTCAGAATAAATGAAATGCTATTAAAATAGTCAGGTTGAGAATTATTATTGTCAGTGTTTAACATTTACTAAGTAATCACCGCTTGTTGCATAAGGATTTTTTTATTTCAGTGGTGCAGGGGGGCATAGGTCAAGGTGGGGGCGAAGACCAGGCGAGGAAACGGGAAATTAGACTGCTTAAAAACAGAGAGGCGGCAAGGGAATGCAGACGAAAAAAGAAAGAATACATCAAATGCCTAGAAAACAGGGTGGCCGTCCTAGAGAACCAAAACAAGGCTCTTATTGACGAATTGAAGGCGCTCAAGGAACTGTACTGCCAGCAAAAGGTAGAATGAGACAAATTGCGCAGCAAAATCACGTGTAGGGATCGTTTACTCTGCGGAGACCTGGGACGTGTTTTACGCTTGGAATTGGTGAAGGACTTGGCCAACAAACTTATGGGTCTTACCAGTTATTGTCTTGTAGGTTAATTAAGCCTGGGTCTTTCTAGTTACATAATTTTTTATACCGATTTTGTGCAATTTTGGTAGGTGAAAGAGAAATTCGCCACCACGTATGGTAAGAAAAATGATACATTAGTTGGCGCTAATGTACCGGAATAACGATAAAAACGAGCATAATTGTATTTAGTTTGGACCGTGTGTAATTTAATGTCTTACTGGAAAAAGGCTTGTGACAAGAGATATAATTTTATAAGCCGATGTACATAATTCTATATTTGCAGTTTTATGATCAGTGAATTTTTTGGGAGTTGCATTCTGGAGTATTTTACGGTCGAATTCCAGTTTGTTTTCCACAGATTTGTTGAAAAATGTGTAAAGAGGGTTTAAGTAGGTATGTGCCATAAAAGTCCCACTTCTTTAGTTCCCTTTTACGTTTCATGTCCCCACACGTCCCTACAATTTACTATTTTGTCATATTAAAAGCCGTGTCTAATTTGTTTTTCGCCGTTCTGTTTCGCAACTTAATAGTTAAATTTCTTCGACTGATTTTCATTCCCTTTACTGTATTCCTGCACAAATGTTTGCCACTTTCAATCGTTAACTATTCGTGCAGTTTTACGGGGGTTTCAGTTTTATATTCAGATTTCATTTTCCTCCTATTCTCTGATGTTGTCAATGTTAATCTAAAGCGAGTCCTACGTTTGAAATATTTTTAAAATCTCGACAGAATTTTCAGAATTTCTTCTGCGCAAATTAAAGCTTAACGGCACATACTTGCGACACCCTGTATACTGCAAGTATATTTCTAAAATAACGTTTAAATCTTGTTTTGTTTTGCTATCACTTAACGATGGTTTATTTACGTTTCAGTTAGGACCTGCGAGAGTGCCTTGTATAGATATGTATTTTTAATGACGCATTAAATAATCATAAAAATTGTTCAACACAGTGAATATTTTAAAATTAGATGTATTGTTGACCAAAAATTTCTCACATCGAACGAATGCCTGAAGCATGATATATCTTTTATGGATTTGAATAACAATGATAATTACGTTTGACTTCTTTGATGCGTCATTAGAGAAAAGTTGTACAAAATGAATTTATTAAGGTTTGTATATATTGTAAATGTATTATAGTATATTGTATTTTTACATATCAAAGATTATTAATATAAATACCAACTACTTTTGCACCGCCAAAGCTTAATAAAATCGTTATTTAAGGTATTTCAAAATTCCTTGCGTTAGTGGTATGATTATTATTACGTCAAGCAAAAAAATCTGTCGTTTCAAACATCAACGAAAATGAAGTTTAATACAATAGATAAATAAAATAAGAAATACCATATTTCTCACTTTACTCCGACTTAGACCTTCTCCAAAGTACATTTAACGCATTATGGAATACATACCTGTGAATTCAATTTGAGGAGTCATTATTTTTCACTTGATAATTGAATTTTAGATTTATTTGATTTTCCAGGGAATGTATTTCGATATTTACACATAAGCGAGACATCAATGTTAGCCTTGATGTTTAAAAAAATCAAATTGAAACCAAGTTCGTACTTACAGCAGCAAAATGTACCGAACGAGTTTGTAACGTAGACATGTTTTTATTGTAATAAGGTGAATCTATTTTGGTAGCGAGTTGTAGTTAGAAAGATTTGTAAATACAATTTATAATTTAATAGATGTTACGATGAGTATTAGTTAAATTATAAAAAAAAATAAATGGAATATTTTAATATGTTCTTATTTTGTTTTAATTTTTGTTGAGGTTAAATAAAATTATTCATTTACTAATAAAGATGTACGTTTATTATCCTTTATGAATGCATACACAGGTTTTTAGTATTCGATTACTTATAAAGGAATATTAGAGTTAAATGATCTAAAAGGATGATGGATAAATGCCCCTTTAACAAAACTGTCACATTTTTCAAGTTATAGATATGAGAATTTAATTCATACTCGATAGAATCTTGAAATACAAATTTAAACTCCATTACAATAATACTTTCACCAAGAATATGTATTGTTTCGAAGTGTATAGCTTCGTTTACACGACAAAAACAAAATTTCACACATTTTTACTACAGCTTTCAAACTTTAGTAAAGTTTCCAACAACTATTAAAGGGTAAAACCAGGAAACTTGGCATTTAGCGGATCTTGAATATCCAGGAGTAGATACATAGGTCCAGAAATGCCTTCGAACAACGACATCGGTCGGTCAGGAGAGTATTCCTCTTTTTGTTTCGTGTAATCCATACAATATTCGGCAAATCGTATTGCACGATATAGATATTTGGCTTCCTGAATACGAACAAAATTGAGAGAATTAAAAATTATGTGCAGGGTTTTCAATTCATTTTGCTGTAACTAACACAACGCCTTTCTATTTAAATTACTTCCATTATTTAAACGACACTTAGCAAAAGTTGCATCGTTCAAATTACTCCATAGAATAAAGTGGAATACAACTCACTTTAGTAGTCTGAAACATTTCTAAGAAGCAATAAGCGTTTCCTGCTACACCGTGGCACAGACTGTATCCCTTCCTCAGAATTCCCCTAAACCAAATCACATCGGCGCACTTTTCTGCTAAATAGAGGTAATGTTTATCTCCAAACGTCTGTAAAAAAAGTTAATTTTGAAAGGAAAAAATAGTTTAAGTTAAAATTTTATTTCCAACTCGGAATGTCTATCAGTCTTCAAGCATACTAACAGTTTCGTTATGAGTCTACACTGACCGTACTGTAATTTGGATTAACTCTATTATATAGAATGTACATATTTTAAGTGGTAGGTTTTAAAAGGACGTAGACTTCAAGAAACTAAGCAGAATCTGTATGTATCATTTTCTTAAAATCTTAAAAACAACCGAAACATGCCTATATGAAAATTTTAATAAATACCAAACCTTTAATTATTACTCATTACGGGACTGGCTATGAAAATATGTTCGAAATTGTCGCTCGCCTTATCCAAGACTCTGTGCATGTTAGATCTTTTTCTGCTCTTACGAGCTCTTCATATACCAACAGCATATCAACCAATTCGTTCTTAGAGCGATTATAGCTCATTCTCAATTTAATGGTATTAATGTTTATCAAAACAATACCTGGAACCAAGCTTCGCGCCTGATTTTTAACGTCATGGGTAAACTGCATAAAAACAGTAAACATTAAATGATATTTACCTTTTTACAATACCTGATAATTTTTTATTGGATATTTATTTTCCTTTACGTTGAATTTACTATTTTATGCAGAGACGGATTCAGGTCTTATACAGAAATGTATTAAAACTCATATGCACATAAATCGGTCATTTTGGTGATTTCGGAAATAAGACAAAGATTTTACTTAGTTTTTTTGAGGTCTATATCGTGTTTTAAAAGGAAAACCCCTAGTTAAGATACATCCTGTATTAACTCAATTTCATTAAATCCATTAAATATTGAAAATCCAAAAAAAAGCAACAAGGCGTTCCTGAGATATTTTTCTATAATTGTCATCAATAAAATTGTTATATCCTCTTAAATTTTTATGAAATTATTTTCCAGTTTTAACACGAAAGTTGCGTTTTTTTTAAAAATATACCTACATAAGTCGTAGATGGCAATTACTTCATTAAAAAGGTATTTTTTCTTTTTAAAATGACTTAATAAATAGGATGTCATTTGGGCTACGGCTAATAAAAATGTTGTATGACTTTGCATCTTATCACCTACCCGACCCTGTAGAATCCACTCCCACTCATCATTAGTTTTTTCAAAAGCACCAAATTGCCAACCCCTAACAAAGAATAATTACCTACCCGATATGCTTCACAGTACATGTACAAAAATCCTGGAGCTCCATGACACCATTGCACGTATTTGTCTTGCCTTCCTGGGCCCAATGATGATGGAAAGTTCCCAGTTGGGAACCTGAATGAAATGAATCAATTATTTACCATTTTTCAAATCAATCATCAAGCGGAAGGCCATGAAAATTGTTTCTCGTACACGCAAAGGGGGGCGGACAGAGAAAAACTGCACACTCGCGTGGCCTATTGCTATGCAGGTAAATTATTGTACAGGGTATACGATTGAAAACTTTGCACCCGGCTGATTTTAAACTACGATCAAAATATTAGAAATTGCTCGACATGTCGATTTTGTTTTCGATGGGGACATATTTTAGTATTAAATGCAGATTCACCAAAACAACCCTCTTTGTGAGGGTGTATTCAACAAAATAAAATATGTCTACCTCGATAACAAAATAGGCGTGTCGCGGCAATTTCTAATATTTTAATGTAGTTCAAAATAAGTCGAGTGCAAAGTTATTAATAGTGCATCCTGTATAGGTAAAATAGTAATAAGGGGATATGGAAATTGTTACTACCTTAATGTGGATAAGAAGGCAATTGTTGGTTTTATAATAGTTGTCAATTCCTCCTCAGTAAGGTATTTTCTTGCTTGCAATAGCAAGTAAATGATGCCTGATATGCCATGTGCAGCTCCCAGATATTTGGAATCGTGCCATTCATACATTAAAGGGCAATTTTTTTCAATTTTCAAATGTTTGGCCAATTTTTCACCAGCACATAATATATCCGTAATAATCTGAAGACATGTTAGATACACATATTTTTGAAAAGTCTACCAGGGGAAAGCAGAAAGTAGATTCACCCTGTCACTTTTTTGTTACTTCATATAAATATTTGATCTTTTGATTACTTGTACAAAACCTTACAATTTTTTTTTGAT
The DNA here is from genome assembly GCF_039881205.1 of Euwallacea similis. Taxonomy (NCBI): domain Eukaryota; kingdom Metazoa; phylum Arthropoda; class Insecta; order Coleoptera; family Curculionidae; genus Euwallacea; species Euwallacea similis. The sequence goes on from NC_089615.1 coordinate 5,075,872, forward strand.
AATTTTGAATGTTATGTTGCTTCAGATTTGACTGGAATTGACCCTAACAATTGATTTTTAAATATATTTTAAAAAACCAAAAATGTTAAAAAACGCATGGAATTCCATTTAAAAATAAAAAGTTATAGGGTGTACCCACTTTATACTGTCATCCAGTATTTGCACCGTATACCTACACTTCGTATAGTAACGTCGCTGAAAGCTGGCGGTGAAACATATTTGTTGACATAAAGAAGAGCATACAAAAATCCACATCTACCATACATGTATTCATTTGGCAAATCAGAATTTGTATTGTTGACCACCTTTACAAATGCCATCAATCTACATAAATGAAATGAGTATAACGTATATTAGTACTGAACTTAATAGGTTCTGTAGTCAATTTCTATGCAATACTAAGATATATTTACTTTAGGTACCTGCTGAAGATACTTTAAAAAAATTTTGATGTCTTTAAAAACCTACTTACTTCCTGGTACAAAAATCAAATATTTTTCGATCCTCTAGTTTATGAGATATTACAGTGGCAATGGCTAACGGTCCTGCGTCGCCACATAAAAACGTTACTCTTTTGTTTTTTAACTGCTCCAATTGCAGGTAATTTTTCCTGATATTCTAAAATTAATCAGAAACATTTCAAGAGAAAATACATGGCGCATTTAAAATGGCGTCCAGGTTCTTCACTATCTTGGAAATCTATCTATCTTTATCTATCATGTGCACAAAATTATTTTTAACAAAATGGTTCAACTACTTTTATCACTATAGATTTCCAAATTTGAAAATATGATATTTTTATTTTCCCAGGTGTTTTTTTGGCAGCAGAATATCCCATAAATAGATAAGAAATGTATATTAGTTTTTAATGTCTCCTCTAAATTCTGAGGAAACTCTACATCCCATTGAATTTAAATTACCTTGTAATTATTACAAAATTCAAATTAGAACACATTAAATTTATCCCTTACGGGAAAGTCATGGATATAATTTAAGATGATAAAAAGCTGTTTAAACTGAACAAGGAAATCAGATTTTTAAGGGGAAAAAGTCAGTAGTATACCATAAAAAGGTTTGAGAATATAAAATAGGATATGATCCTAAGAAAATTAGCTTCCTGCATGCAAAATGACTCAAAGCATCATACCATGGAGCTTGGTAAAGGAATTTCTAAACACCCTGTATATACATAATCAATTAATAATTGAGGGTGAGACATACTTACTCTTAAATTATGAATATCATCAGGTGATTTTCTTAGAAATAAGAGCCCAATGCCACCAGTTCCAGTATACACTGAATAATCGCTCGACCTCCAGCTTTTTAATTCTTCCAATGTAAATTCCCACTTTGCTGCTAATTTGGCAGTAATATTGCTAGTGGCCTTTATCTGACACAAAAATTCTGAATCAGGCCAAAACCTTACAAAGCATTTTTTCTTACTGTGTGGTTCTCGATATGCGGCTCAGCAGCCCTTTGTGAATAATCATCATATTGGTTTTCAAAATGATATTTTTCATGATGTGGCGATTGCATACTTGGCGAATTTAGAGTCGTTTGAAATTTGTCGGAATCAGCAGTAATTCTGGCTTTGGTGAGTATTTTAGATTTTGATTTTATCAGTACCCAGTTACAGTGGAAAATAGAAAAGTTTTGTTTACGAGTTCAACGGTGTATTAAATTCTAATTAAATATATTAATTGAAAATTTAATTTGGGTTTGTTTATATTTATTGTTGTTTGTTGTTTTTGTTATTGTTTCCGGTTTTTAGGTCTTAAATTTGAATGACCCGACGCCTTTTTTGCCAGTAACGGAACTAAAATGGCAACAGCGCAATTGAGAAAATATTTGTATCCAAATTAAAATTTATTACTGCCCTGCTTTTGTGTATTTAGAAATATTCATATTGGGAGTGCCAAAATAATATAAAATACGTATTTGTGATTTTTTCAAGATTAAAAAAAAAAAAAATAGGTATACATTATTTTTGCATTACTTTGTTCAAAGGAATTTGCTATTATTTGATCTCTGCTCTGCATACCTATACATATTTAATAAAAGTAAACACTATTACAAATAAAACATTATTTTAATAAAGAAATTTAAAAAGCAAGGTCAAACTTCGTGTGGCACAACTCAGCATTGCCGCATGTTCAATTTTATTGCTTACTCTTCGTTATTGGTATTTATAGAGTTAAAAGTTGACGAATGTCAACATACAGCTGTCACCTCCTAACTGTCACTACGGTCCAAAGTAAGAAATATAAAGTTTCATAATTTTTAATTATTTATTCTTTACAATTCAAAAAGTACCTAAATATTTGCATTCATTAACGGAATTTGTATTTTCTTGCTAATAATAGTTGTTCAAATGATCTAAAGTTATTAAAATAATGTAATTTATCTTTGGTTTAATAACCTAGAAGCAACGAATAAATAATAATTCAACTAAAAACTATACCATTGTTTCAATTAAATGGAATTGGATATCTTTTAGTGGGCGAAAATTATTGCCAATTTAAATGGCATTGAAAATAAATCTATATGTATATTTATGCTTTCATTCATATTTGATAACTTCCTCCCCAAGATTCAATTTAAAATAGAAAGTGAAACAATATTTTGTAGAAGAGAAATTGGAAAGTTTCCACCAAATTCTACCAAGCCAATAGTAAGTACACCTTCCCCCCTTTTTTATTCATTACCTGCCAATAAATCCTTCAAGGAAATGAAGTAACATTTAATTAATATATTCCTAAATTAGTGGTCAAAGTTTAACTTTTCATTATTCATTTTGATTGTGTGTGTGAGCTTATATCTACTGTAGGTTCCTTATTATTAATGTCTAGTCATTCCTTTAAGGAGATCAAAGTTTAATTAAACCATTAGAAATTGGCCCTCTACAATTTAAAAGATGGCCCCAAATTACAGCAAGTTTTTAACCAGGAATAATGCTATCGCTACTTCAGGAGCTGTTATTCTCGCATGGATTATATTGTTCCGAAGGCAACAGGCAAAATTTAAAGTTGAAAGGTATGTAACATATGTATTTGCTTAATACTAAATACCTATTATCAATATTTTGCTGCAGTTTATTGATTTTACCCATAAGTCCTTAACAAATAGGTCCAGGAATAGGTGGGAAATAGGTATGTAAGGAGATTTTAGAAAGACAAATTTAGATAGGCTTACTCCCTATTGGCTAATTTTCAACTAATTGGTTTAACTCACTTCAATTGAAAACCAATTTAATTGCTTGAAAATCATTTGATAGAGATCAGTTTGTTGTTCTGAAACTCTCCTATATGTACCTACTCCTTCGTTGACCTATTTTTCCTTGGGAATGGCAGATAAAATAAATAAATTACAACAATACACTTTTCCTGGATTGGTTGGTTTTTGGATAAAAAATCTAGTACAATATTGTGAAACCATTTTTCTTAAATCTCAATAATAAATGAAATACTCCACACTTACGTTGAAAAATTAAGACAGGCAAATTCTTTACTTTCAGAAAGAAAATTAAAAAAGAGGAAGAAGAAGAAGACGTAAAATACCTAATAAGTGAAAACACTGAAACAAAAGTTAAAGTGCAAGTTAATAAAAAGCTATTAATTCAACTGTGTCAGTTGTTCAAGATCACAGTTCCAGGATGGACCACGCCAGAATCTGGAATGTTTTTTTTAATTGCTGTAAGCCTTGTAGCAAGATCAATGTGTGACTTATGGATGATCAATCAGGGAACAAACATCGAAAGGTAAACATTATATATTATATTATTATTAGAAATTAGTCATAATTTGATACATTGATGCTATTTGGCCTATGAAAAAGTTATTCATTCAACATTTGAACTTGAAAAGCATAATTGGATAATTCTAGAGATTTTTTGGATTAAAAAAAATATTTATCTAGTCCTTATGAGGTTTAAAAAAACTTACTAGAATTGGTAAGTAACTATTCTAATGCTGGGAATTCATTAGCTTTCTGGAGACTTATGAGAATGTTTTTTTTCTTAATGAAGTCTTGGAGAGCATTAAGACCTTCCATGACATTTTTAATTTAGAACCGACGTTCTTAACATTGATCATACAATTCACTTGAATTTGAGAAATTTCTGAAATAATTGTGACCCCGCGGAGTTTTCTGAATATTCTTGTATGTTTCTGCACTTATCTTCATAATCTAATAAATAGCCGTGTTCTTTCCTTGTATTTTCTAAACAAATCACTCTTCTTATTCTATTTAGATGGTTAATTGAATCCTATTTTTTCTAGTGCAATTGTTTCGATGGATAAACATCTCTTCTATAAACGACTCATCAGATTTTGCATGACCCTCCCCTTAGTTGCCATGGTAAATAACATTTTAAAATACTCAATTGGCGACTTAAAAATACGACTGCGCACAAACCTGACAAAGAGGCTTTACGAGGACTACTTGAAAAATTTCACCTATTATCGAATATCAAACCTTGACAATAGAATCGCCAACCCGGATCAGTTGCTCACCACCGATATTGATAAATTCTGTGAAGCCATCACTGATTTGTATTGCAACACTGCAAAACCAATGCTGGATATTGGAATTTATGTATATAAACTTTCTACAACAATGGGAGGTAGCACCCCCGGGCTTATGTTGTCATATTTATTTGTCTCTGGGATAGTTTTGACACATCTCCGGAAGCCCACTGCAAAATTAACCGCGGGAGAGCAAAAGCTTGAAGGAGAGTTTCGACATATTAATTCTCGCCTCATTACTCACTCTGAAGAAGTAGCGTTTTACAATGGGAATCGTAGAGAAAAAGCCACACTTCTTGCCAGCTACAAAAAGCTTCAAACCCATTTAAAGAAATTCTTGAGATTCAGAGTTATTATGGGGATAATTGACAATCTTGTGGCGAGATATTTTGCCAGCATTGTAGGTTTTTTGGCGGTTTCAATACCATTCTTATCTGGGAAAATTGCAAAAGAAAGCCACGGTGAAAGATCACGACTTTATTACACTTACGGGAGAATGTTAGTGAAACTTGCAGAAGCGATTGGTAGATTGGTGCTTGCAGGCCGCGATTTGACGCGTTTGGCCGGGTTCACCTCTAGAGTAACGCAGCTGCGTACGGTCATAAACGACCTCAATGAAGGGAAATATGTCAGGACTATGGTTGCAGGTTCCGAGAACTTGAAGCCAAATGGAGGCAAATTAGTATTCCAAAATAACATAATTAAATTTGACAAAGTCCCCTTAGTGACTCCCAACGGAGACGTCTTGGTTCCAGAATTAACATTCGAAATTAAATCTGGAATGAATGTTCTGGTTTGCGGTCCTAATGGCTCTGGAAAATCATCTTTATTCCGGATTCTCGGAGAACTTTGGCCATTATTTGGAGGGGAAGTTACTAAACCCCCACGAGGTAAACTTTTCTACATTCCACAGCGACCATATATGACTCTAGGGTCTCTTAGAGACCAGTTAACATACCCGCACAGCAGCGCCGAAGCGACCCGCAGAGGAACTCGCGATGAGCAACTTGTAGAACATTTAAGCAGAGTACAGCTGGGTTATTTGTTAGATAGAGAGGGAGGTTTAGATACGATCGCTGATTGGTTAGACGTCCTCTCTGGTGGGGAAAAGCAGAGAATTGCAATGGCCCGTTTGTTCTATCACAAACCGCAGTTTGCTATTCTCGACGAATGCACCAGTGCTGTGTCCGTAGACGTTGAGGGCAGCATGTACAAATACTGCAGAGATGTTGGGATCACGTTATTGACAGTGTCGCATAGGAAATCGCTTTGGCAACATCACGAGTACGTTTTGCATCTGGATGGACGGGGAAGTTACACGTTCAAATCCATTGAAAATGAGACAGAGCAATTCGGTTCTTAGTTGTTTTGTTATTTTTTTAAAGTCTACTTTTTTAAAATAATTATCTCACGACTTTATATAAACGGTGATCGTAGGTGAATTTTCAATTTTACTAGGTGTGGTTGTTCTGGCTAGTGATTACTAGTTTTTAGTTTTGTTGTTAAAGTCTCAAAGGTCGTATTCAGCGATGTGATGCTTTATGCAGCGGTCGTATTTCGCTGTGGTACTGATTTAAAGCGGTAAGGTGTATTACGCTAGACAGCTGAAATCTGAATATTAAATTTTCGCAAGAATAGGATAACAGCAGCTTGTCAATTTGTTAGGCAAGAAGCAGTCTGCGAATTCAAGCTTTAACTGCTGCAGCGCTCGACCGCAGCAAATTCTCTGAATGCACATACCCTGTCAAATGATCCGTTTGGTTTTAGACTTACTTTTTCAGATTATTTATATCTAGAAATATTAAATTATGATATATTTATTTAAAACGGTAACATCAGTTTCATCAGAAACAGTGAGTTTGATGCAGGTTTTATGATCATGGACTTCCAAAACTGTTAGAAAAGGACATTTTAGGGATAGTTTACTCCCCCCATACACCTTAATATATTCTGTATCAATTACAAGAGCACAAACGTTTAAATAATGAAACTTGGCTTCTGATTTAATGTAGGTAATATACAGTTATAACGGGGGTGTTAAAAATTTGCTGGTAAAGAGTGTTTTGAAACAATTATTTTTGCTGGCTGTATATCGTAGCTAAGTTCGGAATTAAATTTGAGCTTGCTTTGATACACTTCATCAGTAAACATATAATCGAATTAAGTTGCAACATTCAAGTGAATTACGAATCTTTGCTCAGCCCTCTTTATCAAGAACCTTTAATTATACCCTTTATTAACATCAAATTATGGTTAAATGGGTTTCGAAAACATTTGACCGGTAGGTGATTTTTGTTGATTTAGCTTAATTACATGTAATGCGAATAATGCAAACTGATGCCCATTCACCATCTGACCTGGAAAATATGTTTTCCAAAGTATTAAATAAAATTCTGATGTAAAACTGCCTAAGTATATCTGTCTTTAGCCTTATAACCTAGATATCTAAGTAAATTAAAGGTAATAAAGTGTATTAGGTCACATTTTTGGAATGCCCTAATTTTTTTATGGATTTAGAAGGATAAGCATAATATATTGTAAGCAAATAATAGTTGTTTCAATATAGGAAATATTTTTGTTAATTAAAAAGAATTTTAATTACCTTTTGTATTGCCTTTAGTCTGTTATATAACAAACCTATTATGATTATTTAATTATTAGCATGAAATATTTCGGGAGGGATCTCTTCGGGTTATAATAAATAAAGTATTGAAGATTAAACCTAAAAATAAATTGTCCTTGTTAAAAATTATATCTAAGAAAGTAATGCAATTTAAAAAATGTGGTATAATTGAGTTTCAAAGAGGATAGCACATATTTTTTAAGACTTATATACAAATAACTACACTGTAAAAGAACCAATGAAAATCTCAACACATTAAATTAATGAAAAATGCCAAAACAATGAAACAAATAATGTGAAGTAAAATCTAGCAAAAGAAAGAAAAATATGTTTTGTTTTCAGCATTTATACAATCTTGAACTTGTGAATTCCCTTTTACCGTAAATCTACACGTGGAGTCGAGTTATTCCACCTCAAACGTTTAACCTTATTTACATTTCCTGAGAATAGCGCCAGAGATCAACATAGAGGTTGCTGATGAGGTGAGATTGAATTCCTTTCATACGTTCATTAAAAAATATAATTATTATCGGTATTTTAGTAATTTAATTTTTTACCGCCTTTAGAAATGCAGAATGGTGAAACCAAAAAAATTCGGCCACCAATAACTCGTCAGTCAAAACCATAAAAACTGGTTAACCAGAAATTAAAGAGAAATCACTAAAATAAAAATAATAAAAATTAGTAACAATTTTTCGTGGATATCAAATGTAGAGGGTTAAAATTTCACATATTTGCAACGCATTTGTCTTTGCCCTGTATACCGTTAAAGCTAAATACCATTGAAGATTGACGTACGTACCTAATTCTCGAAGAAACGGTCTTTCAGATAGTCATTAGATCATGAATCTAGGCTAAGTCGTCTTTAAAATATAACGCCTTAAAAATGAAGAAAAATATGCTATATCAATGTTTTTTGTTAGCAGTAGTTTAATTGGTTGAAGTTTGTGGTGATTAGTATTCTTAACACGATATTACAAAGTTTTACAGTTAGGGCAACAAACACAATCGATTTACATATATTATTTTTACAGTCAGTTTGTACATGATACGACTCAGAGTTGATGTTAAAATCGACAGAGTGCGACGTTATTTTGAGACATAAATTTAGGACTAATCTCAAAGTAGTTTTCACCCTGTAGATTTGCAGCTCCACCTAAGACATTCAAGATTAGTATCACCTCAAATTTGATGTAAATATGCCATAAAATTTAGGAACTGCAAATTAAATATTGACAGTTACTTGTAAGTTTTGACACCCTGTATCTCGCTAGCAAAGTATTCGCAAACTCCGTACCTACAGTTATACAATGGAGTATACTTATCCTACACAAAATATGGATTTTGTCAAAACGTATAAACACATTTTTCCTTACCATCGTATCAAAATAAATTAAACGTACTTTCCGCGCTAAAACTACATTTTAAGATAGTTTCTTATCACAGTCTCTACGCTAGGTTTTGGTTTTAACACAATTTTACTAATTTTCTAAAAGGAATTTCCTTCACGTTTCAACTTGATAATTATTTCATACATTTCGTAAGAAATGTATTTAGTTTTAGTCCCCATTTTTACACAGTATGTAATTTCTAATCAACTAGGCAAAAATCACCTTCAGCTGATCGGAAACCAAGTATAACAGTAGTAGTAAAACAGTACTTAAACACAAATTAAAACTAGTTAACACTTCTTGCGGGTATATATTGTCGATTTTGTTATCGAGGAGGAAGAATTTTTATATAAAATTCACTGCGCCTTTTTCAACCCCTACCCGGCAGAGTCGCCATCTCAAATATCTCGAATAGCAAAAGGAATTAAGTAACACATCATTTTAAAGGGCTTGTCATTCTCTAAATTTTGATATCTCATTTATTACATTCGACTGTTGCGTTATCAAGTTAAGCGTCTTTAATCATTCTAAAACCATTTTTCCTATTGGAGTTTTGATTGCATTGAAACTAAAATTTTTTGAATTCAAATATATCTTATGATTAGGAAATTGTTGTAATAAATCAATTTACCATCAAGAAAAAAGATGCATTAATCATTCAGGCAAATGTTTATCAAACAAAATATCTATACAGAATATAAATTTTTTTATTGTTTATTTTTTTTGCAATGAAATGCCGTTTCGATAAGTTTTGATATCACCTTGCATCGAAAATGTTATTTACTTACCTGTGGTACTGGTAGATATTAATAGATATTCAAATTAGTTAAAATTTAGTGCAATAATTCATGTGTTATTGTTAGTAATTTTTAAAATGGTATATGCAATTAAGCAAAAAACTGAATTTATTTGTATTTATGGGAAGTAAGGAAGAAGCGCGAGAACAGCGGAAGTTTTTAATGCTAGAAATTGTACTTCTAATGTGAGTCACAAACACATTTTGGACTTACCAGATATTTGAGACCTGAAGCACAAAAAAGTTCAATATTAATTCCTGAAAAAAAGATTCGAAACACAGTTTTGAATTAATTTCGACTCGCAGCAGAGGCTTACACGGTTGTGATCTATAGCATCAAAAAATTCAATATTGATTCCTGAAAAAAAATCAGTGTTAATTCATGGAAAAAAATTCAAAACAGTTCGAATTTCGAATTAAATTCGACTCGAAATAAAGGCATACACAGTTGAGACCTGAAGCATAAAAAATTCAATATTAATCCCTGAAAAGAATTCAATGTCAATTCCTGAAAGAAAATCTGCAAAACAGTTAGTGTTTCGAATTAATTTTAACTTGAAGCAAAGGCGTGCATGATTCAAACCTGAAACACAAAAAAAATAAAAATCTTCCAGAAGTGCCAAAATTGCATATAATTTCGACTTGCAACTAAAATTCTAATTACGTCGTTCTCGTTGACCTGACAAAGCTGAACTCTAAACCACAAGAAACAACAATCAGAACTCACCCCCGAGCACCAAACGCGTGAGCCAGAATTATATCAGCAACACCCACTTTCACTCATAAAATATTACTTAAACGCCACTTACCTGCACACACTAAGTCATGGATACACCAATGATGCACCTTATGTGTCTTTAAAACGAAAGAAAACCCGAATATCCTAATTATTACTGGAGCGTGCATTACGAACATGTTCATCGCCGCGCTAACATTCGAGTGAATCACGTACGAAATAATATTGGTACCACTTGCTTTTTGTAAAGGTACAGCTGATCGACCTTAGAAATGACACATGCGATGTTTCCAGATTTAGTAAATTGGGAGAAAAGTTGCGAATTCAAAGTAGTAGTTTCTAGATTCAAATATACCCCGAGGAAATAAAGAATTTATTTTCTATTGGAAAGAGGGCTGGATCGAAAAAGAAGTCGGTTTTTCAAGAACAGCACTAATTAGAATTTCATATCTAGTGTTCATAATTGATATTGCACATATGTAATAAAAATAAAGCCACTGCTACCCTTAACATTTTATCTCAGTCTATTAAAACTTACCAACTTGGAAGGTTGAATGATATATGTGATCAGATAAATTCAATTGTCTTATGAACAATGGCCATAAGCGTCGTGTCTCGATCCTACAAGGACGTCTTCTCCATCAAATTTTTTAGAATTCGTAATTTTTATTAATAACACATTTGTGGATAATATATTCGACACCTTTAAAAAATCTTAGAAATCGTCAGAGTTGCTTCCGGAAAAGCCAAAATTGGCAAATGCTTTCGGTTCAAACCGAAGGAGCACACTGTTAACACTTGAAACACAAGAACGTTGACTTTAGTTTTCGAATATCTTGTCGCGTTATCATTGAGTTGCGAGTGATGAGTGAGAACTGATATCACTACGAGTCATAGAACGAATGAGAACAACAATTATTATTTATTATCAACCCTAACACTCTAATACCAAAAACTTATGAACTACTAAATTTCTGATATACATATACTCTTTTGTGCCGCAGATAAAGATTTTATTATTATTTTTTTAATATGAGCAAAAACGAATATAATCCGGTTAAATGTATTGTTCAAAAAAGTGATTTCGCCGTTTTTTAAAGTTCATCTCCAAATTTGTTTATAGGTTTTTATCAAAGCCATATTACGAGTGGGGTATGTACAGGGCCGGCTTTAGCAAGTCTGGCGCCCTGGGCGAAATTTTTAATTACCACCCTCCTGCCCACCAGCGAAACCACCGATCGGGTAAGTCCGCGTCCCCATAAAGCCGGTAGTGGGCATGCGTACTTTCTTGTACAACTGTATGTGAAGAAGGTATATTAAAATCGTACAGGGAATCGCTATGTCACTAGTGAATCGACATACCATTATAATTAACATTGGGTAAAAGTGCGGACGTATTCAAAAGAGGCATATGGTTACCTACTTTCATGTCATTTAAGTAAACGTGCATAAGTATATAAAATATAATCTACTCCGATGAGTAGGTACTTTTCCTATGTCAGTGGGTAGGGGTATTCAAAAGTTCAAAGACACATTATTCTCTCTATTTTCGAGAAATTTCACCCGCCAATAGATTCTTCTTTTTTGGTCCTAACCGATAGAAGGCTTTGAAGCAAAAATCGGTTGTCCACGCTTACTCGGCTCATTAGTTACGGTTACAGTGCCTAATTTAGTACCTGACAAATTAAATCTTTCATTAACTCCAGGTTATACAATATTGTTCTAGATAAATGCAATAAAAACCGCAGATTCGTAATACACATAACACTCTTATTACTTTATAATACACCATTTAAGGCAATATAATCACGTATAAAATAAATTAATATAATCGCGCGTAAGCAGGTACCACGTACCCATACAGACTTTTACTTTTCAAAGAATAAAGCGAAGTAGATGCGGATGTAAACATTGTGTGATCCTGCGGAGGCATAAAAGTGGCTTTTAAGTGTCCATCTTGAGGGTAATGGGGGTTGAAAACGTTGGTATACAAATCCTTTTTATTTCTCGAACACAAAAGTATTAAAATTAACTACAAAAAGCTTCATAAATCAGCATCAGCCCACCTACAAGTATCTATATATTAGGAACAGACATAAAACTTAGACCTAGGGGAAAAGCTATAAAATATCACGTCAAAACTTAAATTACCTACACATTTTTTTGATGTTAATATAAGAAATTATCAACTAACAATATTTTAAAACAAGCTCGGTTTAAAATAGAAAAATATTGCATCAAAAAGATGCACAGTTACGAATTAATTGCCAATAGCTTTATAATAAACTGAACCAAAAAAGAATCTGGGAAAAATCAATTTGCATACGTTGTTGCAGCCAAACAGTGCAGAGCGGGTTTTTAATGCAATTATTATAACATTACCTAACTAAATTTAATAAATAAAATATCCTTTTGGATAGGTATAAGAAGAGATGTAGCGAAAACTTGAATGTTGGATATTAGCTTCAGAGGACTCTTCACATTATTTGTGAGCAAAGTCCTAACAACGTCAGTCATCCGAACATGTACAGGGCGTCTCGAAGCTGACACTCAAAAATTGTACCAGCTCGTTTAAAGCAATTTTTTCACCGATCTGCACCGAATTATGGAGGGATACCCTGTAATTTTTGGGTATCAGTTTCGGAACACCCTGTATCATTCCATGAAGCCTTCAAAACTTTGAAACCAAATACTTAGAGGAATTCTAGCGACTCTTAAATCAAACTTACAGAACCAATGCAACGTTTTCCTATTTCGACCTCATATCAACAATAATAATTAATGACCCCATCCCTTTGTCAGCCTTTTCCATAAACTCGGTTTTTCAATATTTTCCGGAGGTGGCTGATCGTTTTTGATCTGCTCCAAGAACGCAGCATGTTGGCTTTGATTTTCCTGAGATGCTGCGTCCCCAATTTCCCTCAAATCCCTCATCATTTTCCTCCGTATAGTTTTTTTCATGCTCAAATGTCTCTCTAAGGTTTTGTATTTGTGTTTGGACCGATTGTCCATAACATTGTTTTCGAGTACCACCCTTGGATTTTCTTTGTCTGCTTCTCTATTACTTACACTCCAGAGATCACGAACGTCTCTGATTCTTCTTTCGTTCATGGAAGCCATTTTTCATCGTTGATCAGGCTGAAAGTGATTAATTTGTGTTAGTGTAAAGTTGCTGATAATGTGTATTAGTGTAGAGGTTCCGGTCATTTTTACTTACTACTAGTAATATATGGTCTAAGTGCCTTTTCAAGTGTTGTTACATTGAATTAGTCACGCATCCTACACGGATTTACAATTTAAAAAATAATTTTTTATAAGATTCCTATTTATATATTACATTTGTACAGTCTCTCATACAATAAGAATAGTTAATATGGACAACTGAGAATAACAGCGGACATTGTATTCAAAAAATGAAATTTATGGCTTTTAAGTTGTAAATAACAAGAATGTTTTTGATCAGCATATCACGAATTTCGCTTCGATCGCAAAAATTATATGCAAGTACCAGGTAGGTACTACCCTGAACTAACCTGCCTGAAGTGAATAATTTTGAATTTCATTTAGTAATTTTTTTACTGAAAAACGGTTCGTCATAGTAGAAGAAGTTAAGAGAGCCATTTTTTTCAAATTTTAATGGAAATCGCAGGGATAATTTTTGTTTTGAAGAAGGGTAGAAGCACGCAATTTTTTTATCTCAAAATATCCAGATTGGTATGGCTGGACACGCTACCGATTGAATTAAAAATAAAATTTACGTTGCAAATGAAATGTCTTTAACAGATAACAGAATATCAAAAAAATCATCCAAGCTGTTTCAGTAAATTTTTGATAGTTAAGTTTTTTTAATGATACTTTGACATCCTACGGTTGGAAAATTACGAATTTGTCGACGGCAGTTTTTTAAACTGAATCTATTTTTGATGATCTATCAGCTGTTTCAGGCTGGCACCAAAATTCACAAACACCCTGTAAGGTCCGAAAGTTTTAAGAAGACCTACCACTATTGCGGCGTTCTTCTTAAATCATTTATACTGCCAGGACTTTTCATTTAAGTTTTCAGGTAGGGATGGAATTCTCTTGTAATCAATACTCATAACATGACAAAATAAACGATCAATGGCTTTTGATTCAAAAATTTGATAAGTTCGGTAAAAAAAAAAATTAACATTTTGACGTCATATGGCCGTACCCTGCAGGGCTGCCACTGGGAAAAAGCATTTCACGCTTCACGCAAGAAAGAATTAAAAAGGCCATTTTTTAGTTGGTTTCTCGGTTGGCTTATTGCTTAGTTCAATGGAAGCTTTAGTATTTCTTCTTGAATAGAAAAAGCTTTAATAATTATGCTATTTTTAGTGGAATGAATGTTTGTTGGTAAAAAAAAAATTAAATTTTTCTGCAGTTATCGAAAATATGTCAGAAAATATTTTTCTTCCTCAAAAAAAATGTTTCTGTCCCATTATATAGCCAATATAAATTTTATAGTAGCTGGAAATATGGTAAAAAAAATATTTTTATTTAATTTATAGTACAACACATTTAAATAAATATCCACAATTCGAATATATTTGAATTTTTATTTAATTTAGTTCATTTTTTTAATATAGATGTATGTGTTTTTAGGACACATGAGTGGAATATATTTTTACTATGTTGACTTTTGTTAAACTGAAAGGATTATAATCCAGTGAGCCCCAACTCAAACCAAGTTTTAAAAATATATCTTTAATAATAAACTAAAATTAAAAAAGGCTTCATGGCATGCTGAGCGCCAAAATATATATTTTTAATGGGCTTACACAAAAGTTTACAATATTTATTAGTAGTCTCCCGTGCTCAATTTGTCCAGCATCTGATAAGAAAATTTCTTCTTTTCAAATACTAATGAAAGTGCACGTTAACATACAGGGTTGCCGAATGATAATAACCCTACAATATTTTTTAAATCATTTCCAGATTTTTTTTAAGAACTAAAAAAAACGAATCTTGTTTCACAAATTGCAATAATATTTTTCGTTTAACTCATGTTTGAACTTTTTGCTCATTAACCATCGTCATACCCTTTTAACTACCTTCAGAAGACCGTGCACCTTCTAAACATTGAAGAACACTTGCATTAGTCATTTCATACTTATGAGACCATTTTCATAAAAATACTATGAATATATACCATCAAGGCTCTCTTGTCGCTGAAACCCACTAAAGGTCAAAACTAACCATGGTTCAAGTCATGGTCACCTTGATTTACTTAAAACAACATTATATTTATTGTGCGACTATTATTTGTACAGGACATAAATGCTATATTTAAATAGTCTTAAATGAGAAGCGCACCCGTTATTGGGGAAAAGTAAGCACAAATTGGAAAATTTTAAAAAATGTTTTTTTTTTCTTGAATTGGAAACATTCGGATTTGAATGGGCGCATGGGAACAGCAGTGCACCGCTATAGCTCGACTTAACGCTGGAAAACTGAAATTTTGAATCTCCGGATTTTCATGAGCCCAAATAAATAACCTTTTGTTAAATTAATTTCTAAGAAACCCAACAGCCAGCAAACTCAACTTTCAGCTGCTGTAAATTCCCTGGATGAGCCCAATGACCTTATTCCGACGTATCTAGTAGGTATTTTAGGTGAATATTACCTTTACATATATATATTTTTTAAACGTTTTGACCCAAAAAATAATTCATTTTTAAATGTAATCTAAAAAATATTCACTGCCTGATATTGCTTTGATTCAATCTACTTTTGAATAGGTGTTTCAACTTTAAGTAATTTCCAGAAAACAAGATGGATCTAATTTGTGACCTGCTTGATCCCCGGACTCCTTTGGATTGCTTTTCTGTGTAATGGCCATTTAGCGTTTGCTCTATTCTAGTGGATAGAATGGAGAATTGAGAAGATTATGGGGAAACCGGATAGTTAACGGGGATAATTCAATAAGAAACATTCGAAACGAAAAAGTTCCATAGCCACTGAGCCTTAGGAGGAAATCGAATTTTTGTTATAACAATTTTTGAAGATTAATAAGCTTTAATCTATTAGACTACCTAAAATTTTCCCTTTTTTGTACAAATCTTGAAAATTTTGGCCCCGCTGAATTTAAAAATGGAAACCCATGAGGCCTATGGGCGTTCCAATTTTTAGTTATGGTCTTCGACCAAATTTTAAATGTTAAAATATTTTGCCAAGCTTCTGTAGGGTAAAAACATAATTGCAATTTTTCTCAGCATCATAACAACGGTAAAAACGTTTAATTAAAAAATAGAAGTGCCAAATCATCATCTTTTTGCAGGGACCAGCAAATATCTCCCATCATTGCTGGATTTTACCTTTCCTTTGACAGGCGTATTCTGATTGGAAGCAAATACCTCGATTTGTTTGTTTTCACTTGATAAATCGCCAGACCCACTTTATTTGATTTCAGAGTATGGCAGTAAATTTTGCAATTTCTCCCTTTTTATCGACATAAAATACTCACGAAACGGCAATTTCTTACGTGATCCAGTCACAAAATGATGTTTGGGCAATTTTTAGGATCGAAATACGCGGACATGTGCAATGCACTGAGTTAAAAATGATATTGCGTAATATTATTGTTAACCCTTTGAGTTAGTTGTGCTTAGGCACTCCGTAAAGTTATGAAACAGCTGTAAGCATAATAAAAAAAATGATGATTATATCCTTAACACCTTGTACTTCGGAATTTGAGTCATTCCGGGCATATGGTCATATGGGGATTTTTTCCCTATTTTGCCCCAAGCAATGTCTCCTTAAATGCGTGCTTTTGGGGAATATATTATTTTGTATGCAATTTAATAAATATATGTATTGATTGTTTTTGATGCAATAAATTAAAAGCTGAGAGCATGCGCCCGAACTTCCTCCTCGCGTATCAATGACTCGTTAAGGCGAAATCATTTCAATTACTCACACTTAACTGTTCTTCCTGATAATATTATATAAACACTTAAATCCAGATATGGTTATATGAGATATGTGAACGACAAATTGGAATAAATATGCTATCTTAAGTGAGATCTTGATAAGTAAAAAATCGACTTACACTTAAGAATAACCCTAATAAAATTGGCTTACCGCAATGCTGTCCAAGGCAAATTCGCACATGCACGAAATACTAGCTAAAAATCGGGTTCAATTGGCAGTAATGATTGTAAAAGGTATTAATCTCATAGATTGTGAAAGTCCTTCAGGCAAAATCTCGATAAAGCAAGGAAAAGAACATTGTTTCTTGAATTGCAATTCGTGGTCTTTTGTTTGAAATTGCGCGGAAATCGGAATTAGGCACAAACATCCTTTTACCCGAGCTCTTCCATTAAGATCAAAAATTCAATTTTATAAAAGACTAAAATGCGCCAATTAAAGCAAAAAGACAAAGACTTCGAGAAGCTGTATCTGGCCTTTTGTTTATTATTAGATTTTAACAGTTATAATCTTGCGGCAGCGCCGTTGAACTTTATAAAACGGAACTTGTTCGGTTTTAGGGTACTTACGGTCAAAACACTTATTAAAACACTTCTACTGAGTGAAACACAAATAACCGCATTATGTGTTCGATTGCAGCTAAGTACTTTTTGAACTTTAGCACAGCAATTTCGTTAATGCACTATAAAGACGTAACAGTGTAGGTAACTATCAAGTCGGGCAGCGGCTTCACAAGAGTCAAGGTGAACAACTTCTTAGTGGTTTTTACATTTTAGTCAATGAAATGCTCTAAACTTTTCCGCGCTAGTAAATTCACCTAACTACAAGAATTAATCACCATTGTCTCCACTTACCCCTGTCCCTCACTGAGACCTTTTACTTCTTGGTTGCTTAGAAGCGCACTATTTTCGTTTATTCTTGTACCTGGCCGCGGGACTTTTACTTTCGGTTTTGCGGGTAGGTAGGCGATCGAGTTTGTCTCTTTGTATTCAAAGCGGGCTTTTTTTACTTTCCTCGTTTAATGCTCTTTGAACAGTGGCGGTTCATTTGAGACTAAATCTTCCCTTGGAAGTAGAGGAATTAAATACGCCATGGGCCCACCTCATCGTGCCAATGGGCACGCAAATCTCGTTACTCGCATGAGTGAACAATGTGCACTGAATATTGAGGGTTGTATTATGTATGTCCCATGCCGTTTGTGTACTTAGATTTTTTGTGTGAGTTCTTACAACACAGAATGCTGATGAAGCAATCTGATGGGTTTTAGCGCCAGCATACATCTAACCAGACTGAGCATCCGCTGGTTGAAGTACTTTGACCCATATCTACTCGTACAGTAGGTCAAAAAATTATTGGTACACCTACCAGGTTGCTGTACTTATCTATGCATCTTTAATCATTTTGCCAAGTCGAAAACGTGCAAAAGGCAATTATAAAAGAGGTTCGATGAAAAGCTCTCTAAAGCGACATAAAAGTCGACAAAATAGCGAAACCCATCAGTTAAGCGAAGCCTAGTGAAGTGTTCTAGAGCAATTCAATATTAAAATTAATCAATGAGTCTTAATGGCAACGAATTGAGCATAGGAATCGAGAAACATTTGTGCGTCATTATTAGGCGAGAAAAATAGCTAAAACGATTAATAAACCGACCAGCACTGTGTCATACATGTTAAACAAGCTTACAAGTGCAGGTCTAATTGAAAAAAAACACACTCAGGGCGCCCTTCCAAAATAACAAAGTGAAATGAAAATTTCATTGTTGAATAAATTTAAAAAAAAACCTCATGTGAGTGCCCGCTTCTTGACTGCCGAATTGAAATCTGCCACTGGACAACTCATTCATCAAGAAGCTATTAAAATTCATCTAAGAAAAAGTCATTTTCATGGTAGAAGACGTGTTAAGAAGCCATGAATTAGCAACAAAAATCTAAGTGTTGCAAGAACCCACAGCTATTAGAATTTTGGCAAAAAGCAATTTTTTCAGACGAAAGTCGCTCTGACGGAACAAATTTTATGTGGAGAAAACCAGGAGAAGACATGAATCCACGGAGTCTGCAACCAACAGTAAAACATGAAGGTAGGAAAGGTCTTAATGCCTGATGAATGAAGGTCTTAAGCCTGGGGCTGAAAGTGGGGTGGATAATCTTCGTTTTATTAAAGGAACCATGTATAGAGACATATTAATACAAAATTTACGTGAAAGTGCTGCGAAACTTGAATTGGCTGAAGATTATTACTTTCAACAAGATAATGACCCCAAACATTGCTCCAAAGTAGTGCGCAAATAGTTGGTGTACAATGTTGCTCATCAGTTAAAAACACCTCCACAGTCTCCGGATTTGGATCCTATTGAACTCTTGCGGAATCGTCTCGATAGACAAGTTCGGAAACATCGGTTCCAAAACAAAACTCAGCTACAAGCAGCGTTAAAGAAAGAATGGCAAAAAAAATTCTACAGAAATTACTAATGACTTAATCAACTCCATGCCTCGTGATCTATATAAGCAGCTATCGAGACTAAAGAATACCATACAATATATTGAAATTGTATTTTTCTATTTTATTAATTAAAAATAATTAAAATTAATTAAGTGTACGAAACTTTTTTGGTTGAAGTATTTTCAATTATTGTTTATCTTTTATTTGCAATAAATATTGTTGACTTTTATGTTGTTTTAAGAAGTTCTGTATTAAACCTAGTTTATAACTGCCTTTTGTATGTTTTCAATTTCGCACAACTATTAAAGATTCATACAAGAAACCTAACAATGAACCGCCAAATGATACCACAAATTGATCGTTCAAAAATAGTGGGTTTAGTGGAAGAACGGCATTCACAGAGGTTTGTAGCTGAGCGACTGGGCGTTTCTCAAAGCGACGTCTCTCGCATATGAAATCGCTACTTAGAGACCAAGTCTGTGCAAGATAGACCTAGAACTGACCACATAGGCGTGTGACTAACCAAAGACAAAATCGCTATATACCCTTAACTATTCAACGAAATCCTGCTATGGCAACATACCAAAGCTTTCTAGGGAAGTTAGACATATACTTCGAATTGCTATTTTTTGTTCAACGTTAAGAAGATGAATCTTTCAGTCTGGTTTGCTATGTCGTCAGTCAATAAGAGTTTTGAAGAAGGATTTTAGAATGTTCTTATTTTTTTCTGACGAGACCAGAACTTGTCTGGTAAACGATAGCCGCCGAATTCAAGTTTGGAGAGGGCCAACAAGATCTGCCCACGCTCGCCCCGTGCCTTCTTTTGCGGGAGAAAGTGCCACGTTTTGAGACATTCTGAATCCATGCGTTAAACTGTGGCGAAGGGCTGTTGATGATAAATTTGTCTTCGTGGACGACAATGTCCGTCCTTATCGTACTATGACAGTAAATGACTACCTTGGAAGTGAGAGAATCAACCTTTTAGATTGGCCTGCTTTGTAGCCTGACATGAACCCTATAGAACATGTTGGAAATATGCTTTCTAGAGCTGTGAATTTTCGAAAAAATCCTCCCAGAACCATCCAGGAACTTGTCATTGCTGCTGCAGAAGAATGGCAGCATATTTCTCAAAACCTTACAGATAACCCTGTTCAAGCATGCAGCAACGTCTTCAGGTTCGTACTGATGTCAGGGATGAAAATACACGTTATTAATTTCTTTTTTACTTTAAAAATTGTTTTTATCGTTTAAAATGTAATGGTAAAGTAATTATGTACGAATTGATTTCTAATTTTTTCTTTCAAATCAAAATTTATAAATAAATAAATATTTCATACACTTTTTGCACGACATAGAAACATCCAAGAATTAAGGTGATGCAAAACTTTTGAAGCTATGTCCAAGAAGGGATGTCACAAGAAGATTTCATTCTGACAAAGAGGACTTCTCGCTAAAGCCAGACAAGATTTTTCAATAACTAAAGGCGGCAAGGGCAAAACTTTTCTCCACGATTGGAAGAAAGTGACCACGAAAAACAAGATTACACTCATCAAGACCGCCGTCTAACCGTAGCTGAGATACGCAGGGACAGCTTGGGGTTATGCAACTAAGTCACATTTAAAGAGGCCTCAGGTAGTGGGAAACATTGCCCTTTGGACATGCTTTGATATGTCAGCAACGCCACGATAAAACGAGATTTCAATTACAGGCCAATGATGGACATTATCAGAGAGAGTGCATCCAAGAGTCCACGGAACCGCGAACATAAAAATGAGCTGATTAGAGGGGCAATGATCTACGACCTAGCTATCCGGCATAAGAGCTGTTGGACAACAGATAGTCAGGAAGAATAAATCATCTGCCGACAACATATTTCCTCAGATCGAGGCAATTTCTTTTCAAAGAATCCAGGTATAACCTTAGCTAATACTAACTAGCTTTCGGTGTAATCCCAGGTCTCTTCATTAGGGGGCCCCTATGACCAACAAGCCATCCTGTTTCTGGAATAGTGAAGAAAAGAGCTAGATAGCGTTCCTGATTTTTTAACTTCATTATTCCTAACCAACAGCCCGCAAGGAAGACCGTGGTCAATGAAAGGAACGTGCGGATCAGGAGAGCGCCAAAGAGTCCCCTGTCGGTGGAGCAAATTAGAGCGTCTCACGGTGCTTCATTCAAACTTAGACATTCGAAAGAGCGAACTAAGCGTAAAAATATGGTGATTTTTTTCGAGAAAAAGACAGGTGAAGGTCTATAGCAATGCCAGAGCGAAAAGCGATGGTCCCACTTGACTCTACCGTCTGAAGCCATGAAGTCCTGGGAAGAATGTTAGCACAAGCGCACGTTTAATATTTTTGTCTCGTTAAAACAATTTTTTCCATCGCCTTTACTGTTGAGCTGACTATGTTGCTCAAAACAAGTCGGAAAGCCGATAAAGCTCAGAAAAGCATATCAAAAACTGATAAGAAAAAGAAATGTAGCAATAAGGAGAGCTGTGTGTGCAAGTTTTAGTTGTAAGAAAATTACCAGACGCATGCGCTTTCTTAATTAGCTGACTGGACATGCGTCTCGCGATTTTCAAAAGGGTATAAGGTGAATAGTATGAAGAGGCATATGGTTAAAAACAAAGATAAGACTGAAAAATTATCAAAGTCATGTTAGTTGAAACGAGTGTCCTGCTACATATATTTTCTAGCCCGGACATAGGGTTTTCGTTAGAATTCATGAAGTTTTTACATGCTTTCCAAAGTATAGAAATTCCAATATCTCGAAGATTGATTCTTACAGAAACCCTTAAAGTTTGCCTTTATACTTAACACCCTATATATTATTAAATGCTTGCAAATTGCAAGTTACGTATGCAGGGGAAGAACTGCAGCAAACACTAATATTATTATTAGATACATTCGACACCAAATGTAATAAATAATAATTAACCGGCTTATCAGCTAAGGCAAGTAAATTTAAATACGCGCCTTCGAACCATCGTCCGAATTCTAACCAATCGCAGCACTCCAGCTGTAAACGTACTCGAAAATAGCGTTCTTCACGTCGTCGAGTGTATTGTCATGGCAGCCTGAAAGCAGGCAGCCACGTATGAAATAACAAATAAACGTATCATTCCGACCAATCAGAGCTTTCCATCTGTCTTGCCGGTTGTTTATCAACGACCTACGGCCGGAGTTATCAGTGGGATTATAAATACAAAAGACAAAGCACAATTGTATTACATTGGTCTGTGATATCACCGAATTTTAGGTTTAGTATTCATTTCGGAAAGTTGTTTTTAGCACTTTGCTCTTGCTTCTGTTAGTTCTTTGACGTTCGTAATTCGGAGTAAAGTGCGAAAAAGCCTGAAAATGAAGTTATTTTTATTATTTTCGGCTATTTCTTTGTGTACTGTGCTAACTTCTGCAAAAGTGCATTTCGAAGAAAAGTTCTCTGATGGTAAGTCTGTTGAAATTTACTAGTTTGCCGGCAGTGGCCCCTCGGACTCCCTTGATGGGGTGGGTTGGCCACTTAAGCCTTCAGCACCTTTTATTATATCCCCAACAATACTTCATTTACATTGATTTTAAGCTAAACATGATTGCTTTCAATGCTGCAACATTATTCAAACCTTTCAGACTCATGGGAAAAAAAATGGATCTATAGCAAACACCCTGGAAAAGAGTTTGGCAAATTTGTGAAGACAGCTGGCAAGTTCTTCTTCAACGAGGAAGATGACCAGGGTAAGTGTCAAGCTTATCAAGTAGAGCACCTCTGTAAGGTATTTTGTTATAAACATTTAAAGTAGTTTTGAGGTATTTCCAAGGCATTTCCGGGGTATTTTAAACGTAAATGACTGATCCTCCTCCTCCTCAATTTTCCCTTAGATTTGTTTGTATAATCAAATGAGATTTCAAATATTTCAATAACCATTCTCTAACCTATGTTATCTACCTAACATTGAACATAATAACTTGGAGAGCACAACCTGGCAAAATTTTATTTTCTAGCTTCTAGAATCACTAATACACTAATTCCAGGCTGTGCCATACAATAATCATAATATTTAAAAATTCCTAAATCAACTAAGTCTACAAGATCACCATTTGAGGTCTGGGTATTTATTTACTTCAAATTGAAATTTCCCTGCTTAAGAATTCATTTACTAGAATTTGTCTTATATTAATTTACTTGAGAATTTTTCAGATCTCAATAAACCTAGTCAATATCCTAAATACACAAATAGTAAATTGAGTTAATGACCCACTAATAGTCAACACAGTACTTATCTAATTAAGAAATCATCAGTTACACTCCAAATCAGAATTTAAGTAGGTATGTGAAAAAGCATAAAACTAAATAAGTACCTATAGAACATTAAGACAGAGTAATTCAAGTGAAATTCATTCCTTTCATTATTTATTATTTAGTAACCAACTACATTATTAATATACTTAAATATTTTGAAACAAAAAATTAGTCTGAAACATCACACTTAAGCAACTTCAGTTCCATTTTTTAAAATTTCAATAATGGGCAATTGGAATTGCAGAGAAAAAGAATGAAAAATAAATGCGGTTTTTAATTAATAATGTATTGAAATAATTATGAAAAATAATTTTCGCAATTACGGTGAAATTATTTTACTTTTAATCAATCTGTAGCCTGTAGGTACATATTTTGGTATCTGTTTACCAAAAATCCATTAGTCGAGCGATTTAAATAAACGGAAAAACGGTTAAATTTCCTTGTAGGTTTAGCTATTGCTTCAGCTGTTGCTTAAAAGGAACATTGGGAATTAATTAATCACCTCACGCCTTAAATTATCCAAAAACTGGTAGAATGTAAAATAACAACTGTTTGTTTATAGTCGAAATTACTACAGGAAGTTTCATTTTAATTGGATTCTCATCAAAAAGGGTCTGAACGGTACTTTTTTGTTTCAATATCATTCCTTAATTATTTTTAATGATCACGATTTTCCTATTATTAATGATCGTTGAATGGTTTCAACAATGCTTTTATTCAGATATTAGTCATACTAATGATAAAACCATTCGTCTTTTTAAAAAACCAACAGTTTTTTCTTACTTTCTTTCTATTTTTGGCTTATAATAAATCTAACTTTATGCAGCTGTGAAATATCCACGTGGCAAATGGGCTAAATTTACCTTCCTAAACCAGCAGGTATAGGGTATAAAATTTGTAAAATATAAAGTTTTATAAAAATCATAAGTAGACAACATATTTTTAGATATTCCAATTGGCTCTATTCCAAATGAAAGTCAATTTACTCAATTGCAAGTTTTGTTTAGGTAGCACGCACAAAAATGCTTATAACAAAGACTTAATGAAAACAAAGAACGGTATTTTAATTATGATTGAATGGCAATTATTTAGGAATTAATTTTTATCTGAAATTTAGGTGAATACCAAGCACTAAAGGATAGCTTTTGGAGATATACCTCTCTTGTAGTCAATCTATAGATATATTATATATCTTTAAAAAATTTACATATTTATTCTTCTTTTCTTGTTTCATATAGGACTTCAAACCTCAGAAGATGCTCGTTTCTACGCTCTCAGCACAAAATTCGAACCATTCAGCACCGAAGGTAAGGACCTAGTAGTCCAATTTACCGTCAAACACGAACAGAACATCGACTGTGGTGGAGGCTATGTCAAAGTTTTCGATTGCAACTTCAAAGAGGAAGACCTTCATGGTGAAACCCCCTACAGGCTGATGTTTGGTCCTGATATTTGCGGACCTGGAACAAAGAAGGTTCATGTTATTCTCAACCACAAAGACAAGAACCATCTAATTAACAAGGATATCAGATGTAAGGTAAGTTCTTTAAGATAATTTTTTTACAAATATACCTTTTTTTCGAGATATAACTACAACTTGCATTAAAATAGCCAGGAAATTAACTTATTAAATCGTGGATTAAAGCCCGTTTTTGAACTTGCGGATTAAAACCAATATTTCTTGATAAGTTAATGTTATTGTATTGTATTGCTAGTATTGTAGCTTTGCGTTCAGTGTTTTATCAATATTTTTCTCATAGGATGATGAATACACCCACGCCTACACTCTCATCATCCATCCTGACAACAAATACGAAGTCCTCATCGACAACGAACAAGTACAATCTGGTTCTTTGGAACTCGACTGGGATATTCTCCCTCCCAAAAAGATTAAGGACCCCGAAGCTAAGAAACCTGAAGATTGGGACGACAGGGCGACCATTCCCGACCCAGATGACACCAAACCAGAAGACTGGGACAAACCCGAGCACATCCCCGACCCTGCCGCCACCAAGCCCGACGATTGGGATGATGAAATGGACGGAGAGTGGGAACCACCCATGATTGATAATCCTGACTTCAAGGGTAAGAAAACTTTTGTCACCGAGGCATTGACCCTTCTAGAAAACAATGCTTAATGAAACTTCTTTGGTTTTTAGGAGAATGGAAACCAAAACAAATTGACAACCCCGCATACAAAGGTCAATGGGTCCATCCTGAGATTGACAACCCCGAATACTCCCCAGTTCCTGATTTATACAAACACGACGAAATTTGCGGAATCGGTTTGGATCTCTGGCAGGTAAGAAATTAATTTCATTTTAAACTACACCTTTAAAAAATAATAATTTAATATATTTTTTAATGCAAATATTTGTTGATTCGCAGGTCAAATCTGGATCCATCTTCGATAACATCCTTATCACCGATGACGCCACATACGCCAGCAATGCACTTTCCAGTCTGAAAGAAAAACAAGCAGGTGAGAAAACAGCTAAAGAAGCTAAAGATAAGGAAGAGGCGGAGGCGCGAAAGGCCGCTGAAGACACCGACGCTGATGAAGGTGACGATGATGATGAAGATGAAGAGGACCGTGAACCACAAGTCGAAGTAAGTCGGTGATTATATTTGGGATAATATTTTTGGCTTGAAATGTGGCTTTTCTAAATTTATCCTTTTTTTTTTCAGGAGAAACACGATGAACTGTAGATGGTTGTGTAATTTATAAGAATGAAAAGACTTTTTTATATTGTTATGGTGTGCAGTGTTTCTTTATCAGTGTGTACTGTTTTCGACTGATTTTTTATTAGTTTTTTTTGTACCGAAGATAGTGAACATTTTGCCAATACCGCAGAAATGAGATGTTTAAATTTTTTGTTTGTTTTTGATAGGCAATGCAAATTTTCTTTGTACAAAAAAAGTCACTTACGTACCATGGACGCGAGGCGCTATAACGGTTACGTAAATTAAAATGAATTGCTGTATTATACTTTTTTTAAATATACTTAGTTTTATTTATACTTCAATTTAGTGCGAATAAAAAAGTTTATATTAAACTTAACGACGCTTTTTGCTAGTTCTGGTCCTGTGTTATACTTCTTTCAATCCTTGCCCTAATTTCTCGTTTAAACTAATCCAAAGTTTTGAAAATTTTCTTCAATATTATTTAAAACAGTAGGAAGTACAAAAATGTAATTTTTTTGTAAACAAAAAATCGAAAAATTCCCAGAAATACGTTCCGAAATATCATCGGTAGCTTCTAAATGACTCTGCAGTAAAATATGCATTTTTTATTTATACAGTAGTAATGCAATTACCGTTAATATACAGAGTGGCCATCCCGTACCATTTCTCGAAGACTGTAAGAGGTACAAAAAAATTAAATACAAATTTTCATAGCATAAAAAGGCTCTTTTTATCGAATTTTAAAAACAATATTTTGAAAACAGCTTGAAAATCGATGTAGAATATGGTATATAACATTCTTAGGATTTTGTATAGAATGCAAAAAGTCAATATATGCGCGTTACTCTTGGAAATAATAAATTTTTCATTTGTCTAAGGAAACTTTTGTATTTAATTTTTTCTTACACCTCTTTCAGCTTTCAAGATAGAATATTTTGCGTGAGCCACTCTGTACATAAATGTAAGAGTTCTGTACTACGTTTTTTGTTTCATACAGTGTTGTCACACACTTCTTTTGATTGCGTCACCACGGATCGATGCCTGATTTGCGAAAAAATAAACGTTGCCAAAATGCAAAAATTCTTTTATGGTTATACCTGGAATGAAACGAAATCAACATCTATATATCTACCTCCATATTCGAAAATTTCACCGTGTAGCAGAGAATGCCCTGTGGCCCGCTTAAATGAGACATCCTGTACATGTGTACTAAATTTAAACTTAATCTCATAATATGAAGCAATTCCCTAGTAAAATTAAAGAAATTTGAAAATTTGACACTTTGTAATCTCAATAATGAAGTGTTTGCGGCTTTTGCTTTAAATGAAAAATCACCTTAAACTCAAGCAATCGTTTCCTAAAATATCTTAATCTATTTTCCGGACCTCTATCATATATTATTAGCGCGTTAGTTAGCTCGATTAGTAGGCAAAGGTTAGTTCGAGTTAATACTTTGTTTAAGAAATTTATAGATTTCATGAGCATTTTTGTGGGAAAAACATTATAAGTATTTTTAGTTATTGTCGTATCACAAATAGCTGACTCAAATTAAATCGAATAAAACGTGTTGTTTACAAATCTCTACAAAATGCAGTTTTGATCCATCAAAATCATTTCTGAACTGAAAACTAACTAAATGGAATAAACAAATTAAATCATTCATCGATTTGCGAAAGCACTATCAGTTTTTAAATCCCGGATTTTACGCGGCAAAGCCCCTGACCAATCACAAATGGCCATTTGTACCGGTATGGCAACAGCGTTGTTTCATTCGCAACGCATAATTTTTACACCACGTCAGGAAATCCGTGGTTCATTCTGATTGGTCAGAATAAGTTATAATTGTATATGTGTATGTCAAAACTTGACGTTTCTTCATTTAGCATTCAACGTTTCTATATAGCTCGTTCCGGCGATTTTGTGATAAAATTGTGTTTAGTTTAATTGATAAATCGGTTTTTAATGATATAAAGGGATATTCGCTTGGCTGCAAAAATGAAGCAGTTACTTATTGTTTGTGTCCTAGCATTCGCTTTTATCGGTAAGTGTTTTCCATTGTTTCTAAAATTCAATTTGCAACCTGAAAATTCAAGTACATTTCTTCATTTGAAGCACTTTTAGTTTTAATTACAAATATGTTATTGTTTAAATTGTAACTGAAGTGCTTATGATCTTGGATCCACGATATTTCAAATTTTGTTATGTTTTAAGGGGCGACGAAGGCTGATTTAGATGCAGAAGATACTCCCATTGTAAATGCAGATCTGGGAGCCAGTAAGGAAGGTTCTAGAACTGGTAAGTCACACGTAGTCTCTTTTGTATACAACTAAATAACAAGAACTACAGAAAAGAAATTATTACATTTGAAATGCAAGCAACACAAATGTCTTGCAAACACAGTACATACATGTATTTGAACGCCCTAAGGGCCAACAGATTAAAGTATTGTCAACTTTATCTAGAAGATAATATTTATGGAATCAACCAATAATCTGTCCTTTATTTTTATATTTCTGCAGACATTATCCCTTTGGCCAACAGTGTTAATAGCTTTTTTAGAGTCAAAGAATGTACAGGTGGTAATGTAATTTATATGGCATAAACAATATTTCTTGTGAGTAACAATAACTGTATAAGAAAGTACAATCTTTCCAATAGACTAAATCTTGCTGTTGCAGTATCCCCTATATGATCTTTTTAGCAACAACAATATCATTCTTTATTTATTTGTGCACTGTCTAATGTCTCATAATAAGTGAATCCAATGAAATATTCATAGCACATTTAAAATGTAAGGTAAAATCATAATATTATATAATGAATAATTATTCCCTAATTTTTGCATAATTCATGAGATGTTCCCTAACAATTATGTTTGTTCTTTTATGAGCAAAGAGTCTTCTATCTTTTCGGTCAGCATCAGTTAGAGTTACTTGGTACCATCCATACCTAGAAATAGAGAACTGTTTTTAGTGTAGTTACTTAAGTATATGTTTTGTCACACAGATTACTTTGGATTACTCAAGGGTAAAACTATGCTATTGAGACTTTTGGGTACTTAGAAATAGAAGATTTTTTAATGATCTATAACTATCTTATTACGTTTTATTGCTACTATTCATTTTTCATTCATTCATTATAGCTACAAAACATTTTGTTTCCAAGTTGGTACTCTTACTTTTCATTTTCTGTTTTTGGTAGAGATCCTTTCTGGAACAATTCTGCTTTTTCAAATATGTCGATATATTTTCTTACTAACTCTTCACTCACATCTTTAGTTCTCGTGTCGTAAAACTTTTCCGACACAATTGGCCCTGAAATGTACATAATCAGTTAATTACAAACTGAAAATCCAAATAGATAAAAACCTTGAGAATGAAAACCCTGAATAGGATTTAAAACAATTAAATTTTGATTAATTAGGAAGGTTGATTAGAGTAAATTTCTTACCAATATTTAAAGGTTTTCCTATTTTTAAGTTGGATTGGCCTAATATGCTTTTCTCAATAAAACACAGTTTAAATGGAGGTGGTTTATCATCTCTCAATTCTTCACCTCTAACGTTATAATTGAAGGCCATTGTTTGATCAATACTGGAGTGAGACTGGAATGAAAATTGCATCAACCTACACTCACTGGCACGAAAAACGGAGCACTTACATTTTTTTAAATAAAAATTAAATTTCAAAGCTTTGCGATGCTTTTCTTAAATAAAAAGTTAGATAAGAACAAAATAATATGTTTTCTAACAATTTAAATATTAATTTAAAAATACATATACAAATTTTGTCATTGGAAAAGAACACAATTAGAAAAACCGTAAATATAAACTAATGTTAAATTAGCGATAACTTAAACAATTTCTTTCAAAAGGAGTTTTAATAGGGTGTGTTGCCCCCACGACTTCTAATTAATGCATTAATTCTCCTTGGCATGTTCAAAATCAAATCCCTGATTTTCTCTTGTGGAATAAGGTTCCATTCTTCTAAAAGGGCATCTTGAAGTTGATTTAAAGTTAAGGGAGCAGGAACGCGACTGCGGATTCGTCGTCCAAGCATGTCCCAAACATGCTCAATTGGGTTCATATCAGGGCTTAATGCTGGCCTCTCCATAACAGGAATGTTGACCTCATTTAAATACTGCTGAGTCATTCTTGCAGTATGAGGTCTAGCATTATCCTGCATTAGCATAAACTCATCGTCAAGAAAATCGGCATATGGGACGACAAAATCTTGGAGAATTTCCACAATGTACCTAGCAGCCGTGAGGGATCCCCTTGGAATGATATAGAGTTCAGTACGCGCCTCGAGAGAAATTCCAGCCTAGACCATAACTGAACCTCCTTGATATCCAACTCTAGGACTAAAAGTACATTCCGCAACGCTCGTGTGGTCTTCGCCATACTCTCTCGCGACCATCTGGAGAACGTAAGCTATACCTCGACTAGTCGATAAACAAAACGCGACCCCATTCGTTTTCACCTCAATGCTGGTGATTTCTTGCAAACTGAAATCGCGCTGTTCTATGGCGTCTGGAAAGTTGTGGGCCTGTTGAAGGTCTGCGCCTAGTTAGATTTGCTTCTCCAAGTCGTCTTCTAACTGTCCGTTCACTTACGTTGACATTTCGAACGTATTCAAGACGATTCTTAATTTCTACGGCTGTAGCACGCCGATTTCGTAGACTCTGCATAACGATAAAACGGTCATCACGGGTGTTTATTCTTTGTTGGGGCCCAGTTCCAGGTCGCCTGGTGTAAGAACCAGTTTCCAGAAAACGTCTATAAATGCGATATATTGTGCTATTCGATATTTGATATTGTTGGGCAACATATCGCTGACTTCTTCCATCTTGAAGCAATGCAACAATAGCAGCTGCTGTTGTAGAATTTACAGATATTATTCTGGAGACTAAACACGTACAACACAACTTAGAATACTTCTTTAAACCTGCTTTGACTTGTTAACGCTGTCTTAACAATAGAAATTAATACATATCCACAACTAACTACGAACTTTTAAGGAATGAATTTAGCGCTAAATTCAGCTATCATGAATTTTGTGCATAACAATTAAAAAATCAATAAACCAATCTTAGAAATTGTTTGATAAGTTTTGTTTTGCTTGTGTTTGCATTATTAAAAAAATAAAACATCGCAAAGCTTTGAAATTTAATCTTCATTTAAAAAAATGCAAGTGCTCCGTTTTTCGTGCCGGTGAGTGTAGAAGTTAAATTTGAATTCATTTGGAAGAATAGAAATATTATCTACTTGCAACACCATTATGGCTGAAAATGTACACTAAGTTTATCAAGATGTGAGGATGTTGCATTGTTACCCATTCAAAAATGATATTGAAAGACACCCTAGTTCTGTACACTTTCATTTCCCACGTATTGCGCGCATCGATAAAAAAAGGAGCTTATTTTTCAAGACTTCACAGGAGTATCCACAGCTATATGGCACAGATTATTAATATTTCCAATAAGTGCGTTCTTAATTAAGCCTCATTTGACCAAAAAATACTCAGTTTCTGTTTGTACACCTATTATAATGGATTATTTTATAGAAACAATTACTGTAGTTTAACTAAAGATATCCCCTAGGGAAACTTGAACATTTGCTTTTAATTTCTCTTGGCAGGTACTTTAAAATTTATTTCTACTTTATTTTCAGATGATGAAGTTGTTAAACGGGAAGAAGAAGCCATCAAACTCGACGGTCTCAATGTGGCTCAACTTAAGGAGCTTCGGGAGAAGGCGGAAAAGTTCACTTTCCAGACTGAAGTCAATCGGATGATGAAACTTATTATCAATTCTTTATACCGAAACAAAGAGGTAAGTCAAACACTGGCTGCAATTTGAATTATTTTCTATAATATTATACTTTCCACTTCAGATCTTCTTAAGAGAACTCATCTCAAACGCCTCAGACGCATTAGATAAAATAAGATTGCTCTCTTTAACAAATAAATCAGTATTAGATACAACCTCGGATCTAAACATTCGAATTAAGACTGATAAGGACTCGGGAATGTTACATATTACCGACACGGGGATTGGAATGACCAAAACTGATCTGGTTAACAATTTGGGTACCATTGCCAAGTCTGGAACTGCAGAATTCTTAGGTAAGCTATGTATCTGTTTAATTGTAATACAGCCCCGTGGGTTCATTGTTATAACAGTGAGCCATTGCTCACACCCACCATGATTCTCGAAATTCCATTACCGTCCCGCATTTTATTATTTTATGTCCTCCCCTTTTCAACTTTGTTCTACTTAATTTCCACTAATGTGTGACCTAAATAAAGTTTCTTGCATCTTTGATTTTAAGCATTCTGCAATACTTTCCAATATTCCGCGTAAAAAACATGCTTATATACAATTTCAAAGTTTTCATGAATTTTCAGGTAAAATGCAAAACGCAGAGTCTACACAAGAACTAAACGACATGATCGGGCAATTCGGGGTCGGATTCTATTCAGCGTTCTTGGTGGCCGATAAAGTTATCGTGACTTCCAAGCACAACGATGATAACCAATATATTTGGGAATCCGACTCAAACAGTTACACAATTGCGGATGACCCGAGAGGAGACTCTTTGAAGAGAGGTAAAATTGCCTACTTTTGTATAATAAAGTGTTTTTATTGATGTTTTTCAGGTACTACTGTAAGTTTGCAGCTGAAGCCGGAAGCTAAAGATTTCTTAGAACATGAAACCATTAAAAATTTAGTCAAAAAGTATTCACAGTTCATCAACTTCCCCATTTATTTGTGGACTAGTCATACCGAAACTGTAGAAGAACCCATTGAAGATGAGGAAGAAGAGAAACCACCGAAGCCGGTAGAAGATGAAGAAGATGCAGCTGTTGAGGAGGAAAAGGAAGATAAGCCAAAAACAAAGAAGGTCTCTAAAACTGTTTGGGATTGGGAAATTCTCAACGACAGCAAGCCAATTTGGACTAGAAAGCCTTCAGAAGTTGAAGATAAAGAATACAACGAGTTTTATAGAGCCTTGACGAAGGACGACAAAGATCCCTTGTCTAAAATTCATTTTGTCGCCGAAGGAGAAGTTACCTTCAAAGCATTATTATACGTTCCAACGGTGCAGCCCTCAGAAAGCTTCAACCGATATGGCACCAAGACCGATAACATTAAATTGTACGTCAGACGCGTTTTTATCACTGATGAATTCAATGACATGATGCCCTCTTTCTTGAGCTTTATCAGAGGTGTTGTTGATTCCGACGATTTGCCTTTGAACGTCTCTCGTGAGACTCTACAACAACACAAACTAATTAAAGTAATCAAGAAGAAGTTGGTTCGAAAAGTACTGGATATGCTCAAAAAGATTCCTGCAGATGAATACGAGAAATTCTGGAAAGAATACTCCACAAACATTAAGTTGGGAATCATCGAAGATCCGGCAAATAGGACTCGATTAGCCAAATTACTGATGTTCCTGTCTTCAAACAGTGATAAATTAACCTCATTGGCGGATTATGTAAGCCGCATGAAGCCCAAGCAGGATAAGATCTTTTACATAGCCGGCTCTAGCAAAGATGAAGTGAAGAAGTCTCCTTTCGCCGAGAGACTGTTGAGAAAAGGCTATGAAGTGTTGTATTTAACGGAAGCTGTGGATGAATATGCGATATCAGCAATTCCAGAATTTGACGGCAAAAAGTTCCAGAATGTAGCTAAAGAAGGATTTAGCTTGACTGAGAGTGAAGGTGGAAAGGAGCGATTGGAGCAGTTACAGAAGAGCTACGAACCTCTGACCAAATGGCTTGCCGATGATGTTTTAAAAGAGTACATTTCCAAAGCTACAATTTCTGAAAGGTTAAGCGATTCCCCATGTGCGCTAGTAGCCAGCATGTTCGGGTGGACTGGAAATATGGAAAGATTGGCTGTTTCTAATGCTCATCAAAAAGCCGACGATCCTCAAAGATCCTACTACTTAAACCAAAAGAAAACCTTGGAAGTTAATCCCAGACATCCATTAATAAAAGAGCTGCTAAAGAGAGTGAGCGACGATCCTAGCGACCCCAACGCGAAAGACATGGCTTTAATGCTCTTTAGAACCGCCACTTTAAGGTCGGGTTATATGTTGAAAGAGACCTCAGATTTTGCGCAGTCGATCGAAGTGATGATGCGCAAAACTCTAGGTGTTTCTCTTGATGAACAAGTAGAGGAGGAAGAAGACGTTTCCGATGAAATCGGATCGGAAGATGCTGAGGCAGCCGAAAGAGAAGATGAGGCAGAGCATGATGAACTATAGGGTAATGTGTAGTTTTTGCATATATGTGAGATCGTGTGCGGTGTGTTGATAAATTATTTTGTTGTTTTTAGAACAACGATAAAGACTGTCTTTTGTAAATTATTTACTTTAAAATAAAGTGTCCTATTTACGTTAGGCTGTTGTGTATGTTTATTTGAAGTAAATGAGGGAAAAATGGACAAAGTAAGTCAAATATAATTAATTCTTGGTCACGTCAAGTGAATAAAGATACGGTTTTGAAAGTAAATTTTTGTACATCTCATCTTGTATGTGCATAGTTTTGTATTTCTCCTCCAAAATACGTCTCGAGGAAATCTTGAAAGAGACGTGTCAAAACATCTTCGGCCTAGAAGTCTCAGCCGTAGGCGTTGCACGCCCATTAAGCATCAGAAATCGGTCAACATTTTTCAATTCGCCTTCAAATTGGGAAACCGTCTAGTGGTTAAATTAACACAAATCGTGGATTTTTTAAAGACTTTCATATTATTTTACAATCTACATATAGATAATAACATCATCATTAACAATGCTAAGAACTAAATATTTAACATTTAAGTTTAACATCTTTCTTAAAAATAAACAATACATATATTTATAAAATTATGTACATCACTAATGAATAACGTAGCGAATAAGTTTAACAATAATCTTATACAAGGTGATTCATCTTGACGCATTAAATGTATCGTACTGAGTTCAATGCATTGTCAACAAGGAAACGAAGACGTGTTCTTCATATGATCGGGATATTCACTTCCAGGAAATTTAGACAACAAAAATGGGTAATTTGGAATTAATTTTGTTTTATATTGTTGTTGATGTAATCTAATATTTGTAGTAAAAATTTCAGGTGAATCACCATGCATGTGTACGACACGATTCATTCTTTTTTTCTGTTTTCATGGACCAGCCGCCGACTAAAATAATCTAATATAAATTAACAAGCTCGTTCGTTAGCAACTTCCTTCTCTTAAGAAGTGCCGACGGCGTATGTAACACATTGTTATTTTACATTACTATTATTTACATAATATACGCAATTGTAATATTTTCTTTCTAAGAGAGTATTACAATAATAATTTAAAGCATTCAGTAAATTAATTTATAGATATTTAACCAATAAGTGTATTAATCGCCCTATAATACACGAGTTAGTTACGATATTTTTCCGCCGACTGCAGGTGTTGGTCATGGTTCGTAAAGAAAATAAAATTTCGGCTCGAACGTAAACAAAGTAATTTATGACTTGAAACGCGAATTTAACAGGGGCCCGAAACCGCAGTCCCCCATTCATAGGAGTATTTTTGGAAATATTTCAGGAAATTCGAAGTCTATGACAGCAACAGAACCATGCCATGAAGCAGAAAGACATACAGTCTAGACGTTTCCGTCTGTAGGACGATAACACCGAGTTTGTTGATTTTTTGTGTGGACTTAGTTGGCTGTGAGAAAATCGTGCGTTGAAATAAAACAATTGAAGAACTGAGCGTTAAAGCGAATCATTAATGATCCATTTTGTGGGCATTAAACAAACGTGTTAATAGTCAGACGGCGGAAAAAATAATTTTGATTCCTTTTATGCGTTTTGATGACATTTACTATCAAGTTTACTAATTTACACTCAAGCTACAAGTTGAATAGCATCCAGTAAACTGACGTCATCGAAAACTACAGCTCAGACAATAATAATCATAATATTAGTACAGGGTTTCCTGCTTTAGATGTCGCATATATATTGTAACAGCGATTCTTATCACATGTGGGTGGGTCAAGTTGCAACATAGCACAAACGTATGTCATGATGAGCGCTGCGTTTCGGCGGTTTGAGAACCCCATTTCTCCTTGATTTCTAAGATGATGATGACATGGCAAACCGCATTGCCTCAACTAAATGGTGATTTAATTCCTGCAGGAAACTCCTGTATAACTGCTTTTATTTACAGTTAGTAACCGATATTGTAACTGCTTTTTAAGGCCATACATCACCTACTAACGAAACTAATTAAAGGCATAAAATATAATAAGTATTAAAACTTACCCTTTAAACTCTGACAGACATACAGCATAGCCAATTATACTTCAACTGCATATATTGTCTCTACACCATTATCTCTTATTTACGGATAAGTTGAAACAGTTTTAAAAGAACTACTATTCTTATTATGATTTTTTTACACCGATTTATCTATATAACTAATTTCCGAACATATATCAACTCTATCTTTGCCATGTTCGCTATCATCTCAAAGCAAACACACTAAAATATGAAGCAAAATAACGGGTGATCTTCAAAAAAAATCGTGCAGAATCGTAAACGTAGGACGATGATTGAGTCACTTACTATACAGGTATCACTAGTTCAAGTGGAAACATAACTATTGTGCAAGTGCGAGAAGGACCGCACAAGGTTTATATGCCTCTGACGAAGACCAACGGAGTGGGATGCGAGACTATCGGTTAAAGTGGGCGGAGTCAGTCTAATGTCCAGATCTTTTGTCGTTTCAGAATGTTTACTGATATAAGTTGTAGTAATGTATTTTTTTTTTAATATTTATTTACATTGCTGCATTTTACTCTGATATTTATAAACATTTCCATCGCCGCGAAGGCAGAGAAATTGACACTAATTTAAACATTGAAGTGGAGACTGACTCCGCCCACTTTCTTGATCTTTATCGAGCGCATATTAAACTTTGTGCGATCCTTCTCCCACTTGCAGAATCCCTATGTTTCCACTTGAATTGGTGAAAGCTGTATACTATCAAACGTCTGTATGACAACAAATCAACGGGTGAACGTATCCAAGGCATGTCTTAGAAAAAGTGCCTACTTGAGTTTTTTTGATGATCACCGTTTATAATAGGCCCCAATGATTCTGCATAAAGCCCAGTTATCTAAAATGGCCACACTGTATATCAATAGTTAAAATCAGCAAATTCTTTGGAATAAATAAATTTTTGTTAAGTTTAATTCGACAGCTTACATAAAACTTAAACGTATGGTATTTAAAACATCATTATAATCTCCAGCTATACTCTATATTATGTACTTACGACAAACATGACTCCTGTTACTTATATACGCACATAGTAATACACTACTTTATGAATTTGAACTTTCTCAGCAATAAGCAAGGTATATAAACAAATATCGTAAAAAACCCCTTTCACCAATAACCGAACTCTTTTGAATATCCAACAGCTTGATTTTAATGTTTAATTTTCACGAAATCAAATCCGAGTAGTAATTATGATTCTATACTCTCATACAACTTTGCAGCTTTGCTTATTCCTGTAAAAATGTCCATCCTGTTGAACATCATTCTACAACATTAAAGGAGTCTCAAAACGTACATAAATAGGCCCCACTTCCTTACTACGAACTGCATATTCATGTTATCCCATGCACATTGATTCGCACTTGGAATTGAGATTTGTCCATTTCCAATTCAAAACCAATTTAATTTCCCCTTTTTGATTAACTTCCAATGCTGATGAGAAAATAGAAATTGTCGCTCAGTGAAGTCTGATTACTTGTAATTTGAAAGGGGATGTTTGGATTTCAACCGTTATTGGGAAATGTTAAGAAAAATGTGAAAAAGTGTTGTAAAAATTAGAATATTTAAATGAAAAATCGGTCGTAGTTTGTTCAATCGCGCGCGCATAATTACGATTAATAAGCATGTCTGACATAGCCCTAAAGTCGGATTCCCACGTTGTGAACAAGAAGGCGCTTAGTTCAAGTTAATTTTGAGATGAAAATTGTTCAATTGTACTTTGGTTCGCTGTGCCTTATTACATTATCACGGTGCGAGTACGTTCGTACAATGATAATTAGTGGAGAATTGACAATTTAACATTTACATTGAGTAGGCGCTTTTTCTCTTCGTTAACTCGTCGCGGGATGCCAGATTTAACTCACATCCACTTTTATGAAACACCTCCCGTCGTTTATTATTGTATATTCATGTCCATGATAGTCTAACTGTAAATTTAATGTAAATATGAAATGCCGGCTTCAATTGAGATCTGCCTTCTGTAAAGCCGGCATCATACGTCTTTTCTTCTTCTTTATTATTTATTGGATTCGCATCTACGATCACCAAGATCATCATGGTAGATCTCCTTCTGAGTTTATGATAATATTTGCTTCTCTTCGGATTTCTTCCATCAGTTCGTCGCAGCATGCCTGCATTAGTTGAATTACCATCTTCTATAAAAACGGCATTCAATGATTTCTCTTCATTGTTTATAGCTTTTTCGCTTCTGTAATTCTACAAACGAAGTCTATTCTTCTTAACTGTTCAGTCACTTCTATTCTTGATCGAATTGAATCTCGCTTTGTGGGATGCCAGCTTCAGTTATTCAATAAAGTCGGGATCCCACGTCTTCCCGATCAGCTAATCACAGATTACTTTCTGAATATCTACATTAATTGAACTATTGAATGTTAGTCCATCAGTGGGATACAGCATTCAGTTGGGTCACTGTAAAGTCGACATCTCATCTCTTTTTTACATATATTTTTTTAATTTCTACACCATTTAAAGTTCTTCACTTGCAACCATTTTGATTTTAACAATTTCTTCATCGCGGTATGTGGACTTCAGTTGACTTGAACTATATCTGGAGATATTTGGAATTCTGTTGGTATAAGAATTGCACAAAAATGTCTCGTTAAAAAGGAAAAAAGGGAAAGAGAGGCCAATAAAAATATTTTGCGAATCACAAAATACAACCGAAATTTAGCACCTAATTATTATAGACAACGTTGCCATATTATTTTTATCATTGTTCAATCTGAAGAACGTAGTGAAGCTTATCAGATCAAAGCTTGGGAAATCCAATTACTCGAACTTGCCACGACGTGGGAAGCTGACTTAATACAACCGCCACGTAAGTTTCGCTATATTTTTTCACGTGGGGTCATGTTACTAACTCAAATTCATACCCAATTTTGATAAACTTTATAATGTGGCCCTAAATAATAAAATATTGGTTCAGTAGATGCTCGCGAAAAGCATTATACATATAAATACGATGTTATACTTCATACTGCATACTCCCTCGGATTTTTAAAGTTACGATGTTATTGTTTTTACAGTTTAAACATGTATGGAAGTTTTTGCATATTTATTACTATGCGCTACACACTCAGATACACTAAATCTCTAGGTACATATCTAAAAATCTCGGATAATCCAATTTCTAAAGTCGAGTGATGACTTGCATTAGCTCTACTTTCCTAGTTAGGAAAAGTATGATCATCGTGGAGGCCTGTTAGCCACACAACAAGACATCCCCCCTTGTAGCGGCATTTTTCTCTTTTAAATTGCACTAAATTTTTTTTAGATTTAATGCAACGTTTTATATTCGAAAGTTGCGATTTACAGAAAAAATTCAATGAGTGCGCATTAGGCCCTGCGAGCCTTGCTGGCCTATTACGCAAGACTTGCTTGCTGATAATTTGTTCGTCCATTGATAGTACAAAAGATTATGGTAATCAACTCAAAATCTGTAAGGTTTTAATTTCTGCATATATTATCATACCAAAATGTTCTATTATTATGCGATAGCGCCGTGGAACACCGACTTTAGTTAATATCTGTTTCCTGTAATGGATTTACTTTACATGTTCTCTTCATTGTTTATCGTTTTCTCTTCCAGTTAAAACTATATATTTGCTATCACTCGGACTTTCAACGCGTGAGATGCCGGCTTTTGGCCAAGTCCTAAATAAATTATTGCAATGCCCCCAAAAATTTTTGGAGATCTTTTAGGGCAAGGCAAGCAGGGATGATAGGTACCCATCTCCTTTCGTTTTAAAGATATGCTTCTTCGTTAAGATGCAGCTGCAATAAACTGCATTTCTAGATCCTGCAGTATATGGATTGATTTCCAAATTATTTTCCTCCACTTTATTTCAACTTTATTACGTTACAATTTAAATCAAATAAAGTGTTTCATTAAATTGTGTTAGCGCCATAGCCAATGGCTTATTACTCGCTCCATCACTCGCATTTGAAATAACTAGACCTACCAGAGACGATGATCTAAACTTATGACCTAAAACACATCAAAAATGAAAAGGGGTATCATCAGGCATATTTGGGGCTCACTCAGTTATACGTGATGATATTTCTTTAATGGCGTATGCTTATTTCATGTGATACGCCACTAATGGTGCGAGTTTCATAGTTGATGTTCTTAATTCTTATCGATTATTTAGATATATTTATTTGTAAACGTTATTACCTATTTTGTAAGTTACTTTAGACATATATATTTAAGATATTAATTATTAAGTTCCACTTATATCTAGCTAGAAACATCTTATATGAGGCGAGTAAATTGTGAACCAATATCTTAATTTTTGGGTTATTAATAAAGGATATGCAATATTGAGTTTTGCAAGTAGGAATATCCGTCGTTTTAGATGACAAATTTAATTTACTATCATAAAAAATGCAAAGCCACAATATAATGGGCGATCCGTTTAAGCAAAACTGTATATTTCCAAGGATTTTCTTTTTATACAAGGCGATTCAGAAGCATGGGATCAAACTTCTAAGGATTATTCAGTGCAACAATAGAAAACATTTGAGCATAAAAACCCATGTCCGGAAATGTTTCCTTAAGGCGCTACGGCCTCATGATGTTTTAACGTGCAAAGATGTATTTTATCGAGTTTTAGTACGTTTTGTTTTAATTTGTTTGTACAAAATGACACTACAGTAATTGTTCAAAATGTCGTGCTTGAACTTTGTCAGTTCGGATAACATTGGATCGGCAGAAGTGGTCCTGTTTCGTGGCCCCCTAGGTCACCCGATCTAACACCTTTAGATTTCTTATCGTGGGGACATGTAACGTCTCCAGTTTATGAAACGCTAATGAAAAGACTTGATTGCACGAATTACTGTGGCATTTAAATTTTTCAAAACGATGATGAAATTTTTAGCC
The DNA here is from genome assembly GCF_039881205.1 of Euwallacea similis. Lineage (NCBI taxonomy): Eukaryota > Metazoa > Arthropoda > Insecta > Coleoptera > Curculionidae > Euwallacea > Euwallacea similis. Next base: position 5,117,540 of record NC_089615.1, read on the forward strand.
AAGTCTGCAGAAACCATGTACGTCATTTAAACAAATCCACTCAAGCAAAATCAAAGAGTTCCAAATGGTTTAAGAATATGCAAACGGTTGTCATATTCCTGGTTCAACAGTCCTGATTCATCGACAGAACTGGGAAATTTAACTACAGAAACCGATGAACGCGCAGCGAAACGGAAACAAACCCAACCGCGAAACGTAAACATAATACTTCTATCTATTTTTCCTTTATAACGTCTGCTGCTGTTGGGCGCAATTTGTCAAACATATATGCGCATTATATACGTCAAATTAATGAGATCCATCATGTCAATGAAACACATAACTTTGACAATGCTTTCCACATCGCCCCCCTTCAAAAAACTATCGATGACTTAAAAACTTATTAGTTGCTGCCCTTTCTTCCCCTCACAAATCCCAGTGATCAGACTTATGAGACCAATGTTGTAGCAGCAGTTATTGTTTTATGTTCACAATTTAAATACACTATAATAGTGGCACATAATCTAATTTATGTTATCCTATCTTTTCACAGAGACGGCAATAAATTTCGTTTAAAGGTATCCCAACGTTGCGTACTTTTTAACAAACGGTGTATTTACTCTGCAATTTTCCCTGGAAAAGACCAGAACCAATTAGGAACCTCTCTGACATCCCATTAGGCATTAATTCCATACACAGACTCATAAATAATATCACTTACTACCAATTAATATTATGTTAACCTACTCATCCTCCCACGGGCACACGTCAGCATTGTTGGCCTCATCCTCTTCTCCATCTCCGTGTTTCTTGTCTTCCTTTGGTTCGTCGGAAGATTCTAAATCACCTGGTGCGACTATCTCGGAAGGGGGTAATTCACTGGCAGGTGACTCGCTGTCTGGTTCTGCCAAAGGAGCCTTTGGTTCTTGCCTGGTGATGAGTATGGAAGGCGAAACTGGTGCAGAGTGACTTGAACTTGGTGTGTCATGGTTGCCCTTTTCTGAAATCATTTTAAAGTTTGTATAAATAATTCTGATTTATTTAGGGCCAATTTGATGATTAGGGATCCCCATCAGTGTAAAAATGACAGTCATTTCCATTGATGATCTAAAAAGTGCATGGAAACGCATTCTGGAAATAAGGGTTTCTTGACAAAACAGTTTAAATCTAACCACTCTGTACCTACCTTGGGAAAACTGAATAACTTTGATTAAACTGATAAGGATCCTATAAATCAAAGTCCTGGCAACTTTAACTAAAAGATAATTCCCATAGAAATCAAAAGACCCACCAGTGATTTGCCCCCTTGTCCTTGTTTGTCTTATAAGGCAAAGAAGGTTTAGAACGGTCCAGTTATGACTATTATCTTTCCATCTCCACTGAATTTATTAGATCTGTCTCAGTTTCCTCGTTTTTACAGAAATTATCCTCTTGGCAAAGTTAGCTAGGCTTTTTTCAGCACTAAGTCAATAACTTACCTAAAGAGATTACATTATGCTGTTCACCGTCGTCACATTTGTACTCGGATCCTGGCGGAACTTCAACCGTCACTGAACTAACACTAATTATGGGGTTTCCACTCGATATTGAGCAAGTTTTCGCAATGCCGTGACTTTTTTGCAAAGCTTTTTCGCTATTGTTCGCACTACTACTCGCTTCCAGGCTTTCCGGAGCTTTCACCGGGAAATTATTGTCTATTTCATTCGCTATCACAAAGGTGGGTGCAGTAGATTCTAGGGCTGACGTGCTGTTGTCTTCGAATGAGGACACCTTCCTTCGGGAACTTTCAATTCCTGCACTGCTATGGGTAATTGGCACTGAGACCGAGGCACGACGAGGTGTTTCGTACGTTTCCACATGGAGCTTTTTGCCACAATCCAATGTGTGCTGTTGAGTTAGCAACCCACGTTGAACCTTAACGATATAATATCAAATAATTGAAGGGAATTTAATGGAAGGGAAGTAAGAGTCGAAATATATTATATTCAAACACAAGCGGTCGCTTATTAAAGTAATGATGGTTGGACGATTAGCACATGATCAGCTTTTCTATTTAATGAAATTGATAACATTAAGCTCAGCTGATTACTCTAGAGGCCTCTTGTATATGAAGACAGATATATTTTGTTTTTTACCTTTTCGCTTAATTCTGTTACCCCCACACTTATATCAGATGATGAACTCTCTGAATCTACTCGTCGAGATTTCCTTTGGGTTTTTGTCGGCGTTCGCGGAGGAGTTGCTGTTGCATCCCATGGACAAACTTCTTCCGATGTCGAGGTCCCCGGAAGTGCATCAGGTTTTTTAACTCTAAAACGAAGAGGAAATTTGTTGTAGATTCCTTTTCATGTACCCTGAGGCATAGCAGGGCTTTCTAAGAAATCTGCTACAGAGTGTCCACTTCCAGCTTAAGCGGGAAGGAGTGAACTCCTTGAGTTGAAATATTCAGCTTTACTCACCTATAGGGTATATCGCTCAAGTTGCTTTGTGAATGAGAATGTGACACTTTAGTCTCATGGACCACCGCTGCATGGCTACTGCTCCCAACTCCAAAATGGGAAATTTCATGAGCGGAACCTGACAGACTGCGATCACTTCCTCGACGTTTGCTCAAAGTTCCTGTGTTTGGAGTCACGCCTGGGTGCTGAGATATCTGAGGTTGGTTTGACTGCGCACATGTCGATATTTTCTTTTTCGTAGGACCGAAACCGAAAAATCTGAATAAAAAAAATAACTAAAAAATTACAAAATAGACAAATAAACGACTACACACCGTTTCTTTTGGAGAGGTTGGACTCCAGTGATCAACAAATGTTTGTAGTAATCAGAGCGCACGAATCTGGGATAACAGTCTTTCTTCAGAAGTAAATTGTATACATGTTCCTGAGCAGCATCGAAGCAAAACCTGCTGTTGTTCTTCATTCCTTCCAAAACCTGATCCATAGTTTGGTTGTCGATGTTTACCTCACTGGTAGATCCATGTTTCACGAAGTTTCTAAAACCATCAAATTTATTTATTTATGCCAGTTAATGTAATTCGGAACCTTTACTCGTAAATTTCTTGAATCTTCCATAAAACTTGGGACTGAGAAGTTCGCCTTAGATCATTCACCGCTAGCCAAAACAATATATTTTCTTCGCTTTTTTCTTTCTGTAGATAATTTGTAAACTCTTGAACGCCTGTTGGATCCAAGAGTAAATCCTCCATGGACAGACCCCATTTCTTCACTCTTTTATCAGTGGGGATGTCCACTCTGGATTTTATATAATGTTATAACAAGGAATGGAAATTAAGTATTGGTGCTTACAAGGGTGCGTTTAGCTGCCAATACGTGATGTCTTCGTTTACCCATGGATTCGATGGTTGAGGAGGGACTAGGAGAGGATCGAACTCCGTATAAGTATCGATATGTTGAACTAGTCCTTCCAGGGCTTGAGACATTTTTATTCTGGTTCTATACAAACTGGTCCTGAACAGTTCGAGCTAAAAAAGAATATTTAAAGTTGAAAGACAAGTTTGAGAATCACGAAAGCAGACCTCTCTTTTACAATCTTCGATTGTCTTTTTCCTGGCTTTAACCCCATTCCAACACCTAGTGGGTACGGGTACCTGCTCTAAGGAACCGGGAATTCCAGGAGGCGGACGGTGCACTCTCCAATAGGCTTTCTCTTGGGAATCGCTAATTAGCTTGTCAGGTTTTTTCATGGCCTTTTGATGTCGAACCTTCGTGATAAATTTAAAAAAAAAGTGTTTTAAAGGAGAACAATGCTTCTTTAAATATTTCAAACACTGAGGAAATGCTCAAGAAAATTAAGTCCTCCTTTGAAGCATTGAAAGACTTAATTAAGAGTGATTCGGGTGTAGAGCTACTTTTTAATTAGGTGCACTACACACCTGTTCATCAGCTTGGGCCATAATTATGTCCCACTTGTTGGATAAGTTTCTTCTTAGGTTTGTAAACGCTTCCTGTTCGTATTCTTCCAAGCCGTGTCTCTGTTTGTTTCGGAGCGATCGTTTCGTAAGGTAAATTGCGTAGTCAACATTATCGGGGGGTTTGTTACGCCAAGGCCAGAAGTAAGGCGACTAACAAAGAAATATTTGATTACTTATAAATGCATTCGAATTTAACTCTATCGAATGCATAGGTCGACAATTGAAACCGAAATAATCTGGAATCGTGGTCTTAAAACGGTGCATTATAAACAAAGACGTGAAATATATTATTATGACCCGATTTAAATCCCGAAACGCGCAGCGCTGAGGGATCTGAGACGTGAGGGTCAAAAGTATTTCACAACTGCTGTATATATACGATTTGTTCCATTGCTTGATTTAACTAGATCCTATAAAATTGCAGCAGGTTTTCTTAAATTAGCCGTAAATTAAATCCGAAACCCGAAAAAGCTTCGACGACCACGGGGATGAAGACGACGCTGTAGTCGATTACCTTACTAGGTAAATAATGCGAGATATGCGTGTCATTATTAACCTGTTATTCATCACACCCAATAATAGTGTCATTTAAAGCTAGTAGTGGACGAAAATAATCATACTTACTTGGAATCTGTATAGCGAGCTGTCGTCTTTTACAACAAGGTTCTTCGAATCGCTTATTGGAAAAAAGTATCCGTATTGACAAAGCTGATTGGCGATGTTTAAAGCCTCTGGAAAACAGCAGAAAAGTAAAATATTTATATTTTCACCAGGTTTTACGAGTTTCAGGCTAAAACTAAGGTTTTAATCTTAAAGTTAGTATGGACCGACCTCGATTATCGCTGGCCTGGACTTAAAGCCTTGAGTAGAGAAACATGCAGTATACATTTTTTTCTATTACTCAGATCCAATTTTAGGTCAAATCAAATGAACATGCAGCTGAAAATGCTTGCTTTAGCACGAAAGTAAGGAACCTATAAAGAAAAGAATAAGGGACCAACGTAAAAATATGATTGAAAACTGTAGATAGCTAACAGAAACTTCACGCTCGGCCATACAAAAAAAGATTTGAAGGTAGGGAAGTCATATGAACAAAATGACACACACGGTAAATAAAAATAGGTGAAAGAAAGAAGGAAATAAAGAAACAATATCCACATATTTTTCCAGATACATCAAGATGTCTAACAGTAATTGAACCTTATAGACAATTAATTACCTGATTCTTCAATTTCAAGACGCATAATAAGCCATTCAATTAAGTCGTAACCTGCAATAAAAACATATACTTGAGAATATAATTAAAGTTTCCATTTAAATCGATTATAGTTAATAAAGAGGGCATAACTGAAAATAGACTAAAACAATATAAATAGACGTTATTTGCCTCGTCTTTAAGTTTACAAACACTTCATCTTTAAACGTTTATAGAATATAATTTTAGTTTCCTTCAAGAGTGCGGTAAGCTCACTTTACCGCATGCATTTGCCAGCTAAAAATAGCACGTACCCTACCGCACGTTTTGCTCGATTAGTGTCGTTTCAACTTCAGTTGGCTTGACGTAAACCATCACGTGTATGGTAAAGCTACTTTATCGCACGCTTGTAGCAAAATAAATATTACACCACATGTTGCATAAATAAATATTACTCACCCATGAAGGCGGCGGGAATGGATGTTAGGAATATTTTCTGGCTTCTTACAGGTACACCACCTGATTCCGTGTCTTGCATTTCTTTGACCAGTTCTTCCATCTAAACCGAATATTAGGTTTCTTTATTAATGTAACGGGTAACCATGGAAAAAACTTTTCAGTAGATGGTAAATGATGAACGTAGGACGTTGATTAAAGCATTTGCTATTTTCCCTCAAATTAACTAAACATTAATAGATAACAAAGTTTATCCAAGATACACTTCTGATATTTCAACGCCATTTGGTTTTTTTAATGATCACCCTATATTTCTATATTGTGAAATTTTACAGGATGCTGAACTTAAGACTCAAGAGTTTCCTCACTGTAATTTTCAAATTTGTTTTATGTGAACCTGTAAAACTACCCGTAAGTGAAAGAACAAGATAAATGCAATAAAATCCATGTGTGCTAAACTATGGGATACATCTTGGAGCGTTTTGATAACATTTGAATAATCATCTATATAAAGGGTGTCTCATTCGTCTCTTTGGCGACAAATATTTGAGTTTGAATTGTGAAAATAGCTCAATTTACGTTTAAAGAGTATGCATACATGTATCTGATTTATGGCGAAGCAAAATGTAACGCTAAAGAGTGCCTTTATGCTCAGCGTTTTCCGAATCATTCCTATGGGTATACAGGATAAAATGTGGTTCCAACGTGCCTGTACACCTGCACCTTTCATCCGTAGTCTGCTAGATCATGTAAACCAACATTTTTATAAGCGATGGGTCAGAAGAGTCGGACCTATCAAGTAGCCAACGCGAAGTCCCGATGTAAGCCCATTGATTTTTTTCCTTTGAGGTTACATCACGTCGTTGGTGTATGAAACTCTTGTAACTACCTACGAGGATTTGTTGCGAAATGATGGCAGCTTCTCTTTTCGTACAGGAAGATTCGCACATCTCACAACGGGTGCGCGATTCAATGATTCAAAGAACAAATTTATGTAATCAGATTAGGGGTCGTTATTTTGAGTCTTTATAATAATTTTTTTCTGCGTCATCTTTAATAAAAATGAATTAAATATCGAAGTCTTTTGGTGTCAACGAGCCAATATTATGTTTTCGAACAAAAATAACTCTCGAGCCAAATCTGCTCATTTTGACTAGGGGTTCTATGCAAAAATTGTTCACCGCAATATCCCTTATAACCTTCTTAAGTTTAGTACAACCTGTTTGGAATACCCTGTAGATTGTATTGCATCTTTGCAAAGCTTGATAAAATCGGAACTTCCTGGTTTGAAATTCCTGTTTGAAAATAAATGAAAAAATAAATTTGAACTTGGATTTGGAGATTTGGAACCGTGCTTCATTTACTACCTTACTCTGTTAATTCAAATTGACTTTAGATTAACTAACTTACTTTGTCAAAGGCTTTTGGCCTGAGGCATCGTTGATCCCGGTGATCAGGCTCCATGTGTGAGCCGGCCGGGGGAGGGCGGAGGGGGGGCTCGGCGGCCGTGCAGACGCAGGCCACACTAGCCGAGCTCCATGGGCGAGCTCTGCCCCCGCCCCATCAGGCCCTCACTCACCCCCACATCTATGTTGGAACTGAAAGTTGAAACTAGACTTGGCACGCTATCAATGTGAATGAATTAATATGAACTGCTGGTTAAATCAATAGCATGAAGATAATTTGTACTCTAAATTTAAAGATGCATAAGTGACTTGAAAATGCACCTACTTAGTCAAACGGTTTGCGTTGATTCTCGAGGTTGCGTTCTCTAATTTGAATAAAAACGGAAGTTAGTTTTTGATGACATTTGGCGTTAGTCTTCATACACAGGATGTAACATATTGTCATGGAGATTTTTAGGGAGTGATAATACTTTGCAAAATAATAAAAAAACCTAATAGACCCATGGTCAAAAACGCACCATTTTCGATGTACAAGGTGGTAAAGTTTCAATTTTTTTTCGTATTTTGCATTTTTCTCATATATGCTTTGAGCTAAATTTTTGAGATTTCATACACTTATTTTCTTTAAGACCTTCTGTATATCTAAAATAGTGCATCTCTGACCACGGGTCTATTAGTATTTTTTTATTATTTATACCCTGTATATAACCATGCCATTGTGTTGTCCGTTAGAGTCCGAAGTTTTTCTGCCGCTTCCTCAGTCGTTTTGTCAAGTACAATAAGTGCAGTAAGTGTATTGCAATATGTATGCTGTTTTGTCCTTATGCCATGGTTGTATATGTCATGGCATATATACATTATAAAGGACGGGTGAAAGCGGCCATCCCTGAGGGAGCCCTTGTGCAGGCGAAAAAGGGAAAGAGAGTGTCGTCAATTTCTACTACTAGTTGTCTGTTTTAAAGTAGCTTTCTGATGATATGAAATAGGTATTTTGGCGTTTGAAGTTTGTATAAATTGTAAAGTAGACCACTGTTCTAGGCCTTATCGAATGCCTTATTAATGTCCATAAATAGACTTACTTGATCTATCGTTTAGATATGTTGTTTATCTGTTGTTCGTCAAAACAAAGAGTGGGTGAATAGTTTCGGAGAGTGTTTTGCTTTAAAGCCCTATTGATATATTGATATGTTTTATGGAGATTTTTTTAAAATTCAGTCCAAATCTTGAATTTACTTAAAAAGCACACATTACGTTATCTTTTCACTTACATCACATTATTCAAAGAAATAATATTCTGAGAATAAATTTGGAAGATTCCAGCAAAACCGAAACCTCTGAAAAACATTTCTTCTGATTATAAATTTTTTCATCCACAATTCTGACAATAGCTATTTTCCAAATGAAACCTCGAGAAATGCCGGCATGTGATAAATCAGAGCATTGGGATAAGTTTAAATGTCTCGCTAAGCTAAGGTCATGCTGTCAGCAGGATTCAGCAAATAAACTTCGATATCTCTGTGGATCGCAAGGATGTTTACAAAGATTTCGAAATTTCCTTGCCGAATTCCTTAATAAGAAAATTCAACTTGATAAAATGACACAATTGACACCATTTCAAAATCTCAAGAATCAGGCTCCACTGGGACTTAGATTATTCCATAAGTGTCACCAATCAACCCCATTGCCCAGTGTCACAAGTGAAATTAAATTCCCCCGGTCTTGGTTTAGCTGAACTGGCTTCCTTTCAACTGGGCCCGTACAAGTAACAACTCAGAATTTAGAAGATAGTAAGGGCAAGCCATGGCAATTGGGTCACCCTGTATACTGTGATTTATTAATTTGTTAGTGTAACAACATTCCGCCGAAAAACGTTAGGAGAACTCGCAGGGTGAGTTAGAAATTCATTTTCAAAGTTATCTCTTTGGGAAATTGGGAATGTGCGGCGGTTTAAAGAATTAAAATTTTTTTAGTTGGTTCTAAAAATGTTGCATACAGAAGATTACTTTTGCTTAAGCAAATGCTACCTATAAACCTCGAAGGCTAATTTGGGTTGGTGTATTTCCAGAAGTGACGTCACTATGGTCGTGTTCCATTTGGGCTATCAAAACTTCCTGTCAAATTTTGATGTAAAAGATTTTCAAAAATACAAAGTTATCTAAAAACTAGAACGGCCCCTCAATATGAAGACTTAATCATGTTTTAGCTGTTTGGTCCTAAATCGCGTTATTAATTTGCTCCTTTTGACCTATCACGTTCCGTATTTCCTCCCTTTCGGAAAAAGTTAATAAATGTTATCCAAGACTGATCGTTTGATCTCCAGAGAATAAACTCGTAATAATGCACTTATATTTGTTTATGCAAACTTATATGTATACAACTTATATCTAATATGCTCCTCCTTTAATGATTTATAGTATGGACCAAACTATTCTGAATAAGCATGGCTATCTGGAACTATTAAGACCAAAGCGTTTAAATATTTATACATTCGGCTTATTTATAGGAAGTATTTTTAGAAAACGGTTTCTTCAGCTATTTACGTTCAAAGTCACACGTCACGTAAAAAATCATAATACAAGAGAGGAAATTTGGGAAAACTTGCCGTTTCCGTGCCCCGTGCGACATCACGGCGAATTGGTCGCGATGGCTTTAAAATGATTTTTGATGTGCGTGCAGATATTGGAGACGAGTTTTTGACTGAATCGCCAAGAAGTTCATATCGCCGAAGCAATCAGCTTTATTACGTACTTTTTCTAATCACGACGCATGAAGGAGTTCCGCGATAACTCCCTGACAAGCGGACCAGAGAGTTGACATATTGTCAGCTCCCTGACGATTAAGGAATGTCTCTAATGAAAAATAACTGAAACCTCCGTTGCTTCCGTGACGCATCAACTGTTCAGCTACACGCTGCCACAGTTAGGTGTAACTGATTGAAATGCCGCCGCAGCTAAGTAAGTTAATTGCGATGCTAAGCTGCTTACCAGTATCAAGCTCGTGAGAAGTCATCCGAGGCCACAGTTATTTACACCATACACCGATTTCGACGGGAAAATATCCAGGATAATGGAAACGTTCAGCTGCAGCTGCCGTGCAACGGGCTTTTGGTATTCCGCATGCAGTTTTCCCGATTGCTAACTGCCAAACCGTCGAGCACAACTGGGCGGCTCGATATTTCGCATCGTAATGGCGGTCGGGGAAGGAATGGGCGCGCGCACAATTTCCCAGGATTTGGAAATATTGATCCAGAAATGACCAACGAAAATTTCACTTATTGCAGTGAAAAATGTATGGGAATTGCTGGAAGTTGAATGAAAATCGTTTAGGAGTTTCTTAATTATTTCGCCATTATTATTGGCACGCTCGAGCGGTAACACACGCGAAGTTTTCCTTTCTGGATTTGGATTTGGATTTCGGCCGACGGGTCACCATCTCTGAGTTTCTAAGAAATTCCCCTATTTCTTCTTACAGATTATTGATTTCTAATTAAGAGATTCAGCAAATGTAGGTACATACCATGGATAATTGATACCTGCACCTATCTATAAATAGGGCGTTGATTGCAAATAATGGAGACTCAGAAATGGTGTATTGATCAGATACTTACTTGCATAAACCCGGCAATGGCCTTGGATGGAGTTTCCTGCTCTACATCTACTCAGGAACGTATCTGTTTTCCCTTTGAGGGAAATTTTGCTCAAAGAGCCGTTGGTACCGTTGCCACTGACAGCCGAGGGGCCTCCATCTGCAAATGAAGGGACTAGAAATGTGCCCATTCACATGACAATTAAGTCTTCGTTGATCTACGACGCAGAGTTGAGAAGATGGTCTGCAAACTACAGTTTTTGGGAAAATTAATTATTTCGCCATTATTCGTGGCACGCTCGAGCGTAACACGCTCAAAGTTTTGTTTCTGGATTTAGAGATTTTGCTGATCGCTATTTCCAGATTTTTAAGAAATTACCCGTTTCTTCTAACAAGCCATTAATTTCTTATTAAGAGATTCAACAAACGTAGGTACACACTGTAGATAATTGATACCTGCACCTAGCTATAAATAGGACGTTCATTGCAAATGATGGAGTATAAGAAATGGTGCATTGATCAGATACCTACTTGCATAAACCCGGTAATGGCCTTGAATGGAGTTTTCTATTCTACATCTACCCAGAAACATATTTGTTCCCTTTTAAGCCGAGTTCTATTCAAAGAAGGGTCGTTAGTGCTGTTGCTACCATCTGCCGTCTGTAGATGAAGGGACCAGAAATATGTCCATTCATGTGGCAATCGAAAGTCTTCATGTAGTCTATTGATCTATCATACATAGTTAAGAAGGTGATCTGCAACTGCAATTTTTCAGGAAATAAATGATTTCTCCACACGTTCGAGCCTAATACGCTCATTGTTTTGCTTCTAAATTTGGAGATTTTTGCTGATCACTATATCTCGATTTTTTAAAAATTACCCGTTTCTTCTAATTAACTATTGATTGTCTTTGGTCATTTGGTTGCATTGAATATAGACACACATCGTGTATAATTAATACTTAGATGTACTTATAAATAGGTTGTTGATTGTTAATAATGCAGAATCAGCACACTTTCAACCCTTGACGTGCCTCCAGAATCTCGGAGTTGCTATACCAAGGTCATCTAGGGGATGGGAGTAAAAAATATAATATAGAATATTTTGTACTTTTAGGTACCTTAGTACCTCTTCAGCAAAGACAAGTCGGCAATGGACGCCATGAAACGCGTAAGGTTGGCGAGTACTCGTCCTCACTCTAAAGGCGAGGATGAAAACCGAAGGGTCGAAGAACCGTTAATCAAGAGCGCGTTATGATGTTGCCTTATTAAAGAAATGAAAGACAGACAGATCTCAGGAACATCATTATCGACTACTTCACCTATAGAGTGGCCCAAGTAGCGGAAGATGCAGATTTAAACATAGTAAGGGGAATATCACACGATTCTGTTCTGGGACTACTGTTATGGAATATTCTGGACGACTCGATTTTGTATGCTGGAAAATGTCCAAAAGTTATGTCCGTCAAATACGAGAATGGCATAATTTTAGTCATTTAAGAGATGAGCGTACAAGGATGATGAAAGAAGTGAATGAGGACATTCGCAGATGCGAGAAGTGACTGACTGACCACTCACTAAATATGTAGTATACCCCTCGAAAAAATCGAGGCGGTCATCCTAAGCGAGAAGAGGGATAGGAAAAACCTTTCCTTCCTAGTGAGCAATGTCCACATCATATTGAAGAAATCGAGTGGGATTCTGGGCGTCCGAATTGGCTCCAACACCTACCACACACAGCAGAGAAAGGACATTTGTCAGAAGATCGTCAACAAATTGTAAGTTTTCCAGAGAACAACGACCCAGAAAAGGCAGAATGGTGGGGGTAAGAACAAGGGTCAGTGAACAAAAAGGCTTATCCCTGACCTAAACTTATGGACTTCATGTAAATGTAGGCGTCTGAATTACTACCTAACTCAGGGGTTCAGCGGACACGGAAGCTTCAGAAGCTGCACTCACCGTATAGGTGAAATGGGCCTAGATTGCAAGAACACCCCTCATCAACGCAATGTTGGAAAGCAAAACGAAGTGGGACCATTGCAGCAATGCCATTTCTGCAATGGTCAAAGGAAGGAATTATTCAAGGACATTAGGACGACGTAAGATTCAGATAGAGATGAAAATCGTTATAAACAGCAGAATTTTAACACCTCTTTGATACTAAAATTAATACCCCTAGGGACAATTCCGAGTCATCGAAGGTTTGTTAGGTATCCCGAAATTTTTAGAGGGTAGACGCCTAGGGGAGTCCCACACTACCCGACCGCCAGAACACAAGGTCGGGTGCCTTTCTGAAAATTTTCTTCATGAAAAAAAGGTACCTTCTTACCTACTTACTTAGCCAAACACAGCAAATTTTCTTATTTCAAATGGAAACTTAAATAAATAAACCAATACTCAGAACAATGCTTTATTTAAAAAAATAAACAAGGTATTGCTTATAACATTTTCATTTCTTTATGTCGACAAGTAATAGTTCCATAACTACATCTACCGCTTCATATTTCATTTGACAGGCTATTCTACGTTCTTGCAAGTAGACTTCTTGATAAACTTGAATAAAGCGTCTATTATATTTGCTGGAGTTGTGTCCTTACAATTGGCCTCTAGATCATTCACCACACATTCTTGGAGGTTTCCAATTTTACTAAAATAAACCATGTAAAGATTGATCAGTAAAGATCATTAAAAAACCTAAAGTATGCGTTAAAATATCAGAAGAATGTCTTGGACAAATTCATCTGTTGTCAGTCAAATGTTCCATAGTAAATAGTAAATAGTTTAAATCATCAGTTTACGATTTACTGCACATAGCGATTTTTTTTATGACTACCCATGATTCATCAACCCTGACATAACGACTTAGAGACTTTCTAGGATTAACTGGCTTATTGAGGAATCTTATTAGTCTTATTATTACTTACTTGCATTTTTCTTTGTCCATTCGTAATGTAGGCAATGCAGTAGGAAAGCTTGAAAGACTTAAATTATTGGAATTTATTTTAAAAGTATTAGTAATGCAGTTTTTTATTTGTTCGGAACGAGAGGAGACACATTCAGTACCACCTTCAGCAACAAACACTAAAAAAAGATGCAATTGGAAAAAATTCAGGGGCAACGACTAGTGGAATTACATCTTTCACAACAAATCCTTAAGATTTGCGTGAATTTAAATTTATGTTGCTACATTAAAATGTGTACATACTGGCTAGTCGATCACCATCTCTAAAACAAGCAAAAGCAACGACTTCTTCAACAACACTTATCGCTTTGTTCAATGCGTTGATCTCATTTTCTTCCAAACATTCCTTGGAAACATTTACAGTTTTGAATACACATTCCTTATATTCTTCTCGTTTCTTGCAATATTTTCCGAAAACCTCATCCATAGAACCAGTTTTCTTGGCAACCTCCAACTCTTCTTTTACCTTGGTTGGATCAATTTTGTCGTCAAGGCACGATCTGGTTTCATTTATTGCCAGCTGCAATGAAAGGGAGAAGCTCACAAATTAGATATTGGAAGTAATATTAATTGCAAGAACCTTGAGTCGATCATAGGTGTCTGGCTTTCCACTTTTGAGGCATTTTTCTTTAAGTGCAGGAATTTCATCTAAGTTTGTAGGATGATTGGGTAGTTCGATTTCAGCCAGGCAAAAGCCTAAATTGCGGGTGCAAGGCAAGGGATCTGGCTGTTTTGATAACATTTTTACTTACCTGCTGATGCTAATAACAAAAACACGTACAGCTTCATCTTCGCTATTGCTATATCTCACTGCAAAGAATAATAATGTCGTTGGCTTGATTTCAACGTTGAAAGGTCAGACCGATAATGCCGGTGAGTGTTAATTCCACTGTTATTATAGTTATGTCGGGTCATTAGGTCAAGTAATCACGATAATACATATTGGACGCCACCACAAATGCCAATCATCTTTTACTTTAAAGCCGAAATATTAAAACATATTAGTAATGTTTCAGAGTCCAACAAAAAGATCGAGCAATCGTGTTATGAGTGTTTATGAGGCTTCAATGGTCGTCATTCTGCTGTTAATCATAAATTACATAGGCATCCGGAAAACAACAATTTAACATCAATTATCGTTTAACAGTGGTAGTTCAGCAGTCTGGAATTATTTGAAGACACATTGAAGAACATTAGAAAGTTTGATATAGAAAGATGAAAAGCATAATATCTACAATTATTGGATAGCAAAAATGTTAATTTATACGATGAGGACGAGTAAAGTAATGAAATTACTCTATTTTATATTAACTGTATTTGCTGGTAATATCTAAAAATGTTACCAAAACAAAATAATTATAAATAAATTTAGCGGGTCGTTTTGCGATTTTTACACCAGCAGTTCATCAAAGGTGTAAAACTCACCTTTTACGCCCTTGGTACAAAAATAACTTCTATAAACGGATTGCTCTGTACAAATACTTACATATATCTGTATTATGTCGGTAGCAATTTGCAAAATATAGATATTTAATTACTGTTTTCTTGGAAATACATTAGTTGTTTCATAACATTAATGATTACCTATTTATCTTCTGAATTCGATATAATACTATCGAATAAAAGAATAATGTAGCTCTACTCAGTATTATCACTGTTCATATCGAAGTGCCGTTTTTTTTCGCCATGTTCCTAATAATAGGTGTTCTATAAATGGTGAAATAGTTCTGCGCGTCGCAGAAAATTCTTCAAGGAAAACTGCACAACAATAGATGCTAAAATATACATAGACTCCTCTTATAAGGTTAGGATACCCCTGTCGTTGTATATTGAAGATTTTTTTTTTCATAGGAATATCGCCTCCTTTATGATGATATGTTATACCCTGTATATCTTAGATTACTAACCCAAAATTCGGTATTTAACAAAAATATTTTATTTTAATTCAACCAAAAGTACAAAAATTGAGAATTAAAATTATATATCTTAACTCTATCAAGTGAATATACAAATTGATTCTATTACTAGCTAATAATAGTGCAAATTATATGTTAACATGGCTTGTGCGGCAGGTGCAGGTCATCGACGTCCTGAGGGTCGTGGATGGAAAGATCCATATAAATATATGTCAAAATCTATACTGAGTGTTTCATTTGAACTTGGTTTCGGTTTTACACTAGAAACTATTTTTAGCAATTCTGCGCTTAAAACTATGTATGTAGGGTGAGGCATTGCCTGTAGCTTTAAAAGATCAATTACTTTCGACTTCGCCAATTAAAAATGGAAACGAAAAAAGATTTAGCTTATGCCGTTTTTCAGGCAATAAACAATAACTGGGTGTCATAGATGCTGTTTGTGGGGAGGGTAAATTTCAGTACCCTGTTTATAGGGGATAAAATCTTGTCGTAGGCAATTCTGAAACACCTCGTATTATGAAAAATATAACAGTAATATCTTAGAAACTGAGGAAAATATTGAAGGAATCGAGTTTTAACAACATCATACAAAAAGAGTAATAATAAATATTAATTTATTAGCATACCGTGAATTACAAAACCCTGTTCGTGGGTATTTCGATCAGGAAGTATATTTCACTGATCACAAAATTGTGATCCGTATGTAATTATGTAAATATGTAATTTGTGCTCACTCTTAATATATTCTTCCCTCTATGTATCAAAATTTACCATATCAACAGATCCGGGCCACAGGTCGGTATCACTTTCGGCATCGGCTTCATGATCCGAATTAGTACGTCTGGAACTGCAACTCTCATCCGCGCACGAGTAAAACACGTCCTTCTTGCTTACGGAGACGCTTGTTCCAATATTATTTAGGCCTGAAAATAAAAACCTCAGATAAGTAATTTTGAGGAAAAATAATTAGGAACATTTTTATTAGGCAAATCTGACAAACTTTAGGAGCTGCAGAAAAAATATTAAACCCATTTCCATACATATAGGATTTTTAATATCAGTTGAAAACTTCGCCTTTAGAAGGAATGATAAAAAATATCACGATGGAAAATTAATCAGCTTCCTTCACTATCTGGTGACGGGGCCCTGTAACATATCTGATGCCTAAACCAGCGGATCAAAACGAATATTCTCTCGGCCTGAGTAAGCCAAACGATGAATATGTGACATGCGCCGGCACTCCGCACGATAACCAGTACACACAGGTGTAAACAAACTGAAACCAGTGGCACCGACGAAGGGTGTTTAAAATTAAATTTTTTGTGCTCATTTGTGATGTTACATAATTAAATTAAGTCATTTATAGTTTTATATATATACTTTTCATAAGAGTAATTGTATTATTACGAGCGCATTGACTTGGTAGGTATGTATTTATTTTAAATAATTTTTTGCAAATAAAAGACCTGAATATATCAGTTATGTAGATATGGCTTTTTGAAGGCCTTTTGAAAACCATATAGGAAATAAGGTAAATGTGAACTCTGCAGAGGCTAATAGTGATGTTAAAAATACAGACTTACATATGCAGTGTCAACGTCTTATTTTGAATATTTATAATTGTTAAAAAAAACAAGCATAATTCAGTTAAAAATATTGTAACATGATTAAGCGTAATGACTAAATAATTATAGTCGATGATTTATCGGGTTATTAATGAAAAAAATGTTATGGACCATAGCTTTGTAAAGGATGGGACTTCTCGAAAATTTAAATAGATCAACTATGACTACAGAAACATTATTCGAAGAATTATCTATAATTTTTATAAAGTAATTATGGTACCAACATTAGAAAGGATTTGAGAAAAGCTGAAAGACTACTCACATTATAATTATAATTGTTTAGCAATATTGCGAGCCATTATGATGGACTGCGATTTTAAACATAAAAAAATTCATAAAAGAATGGTGGTAATGGAGTCACAACGAATAGTTGGTTTGCGGGGAAAATATTTACGTAAAATTAAAGAATACTGACAGTTAGGAAGATGTATAGTTTATTTAGATGAAACATGGTTCGACATTCACGACGTGATTAAATATGGTTGGATAACGAAAACGAATATAATGTGCCACCTTCTATTGCCTCAATTATTCAACCAAGCATAGATAGCGACTCCACTGATGATGAGAATGATAAAACATTGAAATTTTAATTAAAAAAAGTAATACGTACCTACTAAACTTATTTGTTATATTAATTCAAAAAATACAATTTTGTTACGCCTATGTTCTGAATTCCTTTAACATATGCCGGCAAAAGGTTTTTTCGCAGGTTCAACTGTTAATAAAAAATACCACACTTTAACATCGTGTCTGGATAAAAAAGCGTTTATGGAGCTACGTTTTTTTGGAGTTTTGTATTTAGAATATATCCTAGAGTTTTGGGAACACCTTGTATAACTGCTTTTACCTTCTGTGGCCCTTTGATTCTGCGGATCTAAACGAAGAGCCACTGTATAGTGATTGAAGGCATCTTCGTCTTTCTGAAGATTCGCATAACACTCTCCGAGCAACTGATGTAACCTCGAGGTCGGAGTCTGTGTTTCTAGTACTTTAGTTAACATCTTAACAGCTTGCTCATACTGTTGTTCCCTGATCAGTAATTCAGTAAGCATGTACACCGCATTGGTATTTCCGTTCTTGTCTTGGGCACAAGCCTTCTCCAAAATACGTCGAACGTTTCGTATGGATGCTACGGGATCCTTAAGCAAGCATGAAGCATGAAGCTAAAAAAGATATAAAGTTAGGAAATTTATATTATCGGAATGTTTGGCTGGTTTTATGAAGGCGTTAAGCGTTCAGTATATAGTGCGCAACTCTGCGATTCCCTATGAGGATGTGACAAAAGAGCAAAATTTGACGGAGGAACAATTTAAGTTAAATTTCTGGACTTAAAAAAGATTTTTTTAAGTAAGAAAAACGCAAAAATAATTTCAATTAAACACACAAATACTATCTACACATTTATTTGCACTTACACAATATGCTTGAGGGCTGTTATTCAATTCTTTGCATGCAGCTAAAGCCACAGATTCAGCTTCCCTCAGCCTATTGGAATGTAAATAACACTCAACTAATCGTTTGTGGAGATCATACCTGAAAATGAAACTACTTTTATCGATCGGTTCCTTAATAACGTATGTAACATTAGTTTTGAGAAGTCAATGTCTCATGAGACAAGAACCAACATGCAAAATATTCAATTTTTTTCTTCTATCCTTTCACTTTATCCTCTGAACGAGTTCAACATTTATTTCTGTGATTTGTGTCATGTTTCTGTTTTAGTTTTAAGTTTCCACCTTGCCTCAAGCCAAAATTAAAGGTATTGGGCGATTTAGAATTGTTCAACTAATATAAGATTTGATTTAAATCGAAAGGCAAATTTGAAGACAAATACTGGTTTATGTGCCGTTTTCGAACGAGCAGTCTATTTTGGTCATTATGTCGGTACTCAGAATTGGTTGAATAAATGCAACATGAATCTCACACCCAAGGAAGACAACCCTTCAAAGTAAATAAATTAATATTATTTAAAATCAGAAGTTCATTTTTGACTAAAAACTTACGTTACATACGTCATAGAGGGACCAGCAAAAGTTTGACAAAATTTCGTACCTAAAGGGGCAAATGCGCAAAGCTTCAGTACAATGAACAGCTGCTTCTTGATACTTTTTAACTTGAAACAAAGCGTTGGCCTTTAAAAACAATGCCTCGACGTTTCTACTATCCATTACGCACGCCTGTTGTCCAAAATACGTGGCTTTGTCGTATTTCTTGTGGAACAACATGAGGTTCCCTGTCCAAGGACAAAAACTGATAATGGTACCAAACTTCGTGAATCAAACAACAGAAGAAACGGCAATAAATATAATAACTACCTAGGGCGACCCAATGTTCAGGGGACCAAAGCGATGGCTCTAACTTTGACGTCAAATTTTCCAAATCGCATTGATACTCTTTATTATCAGAATGTACTAGAAGAGTTGAAAGCAAGTCACGGCCAAACGTAAGGTTGGGATCTAGTCTTATCGCCTAAAAGGGAAAATTTTAGAGCCATGGTAGTTAATAATCATTGCTTAACAAAACAATAAATTACTAACACATCTTTTTGTTAAGGGTGATTCAATTTGGATTTTCACATAAAGGTATTAACCCTTCGTTAGTTGCTAAGAAATCTAAATAAACAATAGTCGCTATGGTGTGGGACATAGGCAGGAAAAGCACAATGCTAAGTTCACAAATGTTGATATTTTTTATATGTGGCACCTTACTTATGCTTTACCTCTAACTAAATATACAAAACAAAAATTAATCCTTTATTTCAAGTGGCTCAGCTACATAAAACCATACGAAATATGAAATCGGTTTTAACCATTTCATCGAATTATGAAATAAATTACATACATTTTGCAAGAAAAAGAATGGTACCTAGCTAGAATTCCATATCAAAAAAGACATAAAAACTGAGGGTTGCTTTTTAAAATTTTAACCGTAGGCATCGTGGGGCTCAGGGGGTTTAATGTAATACACCAATAAATACCTCAAAAGTTGATATTTAATTTCACGTGTTCTGCCAAATTTTCATATTGTTAACAGTTAGAGAAATATTAAATGCTATTCGTTTTCAAATTGTCACCCTGCATGTGTATAAGCTAAGGAAAGGTTAAAAAAGCGAGTAATTGAAAAATACAAAAAATTGCAGTTTCATTGGCTCAAAAACATTATCGAAAGACCATCGAATTTCGTACTATTCCTTTTGTCTGCTACGGGTTGCGCACGTAGCGATAAGGAAATAAGTTTATTTTCTACGGCTTTCTACCGACATCCATAGCAACGAGGCCAAACAAACACATCAACAGATTGACGGCCATTTTAGTGACAGCTGTGTCAAATTTTCAAGCCTAAGGCCATAAATCTCTTTCACTTTTTACAAATTCGCATTATTGTAGTCGTAGAAGTATGGAATACGACTTGTTTAAAATGGTCCAAACCGATAGAGCGAATTTTTAATTTGTCTTCGGACCAATTTGATGCACTCCTTTCTTCTTGTTTCATGTAAAAACATACTCACCCGTTGTAATTGTGTTATGGCTTTTTTGTCCTCACACATGTAGTGGTGACAATAGGCCATACTAACAGCTAAATACGTGTTATCTTTCAACAACCCATGTGTATCCAAACCTCTATAAGTTTCAAGAGCATGTTGATAGTCTTTGGTGTGTAAATAAGATTGAGCTTTAATCCACATTCTTAACCAATTGATTTCCGAGGTAACTGTTACTGCCAAAGAATTTACTTCAATTCCCTGAAATCATGCATTCTTCATGAAACTTTTGGATAATTACATACTTAAAACCAGAACTCACATTGATTCCCAGTTTAAGTAAATTCTCCATGGCCTCTATGGCTAACGGACACTCCCGCAGGACTTCCTTGAAACAGGTTATGGCAGATCTTTCCATGCCCGATTTGTAAATATTCCCCAAAGCCATATTTATTTTTGGCGTTCTCTGTCTAGCTGGAATGGTCTGCAAAATTTCGCCCGCAGCCTTTCTCTGTTTCAGTGCCATGCAGCAAGAGTAAATTTTATACTTGATTTCAATATCGCTTGTTAAATTGCTAGGTTCCACTGCCAGCTTAGTATTGCTATTCTTGGATCTATTAATTATAGTTTTTCGTATATGCAGACCTTGACGGTACAGATTTTCCGCCTGCAGAATCTGATGAGTATGGTACAATGCATTGGCATAATATAATGTAACTTGGAACTTCCCCACTAGTGTTAAATAGTTTGATTTTTGATCAATTACAGTCAAAACCAAGTCACACTGACAACAAAAAAATTGCCCATTTTAAATAAAAATTTTTCAATTTATGCGTAAAACTTACCACTTTGATGATGTCGGTGTAGAGTTCCTGATCATGCAACAATTTTAATTGGTTTATGATGGACGTGGCTGCCATATTCGCATTATATCCTAAGGAAAAATAACCAGTAAATGCAAATCTTCTTTAGGTTCAAAAGCTGGGACCTCAGTTACAACAGTAAAAAGTTAAGCAAATTTGTTTCCATTTCGAAGGTAGAAACTGAATGTAAAATCGATTCAACACAAACTTGAGCAAGCAATGACTGAATGGAAGTTTCTATTTCCAAGTTACCAAAAATAGTGAGAAGATCTTTATGTTCAATTATCCTTACACTGATCCCGCAGTGATAAATAGAGATGCCTCATAGGAATCTATTTTGGGCCCTCTTCAATTATTCTAACATGTATGCCAGATTAGATTCAGGCCTCACATGTCATACCCAGATCTTTTTATTATTTATTATTATATTATATTTTTTATAATTTAGCTTAATGTCCATATGCTTGACTCATGACTCTATACAGAGTAGTTTACCTATATGGTATGTCCCAAATAAAGTGAAATCCATGGAGATTATAAAAACAGTAAATGATTAGATGATTCAAATTATGTAGAATAAAGATTTGCATTTTCGTACTTGTTTAAAAAATGTTCTAAAATTTAAAATATTTCAATATATGAGCAAAAAAGTGAAAACTGTGATTTTCAAAAATTATAAATTATGAGTAAACCACTTGAGTAAATTTTACAAAATTTACCATACCATATCATCAGTCAGTGGGTGTTGTACTCAAATGGTATACTTGTAATTTATGATTTCCAAAACTCACATTTTCAGCTTTTTGCTCATATTTTGACAACCCTTATACATATTTTTAATTTTAAAACGTTTTCTGAATAGAACAAAAATGCGCATTTTTTCTTTAATTTGAATTACCTTATACCTTTTATCATTTCCATAATCTCCATGGAGTCCACTTTATTTAGGATACCCTGAATAAGATTGGATAATCTTACTTTATTTTTATTTTAAAATTTGACATTTCAACATACTAAAGGTAGGAATAAAAGAATTGTATATTCAGAGATGAAAAGAATTTGGCTGTATATTGAGGTATGTAAATGTAATTATAACACATCATAACAGTTGCTTGATTTGCAGAACACTAGGCCTACTAATTATGCAAATTTCTAATAACTATTTAAGAAATAAAAAATAATAAACTTTACTTACATCTCCTCTTCTTAAATTAAGAAGTGTTTGCTGTTTGATATTTATTTCTAAAATAATTAAACTCACACTTTTATTATATGGGGTGTCTCTAAATGATCTATACAAAACTCTAGCACTAAATAAAATTTTAAAGTTTTTAAAACGCAGGGCTTCAATGCTAAACCTTTTTAAAAGTTTTGTTTCATTATTTTTTCTTTAATGTCACTAATTAAGCAAATTTTGTATTTGAGGGTTTTTAAAGAAGTGTGATTATTTTTATCTTCTGGCACTAAACTTTGTTTAATGTCATAAAATTGTATTTCACAAATCTGGGCCTTAATTATCAAAAACCAGATTGATTATGAAATAAACGTTTTTACTTTAATGCGAAAAATATTTCAAAAAGCGAGCTTAATTCAGCATTTTAGAGGGTATACCTGTTTTGCACAGAATTTGTTGAGGAACCAAATTTTTATTAGTACTAAATTTCACACTATGTGACAAAAAAGTTACTTTTTTAAGCAGGCTGACAAAGCGTCTAAAAAAAATAATAGAGTGCTAAATTAATATCATTGCAGAAAAAATAATAATAAAGAAAAACTTTGAGAAACTTTACTTGAAAACCCTATTTTTTGAAAATTGTCTACTACTGAGCTAAGGCAAGTTGGGCTAAATCATAGTAAATCGACTTCAAGGATCTGTGTTAGAGTTTTATAAGGTCATAGAGTATTTTATTACTTTATTAATTTTCTCATTCGTACAATCTCAATATATTTTTAACACATTTAGATTTTGATATAACGTTTAAATCATAACACTGTTTACTGCTGAGTTAACGAATTTTTACTAAATAAACATAAACAACGAAAAACAACTGCTTTTTGTAGGTTGAAGTTTGTTTGAAGTTGAAGTTTGAAGTTTCTCAATAGCACGTTCAGAAAACAAATCTTCTACCGCCCTGAGTGTGCGAGTCTTGAAATTAGGATCCGTGTAAACTTTACCAAATTTGAAGTTTTATAACGCTAAGGCCATTGAAACAGATTTTCTAATGCTCATGCCCTTAGATTTGCTCCTTGTAGGACTCATTTACGAGGCTAATCGAAGTTCTGGAGATTTCTCCATGTTCTTTCTACAAGGAGGATACAATACATTATGATTTTGCTTAGATTTCTCCATTGCACGATTTTCGGGAAAAAAAATGAAAACTTCTATTTTTTAATATTATTTCCACGTGGGGATAATGGCAGAAAGAGCATTAACAACTTATATCCTGTGTAGCTGGAGCATTTGCGGTTGCAATGTTTGAACTGAAAATTATAACCAATGTTGGGAAAATACCCAACATCTTCACCTAATAATAAATTCCTTTCTTTGCCAACGTAAACCCTTCTTAATCACCCTTAAGGGCAGTGTTTACATTATCCAAATGCATACACATTCCACACTCTTCCCACGCTCATAACTCTTCTCACCCATTATTTTTCTCACACCTTCTTAGCACCGTATTGATAAGCAATCCTTATTCCCCTGCACTAACAATTCACACTAATTGGTATGACTATGAGGTGGTAAAAATATATATGGATAAGATGAGGTTCATATTCGGTGGGAAAATTAAGTTTTTGAGTCAGTCTCAGATAGTCTCATATAGTCTCTCACACAACACACAACGCCTCTTCAACACCTCTCCAACTCTCTTCATACACTCCTACAGCCTTAGTAGGGTCTCAATACTGCTCTCAGTTAAAACATAACATTTGCCCTGTTCCAAAAAACTCCCGATCGTCAAAAGTTCTTGATAACCGATGGTCGCTTGTGGTTCTCTAGTTTACCCTAACTTTACACTTTGTTATGACTTTTGTCACTTGTGCAGTAGTGTTGGACATTTAGTTAAATAAAAATAAGTGTTTTGTTATCAAGTGTGTTTGCTCTGCATTGGTTCAGCGCCAAATAAGCTGTGGTCCTTCGAACAAAAATAAGATATACACAAAAGAGATACAGTTCACCTCGGCACTGCCAACCAACTGTGCCCCCCTTGTGTCTGGGGTGAGACAGCAAGCAAAACGCAAACTTGCCCCGTTCAACCAGTAGAGTAATTAAAATTCTGGGGCTTAAGTCTATGGAGTGAAAAGTCGCAAATAACTCCCGGAAAAAATTAAGCAATTTCCAAAACTTCAAAAATGCCCCAAATATACGGGAAAAATCTGGGTAGTTGGTTCTTGTTAGTGGTCCGAAAAGTCGAGAATTAGCCATACAATCGGGAAAAAATCCCGTGGTTTTAATTTCCTGAGCAAAAGCTAAAAAAACTTGAAAAACTAGACTTTCACTTGGTTCAAATAAGGTTCCTTGGTCGTGAACCATGTAGGGAACCATTTGTGAGTTTGAAGCAAAACTATTTTGTCGGAGAATTCCCTGCAGGCACCGAACCTGTGGAGATTCATCGGGGGGTTTAGGTTTGCCAATCTCAATAAATAGGGAAAATGCACGCGACAATAATCAAACAAATCAATCAGCTATTATTGATAATTTTTCTTCAAGGATCCAAATAATTTGCTGCGTTATGCAATCAAAAGCGGACTAATGGGATTACCCTTTTTTTGAGCAGATAATTCATTTTTTATTCTTAGGCTTGTGCCATTTAATTCAGTAAATATTATATCTTATTACATCAACCGCAACTAATATTTTAGTAAATAACCATTTTTCTCAGTCGAATGCGTACCTGAAAATATCGCATAATTAAAATCAAGGCGTCATTGTTCACTCATTCGTTACCGAGTCCCGACACAACATTATCATCCGATTACAAGCTCAATCTAGTTAAGTGGTACCGCGTTGAACCGTTTCAGTGATCAGAAGAGGTTCCTAGGAAGTAATGGAGAATCCCCCTGTCGAAATTGAGGAAGAAGTCGGCCGGATTAGGATTGAACGACCGTATTACGAACACAAGCAAATAAGAAATGATTTTGCTTACCATAAAGCTGTCAAACGAAGTAAGTGATTTGTGTCATACATGGTGATGCGTGATTAGTCATGCCCCTGAAACTGTGAGGGGGTGAAGGGTGTCTGCGCAGGACCAATATGCTCATATACAGGGCGTAGTATGTATCACGGAGATATTTCAGAGGGCGATTGTACTCTAGAAAACGATTAAAAAATGCTAATAGAGCCATGATCTAAAACGCACCATTTTCGATGTACAGAGCGCTAAAGTTTCACATTTTTTTAATATTTATTTTACGGTTTTTCCACGTATGTCTTGAGTTAAATTTTTGAAATTTCGTACACCTACTTTCTTTAAGACCCTCTACCGTAAAATGTCAGAATCGGAGGTAGCCATCTACAGAATTTAATGTTTTTTGAGTCATGTACCATGTTATGCTTTGTATCTCTTTTTTTTGGAACGCCCTGTATGAATTCTGATACCAAATTCAAATTTACTCTTCAATTCTTTAGCTTCTCGATCTCTTGCAGTATTTTCCACCGTTTTCGCAGAACTTTCAAAAATATCTATCAATACAAATTGAAAAAGTCCAGTCTACATATTTTGGTTTGTAATCTAGGATACCGTGGCTGAGTGTCAGCCATTTTAATGATTTTGTTTTGATTTTTGACGTTTTAAATTTCAAAAATTTATCTCCAGGCCTACGTGAAAAAAACGCAGAATATGAGAAAAAGTGTGAAACATTCCCACGCTGTATATCAAAAACGATGTGGTTTTGACCACGGGCATCTTAGCGTTTTTTTTATTATTTTGCAGAGCACTATCGCCCCCTGAAATATCTCTATGACGACATGTTGCACTTTGCATACAGGGTGATTCACGGTGGACAACAGGGAGACGTTCGCCGAAAATGGGACACGTGACCTTTTTCAAAATTTGCAAACGTAGTCGCCCCGGCTCTATTGGCTTAAAGTATTTTCAAGCATGAGATGTTACTGGTTGTCTGGAAAAGTGTAAACTTCAATATATTAAGAGCAAAAATCTGTGTATTATTTCGTTTCACAACATTCAATTTGGTGTTGTTTATTGATTCATCAATTAATTGAAGCGATTAGAAAATATCTGATCACAATTTAACACTGTTAACCCTTAACCCTTTTTTTCAGAAAGCAATGCGCTAATCAATATACGTTCTGGGTCTAGACTGTATATGAAAAAATATCAAATGGTCTCATATTCATTATTTTCATATACATATGTATTTCATCGGAGATTTTGTAGTTCATAAGTTTTAATATTATGCTATTAGTAATAAAACAATGACAAGCGAACTGATGGAGCCATCTCGGGATGAAACCCTGCAAACAAGGTTACTACTACCGCCGCTACTAGATGTCCGAGTGTCGGGAATCCCCCTTTGGGCGGGGGTACTTCCCCAGAACCAAAAAGGAAAGGGAAGGGGAGAAAATGGGCAGTCGAGACACTGAAAGGCAGAGGTGCGGTAGATTCGTTAGTTTATTTTTCTATATTTTGTTAATAAATTAACATTTATTAACTATGGAGAATGTGTCCAAAATTATTCCGACAAATGCATATTCACACTTATGAGCCCTACGATCACTTCTGTTTTAGGTCTAAAATTTGGCATTCGAAAAACATAGAGCTAAACCATCCCCCGTGAAAATTTAGTCTTCTTTTCATTTCGAGCCAGCACTTATCTCGCTGAAATTAGGCCAGATGAAGCATTTCATGGTGATTTCAAGTTCAAAGAAAGAATTCAAGGATCATAACATCCGCGTCCGTACTCTCGCCATGCCTGGAAACCCTCAAACAATGATATTATACTTTAACAAATATTTGCCAAAAGCAAAATAATGTACATCCTGGAGCAGTTGGTTTAGGTGGGCACGGATTTCAAAGCAGGTCTGACGGCGAAAGCAAACATCTGAGAGTAAATAAGTCTGTTGCAAGGGATAAATGTATTAAAATTTATGATATTTTCACCGATTTTATTAAGAGAACATCACCAGTGTTTAGATGTATTTTAATATAGGTTTCAAATCTTTACTTAACAAATTTTTAGTTTATGCAATGGCAATGGTGATGTAGCCATCTGCATCGTCATAGGGCAATAATGTGCCCTTATGTTACGCCCATGAAAATCGGCAATTTTTTAGGTAATATGCCCGGCGTGATTAGGTTTTAGGACCACATTTCCCTCAAATAAGGGCTGCCCTGTATAATAAAACTTCCACCCTTTTCTTTGCAAAAGCTAGGATTTCCAGAGTTCTCCAACTTAGAGTATCCAAGTTACGTTAAGTCGGTCTAACTGTTACGCTTTAAAGAGACTGGTTATAAACTACACGATAAATGCCCCTTAGCCGTAGTACCCCTAAGCCTGTTAGGGCTCAGCTTCAGTTCTTAAGAACTTTGTAAAATGCGTAAAGTTCTCTTGGCGCATCGACTTTCACTTCGTTAACTGAGTTTCATTTTGCACTTGATGGAGGTGCATTATTACTTAATTTACTTACTTAATTTCCTGAATTTGCCGGTGAGAGATTCATCACCGGGCCATTTGCATCATGATGAGTCGGTAGGGACAAGTCTATGTTCCCAAGAATGATTTCATGTCGTTTTCCACGCCTTGAAAAACGCACTCTGCCACTTTATTTAATCATTTACAATCTCTGTTACTATTCCACAAACATCCTTCAATTGCATCCTCCATGTCTTCATCCATGAAATCGCTGCGTCGATGGATGCGTCTCCCGGCTACCTCGGTGATTTTTATTCTTACTTCATTCTTCATTTTTCTTTATTTATTCAACGAAGGATGTACCTGTCTTCACATTTAGTCAAAATTTTTTTTTCAGATGCCCTTAAAAAATATCTTCAGGAATTCCGGCTTACGAGACTTTGTGTTAGTATTTTCCCACCTTTTGACTGGTTGGTAAAGTACAGCTGGAAGAGAAGTCTCTTGAAGGATGTTGTTGCGGGAATCACCGTGGCAATTATGCACATTCCCCAAGGTATATTGAAAATTAATGAATTATGTTGTTCCAACAGATGCCTTACTAATATGCTTGAAGTCTCTTATTACCAATCAGAGATCAATGGGTTTCTCTGCTTTTAGGAATGGCATATGCCATGTTGGGAAACGTTCCTCCTGTCGTTGGCATTTATATGGCGTTCTTTCCAGTTTTAGCATACTTTATGTTTGGGACATCTCGCCATAATTCAATGGGTAGGCATGTTGTTTCAAAATTATCTACATACTACAGGGTAGGGCAGAGCAACTTGCTTATTTAGAAATTCAATTAAAAAAAGCAATGTAGGAATATATTTAATTCTTTGCACAGCATCAAGCACAACATTTAAATTTTATATTTATACAGTTGGCATCTATTAGTCTCAATACACTGCAAACTCGGAAGTTCCGTTCTTTCCAGCATATTGACGGGTATATTAGCAACAGCTTGACGAATGTTGTTGTCTCAGGACGATCGTTGTAAATAAGTGATTTTAGATAGCTCCACAAAAAATACTCGCAAGGGGCTAAATCAGGCGACCGTGCTGGTCAGCGCAGATTGCCCCTCGAGGAGATGAGGCGTCCTAGGAATTATTGCCGCAAAACTGTCATTGGTGGCACTGATCCATATCTCCTACATCCATCTCGTGTTGGCAAAAAAAAACTCGCAGAACAAAAAGCCTTACCATGGTAATATGTTGGGGTGACTTTACTGTTCGTGGGAGCCCAGGTTTTCTTTAGATCACCAGTTTCTCTGACGTTGTGTACCCATAAAACGATCGACTGCCAGTCAGAAACACGTCCACGAGGAGCAATATTGAAATGGGTACGGAATATACGTTGCTTGGCGATGATTGAGCGATCGTTAGAAAAGTATGCCTCAACAGGGATGATGCTAGGTAAACGAAGCGGGGCTACAACTTCACTCCCTGTTTTCTCGAAAGTGCCTACCTTCACCCTCCTCGGAGCGACCATCGCTTCCGGACGCCAAATTCAATTGAGCAAGGTGCTCTGCCCTATCTTGTGTTATGCGAATTGGCATAAATTTGTGATTTTCCAGAAAATCAATAAAATACCTTGTTTTCAGGAACCTTTTCAGTGGCATGTCTCATGACTGGGAAAGCTGTACTAGAATACAGCGATCCTTCATATTTTTCAGTAGATAGCAGCCATAATATGACTACAGAGGCGTCTATCACAGATGCTCCTGCTGGATACAGTCCAATTGAAGTAGCCACATCCGTGACGTTCATAGTAGCCCTATTCCAGGCAAGTGTATCTATCCACACTCATCTGCAAAATAATATCAAAATCGTTGATGGATATAATAGAATAAAAATCATGTTTTTGATTTTAGTTGGGCATGTACGTACTCAGACTTGGAGCTGTTAGCGCTCTTCTGTCTGATACTCTGGTTAGCGGATTTACCACAGGAGCGGCAGTGCATGTCTTGGTATCGCAAATGAAAGATCTCTTCGGGCTGCATATTCCCAAATTTAAGGGGAATTTTACTAACGTGAATGTAGGTGTCGATTTTTAAATGTTCGCAGCTAGAGGCTCCAAAACGAGCTTTAATTTAAAAATGATTTTTTGGCATTATTTTCAGACAATTTGGGCTATATTTGGCGAAATCAGCAAGGCCAACATAGCTGCATTGATAATATCGTTCATAACCACTAGCGTGTCGGTTATTAACAATGAGGTTTTTAAGGTAAGGCCCGAAATTAGGCTCGATTCAATTCAGTTGGATGAATTACCTAGTTAGTAATTGTGATGGAAAGAGGTGCTTAAGAAAAGAAGGCTTGACCGTCCAGCTGGGCCAAAGAGTAGCGTATCTTCAGTTTTCGGTCTCAGGCGGTCGGACTATGAACCCTTAAGGCTGAAAACTCAAGATTTGTTAGTCTACAATCATTGGGATGTGTGGTAGGTAAACTAAAACACCCAGGCGGCTTTCCTCGTAGTAAGTACGTTACTACCACAGTCTAGGACAAATTAGATTTAAACAATTTAAGTTAATTTTAGCTCAGTAAATTAAGGTAAATAACCCATGCTACGCCACTGATTATGTCGCCATATATCAGTCTCAAGAATCCTTTAGGGTCTGAGAAATTTTCAATTTAATTTCTCTAGAGAAATTTATTTGCGTACCAAGCTCAGTTAAACTCTGATCTTCTCTCCATTTTCAGCCATTAGTCTCAAAAGTGTCTCCAATTCCAGTACCAATCGAGTTGATAGCAGTCGTCATTGGAACCCTGGTTTCGAAATACTGCAACCTTGAGAGTACCTATGGCGTTAAGGTGGTGGGAGACATACCAGCAGGGTAATGTTGTGAATAACATTTTTTTGAAAAATACGACATCTACGTCCAGAATTTCTGGTTTTTGCTGGAATTAAGTGTTTTTCGTCGTTAGGCTACCTTTACCTGCTCTACCAGTTTTCGGGCTTCTTCCAAGCCTTATCGTAGACGGCCTCACTATAGCTATGGTCACATATACCATAAATTTATCAATGGCTTTAATATTTGCGCAAAAACTCGAATATGAAATAGACGCTAACCAGGAACTACTCGCGATGGTAAGAATAAATAAATACTTCTAATGCCTTGCCCGCAGCGACTTCATACCTTTTGAGTTGATGATTTTCCTCAAGACATTGAACCCTGGAACTTGAAAATCCTTTCCATAACCGATTTATAGGGGATCAGTAATACCGTGGGATCTTTCTTCTCGTGCATGCCCCTGTGTGCCTCTTTATCCAGATCCCTTATTCAGCAAGTCGTCGGTGGAGTATCACAGATCGCATCTTTGGTCTCATGTTTAATTCTGCTCGTTATTTTGCTATGGATTGGCCCATTTTTCGAACCATTACCAACGGTAAATTTACCAATTAAGTCAACAATTAAATTTAATCAAGGTAGATAACTTTCAGGCAGTTTTAGCTAGTGTAATAATAGTGGCCCTGAAAGGAATGCTCTGGCAAGTGCTCGATTTTTGGACCTTCTGGAAACTTAGTAAAATCGATGCTTTAGTATGGATGGGAACTTTTTTAACAGTTGCGTTGATTGGTATTGATATTGGGTTAATTTGTGGTATAGCCCTATCATTGACGTCAATTTTTATACTCAATCTCAGACCATACACGTGTCTTCTTGGTGAAGTTGCTGACACTGATTTTTATTTGGACATCAAGAGATATAGAACGGTAATAATTTTGAGAATTTTATTCATCGCTTTTCCTACATTAAAAATCAGGTACATTTTCATTAAAAAAAAATTGAAATCGCAGTGATAAACAGTCGCAGAAATTTTATCGCGAAAAAAATGCCTTTTTCATCCATGATATATTTTTATCGCCACCAAATTTCTGGCAACAATTTTTACATAAATTAAATTTTTGCCAATATGTACGACTGGAAAATTCTGCAAAAATGACAAAAATATGTAGAAATTATTTTATGAAATTGTTCCCTAAATATGACTTGTGTATTGAAAATTCCTGCACTTTGAATAACAAGAAAGTATATTATTCCTTGGGCTTTTATCATCTTAAAGTGGCATTCGCGCAAATCACCTTAAAATCAATCGATAATTTTTCATGGTACTTGTTATACAGGGTGTAACCTATCATAATGGAGATATTTTAGGGAGTTTTTGGCCATGGGTCTATTAGCATTTTTAAAACGATTTTTCAAAGTACTATCTCCTCCTGAAATGTCTGCGTAATGACATATTACACCCTGTATACAGGTATCACCAGTTCAAGCGGAAACATAACTATTGTGCAAGTAGGAGAAGGACTGGAGAAGGTTTAGTATCCTTCCGACAAAGACCAATGAAGCGGGTTAAGAGACCAGCGGTCGAAGTGGACGGAATCAGTCCAGTGCTTCGCCAGATCTCTCACCGTTTCTGAATTTTTACTCAAGTTCTAGTGATGGATTAATAATGGGTTTAAAAGGCAGCAAAAGTGATACTAATCTAAACATCGAAGTGGAGACGTCGCCCGGGTTAACTCCGCCAACTTCAGCCGCTAGTGTCTCAACCAATTTCGTTGGACTTTGTCGGAGGCATATTAAACCTTATGCCTTCCTTCCACTTGCACAATTCCTGTTTCCACTGTTGAAGTGGTGATACCTGTATATTCCATACGATTAAGACCGAGTAAAGCTGATGACGGTCATTGCAGGCAAAAGAAATTGAAGGAATAAAAATTTTCCATTATTCTGGGGGAATAAATTTCGCCACAAGATTTATGTTCAAAGCTGATCTTATCCGTTTGATAGGGATTAATCCACAAAAAGAGGTTGTTCGCAGAGGGAAAATCAGCAAATATTTTGAGAAGGTGAGACGATTTGTCTCCATCTTTGACAATGTGAGTTTCTTCATTTTCGATATTTTCAGATTGACCAGAATCAAAAATCTAAAATTTGGACCAGGAAACTGGCGAGAATACAAAATAAAATTAACACGGAGCTTAAATGTTTGATTTTAGATTTTTCTTCGGTGAGCCACATAGACCCCTCGGGAGTCGGCATGGTCAAATCAATCACGGATAACTTTAGAAAATTAGGAATTGCAGTTTACATAGCGGGAAGCAAAGGTAAAGACCTCTTATATATAAATTTCATCAGGCATATTTTAGAGTCCACATCGTTGCGTGTTAATACCAATCATCGAAGCTTTATAACACAAATATTTTAGAGCCGATTTACGAAATACTGATGAAAGTTTATCCAGACACTGGAGCGAAGTCCAGTTTTACGGCCTTCCCAACGTTGCATGATGCGGTCCACTTTGCCAAACACATATTTGAATCTTCAACAATTTCTGTTATGTCTTCTATTCGAATTTAGGCAAATAAGATGTCTTGGCTATACGATGAGGATTGCATTGTAAATATTGTAAATATTGGTTAATAAACCCTTAAATAATACCGGGTGTGGCAAATAAACTTTAAACTTCTAACCCAGCAGAAACTGTGTAAATACATGTTGACTGTTTGAGTTCTAAAAACTAAAGCTTTATTTGATTACAACGTACGTATTTGACGAAATCTAACGAAAACGTGTTTAGCTGTGGTATGTTTACATCTGAGTCATTTTATATTCGTTCATGGAGTGATATCGCTCAAAGCATCCCCCAACGTGCAAGGCCCAATTAGCCGAAAAAGTAGCACCATATTACCTGGGTTCTCTCCTTCCACTTTTGATTTTCCGATAAAAAAATACATAAAAAGCTTGCTGATTCGTTTAGTAGGGACTGTGAAAAGCTGATTCGAAAAACTAGAATTAGCTCTAACCCGACCCTTGTCCCACATCCTGAATATATATTATAGGAAGAACAAAACTTAATCACTAAAGTTCTCTATTAAAAAAAAAAAAGTGACCATTTACACATTTTGTTACTCCCATGCATGTCTTATTGTTTTGGGCGACCATCTGCCGACACGCGACTGCAAAGGATTAAAGAATAAGCCTTTAGCTTTAGCCGAAAAGGATGTACCAATGCAGACTACAGAGCCTCGAACCAGATCCCCTCGACACTTTTTATCCCCCAAGGGCAATTTCTGCATCGGCGTAGGATAAGAAGAAAAAAAACTACCCGAGGTTATTTAGTGTATATCGGGAAATCCCGCATTACCCGGTTCTAAGAACGCCAGGACGGGTGTCTTCAAGACTTTCCTCAGGATAAAAAATGCCCATGAGGGCAAAACCATACTATACAACAAAGTTTCGGAGCAATCTCGTATGCACATTCCTATAGGTACGTAGAGGTTCACTCAAATATTATCACTAACCCCTAACTTTAATCCATCTTCCATCGCTGACCTGAACTATCCTGCACCTACTCCATTCAATTTGATCACTAATTAATTCTCTGACGAGTTATTAGTACTTTCATTAGCTTTCAAAGGGAAAAAATATACCTGGATAAGATGACGATAAAAAAGATCTGCTAACTACTTGTCCTTATAGTTGTAGGATGTTGTCGATCGCGAATGTAGTAAAGAACTATTTTTATTTAATCTTGACAACTACTTAAATAAACTAATTTGACAAAAAGTAACTATTCACAAATACTCTAAAAAATAATAATAATTGGTGGTTTGCTAGACCTACCTACGACAACAACCAGATTATAATACACCTATAAATAAACTAATTATTAAGAAGGTAAAACAGGTACTAACAATTAGCACCTGAACTAAATTACGTGCACCACATACTAAAAATTACCCAAAATGAGTCATAACCAAGCAGGACATTTCAGTACGTTTTTAGGAAAAAATTTTATGCTGAAATTTAAAAAAAATTAAAAATACTAAATTAAAATATAAATTGAAAAAATAAAATGTTAAATTAGAAAATAAAATATTAAAGTAAAAATTAAAATATTAAATGACAAATTAAAATATTAAATGACAAATTGAAATATTAAATGAAAAATTAAAATATTAAAAGTAATTTTGAAACTTTGCTGTGGAAGAAATTTTATTCGGCTTTAAACTTTTATAACATACTGAAGGTGTAAATAAATTAGTTATATTACAGCAATACATACTTTCTCTTATTAAAATAACCGCACCGTAACTGCGATTGCACTTGCGGTAAATAGACTAATCCTAAAATATGTAGGCGTAATACCTACTCAATAAAACTTGTATTTCAATTGCTTTTATTAGCAAGTCTAATGGTGTGAATTTGTGTATTTGTCGCCGCATTATAGGAACCACGATTCCAACTCTATGAAATCTCAATAATGCAAGTGGTATATCTTGTAGCTTTCGTGCTCACTGTCGGACAAAACGTCGCTTTCCGATTCGCTGATATACTCGTTCCAAATTGTGGGCTTCTGCTTTCTGGACCACAGGCTTGGAATAAACATATGCTAAGGAAACGTTTTATTTAATTATCGAAAAACCAAGTTGCAAAAGCTTTGGTACTTATTCTTCCGACAATTGCCATAACATCAAAGAAGCGTCATTGCCGCCTACTGTGATCACGTTCCTATCGTTGAATAGAAATCGTGCACAGGCGATGGTACCACTGTAGACTTTTTCTTCATGGTATTCGGCCTTAGAACTCAAGCAAGGGTACCTGCAATTAGTTCACTCATAGAACTATTACGGTTCTAATATGTCAGAAACACCAAGAAGTTGCTGTAAGTGAACTGTCCTGAGGTACGTAGGAACACGGCTTCCTTCAGTAGATACAAGATGTTCGTTTTTAGAGCTCAATATTGGGGATCTCAGTTAAATTACATTATTATCAGTTAAATTGGGTCAATTTGACTTTTTCAAATTTTGGAACGGTATATTCTTGAATTTTAAATTGCTTAACTTTGTCTTTATTTAACCGTCCTCGACTCTTTTACAATTCTCAAGCTTGAGCTCCAGAAGCGGATAAATTGTGTATTATGGGAAAATTAATAATTTGGTGGTGAAAGGTTGGAAAAAACGTGGGAACATGACCTTATAGTAAGATTATTGCATTCTTTCACAGGACCCAAATAACTTTTTTCCACTGTTCTTTTGTACCATGACTGATTCTGAAACGTATGCTTTACTAGTATGTAGTAAGTAATATTTACCTCAGAAGTCTCAAATATCCATCAGTGTCTCCCGTAACCAGCAAGTCATGTGCAGCAGACCTACAGGCAGTACTAATCAGGGAAGTCATGGGATAATAGCGATTGTTCCAGATGCCTGAAACACACATTTTCATTAAACAAGCAAATATAGAAAGGTTTCTTTCTTCAAAGGATCTTCACCTGCCACCATAAAGCCAACGGTGCAGCTATGCGTGTACCATTTAACATCTCTCATGGCTATGGGGCTTTTTTCCGGCGTCAGGGTTTTAACATCCCCTGGGAAAAAAGTTGCAAAAATATTTGAATATTTATCAGAGGTTATGGGCTTACAGAATAATAAATCGTAATCAACTGTTACGGTTTGAAGGTAGTTGCTATCGGAGCTCCAATCCATTTGCACCAATGGTTGAGAACCTCGTATTTTGTTGGCTTTTTTATAAGAATATCCATCTCGGCTAACTTTAAATATATATATGCTTCCATTTTGGGAAGCTATGGATATGGTTTCCCCACCTGAGAATGGAAAAAACGGGAATTTCACACTTTATTGATAGGATCACCTAACAAAACAAAGAAGGATGCCTGTTTACTTATCGATAAAACTTTGACCAACGAAAGATCATTAACAAAATACATTGAACGTTTTTGTAGCCTATGGCTCATGTTAAAGGAACACCCTGTATGTAAAATCACTTTTCACTTACTGGGGTTAAACGCAACACAATTCAGTGGAGATCCACAGACTCGAATTGTATTTACGAGTTGTCCAGACTCTGAATTTAGTATCAGTAAATGCCCTTCGGTACTACCTGCAACTAGGACGATCCCAAAAGGATGGAAACTTAATGCCACGCATTCAAAAGAAACCTGGAAAGAGAAACGTGGGATGAAAA
The DNA here is from genome assembly GCF_039881205.1 of Euwallacea similis. Lineage (NCBI taxonomy): Eukaryota > Metazoa > Arthropoda > Insecta > Coleoptera > Curculionidae > Euwallacea > Euwallacea similis. The sequence goes on from NC_089615.1 coordinate 5,154,569, forward strand.
GACATTTTATCTCAAAGATATTTCACCTACTAGGAGTTATTATACAGGGTCATCCAATGAAAACCTGATCCCCTTTAATCTTGAAAAATAAGTTCTTGAAAATTCCCAAAGTACGCCAAAACAGTCTTTACAGGGGAGGAGTTTTTATATAAAAATCGACGTGTTCCGGTTTTGGCCGCATATGTTCGACATCTTAGTTATATGGACTGTTCCATCCAAAACTTCCACACTGTATATTACGCGTTGAAAAGTATATAAAGTGTTACCTGAGTAACATCTGATAGGTAACCCTAAGACGTAATATTATTGGGAGTCCGAAAACATATTTCCTAATTTAAGCGACTTCGAACCTCCAACGATTCTCAAATATTTCGTTATGTTAAATTGGACACCCTGTACACATGTATCTTACCTGTGTGGTCCATACTAATTTGTTCTTCTTCCATAGAGCGATATACTTGTCATGTCCTGCGGTAGCAAAAATCTCATCATCAGGATGAACTGCTAAGCCCCAAAGTTGCCTTCCATGTCCGAATACTATCTGGAAGTCCATGCATAGTGAGATATCGCATTCTTATTCAGATAAATTTGAAGAATGTTTATCGGAAAGAGAACAGCAAATAAATTCATCCTTTTTACGAAGGATTTGCCCAAGTTTCGATCGCAATTTCCTCTTTACTTCTTTCTTCAGTTCTGCAAAGAACTTCTGTTCTTATAGGTATAGCCCAAGACCTGCCTATTCGCTGGTATTCCAGGCTATCAATGTATCATCTATCTGGACATACCCTTAGAGGAGGATTATGTTGATGAAGGCTGAAATTGCGGTCAAAATGTCTGAAATTCTTTCGTAAAAGAAAGAGCTTTGTTTATTGTCCTCTATCCGGTAACATCCTTCAAGACTATCTGGAAAACGACTTAAATAGTACTTTTTTTAGTAATAAAGCTCTTCTGAGAATAAAATGAGTAAAAAATGGATCTGATACTATACCAACTAGACATTAAAGGTCTTCCCTTGCCAAAAATGTTGCAGTCCTAAATGCACTTAGTTTCTTCACAAACTGATTCTAAGTAGGTAATTATTTTCCCTTCAGAGGCACATACCTGATTAAATCTTCGTTGTAAAGAACCTTCCAAAATATTGTTTTTGACTGTTCCAATATAAATATTGCCGTCATTTCTACCAGGACGTTGTGGATATATTGACCTGACCCCTCCAAAGGCGTCTGGTAACTACATGGAGAAGACAAAATCCATAAACACTAATCGAGTTGTTCTGCATCTACAGAATATCACAGTGACAATGATAAATCGTAAATTATTAATGGCCGAACCGTTTGAATAAATTCTGCGAAATATGGCATTTTTGTTATTTTTTTCAATTACCCACTCAATTTCCATCTTCAGAGAATCTCGCCAGTATTTGGAAATTTCCCAACAAATTTTTATGTAATTCTATTTGGGACACCCTGTGTCGGTCCTAATATAACAGGTGGATTTACAATAGATTTATTCACCTTTGTGTCAGTAATCTTTTTATAGTTTTGTAGGGAATCCCATGCAGCAATTTTTCTATCCTTTTCTCCCCCGGACAGGAGCGTTCCTTCGGGGAGCATTATCAAAGCACCGACTCCCTTATTATGGGCTTCATATTCCATTCTAACAAAATAGGCCCCATCAGCGTCAACGCTGAAAAAATTTATCCATTTAACATATATTACCACAAATTGAGGAAAATATTGCGGTATTAAATTTTCTTCCTCAACGAGTAAGTCTGTCATTAGCACAATGTATGGTATTTACGTAGACATAGATTTAGAGTACCATAGATACAGAGTGTTTGTGATTGCGATTGTGAAAGCCATTGAGTTATTGGTACGAAAATGAATATTTGGAATACATCTCTAGATTAGGTTGTCGTAAGAAGAAAATTCCCAAATAAATGACCTCACCTGTAAACTGTTACAAACCCATCACTATCTCCAGTAATAACATCTCCATCTTGTTCAAACTGCAGAGACGTAATCAGGGTACGAGAAGGCTGGAATAAAATATCAAATTATAATAACTTATTGCAACTACGAAAATTCTTTTTTTCTATTACCGTGCATAATCGATATCTTCCCTCACGCTCCTTCCGTGTGAAAACTAATATTTTCCAGCGCTCGCGTTGTACTCTTTTTGTAGGTATAAATTTTGTCTCCTTTTTTTATTTCCCGGATTTATCTTTCATATACGAGCATAGATGCATAAGTAAACTAGTTGTGGTTTTAATTTTCGTATGGAAAATACCATGAGAATAAAAACAGTTTGTTCTGTAGTCTTTATGGGTATTTAAATTGTTTTCGATAAAAAAAAGGGTTTCTATTTGTTTGCTTTAGTAGGAAAAATATTCTTCCAAACTCATGCGAGACGAATCACTTTCCGGACTGGTTGGAAAAATAACTACTTCCTACAAGCGTGCGGTAAAGTTGTTTCACCACATGCATTTTCGAGCTTAAAATAGCGTTTTACCTCACGCAAATTGCAATATGAAATAGTCAGATGCAAGAGCCTCCGGTGATTGATCACCCATTGATACACAATAAAATAAAAATGATCCATCTCTTACGGCTCGCCAATACCACGATTCTATTCTGCTTTCGTATTTTTGTGAAGAATTATGTCGAAGCATAAATAATACTCACAACAAATGATTTCTTACCGATTTCAAGATATCTGTCCTTTCGAAAAACCCATCTTTTCTCCTATTCCAGAACGTGAGATGGCCTTTCCCGTGAGTAATTATTAAACTGTCGTCTAGAGGATGAAATACTGCTCCACTAATCTCTTCTTGAAGCGTCTACAAAATTTATTACTTTAAAAAAGAATCGAGAGTGTCCCTTCTTGAGGTGATATTCCTAATTCCTGCAAGTAATATAAATCTGAATTTAGTTCGGTTAAAAGTTTACTAATGTGAACCAAATTGAATTTATAGCTAAAAAAGCGGTTCTCTGACCTAAAGTAACCTGAAGTGACCTAATGAACTTAAATTGAAATCCGCAATTTTTCGAGTTTTTAAAATATTCGCATTTCAAATCGGGAGAACCTGCACCTACTATAAAAATTTCTTACCGCCACTTTCCCCAACAAATGACCCCACTGCCACTGCCACACTGATAGAATACTCTCTCGTCCCCCATCTACTCCAAGAACATAACTTCCACCATTCTGTAATATTAAATATTGGCAAGCAACTTATCAAGTTATATCAGTTCTACTTGCGAGTTAACATGCGGACAAATTGGCTTGAATGAGAAAATTGAAAAAAGTTCCCCTTTCAAGATTATTGAAAGTCGCGTGTTGGAATATTCTCAGCGAATCAAGGTAAAATATGCACAGCACAAATGCATGGAATTATTGTAATTTACCAAATAAGAAAACGCCACTGCCACCACTCCAACATCAAATTCGCCCATTCCAAAAACGTATAAAGTCTGCAAGGTCTGTGTGCTCCAAATGCGGATATGAGCTTGGCTCTTACGGTTACGCCCGGCTCTTTGACCTGAAGCAACCATCTCTCTCGACGGATGCAAATCCATACTGATGAGAAAAATACCGTTTCTAATATCCAATAAATCGTAAAATGGCACGTAAATAAATAGTTAAATATACGTTTTTGATGAAAAATAGAAATTTGAGGATTATGACGCAAACGCGTTAATGATAATTTTTTCCAAAAAAATATTAGAAATCTCTCTCTCAAAAACAGTCGAAATATGCGCATATGACAGTTTTAATCAATTACCAAACTTTTAATTATTGTTCACTTCGGGACTGGCGGAAAGTGTACGAAATTGTCGTCATCCATTTTAATTACACAAATTATCGCTCGTCTTATCCACAACCCTGTACACACTGTTAGAAGATATCTTTTTCTTCGAATTATTTCTTTCCGCGTTTTCTACCCGTTCATGCAACTCTGCCACTATATTAACTTCAGTAGTAAAACCTCAAACTTCATATAATTCCACAGATAAAAATGACACGGATCTAGATCTGGTGATCTCGCAGACCATGTTATAGGTTCATTGCGACCCATCTACCTGTTAGAAAATTGGTTATTTAAAAAGTCCCGTACTTTTTTTTGCTTTCTTTCATACGCGCATATTTCGGTTATTTTTGACTTTTCGAATAAAGTTACCTAAAGATTTTGCTTAGTGTTTTAGGTCTATGTCGTTATAAAAGGAAAAGTCCTACTTAAGATTCACCCCGTACATAGGATATGCCACTAAGGATATAAAATGCGATCGATTACGGAAAATTGTAAATAGGAGCAATTTGAAAAATTAATCGTATATTAACGACAAAAGAAGTCATTCAAATTGAAATAGTTGCTGCATTGTAAGAAAAACTATTTTTTTAAGAATACTTACCATTGTATGTCTTCGGTATGACCAGTGTAATGTCTTTGAGTCTCCTCGTCCCGATCAAACATTATGGCTACAGCCGCAACATAATATAGGAGCTCGCCTGTAGGAAGAACCCACAAGTTCCTACGGGAGTCTGTTCCTCGATAACCATACCTATTTAATTAGTCAAGGACCACATATGATGATGAGAAGAAAATGCTTATTATTAGGTATAAAGGATACACCCACTCCAATAAAAGCTTTTTGTCTGGTGGGGAGTTATCTATGGGAGCATGGTGGCTGGGAGGGTAGAAGGTTCTCCTCAGACCTTTAATGCTTATTCTTATTGGTTCTTCCTTCAGAGATTCCATTACAGAATAATCTGCAAGTTATTTTAGAAACATTTTCTTACATACATGTAGGAAAAAAAATGAAAAAATTATTAAATCTTCTAGGCACCATACAGGATACATAGGTGTACATGTATAGAGTTTTCAAAATAATGATGGTTAGCACAAGGGTCTCGTAAACAGGAAGAGATATAGGTTGGTTGAATTAGGAAAAATCCGCTCAATTTGAAGATGTATAAAAACGTATCTATGACTCACAATAGAATTAGGATTTCTAGTGTTAAAAACTTTTGTTATTCTTGCGCATCTTCCTTGCTCCCCATAAATAAAAATAATTTCATTTTTTTGCTGAATTGCGTATATTATTTTTAAAATTACTCACAATAACACATGAATTATCGCAATAAATTTTAACTGATTTGAATACCTATTAACATTGACCAGTACCACAGGTAAGTAAATAACATTTTCCATGCAAGATAATATCAAAATTCATCGAAACGGCAATCCACTGCAAACAAATATAAACAATAAAAAAATTCAAATTCTACATAAATGTTTCTTTTCGAGGAACGAGGAAATTTATTATATTGATAAACATTTACTTGAGTAATTAATGCATCTTTTCTTTTAATGGCAAATTGATTTATTACAACAATTTTCTAATCCTAGGACCCCTCCTTAGCCCCTCCTAGGAATGTTTGAACAAAAAAATCTTAGTTTTAACGCTATCAAAACACCAATAGAAAAAATGATTTTAAAATTATCAAATATTCCTAACTTGATAGCGCAATAGTCGAATGTAACAAATGAGGTACCAAAAGGTAGAGAATGAAAAACTCTTTCAAATGATGTATCACTTAAGCTCCGTAACTATAATATTTAAGATATTTAAGAGAGAATTCTACATAAAAATTGTTCTCCCTTCATAACAAAAAAAAACGTGGTCCGGGGACTTTTTAAAATTCTATACCATTTCGAGTTAATAGAGGTAGGAAGTTTTAAAATTCATGCTTACACTTTCGAGTTTTTAACATCATGTTTAATACTTTCGAAGATATACGAAAGAAAGAGAATGTTCAATTTTTCGTTTTTACTTAATAAATCTAAAATGAAAATGAAAAAAAAACAAATTAGACACTTTTTGTGAGGAATTGTGAAGAAAATTTCACCTAATTTACGCTTTACTCACCACTTGCTCGAACTATCTCACTTTCCGGAGCGTATATTGTCCTTGGTCGGCTTTTACTTCTAGACCTTCTATGTTTACTAATGTCTTCTACTATGGCACTTTGAGTAACTCGTGATCGGCCTCTTCGAATAGGAGAAACCAAAACTGCAGGGTTGGCACCACCACCCATCGGACTATTTCCTATTACAACCAAGCAGTTAGTTGTCTTCTTCTATTTTTTATAAATATTTCATACCCAAGTAGAATGTATCCATATCAGCAAATTCATGTCTGAGTTGAGAGAAACTTCTCACTTCCTGTCCGGTAACCGTGAACATTCTCCTGGCATTAGACATTTTTAAAACTTGTCCAAGGTCTTCCAACACTTCTTCAAATGGTTGGGTTGTGCGGAGGTTTAGCAATACTCTACACTGAAAATATCATGAAATTGTATTTTTTTACTTAATTTTTGTAATCTGGCTAACCTGAACAGTATGGTCGGCATTATTTATAATTCGAATCACTCTTCCTGAAGGCGATTTAGAGGAACCACTGCCGGGGGTGGAATCTTCGTTTTCCACTAGGGAGGCTTTTCGGCTGGTAACTTTACTCCAGCCTTGGCCTCCAGGATTAGAATTCCAAGGTCCATTTTTCTTCCCATAACTTGCTGGCTGGGTGGTAAATTAACCATAAGCAAAATTAACAAATTGATTTGACAAAAATAGAGCTGTTTAAAAAAAAATGATTACATTTTTCTTATCAAATTGACATTATACCTGGGGAACTTAAAGAGATTAATTAATGTATTGAGGTCAGTTGGACCAGAAGTTACATACATATTCAAGAATGACATTCGAAAAGTACCCAAACAGGAAGTCCACCGTAAATTGATTTTAGCCTTGTTTCAAAGTTCTTGATTTCTAGAAAAATTTTAAAAGTCGAAAAAAATGTTGACTCATACTTGAATTATCAGCAGTTGCAATGAATTAATAAAATTAATCTTTATTAGGGCTTAAGGGCGATGCTACGGGGGTGGAATCTATATAACAAATATTTTAAATATCTCGACGATCTCTTAGTTCAGGTAAGAACACATCTACTAAGGGACATCATTTTCATTCAGAAATCAAATTATGAAGGTGGCTACTTTTGAAATCGGGGCATTGTCATTTTCTTCGGGAATATCGCGAAAACAATTTCGTTTTGATCTCTTGGGCTCATGCGAAGAAAGTATTGTAATATTAAATCGAACTTGCGTCTAAAAATCTGTGTAGTAATTTCTTGCGTGAAACCAAATAGAAAAATATCAAACATAAACAGACCGAACAGTGTGAAATCTGAATTAAATCGATAGTTTTTATTTAAAAAAAATTATTTTCTCAAGCTTTTCACCCTGAATTCCGTTGGGAAAAAAAATATAAACAATTTTAAAACAAACATTTGCTTACCATTCTTGGAACGCTAACCACGGCGAAAGGAGTCTCTTCATCCAAGTCGATATCCAACATTGGCAACAATTTTTTTTAAATTCACTAATCTGCTCCTACCAGTATATTTATACTGGAACTCGAAATGTTGCTTAACCGATTTTCAACCGCATATATGCAGCGAAGCCCACCACATTGCTTGGAACAATGTAGGGCAATAACTTTAATTCAAGGAGTTGTGCTAATCTCTGCGTTATGGAGGGGATCTCAGGGTCAAAAATATGAATGATCGTGAAGAGTCGGCACGAAACCTTACTTGATTGCATGATTGTCGGCCTCTGACATTGGCGTGAAAGTAACATTAGTATTCATATTTTCTTCCCGCTTTTGTATTGACAAACTAATATTAGCAATCTTTTTCTAATGTTCACTTAAAGGCAGGAATGAGTTCGGACACAAGAAACTCCTTACTACGTATGAATTTAGGTTTTATGCGGAAATAATATTATAATCACGAAAATTTAGACCGATTAAGGACATGAATTTTGCAATAAGTAGTAAAAAAATATTTCCTCGTTGTTTGTATTCGGGCGTTTTTTAACTGATGGCGAAAGGTTTAAGGACGTATTAATTGAACAAAAATAGGTCAGTTCTTTCGTTTCCGAGATACAAGAGGCTACAATTCATTATTATATATATTTTTTTTCATTATGAAACACGAAGATTTCAAAAGTGAGCACAGAAGGACTTTCTTAAGAACTGATAAGTCAGTGATGCATTACAAAAAAATATGTCTCAAGTCTTTTTCTGTCTTCATCTGTCCTTTCTCAATTTCTTTCCCTCCTCATTTTTATGTACTTAAGTTCGTTGTGCTTTGTGGGATATTTTAATTTCTTCCTCTATTAGTTGTTTGCTTCTTTGCCCAATTTTTCTGTAACCAAATTATCTCTTCGCCTTTTAAATTTCCAAGCAGCAATATATTTATTCAATTCATCGTCATTATTTTTTTCCTCCTTCCCAGGGATGTTGTTCGCATTGTTGACTTCTTAAGTCCTCTTTCCAATAAATTTTTCTCCGATTTAACTAGGCCCAGCCGATCAGATTTCACACCAAAATTCTTCAACTCATTCTCGTATTCTTCTTCAAAAAGATTGAGCCAGATGAACTAATATGCTGTCCATGTCCTCCGCTGAAACGAACGTGTCCAACGAAGAAGAATTCCATTGAGATAATGTGCGCCTCCCTCTCCTTCACTATTCTCATGTGTATTACTCAATATACTGCAGTTATGTCCCCGAGTTTAAAATAAATATGTCGTGCCGAAATAGCGTTTAAATCACGACTCGTTATCCCCAAACCCCTCTGTATACTAGAGGTCATACACGTACCCACATTCAGTAAGCCAAGAGAGTAAAACGGAAAGTATTTAAATGAGCCTTAAAGGGCCTCAATACATTGAATAAAAAAAAAACAAAGCCCTACTTAATGGCCCTATATTTTTGGGTCAAGGGAGGCACTAATTTACGAACCAAGCCTATTTTAGTTAATATTAAAATCAAGAACTTTTCTCCCAAGATTCTTGTCCTACTTATGCAAACAAGGACTAATACACGCGGCCGTTTGCCATGTGAATTCGTTCTTAGTAATAACGATAAGAAATCTCGGCCAGTCACGATATGTTTGGGTCAATTTTTGTATAGCGCCTAGATGCTCTACATAATTTAGTTATAATTGAAAACAGGCTAAAGTGCAATAAAATTCAACACCTTAAAACAGTATTTTTAAAATTCTAATCAAAGGAAAAGGGAACGACGCGAGTAATAATGGCAAGCACTTACTACTTAATTAAAGCAGTAATTCTGAAGGACACAGTGGTAATGAGAAAGGTCTTACATTTTCTAACTAGACAGTTTAAATGTATTTAATGAGAAATTTATATTGTTGTTATTGTTATCTCTTATTTCTAAAACCAAAGTTTCTATAAATTAAAACAGACCAATTTAGCTTAATATCAGATAAAACGTCCTAATGTTGAATGCCATAAAAAAAAATTCTATTTTCCTATTATTTTGCTCAGTTTTTCATTAAGAAAAGTATATGAATAACTAAAGCTTTAATTTAAAAATGTCACTAAAAAAATCCTCAAAATACAAGAGGAGGTGCGTGAGGTGGGGGGAGGTAGAGCTTTTTTTTCGTCGCCACTATATAATACAGAGATTTTTTCGTGAGTTTCAAAGTTCTCTCGGAGGTAGCAACCTGACGTAATTAATTGGTCGCTTTGATATCTAGGCCTAGTTTATCCAAAAAATTGCGTAATATCTTTTGGGATTTTGTGATGTCATCCATGTACGCGTCATAAAGGGTGATCGCCATTTAAAAAAGAAAAAAAAAAACTCAAATAGGCGTTGAAATATCCGAGGAATTTCTTAGATTAATTCATTTATTACCGGCCGTCAGTCAGACGTTTCATGGTAAATAGTAAAAGACTTAATCAACGTCCTCCGTTTACCGTTCACCGCTTACTGCATGGTTTTTTTAATGATGACCCATTCTAAGATGTGTAATACTAACGTCCACATCGATCGATCTATGATATTTAACAGAAATATTTAAATCATTCTCATGTTAGTTGATCACATCATCTCTCGTGAAAAGATATTTTTCACCTCAACAAAATTGTTTAACCATAAAAGAATATTGCCCTTGGAATTCAATATACTTACTAACGTAAAAAATAGATGATATCACACATTGTTATAAAAAAAAATTGTATCATCGTCGTTTTAATGGGCCGCCATAAATCTGAAGTATTTACTTATGAGAAATCGACTAAATCTTACCTTAAAAATTTTATATGAAGAGACAACATACGAAGCACCATCCTCCAGTTCATCCAGGGAATATTTCCTATCGCCATCCATAGAAAAAATATACCTAAATATAAAAATTATCATTACTTATAAATAAAACATCGGATATAAAACAAATTGATTGCGACATAAGATATATATATATATATAACTTAACGGAATTAACGGACTAGTGTTTTTTTTTTGAAAATTTTTACTTTAACGCTTTTTGATGGATTATTTAAAATTCTGGTGGGAAAGTATAACCCTTTTATCTATATGTCAAATCATTTGGTAATTTTTGGCCCTTCAAATATGGAAAATGTGGACTTTAAGATACCAAAATTTTTTAAAACTCTTGAAGATAGGTATAAGACTCTTAGAAATTGTTTAAAATAACATATAGAATATACAGAGGTGAAAAGCTTAAAGGTGATTTCCAGCCATCCTGTATATTTCTCTATGATCTTCTACAGTATTAATCAGTATTAACAATTATGCAGAATTCATTCCAAGTTAGATGTTCTCACTGTCTATGTATTTTAGTAGGATGCAGATTAGTGTAGGTATAGCTATATCAGTAAGTATATGACTATTACCTAAAGGGATTTCTTCTGATTTTCGGTAACAAAGAACTAGTCTACCATAGTTTACCTCCATGAAATATATTTTTTCTTATGTGATTTTATTCCTCGAAAACGAATGCCAAACCACCTTTATCTGCATAATATGTCTATTGATTTAAGAGGGAGTGTTACACATCATGATTAATATGATAAAAGGCTAAAATTCCATTCAATCTCCTAATACGTTCGATTAGTAACATCAATATGATTTTATACTTTGGGAGGGACAATATACTATATCTTCAATACTTTAACCTTATGCTAATATTTTACACTTACGATATGAGAAATGACTTTCGTCATGCGTAAGAAAATTATTTACCATGAAGATATTTTCCATGAAAACGAGGAATACTCTGTTATGAATACGAAAATATCACATCAGTAGATTTACCAGGACTTTTATATATTGGCCTGGAGGCAGTGCTTAAAAAAGTTCTAAACACCTACAATACGCATACCCACCTTGCTCCCCTTGGCAAGTCCATCCGAAGAGAAAGCTTATCCAAAAGTGATTCCATGTTGACAATATCTCTTCCTGGTTTGAAGCGAAATTCGATCCCTGGATAATACATGTCGCCATTTTTGTAGAAAATTACTTTGCGTGCTCTCCAGTAACCGATATTTGAGTACCTACGAAAGCCCACCCAAATTAACAGAAGTCTGAAACTTTATGAGACTATTATTTCTAATCTATTTAGTTTATCGTAAACCGAAAGCTAATCACATTTCCAAATCTAATTCATTAATAGGTCAGACCAGTAATAATAGAAACACAAACTATAACCCTATAGCGAAATTTGGCAATTGAAATACCCGGTTAGTTGAGTAAACTTTCCTTTTTTAACGTGCGATAGAACCACTATACGGTATAATTTGTTGTTGTATGACCTTGCTTTCTCCAAAATTGATCCCAACCACTTTTTGAGTCATCATGCGATTTGAGAAGATTAAATTCTGTTACGCCTCATGCCAGATCTGCGTTTAGTTAACTGAAGCACCCTAAAAACTGCTTTCGATCCTGTAAGACCTCGTCAGTTCGGGACATCCCAAGTTAATTAAGCGCAAGCAGAAATTGGCAAATTCGACGGCAAGTATGTTGGGCGTGCAGGAAAATATTTTACCCGCGCCATCTGCCGTAAACTGGTGAAATGGATTAGAACCAATCTTTGGGGTGCTCCTGTTAATTGAACGCAGAGCTGGAATGAGGTTTAAAGTTGCAATGGGCCTTAATCATTCTCAGATATTTCCTACGTTTATTTGCATTCTTTTTCGTTACTATCCGATTTGATTTGTTAATCCCGTAATTTCAGATCTTTATTTGGGATTATTACCCCCACCCTTATCGTGCTGGTACAATGCGCGGCTTCACTTTCCCCGGGTCGAAAAAGACGCGATAAAGTTTAAACAGTGGCTGAAAATAATGCACAATTTCTCCTTTAAAAAATAAATTAACAGAGAAATATATTTTAAAAAGCGGATTTCTGCTAAATATTTTCTCGAGAGTGCAATCTGAGTTGGTTAAAAGAGAAGAAGATCGTGATGCGGAAGAGGTGTATTGATGCTGTTCCTGTTCTGCATGATCCGAAGATTACGAATTTTATAACAGAATAATTACAATCGCAATAAAAATTAGTATCAATCGTTAAATAAGTTTAACTACTAGGAGTTGTTGTACAAGTTAAGATGATTTATTAATTACAATGAACTATATTTTTATTAATATTTTATAGCCGGCCACGCAAGGGAAGAATTAAAGTAACAAATTGAGTGAAAATCATATTATAGCGAGTATCTCCTATGATTACCTCAATAATAACTATAATTGAGGGTCTTTAAACCGTCTTCCTCAGGTAGCTCCGCCCACTTTCGTAACATCCCGGACATACTTTTAAAGGAACTGTTTTTTTTTAAATTTCAACTCGAGAAATGTTCACTTAAATTTGCACTGTATCAAAGATCAGACAGAACACTGGAGTTTCCAGTTGAAAACGTAAATTATAGATGAAAGTAATAAAAAAAATTTATTGCTTTGAAATTGGTGGAGGCGTCGGAATTTTTGTAAACTTTCCCTTACTATTAAGAAATGGCACTTGAATAGGTGCCCATACAGTGAGATTGCGCATTCAGTTCTATAGGGTTAGACTGTGAAAAAAGTAAACTACCTGCTTGTCGTTATTTCACCACGACTTTTAGGGCGTAAAGTGGCGTTCTGCATAGATGTGGCATCGCTGGCATTGTCTGCCATTAGTGAACTAGGTGGTCTCGAGTTGGCTCCTTGACGCCAGTAACCACTTATATTGCTAACAATCTGAATTTCATCCTCTTCTTCGGAGAATTCTTCTAGAAACATATCAAAACCTCCGATTTGCAAATAAAACTAATTAGATAAAAAATGAACTTAAACTACTTCAAGTACCTAATTAATTTTTAAAGCTTGTGTGCTCAAGTAAACGGTAACAATTTGAGTATATTTGAGAACTAGAAATGTGACAATCGGATTGAAATTTCAGAATGTTAACGTGCATTTATAGTTCGTTTCTTTAGCCCAGAACTTCATAATAATACAGGATGTTTCAAAAAAGCGAATAGAACATGAAGATTGGGAGCAAAACGCGAAGTCAATTAAATGGAAAAAAACTTGCGCATTTTAGAGCCCAACAAGATTGTGTATCAAAATTAGAACAATTCCGGTTTTTTTCCGGAAATTTAAAAAAATTGCTCAGCTTCCAACGTCTTAATTTCTTCTGTAACACATGAATCACTAGTTGAACATGCGTCGGATCAAATGGGACATTTAGTTTCGTCAAAAAATTGTTTTATTATCAACATTAACCTTAATAGTGTTATTTGGAATTGATTTAAATAAATTTAGGAACACTTTTTGAATATGATTCAGAACTGTTCAAAAGCGTTTTCGTATTAATTGATTATATGAATCAGGGAAATTTTTTGCGCCCTTAGAAGTAAATTATCCACTTCAGTCTCTCTTCAGAGGGTGTAAAATTGCTATTTGAATGTCACCTTGAAGTGATATGTAGATCTGTTAGAATTTAAATATACACGAGGAGCATAAAAAATAGAAATTTGAAAAACATAGCTGTATTTTTTAAGATCTTCGCAAGTTTTTTTGACTCCGTCGATTAATTAGCGTAAATCTATGTACCAAGTTTCATAGCTTTAATTAAATGGGGTAAAAATTTAACATGTAAAATCCTATACTGTACGTTAAACGTGTGTTAAAAAAACTGTTTTGAATCTTTTTTTTAATTTAAAAAAAAATTCTATGAAGCGTTAAACTTCAATGGATCATAAGCCGATGTGGGAAGAGAATTTTTTAATATAAAATGTGGATGAATGATAGCTATAAGAGATCTTTGTTCAGCATTAACTATCGGTGGGATTGGCTTATTTCCAGAGGAAAGAATGGGCATTCTTTTATCCAACTAAGTAACATTTTCAACTTACGTTACCCGCCACATTAATTTGTCCCCACAACAAGCCATAAATCAGGTATTAACAATTAAAGAACTTGGAATTTTTTATTTATTCTCCTGGCAAGATACGCGTATATCGAGGATACAAAGTAGAAGTCGCGATATTTTAACATTTCTTAACAAAATCTACTCAATATCAGTTGCTTTCGACTGTGGTCAAGTCTTCCACAAATTCCATGCGAACCTTACATAAGACTTGCGTATCTACTTTAAGCGTTGGCCACATGACGTGTGGTCAATAAATGTGATTAAGTGCCGATAATTTTCGCAAATTAGGCCATTGCTCTGTAATACTAGTCAATTACAAGAAATTATTCCAAACTTACCCTCTTTGTCTTGGACGTCGCCTGCAGGAGCCGGCGCCAAACTAAGCGCATTAGTATTTTTCTCGTTACGTACTACGTTGGAAAGACCTTCAGGGTCGCCACTTAAAATAACACTCTCTTGTGGATGGACGTTATTTTCTTGTGTTAATTCCACGTTCTGCCGCATAGAGCTGCTGCCGATGCGAGAGGGAGCCACAGACTACGGAACGTTTCAAATTTTGAATCGATATGTTCGTTTTTCATAAATCACATTAACCCCAATATGAGAATATTCAAATTTTGACTAATAGACCAGTTGTGGACCTGGAAGGTTATTTTCGACGAAACGAAAAAAAAATTAACCTCTTGACAAAGTTATCAGGGCGTTGATTTATCTGACCTAAGGGATTTTAGGGATAAGAGATCGAAATATTCAGGAGAACTTTGCCTATGAGAAATATCAAAAAACTAATCAAAGGGGTGCCCCTTTTGCATCGTCGGTGCGGAAATTTTGGCAAAGTTGTCTAACTTCGATTTTGCGACACTTAGAGTGAAATTACCAAGGTGCTGGTAAGTTAAAATGGAGCCCTGGACGAAAGACAAGCGCTTAGTCCCAAGTTAACAGAAACTTTATACTTCTCTTAAACTTGCCAGAACTTCATTAATTTGGCCCTTAGTGCCAAGCTAACAATTTCAGACTGTTGGTGGTTTAGTTGCAAAAATATACAAGGTGTCTCTAAATATAGTGCCAGTAATTCAACCACGTATGCTAGGTTTCAAAATATGACGGGAAGTTAAAATAAATATATATCGAAAGCTGCTTCGAGAGTACGAAATTTGGTTCCTGAGGATGGTCTATTATTAATATTTTCGAAACATTTCGAGATAAATGAATGAAATTTTGTACTTTATTATAACTTTTTGTGCTCTTTCTGAATCTCTATAAAGAAATTATCACATTTTTCCAGGAGCGGGTAATACAAGGAGATAGTGGTTAAAAGGTACTCAAACTTTTTTGTACTTAACTTTATGGACGATTTTATAGGAAAAATATTAAATTTCAAATTTTTTACATAAAAAGGGTACTCTCATTGAAAGTTGAAATCTCCAAGTATTTTCGAGAAAATTGAAATTTAACAAATCAATGGATACTATGTTTTATTAAATAAACGTCATTAAAATCCTTTTTTATTCATTTTGTTTAACAATAATTATAATTAAACACTGTTCCTGACGACGACAAACCGTCAAACTATTAATAAATGCTGTCATGTTCGGAAATGTCAAAAAGATTTTTTTGTTTTATTTCAAGGCCAACTGAATTTTAAATTTGATGTTTATTTAATAAAACATAGTGTCCAACGATTTGTTAGATCTCAAATTTCTCAAAAACTGTTGAAGATTTGGTTTTTCAACAAAAGTACCTTTTTATGTAAAAACCTTCGAATTTATTATTTTTTCTATAAAATCATCCATAAAGTTTAGTACAAAAGAATTTGGGGACTTTTTAAGCAGTACTCTTCTGTATTACCCGCTCCTAGAAAAATGCGGCAATTTTTTTCTAAAGGTTCAAAAGAGCACCAAAAAATATTTTAAAAAGTACAAAATTTCATTAATTTACCTCCAAACGTTTAAAAAATATTAATAAAAAACCATTCCCAGGAACCAACCTTCCACACCCTGTATATTGAAAACGAAACAGCTTACGATATATATTTATGTGAAATTTTTGTCATGTTTTGACACTCACAATAAATAGTTGAATTTGTGGTACTTTGTTCAGAGACACCTTGTATATTTGGCGGTGGCTAAGAAATTAAAAAATCGTAAACTTACCATTTTTTATTCGGACGTAGTGCTGCTTTCTTTGTTTAAGGAAGGAGTAATAACTTAAAAACTCATACAGCCTCATTTACACTAATCCGGCTTAATTTCAATCAACGTATTCCCGCAATCGTGATAAGAGGTCGTTAACCGCAATAGAGAAAGTTGCACTTCTTATGAATTCTTCCTAAAAACTGGCAATAACTAGATATCATTAAACGTTAAACATGCGCTTCGTGCTGGTGCAAGTACAAGTAAAAATGCTTCTACGCTACTTCACATCTTTTCTCTTAATAGTTATTGCTAATGCTGTGCGTGTTTGGAACTCTAACACCATTAAAACTTGTTGCTCTAAAAACTGCGAGTATTGACTCCAAGCAGGGTGGCTTTATAGTTTGGGAATTTTCGATTGGTCAGAAAATCCTTGACCAATGGGCTCGGCTATGGTTGGCCTCCTTTCTAAGAAAGTCGTGATTCACATTGGCGTAGCGAATTTCTTTAATGTCAGTAATAAAATCTTCGCTTTTGGATAATTTATCGCTAACGGAGAAACATTAATGTAAAATTAATAATATACGGAGAAATAACTACAACTGCATAAAATACTTATATCTAAAATGCTGGAGAAAATGTTGTAAAAATTAAGATAAAAGAGATTTCTTCACCTTCCAATTACAACGTAGCCGTCTCCAGAGGGTTCCGTTATGAAATGAAATGAGAAACTTGTGCGCATGACTGTACTTTTCCCGCATGAAACACCGTGTATATTTTCTCATAACGGGATAATTTTTAGAATCCCGATTTCAAAAATATACATCGCAATCTGGAAAATCATAAAATTTTTAATTCGTTGTTTCTTCGAACAAACGTTCTTTGTTTTAGGGCAACTTCATGGCAAAATAATGCGTGATTTTCGATTTCATCTTGTGGTCGTGCCCAAAAAAAGTTGATAAAAATTCATCAAAATTGATACAAAATCTAAAAAATATTTAAATATTTATGATTGAAATTCTGTACACTTTTTTATGTGTATTAGAAAAATAAAAATTACCTTTTTCCCAAACTTTACAGCCAGAACTCAATTTTAAGATAATGCTTAATTTTGATATATGCTAAAAACGTTTTCTCCTCTTATAGTCATAATGGTAGTAATAATTAATTCTGTTAGGACCCCATGCAGCTCGACTACCTAGTTTGCATAATCCCAAGTTCCTATCATCCGTAGCTCGAAAAGCGTGTTACCTTGAGTCATATTCTAACTTTTCTATTACAGACACCGTTGGCTCGTCGCCATCAGAAAATCACGAGTCTTCATTGCAACGTAATATATAAGGCGTTTATACAGGGTGCCGCAAAAACAAAACTCTACATGAGAATCAGGTGATAAAGGGTAAAAATATAGAGCGATTCAGCTGAACTTCCTTATACGAAAGTTGTTTGTTTTCATTCTACAGGGTGTTAAATTATATTTTTTTTAATTCCGCAAATTGGAAACAATCTTCATAGTTTTTGATGTGCGGACTTCAAATTCGTCCTAAGAGAGTTTTTGGGCCCGACAAATTCATTTAAAATATGTGTTTTAAGCTGGCTAATAGGTAACGCGACCTGAGCCTCGCGAACTTTAAAAAAATCACCCTAACTTTTTAATCAGTGTCGGTAACTACAATATTTTTACGAAATTCTTGATTTCTTCTATATCAAAAAGGTATTTTAAAAAACGGAACATGGACTGCCAATTGGGAAGAGATCTTAGAGCTTTTCTTAAACACCCAACATTCACTTCCATGGAGAACTCCTTCCTGCGGGGATCTACAAGACTAGGCACTAGCTCGGGAAGTAGTCAACAAAGCCATCAAATGGATGAGACAAAAAGCACAAGGAGACTATTTTTCATCGAAGAAATATTTTTTTGGTTTTCAATTTTTGTGGTTCATACCACCATAGAGCGGTGACTCCAAAGAGTCTTCATAATGACTCTGTCGAGTCACTACCCTAAAGTTTCCATAGCTACTCTATGAAGCTACTTAAAAAATAAAGCGTAAGGTCAGAGAATGGTAACACTAAGTACGGAAAAGCAAATATAGAACAGCAAAAAGGGCTGAGGCTCTTTGTCCAAAATGTGATTTAAATGTCTATTCTTCTGTAAGTTAAGTCTGATTCATATCAAACATCAGTTCCACAAAAAGCGACAATTAATATCAATACAGGTTTTCGGCTTTTTAAATGAAAAATGTGTTAGTTTTGACTTTTTAACACTTCTACTCTTGCATGAAATTAAGTCATTAGGTTGCTTTTTCCGCATGCGGATCAAATGATTTATGACAGAACTGAATTGTGTAACCTGGGATTTAAATTATTATTAAAAAGTAGGTAGGAACTATTTATATTAATGCATGAGTTTATATTCATTCTTTACATCGGTAGTGATTTTATCAATATGGAAAGTGGCGAAGTATGGATATCTGCATGGCTTAAGAAAGAGTAATTAAATCAAGAAGTTTGGCTTATCTCTTAACGCCTTGAATCTCATAAATCACATCTTGTTGTAGTATGTAGTGGTTCATCAAAAGAAGTACAATTCTTTTGAGAACTGTGATTTTTTGATGAACCGCTACTTATAATATTGTACGCCACAGCCCTCAAACCCCCTAGGGGGAAATTTTATCGTACCAACACAAGTTTTATCATGGATTAAAATCACAAAAATTATTCCTAGAAAATGGTACGTTACAGTGAGAACTCAAGAGAGTTTTTTTTATTTCAAATTCACCAAGAAATGCAGAAATAATTTTGGTTTTAAGAAGTAATCGTTGGCAGATTCGCACTGCAAACGAAGCGCTTTGAGTAACAACAACACTCATAAAATTTCATTTAAAAAAGGATACGAGCAGTTTCGAAGAATGTTTTAAGTTTTCAATTTCCTTTATAAAACTTTGACTCCGCATCTCGAAAATTATGCATTTACGAATAGTCATTTATGAAGTATATTGTTTCATGGTAGATCATCCATTCTGGTTTGGCATATAATAATATTGCACAAAGACCCTGCATGTTTGAAAATTAAAACGGCTATTGACCAGATTTACTTTAAAATTCATCTTCAGATTCAAACAGGGCGACGTTTCAAACAACGCGTGCTCTGTAAAGCCAAAATATGAATCCCAATTTCCGTTTTGTATTAGTCAGAGTGAAACCACGTCACTGGCAATTGATACCATATAAAAAAGCGTCTAATCAATTACTGTGTTTATACGGCTAGAAGGCCGTTATTGCTTGCCTAAACTCCGCAAAACCATAAATCGGTTCTGCGGTATTTTGGGAGGCGAATGCTGCAGGGATTATGCGACATTTTCGATAAAAATACAATGATTTTATTTTTATTAATATAATTAGTTTTGCAGGTTTTACACAAATAACATCGTACCTAATATACATATATCACAAGCTCATCATCGTAATGTATATCCTAATTAATTAAAATAGATATAGTATTTGGTTTTAATGTCTAATTAAATCATATTATTTTTAAAAATAAACCACTATGTAATTATGTTAGCACGATTTCCTTATATTATGTAATGTGCGAATAAAATTGTTTTTTTTTTAAACATTTATACATTTGAAGTTGTTAGTTATGTCACCGCCAATTCTTGCTTAAACATACTATTCAACTGGTAGTAAATGGTGTATCAAAAATAGCTGGTCGACAGTGCTTGGAACAAATTTTGTTCATTGCATACATGTTGTAAGTAACTTCGCTCTTAAATGCCACTTTGACCTTGACACATTTCCCATCAAGAGAGAGCCTAAGCGTGCCTACTTTCAGATCAAAACGCATTACAATTTAAGAACAAAGTTTCTTTGTTTTTTTGGAAGTTCTACTCGCAATTTATGTATGACAAATCTAATCAATTACAATTAAGTATGATTTTATGATTTTTTAAACATACCTTAATAAAATTATATTACACTGTGACATGGTTTTAGAACTAAAAATCACAAAAATCGAAGCCGAAAAAAGTGAGTAGTTTTGTTATTGTTTTCGCGGCGTTCTCTTTGGTACTTTTTGGCTACCGAATAAAACGCTGCGAAATGTAAATACACCACTGAAAGTTAATGTAAAATCATGACCTTAAAGGACGTCTTCAGTCGAATTTAATGCCAGAATTGCTACTAATTTTTTTCTGTGGCATTTCAATCACTATGCGTCGTATTTGTTTTTTTTTAAAGTCCAATACGTTATCAGCGTGTTGACTTAGTATCCACGACTAGACAGGCACATGCAGTTGTCCTCACTTACCAAAAACATTAAATTTTATCTGGAACCACTCTTTGACGTAAAATCCCATCTAAAAAAATGATTAAAAACACACTTAATATGAAAAAATAAATAGAACATTTTTCTTAACCTCCATGGCTCTCGTTGGCTTTATTAAAAGTATTATCCTCATTCAGTTCTTCAATAAATCTATTAGCATTTTCAAAAGAGTCTCCACCTTCATCTACTTTACTCTCTTTGATATATACTGTATTAGTACCCATCTCTCTTGTTTCTTTCTCTTTAGTTTCACTAGATTTACTCTCATCTTTCACATTATTTTCCAACGAAAGTTTATTTAATTGAATCGCTGGTGGTATGCGAGCGCCAGATTGTTTTGAATTATCGTTACCACTTTCGATTGGATGACTGGCACTAGAAGATACTGATACATGAATGTTCTGTACTAATGGTCTAGGCACCGACTCGCTCATTAGGTTTTTTCCCAATTTTGTATCTGCGTTCTCTACAAACCTAATTTTCAATGGAATGAGACTAAATTCAATTGACTTCCTTGACCAAATTGTCATCATGAAAAGCGATAAAATGAGGACAAATATCAGCATGATAGGCCACATGACCAGGTTAAGACCCCAAGGAAGTTCAGCTGCAAAAAGAATACATTTTTAGTGTTAGTATCCTTCAGTTTTTTAATTGGACCTAAGTAGACAAAGACATGTATAAAAAATATTTAGTTTATTTACCGAAAAATGGTTATATATTAATAGTTTTCCTTGTGTAATGGCCACTTTGTTATTTGTTAGCATCTCAGAATCTCAAAAATAATGAAATATTAGAATCAGGAGGAAATTAAATATCAATCATACAGCTAAGGTAGGCATTTTTGCTGATAATGGACGTATTGTATTATTTAAATTTTGGTTCCGTCTATGTAAGGTTTTCCTAAACACACGTCGTAAATTTAAGAGAATATTCCTTTTTATCAACCACACAGTTCCAATTATCAAAAGGAAACGTGCATTAATTCAATTTATATAAAAATATCTTGCACCTACATTCACCTTAAAAAACCTTTAGAAATTACTTACTAAACATTTTGTTTGCAAAAGTACCCATTCCTGTCCCAATTGCTTCCATGGGTACTGTTATAAGATTTTTTAATTGATGTAACAACACATCTAAAGGTGTTATAGTCTTCTTTTCACAATCTCTTGGACCTGGAACAAGACACAATTCAACACACTTTATAGAATGTCATTAGTTAAATAGATTGAATAATTTTTTAATTGTCATAATATATATTTACTTTATTCTTCACAGTAAATATAGAAAGTTAAGTAGTTTAGTAGCATCATATCAAAATAATTGTTAAGTAGATATATAATTTTTAATTTGACTATTCCCTTCCATGAGGAAAGAAGGTTATGAAAAGAAAGCACTTTTCTGCTTAGCAGTTTATGTAAAATTATCTTGTTAATTACATATTTCATTTGGTATGGCAATGCTATAATTTGTCAACAACATAGTACTTACTAAACATATATTTGGTCCACTCAATCCAACTCATTCTATTGGCATCACATTTACTTGAATAAACCACTCCCAAATTATGCTCTTCAGCTTCCTGAAAGTAGAAAACCATCAATAATATTATGAAATACTATTCAAGATCATCAGTTGTCATAAACAAAATGAAAGAATATGTGGATACAGTTAGGCTGACTAGTTGCTGATTTTTCTAAAACCATGTAAAAAAAGTAATTTTGCAGCAAATCGCTTCAAATAATGGCCTATCTTGTTGGTCAAGGGTTTAACTTACAAAAATAAATGTATGGTAACCCCATTAATATATCATACATACAACTATATGCCTAAAGAGTCATTTACCCTCTCATATACCTAATTATACTTACATTATGTAAATGGTTGTATCTATATCCAGCATCAACAATAAGTATAAGTATGAATAAATATTTTACAATGTAGGCAAGTGAAAAATCATTTTTAATGAGATTATACATACAGTATATCAAACATACTGCCCCAAGTATCCACATATTTTGCATATTAAACACCAACTGGTACAGTTTCTTTTGACCTGCTTGAATTTCCTTCAGACATATGTTAATATAGCTTTTTCTAAAGCTCTCACTAAAAATTGTATCAATCCTTCGTAATTGATCTGGTTGCAACAAATCTTCTTCACCAACATTATTTAAAAAATCGTAATCCTTTGGACTTATATTGAAATGTATGTCACCAGTGTAGTTTTCGGGATCATTTTTATCTAGACAAGCTGACTTTATCAGTATCATTAGCATTCTTTTTAGCACTGAATTGGAAAGATTGAAAGGAACATCTGTAGATACTTGCGATCTGCTTAAGCCACCCTCAGGCCTGCTGACGGTTTTTTTTAATACAGGTTTCATGTTATACTTGGCCTTTTCATCCATCTTCATGCTGTGAGGGTCTACCCACTGAGATGAGTGGGAAGCTGCAACACTTGCCAAGAAAACAATTAAACTTAACAGAAGATGTTGCATTTTTGAGGTTCACGTCGCTGACACAGGGAAAGAAGAAGTTAAATCAAAACAATACAAATTACTCTCAAGCATGTGGGCAATTATCCGTTTTGGGTACTTTGTTGTGATTAATCCCAAGTCTGTTTGTAGTAGTATGTATGTATGTAGTTTTTAGTTAGTTAAAAAATTCAAACTTTGTTAGGTTAGGGCAACATTAATATTAATGAACATATTTATTTATAATCCACTAATTTTGAATTGTGGCAATGACGCAAATTGTAAAATGGCCATTCAGGCCGTCGTTACAAATCCCGAAAACTCTTTAAAAGTGAAAGGAATATAATCCGAAAATCGAAATGAGATAACGATTGTGTAATATAAAACGAAACAACTTTTAATAATTGCATAGAAGATTTATTTTTTGTGACAAATAATTTCAATTTGTATTTTTTCCCAAGTTAGAGTTCAAGACAGATATAAAACTACCATTTCGTACAATAAAGAATTGATTTTTTTCTAATTTTAGAGCTGTTTTATTGGATCGTGTATCAGGTGTAGGCTATTTTATTTACATATTTTTTACTTCGATTCAATCAGACTATATGATCTAAATCCAACGTTGCCAATTTTGACGTAAATTAAGATCAATTAATCAAATGTTTTAAGGTTATGTCACAGATGATCAAGCAAAGTATTTACATTAATCCTCCGTGGTTCATGTAATGTTTGTTAGTAAACAAACTAAATAATTTTTTCTTGTACTTTTTGCTATAAAAGTTTAAGAATTATTTTATATTGACATTTTTTATGAAAAAGTTATATATGCACCAAATAGTTTTTCAATCTTTATAACTAGTGATGCATGTTCTTAAGTTTTTCAGTGTTTATCTTTTGAAAGTTTATTAATCCTCAAGTTGTAAGTATAATCATGCAGCCTGAATTCTTCTGATAAAATCCCCAGCAAGATATTTGCCATCAAAATGTAAAAATTGATCAATGTTCTGGTCTAACATCATCATTTCTATAGAGATTATCTTATCGATCGAGTTGCCAGGAGTTTCAAAACTGGGTCTTATGGCCAAATTTTTAATATGTTATTAACTTTGAACTATAAATTAATTTCCATAGAAACATGATTTTATACTTTTTACTCCTCTGAAAATTTTAAAGGTCTACCTCTTTTGGTTGGTGAGAAACGTAATTGACTACATCAAAATTTTGACTTCAAAAATTGATCTTAAACAATGGCTTGTAAACCGCCTCTTGAGTTGTTGAATTTCACATTTTAGGACCAATGTGATTACTTAATAATAAAATGGCCACCTTTTCGGTAACTCAGGAAGGACCTGTGAATGCTCTAGCATTAAACCGAGATTTCACACAGGTTGTAGTTGGTGGGAGAAATGGTAACTACCTATTTTGTTTCAATCATTTTGGTGCTTTCATTTTATTGTAAAAAACTTTAAAAAATTAAAAAGATTCAATGGTGAAATTTTAATAGAAGGGTACCTTGTACCAACCCGTTTCATGATCAAGAAAAACTTGTAGCAGTTATTATATTTAATAAATAGATTATATATCTGTAATCTTCACTTAATCTTTGTAATAATTGTGAGTACTATAGTCTTTAACTAAATTTTTAATGGGCAGTGTTTAGTAATTGAGCTGCTGATTACTGTATACACTATATTTCTTTATTATTTTGGTGAATAAAAATTCATCAAGAATCTACCTCTCCACAGTAATTATGTGGTTTACCAGAAACATGCTTTTTAGTCTTCAAAGTTTATCAAATTGGGGATGACCGGTTTAAGGAGGTGTGTAACTTGCGAAGTTTGAAGCACTTGAACTTAAATTTTTCCTGCAATGATGTTGCCTGGAGTTTAAGTGATGGTAAGCATATCATTAAGTAACTATTATTAGTTATATTGTATACGTTATAGCTACTTGACTCAAACACTTGTGGTTTTCATTAAACATTTATGATAATAAGAAATGCTATAGGAAATTGGCATGAGATTGAAGTTTTAGTCAATTTTTACAATTTCACATAATTTGAGAAGGTATAAATTATATAATAATTATATATAAGAGGACATAAAATTATATTAAGATTTAAAAAATCAGAAGCATGTAGAGTAAAATTTTGTATTCTTAGCACAAAAATAATTTTCCCCAGATCACTATGTCGCAACTGCAGCAACCAATGGCCACGTTTGCGTTTGGAACTTAAGCAGGATTGGCAAGGCCATGCAAGAGCAAGATTATCAGGACCATAAGAGAACAGTTAATAAAGTGAATTTTCACGCTACTGAACCATACAAATTAATATCTGGTTCGCAAGATGGGACGATGCGTTATTTCGATATTCGGGTTAAAAACGCCGTGTCTGTGTTTTATAGGTAATTATGCTATTAAGGGTTAATATCTGAAGGTACTACTATCAAAAAGATAATTTCCATGGAAACCTATAAAATAAACTAATGTTCTGCCTTTATTTCAATGTTTCTTTAAGGAGATCGTTGAAATCATCTTGGTGAAGTTCCATGGATTTTGATTTTTTAGCACTTAAGGTCAAATTATTAAGGAGTTGGTAAATTTATCTAGAAGATATTCTTCATGAATATCTAGAAAAGGAAACATGAATATATTTCTTATTACAATTTATTTGAGCAAGAATTAATTATATTTCTCTAATTAGCTACATAGTTTTTGATCGATGATAATTACAGAGTCTCAATAACTTTCTTGCGTTTCTTCTTCTACATAGGTAAAGTTTCCTAGGTAAGTTCCATACAATGCTCACAATGATCTAAAAATCTAATTGATCTCAACTATTCTTAAATTACATTAGATTTACTCTTAGTTGATCTCATCAAGGCCCCTCAGTTTATTGCTTTCTATATTAAATACCTACCATCCGACGCAATCTTCATTCATCTAAGAATATTTCAATTCCGTTATAATAATACTTTACTTATACGTTTCAGCAATACGGAGAGTGTCCGAGACGTTCAATTCAGTCCTCACAATTCTTACACGTTCTCGGCAGTCTCGGAAAATGGCAGTGTTCAAATCTGGGATGTTCGAAAACCAGATAAATTGCAAGTACAATTTACGGCTCATAGTGGGCCCGTCTTTGCTTGTGATTGGCATCCAGAAGCTACGTGGGTAGCGACGGCCAGTCGTGACAAAACTATCAAGGTATATTGGGTTTTATACTCAGTTCACGAATTAAATATTATATACCTGGTTAGGGTGTCCGGGGTTTAATGTCTTGTGTACATTTTTGAAACCGACAAGTAGGTGTGAATTGTTTCAACCAAATACTTAATTGAAAATGTGTCTCATGCTATAGCTAAGTGATCCCTTTTAAGTCTTTTTGATTTTGTTAAATGCCTATTATGAGTGCATTTGACACTGTATAACTTTCAGGTTTGGGATCTAACAAATAAACCGACTCTAGAATACACAATTCACACTATTGCCTCCATCGGTTGTGTTAAGTGGAGGCCGCAACACAAGTATCAAATAGCCAGTTGTGCCCTTGTCATAGACTGTAGCATTAACATATGGGACATACGAAGGCCATATATTCCATATGCTGCATTTAATGAGCATCGGGATATTGCCAGTGGTGTTGCATGGAGAGGGGATCCAAATGTGTTTTTAAGCAGTGGCCGGGTAAGTGACTGTTATAATTGAAAGAATGGTCTTGTTCTTAAATCGGCTTGCGGTTTAATTGTGTAATGCGGATTAAATTGAACAGATTCACTCCGTATTCGAACCTAGTCTCAAACTATATCCAAAAACAAACGTCATTTATAACGTTTATTTTTCTTACAGGATAATACACTATATCACCATTCGTTTAATGACGCCCAAAAACCAGCGAGTAAAGCGAACCCGCAAGGAATAACAGTAAATGCCAAAGGCGAAATTGTGAATTGCCGAAAAGTTGTATCAACCATTACCAATAACAATAGCAGTAGCCAGAATTCTATTAGCAAGGCTGTGGTATTAATACGGAAAATTTCAACTACCCAATCCATAGATAACTTTCATCAGGCCACAAGTCACATTTATAATTTCAATCCTAATAACGTTGATCAACAGGAAGCAAGCATTTTTATTAGTAAGTGGTTTTTTTTATTAGAAATGCAGCAAATAGAATGGTATTTTGTCAGAACTAGCAAAAAGTTATACTTTGTTCGGGCGAAGCGTTTCAGAACTTTGCGAACGGAATGCTGCAATCGCCGAAGAGTTTGGGAAAGATGATGTAGCAGTTACATGGAAGATAATAAAGGCAATGTATGGGGAGGAGTTTATTCAGAACTCTATTAAATCGAATAATAAACACGAAGATGGTATTGGTATTATGGAAATTATTGAAGACCAAAAATCTAAAGGTGGAAAATAAAGTAAACGTTTAGTTAGAAGACACATGAAAGTTTATTTATAATTAGGAGGTGAAACACCAGTAGCACAATTTAGTGGGGGCGATGAAGAGACTGAAAATGAAGACCATGTAGACAACGCCTTCCCGAATTACCTAAATTTTCGCAATGGTTGTTTACCTAAAGGGGATTTCTTCTTTGGGGAAAATGAACTTGACGTTGAATTGGATGGAGCTCCAGTAATTTTAGACTTTTATCAGTATGGTCTCAGGATAAATCAAGTGACCGCTGAAGTCGGTAGGCAATGTAGGTAAAAAGTGCCGAGTATTTTGCGAAAATTACATTTTAAGATTGGACTTTGCCGAATGAGGCATTCCCCATCCGACATGAAATTTTGGACCGTTCTCCTCCTCCTGAACAATTTCCAGATCATCACCATAGTATGAATTTCGCGGAAGACACCCACACAATACAGGTAATCACAATAAGTTTCTTTTGGCTTTGATACAGTTATTCAAGGCAACATTATTTGAATGTTTGTTATTATAATAGAATGTGAGACCATTCAAATATTAATCAAGACAATGATTCTTCTGTTTTTAATTTTACTACCATATCAACATCTGATTAAATCTACTTTGATTTTGCAGGTGGATGATAGATTACCTGGAATGTTAACCAAAATCAGACCATGCCAAAAACCTTCTTGGGATCCTAGTTCCATTGTAATTGACACACTAATTCATTATTCAAATCTAGGCGATCTTCAAAGTGTCGCTTCCATTTTAATTGTCCTTGGCAATAGTAGGAAATATTTAACAGGTACTTTCATCAGTTTTACAAACGAAAATATTCAGAAACGTAAGCTTTATCAGGACTCAGCGAATCTCTTCAAGAACACTGGCTACTGGGCTACATTGATATTTTGTGTAGGCATAAATTGTGGGATATATCAAACCAAGTAATCAAGACGTCTTGGTTGCCCAATGTGAGTCAGTTGAATCAGCAAAGTACCACAATGCATACAAATTGTGGAAAATGTCTGAAACCTTTACAGAGAGTGGGTTGGCTTTGTGATAGATGTCATACTTCAGAAAATGGAGTATGTAGTTTATGTCATCAGGTAGTTAGAGGTAAGTAAGTACTAATCATTGGGATGTAATTTATTAAATAAAAACACAGATTATCATATACAGAGGAAACATAGAAATCACCAGTTTTCTCTGTTTAGAATTTTATTTCCAAAGTTTCTATGATGATAAAAATTAGGTTTAAAAATACTAGACCTGAAACATAAATCTCTCATCCATTAGTCCCGGTTTTTTAAACTGCTGATAACTTTGCCAGGAAGAAAGTTTCCGTGAGGATGAAGAAATTGGCCAATGTTTTGACTTCGTTTAGATTATCTATTTTTATTGATTAAGAGAATCGGTAACCCTGTGAACCACAATCTGGCAGTATGTGTTTTTTCAGTTTAAATAAATATGAGCTTCTTTCAGACAGACAGTCGTTAAGAAATGCACTTTGTGTAGACTGTCCGAGATACGCCCTTATATTATTGATCCTTAATAACACAAATTTACCAAGAGTTCAAAAATCGGGCCTTCAGGAATAATGGTATCAAAAAGTGTAATTTCTGTGTTTTTAAATTATTTTCTATCTTCAAACATTTTTTTAGGTCTTTACGTGTGGTGCAGAGGATGTTCTCATGGTGGACATATAGGACATATGAAGCAGTGGCTGACTATGAAGGGTGTTTGTCCTACCGGATGTGGTCATAGATGCGAATATAATTGATAGGACCCTCACCATACGTAACGAACTAATGACGTATTGGGCACCTGTCCCCTTGCGCCCTCAGGGCAGTAGTATGACCGAGTTTTTTAATCTGTATTTGTTTCATTATGACGTATGACACTATGCTAGACAAATGTAGCTAATATTTGGCCGCCATATACGGTTCCTTCAATTCTCTTTGAAGGTGAAGTTCCATAATGGGTTAAGGTTTTTTTAAGTTATCTACCCTTAACACGGTAAGAATGTACTGTGTTTAAGTAATGTGTCTTATTTAACCTTAACAATTAACCCACTCAAAGATAAACAAACTAGTAATTCATGATCATTAAAAAAACTTCACAGCTGGCGGTGAACTATAAACGTAAGACAGTGATTAAGCCATTTGCTACTTACTATCGAAGTCTGACGTTAACAATAGGCAAAACATGTATGTATCTAAGATATACCTCCCGTATTTCAATGCAGTTTTTTTAATGGTCATTCGTTATTTTATGTATATAGTTACTTCCTAGTTTTTAAATGTGTATTTATTATATATACATAAGGTATAATTGTTGATTTTTGTATAGAACTTGTTGACATATTTAGGTACTCTAAAAATAGAAATACGTTTAATGAAGGGTGGTTATTAAAAAAACACCAAGTTTGTATTGAAATACCACAGGAATGTCTTTGATAAATTCGTCTATTACTGATTGTCAATCATATCTTTGGGACGCTCTTAACATACAGCAAAAAATATCTATAATAAAGTGGTACAGAATTTATCCTAAAAAAAAAATAAAAATTAACAGTTTTATTTTGTGAACCAAAAGTCAAAAATTTGCAAATTCGAGTTTCATTATAGTAAATAAATAGTATTGAAAAAATATTTAATTTTAATGACATTTAATGGCTAATTTACCTGATATAAAATTGCCTCTATATTTATTTAATACAAAGTAACACAGTATTATAATTAACATTTTATATACCATTTTGAAAGGACGTACTCTATGCATAGTTTTTTGTAGTTGAACGACATAAGAACCACAACCATGTCCCAGAAATTAATGTCAATTGATTTTAAAATATACAAGGTGTCAATTTGAAAACTTCTTATCTTTCTCATCTCGAAACGGGATAGATTTTTTTAAATCATCGAAACGTCAATTTTGTTATGGAGGTGGAACAATTTTTTAATTAAAATTCTTTAATTGTTTATTTTTATTAGCAGTGAAATGCCATTTCGATAAATTTTGACATTATCTTGCATGAAAAATGTTATGTACTTACCTGTGGTACTGGTCGATGTTAATAGATATTCAAATCAGTCAAAATTGATGGTGACAATTCGTGTGTTGTAGTGATTAATTTAAAAAATAACACGCAATTTAGCAAGGAATGAAGATATTTTTATTTATGGGGGGCAAGGAAGATGCGTAAGAACAGCAGAAGTTGTTAATGTTAGAAACCTTAATTCTAATGTGAGTCATAGATATGTTTTGGACTTCACACACAGTTCAGACCTGAAGTAGAAACAAATTGAATATCTATTCTTGAAAAAACATTTTGAAAATCTTCAAAACAGATTAACTTACTATATCATTTTGAATTAATTCTTCTGATTAAAAATATAATTTATAATAAAAATCAACTGCCACATTAATTATCGGAAAAACCAGTTGTCAGGATCTTATTGTGAGCTGATTTATTAAAAAAGAACAACGCAAGTAGATACCCTCTTATAAACTCTATAAAAATGTTTATTTGTTTTTTTTTGTTTTCTACATAATATTTCACATTGAATATTACAGTTTACAGTAAAAAATAAATAAGCCTTTTTGCCCGTGATTTACGAATTTCTGGCCGAATGTGAAAACTTTATGTTCTAGGATAGTAGAAAAAAGCAAGAAACAGATATTATCGGCTCTGTTATTAATTATTACCTACCTTGTATTACAAATTATGATCTAGTTCTTAAAAAAAAAATAAATAGAGCTAGCACATTCACAAGATACAAAATATTATCTTAACCTTAATACACTTCTTCATTACATGCCATTTTTTTAATTTAAAATAACTTCATTCAAACACTTAAATGCAATGAGATTTTATCAATTCAATAGAAAATGCTACTCAGTAATAGCCATTTATTAATTAAAAAATTGGCGTTGAGATGTAGTAAAGCTGGCTTAAGTGTAAGGCAATTATTAGTGGTTTCTAAAGAATTGTGCAACGTTTCTTTCTCTTGCTTTTGTCTTTTCCTCTCCCATTAAACATTTTGTTTTCTTCTTTCTTTCTGGCTCTAATTTCTCTCATCAAATCATAAAATACCTGCAAACATAATATAGATTTGTATTAATATACATAAACTTCCAGTTTCTAATACCAAGATTTAACCAACAATAGATATTTGTAAAATAATGACAGTTTCTTATATAAACAAATTTAGAAAATGTTAGCTTATAGTGAAAAAAATTTGTTTTCCTAAATGACAACACCTATATTTTGAAAATGGAGCAATTGCATGTTTACAGGAATGTTTCTTTTACTTTGATTCAACAAATATCCCTTTAATTTGTGAGATATATTTAGCAAAATACCCTGTATATCATTTACAAAATGCCAGTTTAAAAGTAGTAATTGCTCAGAGCTAAGGACATGAACTCCTCATACTTCTTAGCTTAATAACATGACAACAAATATTATTGTTAAATTATAAAAGATTGTGGGTTGCCACAATAATAATTCATCTATCATGAATCATCCTGTACATATAGCCTCACTTACTTTATCTACATGTTCTCTTGTTTTGGCAGATGTTTCTACATAAGGCACACCCCAACTGTTTGCTCTATCTTGAGCCTCTTGAAATGTCACTTTTCTCTTTTCTTGCAAGTCACTTTTGTTACCAACCAACAAAAATGGAATGTTATCATCACCTTTCACTCGAAGGATTTGCTCCCTAAAATGAACCAAAAAAAATTAGTAACTTTTTAAGATACAGAGTATTAATCTATATTAAATTATTAATTAATGACTAATCAATGTTTCTAATGCAAAAATGATTCATTTCTCTGCATCAACTTATAAATAGAAATAATTGTCAACTACAAATTCATGTCACTACTCAAGATGGGTGTGTACCTCAACACAAGCTATAAGCTACATACCTGAATTCCTGAGTTGCTTGAAAACTTTCGTCTTCGGTAATTGAAAAAATACAAAGAAATCCTTCCCCACTTCTAAAATAATTATCTCTTATGGCAGCATAGTCTTCTTGCCCGGCAGTATCAAGAATATCAATCTGGACTTCTTCTCCATCCAGCAATATTTTTTTCCTGTATGAGTCAGCTTTGGTGGGTTCGTAATCCTCTACGAATTCATCGTACATGAACTGCAGAGTTAGGGCAGATTTTCCAACACCTCCACTCCCAACCATAATAACTTTATGAAGGGCAGGTTGCATAGCTGGCTTTTTGGACATGTTTTATGAAAATTAAGCCGCTTAACACGTCTTTTAAACACTTGTGGAAATTATAAATTTGCCGTGTCTGTTATCACCTGAGATTTAGTGTTGTGAATTTACAAAAATTATCAAAATTACAATTTCTAACTTGTAACTATTCCCGTAACGTAACAAAAACATTCAACAGTCAAAACAATGTCATAATATATGTCAAATGTCTTGGAAGAAACGTCATTAATTATGAGTGTTATAGGCGTTTTTAATATCAGGGCTACACCATTCAATCTACAGGGGACTTAACGAGTAAGTGGTAGTAGTAGAGTCGTCACTAGGTAAACTAGAGATGGAGTTGGGAAACATCAATAATAAAAAAACGGAAAGCCATCTCCTTTTTTTGCTAATCAAACTTTACAGATGTCCGGAAGTACTTCAAATTACGTGTTTTATTTTCTCCATCATCATCTTGAACGATACTGACCTCTTACATATAATTAGACACGTGCCGACCCAAAGATTTCGTGACGAATTTGAACACCCGTATCAGTGTGCACGAAATGTGGACCTGTAGCCCAATTTCTACTGTCCTTGTTTCTTTAGGATGTTTGGTAACGTGTTAGACAGAGACAACATTCGCCGGTCAAATTACCGCACTGGTGCAGAAGCATTGTCATTGTATGAGACCACATACAGGGTATCCCAAATAAAGGGCAACTATAAAGCTTCACATTCGACCTATTTGCGATTTAAATATGAAATTTGCCGAGCTTTTTTGTACAACTATAACAGTTAAAATATAACTCCGCTTTAATTTAGATTGAATCTCCTATTGGCTCTGAAGTTGATCATGTTTCAATCGTGACCCAGCGAAAACACGGGTATGGTAGTGTGAAGACCCTTCAGCGAAATTAAGACTAAGTGTAGAGATAACCGTCTATCTATTATCTTGCGCGTGGCCATTATATAGAGCACAGTATTTGTACAGTAATCAATGGGGTGAGATAATGCAGACAGATCTATACAGGCCCATTTCAGATCGTTCGGCAAAACAACTGCAGTAAGGAAATATTCAAAACTTTGCTCATCTGGTCGCAAAACAACACATTAATGGAGTATGATACAAGGGCTGTCTTTTCAGTTTTGCATATAGCGCTGAAATAAAACAGTAAATAACTTTTAAAGACTTTGTTTTTCGAAGTATTCTCCACAAAGATAAGAGAGAACCCTTAAAGATAAGAGAACATCCGATTATGCGGATTAATGGTTCCGGATTGCGAACGTCTTATTTGTCGCCGCGCTACCACTGAACTGAATCATGTAAGAATCGATATTGGAATAAAAATATACATATTAGATTAGGTTTAAAAAATAAATAAATAAAACAAACGTAAGTTTCTGGAACACTGCTTTCCTTTCAAGAATCGAGAAAGGAATGTCCTCGCAACACAATCCGTCATAGGCATCCCCCCTTACATTAAAAAGAATTAATAAACAACATTCCAGCATTTTTCCCACAGTTACCAACCCTCCATCATTTTTAACTTACGCTTATGTTAAAACAAATTAATGAACAAACCCTCTACCATTTTCTTTATGAAAGCTCGCATACACATAAAGGTGCGAATTATAGGATGAATGATAACAACGATTTGATGATCTCCAAATCTTAAAATAACCACCCTTTTTTGCGAGTATCAGCTCATTGGTCGAATCAAGGTACCGATGCACCACACGAAATAATATAGAACGAGGGCTGTCTTAAGTTTTGCGTATAGAGCTGGAATGAAACAGTAGATTTTGAAGACGTTGACTACTTCTTCTGGTGACTGGAACCTTTGACCACGCACTCCATCCTTGATTTTCAAAAAGATAAAGAAATCGTTGGGACTTAGATCGGACCAGAACGGAGGATGATCTAACAATTCGACGTTTTGTTGCGTTAAAAATTCTATCATCTTGCGAGCTGAGTGCGAACTTGCATTGTCTTGGTGTAAGATCATTCGTCTTTTGGAGTTGGTTTTTCTAAGTTTAGCGATAACTTTCGCAAAATAAATGGTTGTATACCGATCGACAGTGTCAATTCTTTGATCTTACAGGGGAGCAAATCCATGATGCATTAACAGTGACGATGCTGTACACATTATTAGTTTTCTGCGTTGAAGCGATCTACAGTTTTGTGACATCAATTGACTCTAGCTCATTCTGTTCTTCAGTCAACAGATGCGGTATTCAATGAGACATTAATTTTTTTACAGCCAATTTTTCACATCAAAATTTCTTAAATTGAAGTTTTTGAAATCCTCACTAATGCCTCGACCTCACGATAAGTCACGTATTGATTTTCCTTGATGCGCTTGCGCACAGCATTGACATTTTTCTGAGTGACTACCGTTTTTGGTGCACCTACCTTCGGACCGTCGCTAAAACTCATCCCTCCACGTTTGAATTTACCATACCAACGAGAAATGGTTGGCTGATGCGGCGTTTCATTGCCGAAAACGAAAACCAACTCGACAATACATTCTTGTTGAGATAGTTGCTTTGGAAAGTTGTAAAAAATTACTGCGCGAAAATTTTCTCGGTTTAATTCCACTGTTCGAACAGCTTGTCAACTTTCAAAATTCGCTGTATCTACAACATTATACATGTCGCACTGAAACTTTGGATTTTTAAGTTAACTGAAGATTGAAGTTGAGTTTCATTAATGACATTTGAATAGCGCCGCCATCTATGTCTCTGTATGCAAAATATAAAAGACAGCCCTTGTATAATAAAATAAGGGAAAGTGCATAATTTTTACTTAATGAAAAGTGTGAATTTTTAAAATGCAACTAGTAATATTTTTATTTTTAGTGTCTTATTGAACATTCATGTCTGCTTCAGCGATATTGCTAAAGGTACGGGAAAACCATCTCAACTTTTATTACTTTGCGATTACTCTGAAACTCGTAAAATTTGGATGTGTACCGAGTAGGCAATACAGTAATACGGCAAACTAATTTCATTCGGGCACGCGGCTGAATCTCTTGTTAATATCGTCTTCATTTTCTCCTCAGTTGAACTCCATCAATTATTCCTTTCCACAAATGAAAATAATTCTGCATTGAATACAAACTAATGAAACAAGCAGCTTCAAATGTTTTCACCAGAAGGCAAATGGCTTGGCTTGAATCGCCAATTTCACTGGCCCATACACCTGTCGACGCAATTTATAGTTTTGAGTTTTCTTATGTACATAGGGTTACGCGTAGGTTTAGGAACCGGTAGATTACTTTTTGCTAACCCTTGATATCCTTCATGACCTAAGGGTAATCTGCCCATTAATGTTTAGTAAAACATTTAATCTTAACATGGACGTAAACAAATAACGGAAATATTAGCAACAATGTTGGCAACAGAGCGTTGTGTCACCAAATTTGTCGAATTTTTGTCAATTTTGACATTACGCCTTCCTCATTTCGCCATTTTATTATGCTGTGACAGTTGTGAGATGAGACAAGTGTGACAAATGAGGTACCGATCCATGGCTGTCAAATCGAAGGAAGTGGCGTCACCAGGACATTTGACGTATTATACGTGCGTCGAAATTGCTCAAATTACATAGGGAAGAGTATTAATATATGGCGGCCTTTTGTTAAAAAAAAGGATACATTTTGGTGGAATGTTGACTTTCCGCGTGTGTTTCACGGTTTTACCATTGTCTGCTCCATCCAATCCCTCTAAATCGTCCCATGAAACTCGTTAGGCTGTAGGTGATGTCCCATTGATTTAGCCAGCATTAAGAGCGAGTCTCAGATCAGAGATTGACCTAGACGGGCTTTCCCACTGTAACAATTTGCCCATACATCCATGCGACTGATTTCTGCAATATTAACATTGCTTTCGGAATCGTAGTTCTTTTTAGCGGCAGCTCAAAAGTTGAATAGGAGTAAACTCGACTCGTTCTTCCCTTAATGAAAAACGGGAATCAATTATTATAAAGTCTTTTATATTTAACTTACACAACAACATACTTTTATTACGAAATGTATAATATAGTCTATTTTATTCTATCTAATTTATCAATTATAAGCACGTTGGTTGCGCCTGAATCGCTGTTCCGTTTTTTATAATTACGTTGTCCTTGCTGTCGTTCAGGTTGAGGTTGATGCGGCTGGTCATCGCCAGCGTGTGAATAGAAGATGAGGGTTGTTCGATTTTGACCAGGGCGTCGCCTTCTTCGTCCGCATTGGGACAAATGGATGTGTTCCTAGTAGTCCGGTATCTGAAAAAATTGAATAGTTCCCTAAACTAAAGATTAGTTGATATACAAGGTGTTCCGAAAAAGTTGTGCCAAACTTAAAAAGGTTATAGGGCACAATGCGGTGAACAATTTTTGCCTAGAAACCCCTATTAAAAAATAAACCGTTTTGGCTGCAAAATCGTTTTTGTTCAAAAGACTTCGATATTAAACTTAAGCGAATAGAATAAAAACATACAAAATAAACACTTTTTTGTGTATGTATATTTTTTGCAAGGCGAACTTCCTGAGCTATTAAACAATGCATACGTTGCTATACACACGGGATAGAATATGGTTCAAACATGACGGTGCGCCTGTACATTTTGCCCATACTCTGCAGAATCATTTAAACCAACATTTTTATGGGCGATGGATTGGAAGAGGTGGACTTATCAGGTGGCCAGTGCGCAGTCCCGATTTAAGCCCGTAAGATTTTTTCTCCTGAGATTACATCAAGTCGTTGATGTGTGAAACTCCTGTAGCTACCCAAAAGGATCTGTTGGGAAGTGATGGCAGCCTCTCTTTTCGTGCAACAAGATCCACACATCTTACGTCGGGTGAGCGATTAAATTTTTCAAATAATAAATTTATGTAATAAGTTGTCATTTTAAACCCTTATTACATTTTATTTTGCGTTACCTTTAAAAAAAATTAATTAAATATCGAAGTCTTTTGATGTTAATGAACTAATATTACGTTTTCAAATAAAAATGACTGGAGCCAAAACGGTTTATTTTTGACTAGTGATATTCGTGCAAAAATTATATCGCAATGTTCCCTATAACCTCCTTAAGTCAGTTTTTTTTAAACACCCTGTAGTGTAATACAAAACAACGAAACAAAATGATCTCCATGCAAACTACCTTTTAGATAAAGTTGTTACGTTACACTAACCTGAACTCCTTAGATGCTTACCTTTCCGATGAAGAAAGTTTAGACTTTTTGGGAAAAACGCTATTTTCCAAATGTAGGGTGGCATTAGCGTCTTTGTTCCCCGCGCAGGTACAGGCTTTCCAAAAACTCTTTTTGAAGTTGTCGCTCAAGAAAGCGTAGAGTATTGGATTCACCGCCGAGTTGGAATAACTCAGGCAAGACGCCAGTAAATGCAAGGTTATATTTAACCTGGGGAAAAAATATTTACTTAAGAATTGCGGAACGTGATACTTTACCGCACGCTAAATGCGGTGCATTAAACCACGCGAATCGGAGTTCAGTAGCAATTGAGTGCGGTAAGCAAACTTTCGTATGTGCTTTAGCCAGACATTATTTTTCCAAGGAGCGCATATCTGTTATCTCTGGTGTTTTCAATTACGCCAATTAAATATTGGCGTGAGGTAAAAGCTTTACGCACACATAAGTGTTTTTTTAGTATATTACATTACGTCGATAGTAAAAAAGTTGCAAAAACATGCGAAACTGATTAAATTCTTAATAGTTGCGCTCAATATTAACAGACATTTTCTGAGATGACATTTGGTTAATTTGTATGCCAAAATCCTGAAGCAGCACATATAATTCACGCGTGGCGTGTTATCATCGTTATGCTAATCTATCAGCGTGTCCCAGCTGAACACTTCTCCGCAATATTATTTCGCACGATCATTACACGCACCTACCTCTAATTGCCGATTTTCCGTTAGAGCTCATCCTTACGTGATTTGCAACATATTTGTATAGGAGTAGAAAAAAGTTCTACCACACGCAAGGGAAAGTTAATATCGTCTCGTTACCTACAAACATCTTTGAACTGAGAAATGTCCCTGTTTCGCGCAAATCTTACGCTCGTAGGAAAAATGTT
The DNA here is from genome assembly GCF_039881205.1 of Euwallacea similis. Classification (NCBI taxonomy): domain Eukaryota; kingdom Metazoa; phylum Arthropoda; class Insecta; order Coleoptera; family Curculionidae; genus Euwallacea; species Euwallacea similis. Next base: position 5,193,529 of record NC_089615.1, read on the forward strand.
TTACCTATCAAGTGCGCGAAGCGGTACTTCACCGCCCGATATTGAACTCGCTTAAAAGCCAGCTAAAACGAGCTTTCAGGATCTCTTTAGTTTATGTAATTTTATCAAGCCCTCTCAGAGATATGAGCTCTTAATATTGACGGAACGTGTTGCCGATTTTTTCCTCGAGCACATTTCATGATACCGCAAGTAATTAAGGATATGTCGAAAAATCAATTGTGTCAATCTTTCTGAATGCACCTACATATGTACAGGGTGTCGATTTGAAAACTTGCCGCTATTCTCTCGAAACGGGATAGATTTTTCAAAAATTGTCGGAACAAGTCGATTTTGTTATCGAGAGGGAACAAATTTTATGTAGAATTCACTGCGCCTGTTTCAACCCTCTACCCGTCAGGGCCGCCCTCTCAAATATCTAAAATGGCAAAGGGGGTTAAGTGATACATCATTTTAAAGGACTTTTCGTTCTTTACATTTTGATACCTCATTAATTACATTTGACTAGTGCGTTATCAAGTTAGGCATTTTTGGCGATTCTAAAATCGTTTTTCCTATGCATGTTTTGATAGCGTTGAAACTGAGATTTAAATTTTAAAAAAAATCAAACATGTCTTATGACCAGGAAATTGTTGTAATAAATCAATTTACCATCAAAAGAAAAGATTCATTAATCACTGAAGTAAATGTTTATCAATCTAATAAATATCCTCGATCGTCGAAAAGAAACATCTATGTAGAATATGAATTTTTTCACTGTTTATTTTTGTTTTCAATGGAATGCCGTTTCGATAAATTTTGATATTATCTTGCATGGAAAATATTATTTACTTACCTGTGGTACTGATCGATGTTAATAGGTATTCAGATTGGTTAAAATTTATTGCGATAATTCGTGTTACAATCGGTAATTTTAAAAATGATATAGGCAATTCAGCAAAGAACTGAAATTATTTTTACCTATGAGGAGTAAGGAAGATGCGCAAGAAGAACAACGGAAGTTTTTAATGCTAAAAATCCTAATTCTAATGTGAGTCACCAGATACGTTTTGGACTTAACACAAAGTAGAGATCCGACGCACAAAAAGAAATCAACATTAATTTTCAAAAAAAAGTTTTGAAAATCTTCGAAACAGCCAGAGTTTCGAATTAATTTCGATTTGAAGCAGAGGTGTGCACCGTTAAGATGTGAAACAATGTCCTGTTCATTACCGCACTAACATTCCGGTGAATCACCCGCGAAGTGATATCGGTACTACCTGCCTTTTGTAAAGGTATAGATGATCGGCCTTGGAAACGATACATGCCGTGTTTCCAGATTTACTAAAATGGGGGAAAAGTTGCGAATTCAAGGCAGCAATTTCATTATGCAAACACACCCCCAACGGAATAAAAAACACATTTCCTATTGCCAAGAAAACTTGATCGAAAAAGAAGTCTGAGGTTTTTCGAGAAGAATACTAATTTAGAATTTCATACGTCGTGTTCAAAATTGATATACGTTTATAATAAAGATAGTCACTACCAACCTTAATATTTTGTCTCGGTCTGGTAAAACTTAACAACTTGAAGGGATGAATGATAAATGTGATCTATTAAATTCAATTCTCTTATGAACAATAGCCATAAGCATCGTGTTGCGATGCTGCAAGGACAACGTCTTCTCCACCAAATTGTCCAGAATTGCAATATTGCCATTTCACAAATAAAAATTTTAGTACTTTCAGGCAAAATCAATGGATATCCCTCAGAGGCAGAAAATAATTTAAAAAAATAAGCAAAGTCCAAGGAAAAAGTGTGGGAACTGAATAAAACCTGCTAATAATTTATTCAAATTGTAATTTTTCACACGTTAAACAAATTCTAAAATAAAAAAAAAATCACACCAGGAATGTTCTGATATTGTAAAGGGCTTACAATATTGCCATTACTCCATTTTTCCCTGGACTGAACACTAGTGTCTATTTCAACTTTTAGTTTATTACTGCTTTTAATTAATTATGTACTGTTCCATTTTAATGTATCGTGCATGGTTCCATAATGTATGTTCGATATGACTTAAAAAAATAAATCGATATTTTATAAATTTTTTTACAATTCAAGGGAGTAGAAACACTTAATAATGCTGTAATATTTAATTAATATATTAATTATTACTAAAAAAAATTGGAATTATTTTATCATCAACGGGTTTAATTTGTATTATGACTATCTTACTACCATTACAAGTCCTCTTACAATTTAATGCCATAAAATAACAACGAGTTATATGAAGCAAGTTTTGACTGTGTATCTACTTATGAGCAATTCAACCTATTGTGTTGATCTGTTAAAGCTTAACAACTTCGAGGACTGAATAATATATGTATGTAGTATAATAAATTTAATTTTGTTATGATCAAAAGCCATATCCATCTGTGTCGGGATTCTACAGGGAGAACACTTCATCGTTAAATTGTAAAGAATTCGTAATTTTTATTAATAACATGTTTGTGGATCTTGTACTCGACACTTTTAAAAAATCTGAGAAACCGTTAGAGTTGCCTCTGGAAGAGCGAAAATTAACAAATAATTTCAGCTCAGACTAGAGGCGCACTCAGTTGACACTTTAAACATAAGAACATTGAATCCTGAATTACAATTAAATATCTAGAATCTGTGTTGACAGTGGATACCACCATTGAGGTCGTGGAGCCTTGGAAAAGCGCTTTTCGGATCTTCATTTTCGGCATCAAAAAATCGCAAAAATTAAGGATCAAAATGATGCTGTATCTCGGAAACTAAAAAAGATATTGCCAAACAATTCTCGTTTGGAACTAACTCGCTGATTTGCTTATTTCGTATTGCGAATATCTTGTTTGTCTTGCTAGTATTCGGCTGCATCCTCTACGAATCGATATCGGTAAGAAAAGGTATAAAAAATTTACAATCTGCCTTTTGCAAAGATACGAGCCATAAGCCGGACAATAACAACGGGACGATGACCTGCAAGTATTGAAATCACTTTATACTCTTTTTCTGCGAGCAAACAGCTCATCGGTCTAGCCATAGAAACAATGCGCAAAACGAAATAATATACAGAGTGTATATGCTTGAAAAAGGACATATAAACAGTAACTTAGAATGGCACCACAGTCAACAAAAAATGTCATGCTACAACCATTGACTCGGGAGATTTCAGGCCTTATTTATTTTCCATACATCACGCACTGCACTGCCCGGTCTCACGTCCGCCTATGGCTTTTTTCTTTTCAATTGTCGAAATTTTTACTTCGATTCAATTTGAAATATGCCTTTCACGTATGCTTCTCAGCGATCGTGCGATTTTTACCCGTTTTCAACCGAGCATGATCCAAGCAAAATAATATCGAAATTTATCGAAACGGCATTCCATTGCTAATATAAATAAACAATAAAAAAATTCATATTCTACATAGATGCTTCTTGTCGAGGACCGAGGAAATTTATTAGATTGATAAACATTCGTTTCAGTGATTAATGCATTTTTCTTTTGATGGTAAATTAATTAATTACAACAATTTATTAATCATAATAAGACACGTTCTATTTTAAAAAAATCTTAGTTTTAACGCTATCAAAACACCTGCAGGAAAAATAATTTTAGAATTATCAAAAACACCTAATTCGATAACTCAACAGTCGAATCTAACAAATGAGGTACCAAAATGTAAAGAATCAAAAGCCCTTTAAAATGATATATCACTTAACCTTCTTTACCATTTAAAATATTTGAGAGGGTAGCCCTACGGGGTAGATGATTATTTCGGCGATTTAAAAAAATCTATTTCGTTTTGAGATAATAGGGGTGGGAAATTTTCAAATTGACACTCTGTATGTGGAAACTTACGTGGGGTTCGTCTGGCTGGAATTGCCGATGGCTAGTTGGGTGACCCAGTATGGTGTCCAGCAGATGACGTACACCAGCACTACACTGGAAACCAAATTGGTGACTTTTCTATGCGACTTCTTCTTCTCCCTGGACTTGCTTTTTGGACCGACTGTTCTCAATTTCCTCAGAACTTGAGCGTAAAAGAATAGTATGGCCGTAAGGGGTATTGCAAAACTGAATACAAACGTGTAAATGGTGAACACTATGGCTGGAGACGAATCAATGTCCATCTCTATGGGAGTATTGTTCACTACAGAACTATTAGAATTATTGGGATATGTGGTGTCGTTGTCTGCCACCCATGTGTTCCAAGTAATTACACAAGAATTATTCCCGTTTAGACCTTCGACCTCTTGAGCATGTTCGATGATGGGAATCATGAGAAGGAAGCTACAACACCAAGCGAAGCAAGACACCAATTTTGATATGAAAGGCGTTCGCCATTTCGGAGAAGATATAGGATGGCAAACGGCTATGTACCTATCGGCACTCATGATACAGAGCAGGATAGAGCTAGTAAATTGATTTATGCTTGTCGTGATCATATAGGCCTTACAAGCAATGTGACCGAACACCCAATGACCATTAAGGATGGTCGCGATAAGGAACGGAATTCCGATGAGGAAAAACTCATCGGCAATTGCAAGGTTCACAATATACATATTGGTGACGGTTTGCATCTTCGAGTAACGAACCACCACATAGATGACTAAAGTATTCCCCGCAATCCCTACCAAGCATACCAGGGAAAAGAGAATAGTCTGGATTATTTGCACAATATAAAAAGGATTTATGTGGTCCGGGCAATTTGAGTTTGCTGTGTTGTTCACATCATCCATTTTGGTTAGTTCTCCAGGTTTTCATGAGTGGTCGTTTCCTGAAACAAAGGTCATCTGGTTAGGTTGATTAGATTTGTCAAGTTCATCGCTTTTAAATCGAGATCGTTTAATTTTTGGTCCCTATTTTTGAATCATCACGTATTACTTAATATTTTAACAAAAAAGCTGACTTGATGATGATTGTGGAAATTCGTGACACGTACGCAAGCTCTTTTAACTGGTAAGTCTCAAGCCTATATAGAATTAGTTAATTTATGTACAAAAAGATGTTTTCCAAATGAGGTCTATAATACCTCTTATTTTTTGCATTTTTCACTTTTGGTGGGTATCTCGGCAACTCTAAGAGTGTTGGCTCTCAGATGAAATATCCAGAGGAACGATCTTGAACTTGAAGGGTTTCAATATCTCTCTTGTGTCACGTATATGAAAAATTCATTCCCTGGCCTAAGGGCCGTTATTAACTGAACAGCCGGTACATATACGACACAAACGGTTTGAAATCCAATTAAATATATTTCTCTCTGCCTTTAATCTCTGCTGTATCTACTCGAATTACACAAGGCATATCCGGAGAGTGATATTGCAAGCACAGATGAATTATTGTGTATCCGAATAACAAACACGGTTGAAATGAGATTTTAAGGTTTACTAAACACACCCGAAACAATCGTGGTTTATGTTTGCTTCATACATATATCAGTTCCTTTCCAAGATAACTTTGAATGGACTGTTATTATGAAGAGTAAATTTAATGTGGATGAATTTATAGAAGTATGTATTATCATGTACAGGGTGAGTCCCGAACCTTATGTTCCAGTCTCCCTCCCCCAAATGCGCTCACCTAATAACGTCGTCAGCGCAAATTATGGGCGATCGGAAGGAACTTTTCAGGGTAAATATCCTGGATACCCCGATGTTTAACACAGGCAATTTACAAAATGCCGTTTCTTCAATAATTTATAGGCGATGTAGAAAAGTTTTTTAATTATAAGGAAGGTCAGGTTCCATTACACTGGAGGTTTCGTACCCCTTAAACTATCCTCAAACCGCAATTTTAAATGCCAGCAATGCTAAATCTTATGGGACTTTTTCTTTGTTTACCCCGAAAGTCTGAGGTATCAGGATTATTAAGAAATAACGTGCTTACCAAGTGGGCGCATATCAAGTTTCAACCCTCTAAATCTTCAAATATTCGAAACACGCATATAATTCCATGTATTTAACATGATGCATATTAACAAACTATGTGACAACTTATGGAGCTCTAGTACAAGCTTACTAGAACATCCCCGGTGAAATGAGTGACTAAACAGTTGCGACCGATTAAAAATCGTTCTAGAATTGTCTCGTACTTCCAGTTGCGAGATATACAATACATACATACAATGATGGTCAAAAATATGGAATATTCTAAACGTATCATAATTTCACGTCAAAACACTGATTATTAAAAAATACACATGTGATACAAATACTCAAGTATATTTTCAATAATATTACGAACAAAAAAATGTTAAATTCATTTCTAAGCATATTAAAAAATGAAAAATAATGAAACAATCTGGAAAAATCAATGGAATACTTTGCAGATTGTATTAAAAATAAATCAGAACATTAAATAAATTAATATTTAGTAGCATGTGCTTTTGAATTTACAACAGCCTGACATCGACGTTGCATCGAGTCAACTAGATTTTTGCAGAGAGAAATGAGAATTTTCAACCGTTCTTTGTGCTTTTCCACAATCCATCTTGATTGGGCACATTCTTGTCTCTAATTTTTTATTTTAGGTGTTTCTAGAGATACTCAATCGGATTTAAATCCGGTGATTAAGACGGCCACTCTAAGATAGTAATTTGATGTTCTGTCGGCCAATTTTTAACTGGACGAGATGAATGTGTTGGGTCGTTGTGCTGAAAACGCCTTATTAAAGGCATTTCCTCGTCTGCAAATGGTAACATATGTTGCTCGAGAACGTCTTTATATTGAAACCGATCCATAATCCCGTCAATTTTGACCAACGGTTCAACGCCGGATCGTGAAAAATATCCCCACACCATTGTACCATCATGTTTAACTGTTCATTTTTGATGCTTAGGATCAAATCTAGCTCCTATCGGTCGCCGAACATACATTTTCTCATCCGAATCAAAAAGTTTAATTTTAGTTTAATTTATAAAAAGAATAGTACTCCATTTTGGAGGAGACCAAAACAAATATTTTTGAGAAAATTTTATTCTTGCCTTCTTATTTTTTTTTTTTTGAAATAAATAGTTTCTTTACTGTAACGCTTCCTACCAAGCCCGTTTCAAATAGCCGATGTCTTATAGTTCGATCATTTATAGCAATGTTGGTATTGTTACAAGTTTCCTTGTGAATGACCCTAGATGATTTTCGAGGATCTCTAGTTGATATTTTTTTGAATCGTTGATTAATAGTGACGTTTGTTTTTTTAGGACGTCCAGGTTTTAAAAAATTTTTTATATCTTCGAAAATCTTAAATTTCTTAAGAATTTTGGAACAGCCCCTTGGCTAACTTTCAAAGTTTTCGTAATATCTTTTTTGTTGCAACCACGACGGGACATTTCACCTATTCCATTTCGAGAATCTTCAGAAAAATACTTTTTTCTTGCCATAGCATGTATAAAATTCACTTCGCAACCAAGCTGAATAACTGATATTGCTCTCATAGATAACAAGACTACATAATATTTCATAGTTTTATCCAGCAAAAAATAGTTTTAACAATAATATTCTTGAAAACAACATTCTTAAGGCAAATATCGTATGATAAATTCAACAATATTTACCTTAACTTATCTATAAACTTTGAGGACAAAAACATGAACGATCGACAAAAAAGCAGTTTTCTTAAAATTATTCCATACTTTTGTTCACAACTGAACACATAAGAGGACCGTGTTCCATAGGCCGGGGGGTTAAGTAATGGACTTCTCAGTAAGACCTAACGGAGTGAAAGCATTGTTTAAGAAGTTCGCGTGTTATTTATTACTAAAATTGCGTGTTGAACAAAGATTGTTGAGCATTTCAAAGTTTAAGAAGTCTCACTTAACGTCGAATTTACGAGGAGTGTAACCATATTTTTCCAAGAAACAACCTCATCCCTTAACTTTAAAGTTTTAGCACACAGGTTTATCTGCATAGGTACATTTCTCGTAATGTTTTGCTTTAAGGCAAATGATTCCGGTTAAATAATTCTGGAGCAAAAATCTCCCGCCCTGTAGTCTTGGGACTTTATCGAATTATCTAGTCTCAACCATTTTCTAAGTAAAAATTTGCAAAAAACTTCCTATGCAGATTTTACTCGATAAAACTTGAAAGGCTCGGGATATACCCTATGATTAATATGTACCTTCTCTTCCCGGACCAGTCTGGAAATAATTTAATTAGGGAATTAGATCCTGAATTCCGAAATTGATTTATCGGCAGCGCGCGGATAAGAAATTTGATTAATAGTTATCTCTTTGATGAATAACAGCAAAAACAATGTAAACTACACTAACGAGATATTTCGAGCTAAAAAAAATAGCCATCAAGAATCTTCGGAGGGTCCAAAGTACATTAAGCCTTAAGCAAGGTCATTGCTTGCAAATATGGAAATAAATATGTAGGTACCACTTTGTGGACAACCTTCGATGTTGAAAAGTCCGTTCGTTAAAAAAAAGGTGTAAAAAACACAATAAAATAAAAACCAAAATTTTTCTGAACTTTTGACACCCTGTAACTCCGCTACCGATCAAGATCGCACATATGTTTGTATGAACTTTGTTGATTATTTTGTACCAGAAAATACACACCTCGAGTAATGTCGTACAGTTTTGAAACACCCTGAGATGCACCTAAAATTTTGAAAATGAAAAACGCCAAAAATCGAAATAAAATTGTTAAAATGGCTGAAACCCGGCCACGGTATCCTAGATTACAGACCAGGATATGTAGATTGGCCTTTTTTTATTCGCGTCGATAGATATTTTTGAAAATTCTACGAAAACGGTGAAAGATTGAGCTAAATAATTGATGAATGAACTTAAAATTGGTATCAGAATTTACACAGGGCGTTTTAAAAAAAGATACAAAACATAAAATAGTTCATGAGCCATAAAAACGTAACACATTACAGTGTGTAGCATTTTTAAAAAATTATTTTGCAATGTATTGATGATCATATGTTACACCGTGTATAACAGTTTTTTATTGGAGACGTTCCTCTTTATTTCTTTGAGTTTTTGAATTTGCATGAGTGCTTTTCTGAGACACTGTATCTGCGTAGTACCAACCTGCGCAGAACCTATTTTTTTGACTTTTTCCCTCTAGAAGGCTAAAAATAACCGAAAGCTGCAGCAAAATTTCTAAGCACCAACAACACTAAACTGGATTAAACTCATCGTCTTACGATTCACTTTTTTGTGAATTGAACATTGTTTATGCGGAAAACAAAATCGAATATTTGCTTTAATATCCATTATTCATTCCCACCTCACTGTAGATGTAAATTATTGGTAATGTGCGTATTGTTGTAGTTAAACTGTAAATAAATCTATTTGAACACGTATTGTTTGACCGTCAATTTATTCCCAGGATTATCAGTGCAAATAGTCTTAATTGACCAATAATACCGTAATTTATCTATAGCTGCACTGCAACCAGAATCCTTAATGCCTTTTTGCCCCGCGAAGGAGAGCCACGACAAGTTGAATTTCTTTGGGAATGCGTTTGTAAATCTTGCCCTTGTTTATCAAAAGATGTACGCAGGTAAAGAAGTTACGAAAGTAGTTACTACTAGTCTCTGTTGTTATCAAGCAGCTGGGGTCGATGTTAGCGTGGGCACCATTTAAAAGATATTATAAAGTCTAAAGGTCATATTAATGTTTTGGTAGTCGAGGTTCTGTGGTTCGCCGTTTGGTATTTTCTGTTTTGTTTCAGGCCATGTAAGTTGTGTCAACTGAAATTCAGATGTGCGCATCAAGAGGTTTACTATAAGTTACCTTCTCACTTACCTATGGCTGCGTTATAACAACTATGTAAGTATTTATTAGTTATTTTATTGTTGACTGTTGTTATACTTACAAACACAAGGCTAATGCTCAGTAGATGTTATATTAAAGTTTAATTTAATTTAATTTAATTATTGTTACCACTTTGGATTTTCTTTGGATTTGGATGTTTTCCTAAAGCCATATGGTTGGTTTCGTATAAACGGACTTCCACAAAAGAAAAGAAATTCACAATTAATCATTCTACATTATTCTTCAGTAATTAGAGCGCAAAAGAATATTAATGAGCTGTAAAAACAGTAAAGCTGTGATGGCCCTGAGAATCAAAGATTCCCGCACATCCCTCTAAGAGGAGAATATTTTTACTGGATATTTGAAGTTCGCTTGCTATTCTGTACCTACAAATTCGGTTTTCATTTATACAAGACGCGGATAGATTCACTTTCTCAGTTGGAGAAACTGAATAGGCTGCCGCCATCGTAAGTTAATCTTGAAGAATATTTTATTTGAATTTTCGACAATGCGCCACTAAACATTTCCGGGGCTAACAACCAACCTGTTTTTCTACTTGGTCAGATCGACGTGGCTTGGGGGTTTCAGCAGCCTTGAATCAGTGAAATATATGGATAAAACATGTAAAAATTTCAGCCTACTAACTAGAAACATCATATTTTAAATTCATTTCAATAATTTATGTATATACAAACTATACTTGAAAATGAAATCTAGTTCAAGATCTGCACGAAAAAATTACCAAAGCTCTAGCGAGATTTGTCGTTTTGAAGAAGTTTTCCGTAAATTTTTAATACTTATAAATAATTAACGATTTCATTCACATTACATTAGATTCTCTCTGTGATTTTTGAATAGGAAAAAGGTCCAATAATAGATGTAGAAGTTTTAAGAAAATGTGCCCTGTAGGCAGTACCGGTCTTAAGGAGTGACGTTGGACGGCAGCCCAGAAAAGGCGGTGGACTTTCCCGGGCGGCCGTTTTTCGTGGGGGAGAGGGCGGTGATTAAAAATTTTCCCCAAGGCGCTAGACTTGCTAAGACCGACCCTGCCTGTGGAGCAGGGTTTCTTCTCCAATTCTTTTCCAATGTAAATGCTGAAATGATTTTTAATAAAAGTTGCTATAAACTTCACATATTCTGTGGAAATGATATCTATGAAAGCCGGCTTAATTAAAATCTTTAAATTGATAGTTCACAATTTTCTTTGATTGATGTGAATCAAATGATGTTAAAACCTGGAAAGTACTTATTCATCCACGTCATGGAGAGACTGTTGGTCGCCTAAAACGAAAACCATCAATCCTCATAATATTTCGCATGTGCTTATGTGAGCTTTTACTCGATTAACAGTTATTTTACAAACATAGAAAAGCTAAAATGCATTATACACTTCGTAAAGGACATCAATATGATTTGGTAGTCAAGTTTAAATCCCGAAATGCATTGCGCTGAGAAATTTAAAACGTGAGGGTCATAAATAATATTTGCTGTGTATATACCAGTTTTTGCACTACTAAAATGGACAAAAGTGCGACAAATTTACCTAAATCCAGCATAAATTAAAGCCCAAATATGAAAAGGTAACGCGTTATAAACCATAACATTAATGGCGGCTTTCATTTAACGTTCGTTTCCATAGCAATCGTAAGTAAAACAATCATAAAAATGATGACGGCATTGCAGTCAATTACTGCACTAGGTAAATAACGAGTCATACACGTGTCATTATTAACCTGTTTTGCAACTGTTAAAAAAAAAAGAAGAGAAAACGTGCTTCACAGCCATTCAACATACTCAACAATGACGTCTTTTAAAGCCAGTAGTGGAAAAACGGGGATATGCAAATAATATCTTATAGAACCTGAAATAATTTAGGCAATTTTTAAATATTTGGTCAAAGTTTCACTTTTCCACCGTTCATTAATCTTTCGATAATGATTAAAAACTAACAGATGTTCATATTTAGATTCAAACAAAGCAGACAACAATGTGAAAAATATTGGGATCCATTAATGAAAACTTGATTGATGCGTTCAGCTTGAATAGCATACTTATGAAGCAATAACAATTAGATATGGCAACAATAAAACACATGGTAATTTTTGATATGAACTCCCTAATTGTTGATAGTTTATTAGCGATAATTACACTTTTATGCAATAAATAAAAATTTTAATGTCTTTTTCATAATTGTTAACATGCCCACTATTACTTTGATATTTAAATTCATTAATACTTCCATTCAGATCCATTAAAACTCATTTGCACTTTTCGCTGAAAGAATAAACAAATTCTTTCCACAAATGTGGCTAATACCGCATTAACTCAGTGATAGATGATGATGATGATTTCAGCTGATTTTTTGAACCACTGACCTAAACCAGAGCGAGCAATCAATGTAGTTAATTTTTATCAATTAAAGTAGTTTATTTTTAGATTAAGCAAATTTGGGGGTCTTGGTCGTATAAACCGTAAGACTGTCAATGATTTAAATCAGCGAGTAACCTGAGTAATCGAAGCTTGCATTAAATTTTGAGACAAGAAAACATTTAGACTTTTTCATTGGAATTTGACTACAAACTACGATTATAATATGAATTAGGCTGTTATTGGGCTTAACATTGACAATGCTAATAAATTGGACTTTAGAAGTCGGTCAACAAATCAAAGTCCTGGCAACTTGACCAATAAAATAATATCTATGGAAACAGTGAAAAAAGACAGAGTTTTGATCAGTTTCGTGGTTTCCATTGAAGTTATCTTTCAGGTACAGTTGCCCGTGCAACGATTCTGTGGTCTTAAGGATCGATTTTATAAAAAAGCGTCAACGTTTGACTTCATAAGTTGGATTTCATTTTTCAAAATTACTGTGAGATATGCGGAAATGTATTGATTTATCAAATATATTAGTAAAAAAATTCCGAATTCTTTCTTAAAAAATAAATTGGTTTGGCCACGTTTGCGTGTTTTCGCTCTCTAACCCTGCGTGGATGCTGATACGAGTAATAACCCCCTGCCATAAATATCGTGTGTTAAAAAATTGTTGTCGCTCGCATATTTCATGTTAATAACACACGGGCAATGTTAACGCATGCTTATAAAACCATTCATAAAATTTGGTAAATTGCCTTAATCTTCTTCCTGAAATGGTGTCTGTGCTCTAATCCCCTCAGACATACATATCTGTTATAATCCGAATGGTGCTACAATGTTCTGTATTCACGTATACTCTCAAATGCAAATGTTTCGCAAACAACGCAATTTATTTCTTCCTATATCTATCTTTCTTTCCTGACTCGAATTTGCACCAAAAGATAAGCCGTGCCAACTCGTGACATTCTCCAAATATTTTTCTTCATTTAATAACTTTAAAAAGGTGATGATCTTGCCCTTTGCCGAAAATTTCCTCGTTTATGCATCTACGATATTCCAGGTATACGTATTGTATAATATTAGATTCAGTGGGTAAGTTTGGAAAGTTCTTGAATGTGGTTCATACGAGGTTGCTCATTAGCGCGTCAAGATGCGATATCGCAGTAAATGTGAGTTTTAGCAGGAAACGTTTCATATCAAAGTTTTTGGTCATTAAGAGGTGCGTATTTTAAAGTTACTTTAAAATGTACAGGGTTCGTCATAAAAGGGTGGTAGGGCCAAGTTATGTTTTTCTCTAACTGGAATTCTCCAAATTTTTTGCCATTTGCGGATTTATTGTTAAATT